>NC_060079.1:13000000-13625000 GCF_922984935.1 Meles meles | reverse complement strand
AAAAAAACCCAAATGGAGAATAACGACCCATACGATGGAACAAGAAATTCTATATAGAGAGAAGTTCCAAAAACTCATTTTATTTTTTTTTAAAGCAGCATTTATTTATCCTAGTTAAAAAGTGGGACAAACACAAATGTCCATTAACTGACAAACTGATAAATAAAATGCAGTGTATCTATATAATAGCATATTATTTGGCAATAAAGTAAATTATTATTTACTTTATTAATTATTATTATATTATTTATTTATTAAATAAATAAATTTTATTTATTTATATATATTTATATAATAAATATATAAAATATTATATATTTTATTTATTTATTAAATAAATAAAATTTAAGGTTTTTTTGCCTTTTTAAAAATTTCTTTTCAGCATAACAGAATTCATTGCTTTTGCACCACACCCAGTGCTCCATACAATACATGCCCTCCTTAATACCCACCACCTGGCTCCCCCAACTTCCCACCCCTATCCCTTCAAAACCCTCAGGTTGTTTTTCAGAGTCTATAGTCTCTCATGGTTCACCTCCCTTTCCAATTTCCCTCAACTCCCATCTCCTCTCCATCTCCCCATGTCCCCCATGTTATTTGTTATGCTCCACAAATAAGTGAAACCATATGATACTTGACTCACTCTGCTTGACTTATTTCACTCAGCATAATCTCTTCCAGTCCCGTCCATGTTGCTACAAAAGTTGGGTATTCATCCTTTCTGATGGAGGCATAATACTCCATCGTGTATATGTACCACATCTTCCTTATCCATTCATTCGTTGAAGGGCATCTTGGTTCTTTCCGGTTTGGCGACCATGGCCATTGCTGCTATAAACATTGGGGTAGAGATGGCCCTTCTTTTCACTACATCTGTATCTTTGGGGTAAATACCCAGCAGTGCAATTGCAAGGTCATAGGGAAGCTCTATTTTTAATTTCTTCAGGAATCTCCACACTGTTCTCCACATTGAGATACCACCTTACACCAGTTAGAATGGCCAAAAACTCATTTTAAAACAAAAAAGATCTATTTGTTTTAAAGAACAGTTTGGGTTTAAACCAGATTTGGATTCCTCTTCTACCAGTCCATTTCTGAGCTTCTTATTATTCTTGACACATTGCTTACAGTACTATTAAAAGATAATCTAATTTTATTTAATCTTTGTAGCTTCCTTATACACAAAGGGGAAAACAGGCTTTAAGAGACTAAGAAATTAGCTCAAGTTTCATGATTTATAAGCATGGAGCCAGAGCAAGTCTATGTGACCTAAATCTGTTTTCTTTCTCTTTTTGATTATTATTGTTGTGGTAAGAACATTTAACACAAGATCTACCACCTTAACAGATTTTTGAATTTACAATACAGTATTGTTAAATATAGGCACAGTGTATATGACAGTTCTCTGGAACTTCTTCATCTTATATAACTAGCATTTTATACCCACTGATTAGCAACCCTCCTCCCCCATTTCCTCAGCCCCTGGAAATCACATTTTACTCTGTTTCTAGGAGGCTAACTATTTAAGATATATCATATAAATGGAATCATACAGTGTTTTGTTATGTGACTAGCTTATTTCACTTAGCATAATGACCTTGATTTTCCTTCATGTTGTCATATATTGAAAGATTTCCTTTTTGTTTAAGGCTGAATAATATTTCTTCGGGTGTCATATTTTTCATCATATTTTTAATCCATTCATCCACTGAAGTTCTTCTAGGTGTTTTCCACATCTTGGCTGTTGTGAATGGTGCTGCAATATACTTTTTGGCTGTTTTTAGGTCTTTAAAGAAACGTCAATTCAAGTTCTTAGCCCATTTTTTAATTGGATTTATTGGTTATTTTGCTATTGAGTTGTAGGAGTTCATTATATAGTTTGGAAATTAATCCCTTATCAGATAAATGGCTTGCAAATATTTTCTCCCATTCCATAGGTTGCCTTTTCATACTATTGTTTTCTTTGCTATAGTCCCACTTATCTATCTGTGTTTTTGTTACCTCTGCTTTTGGTGTCCTTTCCATGAAATCATTACCAAGATCAAACTTTTTATCCTATGTTTTCTCCTAGGAGTTTTATGATTTCAGGTCTTATGTTTAAGTATTTACTCTATTTTCATTTGGCTTTTATATATGGTGTATGATAAGGGTTCAATTTTATTCTTTGGTTGTAGATATCCAGTTTCCCAGCATCACTGGTTGAAGGAATTATCCTTTCCCCACTGTATAGTTCTGGCACCCTTATTGATGATCAGTTGACCGTAAATGTGTAGATTTATTTCTGGGGTTTGTATTCTGTTCCATTGGTCTATCTGTCTATCTTTATGCCAGTACCATAGTGTTTGAATTACTGTAGCTTTGTAATATAGTTTGTTATTGCTCTTAAGAGTGTTTTGTTGTTCAGAGTTCTTTGTAGCTCCATATGAAAGTCTTTCCTCTAACATCAGGGACAAGAGAAGCATGCCCACAGTGACCACTTTTATTCAACACAGAATGAGAAGTCCTAGCCAGAGCAATTAGGTAAGAAAAATTGTCCCTGTTTGCAGGTGACATAATCACATATGTAGAAAATGCTGAAGACTCCACAAAACAACTTTAAAAAAAACTCAATAAAATTACAGGATAAAAAATTCACTTACGCAAATTAGTTATGTTTCTATACACGAACAATGAATTGCTTGAAAAGAAAATTAAGAAAACGATTTCATTTACAGTGGCATCAAAGAAAATAAAATACTTAGGTGTGAACTTAACTAAGGAATAAAGGTTTGTACACTGAAAACTATAAAACATTGATAAAGGGAATTAAAGAAGATGCAAACAAATAGACAGATATCCCCACATTCATTAATTAAAAGGCTTAATATTGTTAAAATGGCCATAATACCCAAAGCAGTCCAGATTTATTGCGATCCCCATTAAATCCCAGTGACATTTTTTTACAGAAATTGAAAAAGCAGTTCTGAAAGTCCTATGGAACCATGAAGGATTCCAGATAGCCAAAATGACTTCTAAAATATTGGCTACTGATGTGATAACCACATAATGAAAATTTTAAAATGTCTTCTAGGAAGATGTGGGGGAAAAAATAGGTGTAGCTATGAAGTGATGTGCGTAGCTGGCACAAAAACACCAGCTTGACACATCTCTTTCCAACTCTGTGTTCAGGGATGCTGTTTGCTTATTCGAAATCATATGTAACAGTTACAGTTACACCAAAGAAATTGGAAGATTTGACAAACCAGGACATTTATTTGGGTGGCTAGTTATTAAAGCTTTACCAACATGCCATTGCCTGCATGTTAATGAACATGATAGCTCATTTTTATTTTTCACAAATTACTAAATACATAAAAATTGTAACAGGTATAATGATATTTATATAATGATTCTTAATATTTGTTTTAATTTAACTGAATTAAATTAAATTTGTTTAATTTAATTGAAATTGCAGATTTAAGTAGACCCTAAAGCAACTAGGATAATTTAAGAAACTAAAATTAAGGAAGTATTCCTTTTCCAGATAAATTTTGACAAGAAAAACACATTTCAAAAGAGGGATGTTGAGACATAGAATTTGGTCTTTAAACTGGTATATGGGTCTCAGAGATTAGGATGCCAAATATGTTTAATGAAGTATCATGTTGTTTCAGTCCTCCTCTCTAGGGACAGGGAATTGGGGGATAGAAAATCTTAACTATGGCAGCCAGGAGTACCAGCATTCTAGCCTCCTGTTAACCTGGGGTGACTTTTCACTTAGAAAGTGTGGTCACTTTGTCCATAACCCTCCAGAACAGTGCATCAAGCTATACAGTAGAAACAAATTGCTGAGGCAGTGTCACTATAATTGACATCATAGTGATATCAAGGTAGTTTTTCAGGAAGGACAGATGTCAGGTAGAAAGATTTTGGGTGGCAAATGAACAATTAAGATAACAGAGCTATCTCATCACTGACAGCAGCTAAATATGAGAGCCCCCTTGGAACCTCCACTTTTTAAAAGAAGTTGAAACACTTTAGTTGGTTCAGAAGGCAGTGGAAAATCCATATTTAGAGCTTAAGTTTTGTTTGTTATATAAATGTAAAATCTTCCTCTTCCCTCACATTGCAACAAAATATGAAAATGAGAATATAAAATTAATTGAATATTAAAATAGAATCCAACAAATCTGAAAGCCTACAATGAGTAACAACTTTGTGTGAGATTCTGAGATACTAATAATTTATTAGAAGAAAAAGTATATATACATGTGACAAATAGGTATAAATATGGGGAAGTAAATAATCAGGGTCAAAAGAGTGAGAGATATGTATTTTATAAGAGATATGGAAAGAGGGAAATCTCCTAAATTGTGATGGAAGATTGCAAGGACCAAAGTGAGATATAATCTGGTCCTTAATACTCTGCAGTGAATAGAAACTAAGGACAGAGGGAATATTCATCATTAGCAAAGATGTGAATAATTTCTAACTGGAAAATAAACTAGAGAATAAACTAGAGAATGAAATACTGACCCATATTCTCTCTGTATCAAATTTTTTCTCTGGGAGTGAGTTAAGGGAACTGAATTTAGCCATTATGGGTCTGTGACCTCTATGAGTTCCCAAAGTGAGCACTGAGCTACTAGGAACTGGGCCAGTGGAAAAGTCACTGGCCTAAGAATAAAGAGACCCAGGACCTCATTTTGTCTGTACCACTGAGTTCATTCGTTTTTCTTATTTGTAAAAAACACCTGGTTAGAATACTGAAGCCTAAGGATCCCTTCAAGCTCACAAATTTCTTGATAATTCCTGGAGCCTCAGGGCCATCTGCGACGTCACTCCCCAAGCACGCTAGCCACTTTGTCCTTTTGGTCATTGTTCATATTAGAATCTGTGTTCCTCAGACCACCAGTTCATACTGTGCACTGTTGTAGGCCAAGTCATTTTTGCTACTAATTCCCAAAATTGAGATCAGATGTTTTAGTTTCTTAAGAATGATGTTCAGGTAGTTCTCAATTTTGACTGCTCATTAAAATCTCCAGTGGAGGGGCACCTGGGTAGCTCAGTGGGTTAAAGCCTCTGCCTTTGGCTTGGGTCATGATCCCAGGTTCCTGGGATTGAGCCCCGCATTGGGCTCCCTGCTCTGCTGAGAGCCTGCTTCCTCCTCTCTCTCTGCCTGCCTCTCTGCTTACTTGTGATCTCTGTCTGTCAAATAAATAAATAAAATCTTAAAAAAAAAAATCTCCAGAGGACACTTAAAATACTGATGTCCCACTCAGGGATTCTGATTTAGTTGGCTTTGGGTGTAGCCTGGGTATGGAGACCTTTAAAAGCTTCCCGGGTGATTCTGCTGTGTACCTTGTGTGGAAAACTATTGTATTTAGGGCAATTTTAGGTCCTTATTAACAGCACTGGTTTTATATATCATATCCTGCAGTCTGACAAGACTAAATTCAGTTTCCTCATTTGCCTGATATAGAAGCAGTAGGTCAGTCCTGTGTTAGCTGGTGAGGGGGCTGTCTGTTAAGCCTGTCGTCGTTCCCAACCCTCCCCTCCCTAAACCAAAATTCTTATGTCAAATTCCCAGCAGAAATATAAGGGTAGGGAAAAGGCCATCCCTTCTTTTCCACACTTGTCCAGGCCCAGCTGCATCTGAATCACCAGAAAACTTATTACAAAAGCTGAGGATTCAGTATAGATGGGAAAAGCCCAGGAATCCATTCCCAAATATGTATTTAATGCTTTTAATAATGGATGGATCCTAAAAATATAATGACACAATTCCAAAGGAAAAGCCACTACACATAACTTGGTAAGAATATCTAAGGGAATAGACTTTAATAAATGCTAAGAGGCCAATATTTAAAGCAAGTCAAAAGGTTTATAAGCCAGTAAAGATAGCTCCTGCAATTCTTAACATGTTGTCATTCAGGAAAGACTACCTAGGAAAAACAGGGAAAATAGAAATCGCATAGTAGATTATTGCAAAATGAAAAGCATATGGTATGCAACTGAACAAATTTGGCATACTTGTCCAAAGTAAATGCTTTCTAAATATAACCATTCCATGTCACACCAAGCCACAGTGATTCCACAGGAAAAAAATCTTTGATTACATGGCCAAATTAAAAGAGCATTCCTTGGTGTGAAATTATTCTTTGTTTACAGTGTGTATTCTTGTCTTTTAAATGAAAAGTGCTATTTTACCATAATGTGTCTTCAGTCAAGGAGCCAAGTTAAATTCTTTAGCCTTTGGGAAAAACTAGTATAGAAGTCAGGAGAGAATATTGAATTCCAGAGATCTACCTAGGGCCTTCCTAATGCTGTTTGATTGTGTGCAGCAAAACAGAGAGGTTACTGTTGAAGATATTAAATCATTCTCTGAGGAGAGATTTAAGACGTCCAGGGTAGGCAGAATTTCTCCACCTTGGGTATGGGAAGGCTATAAAGTGGAAGCTAGCAAAATATAGGACAAATGCAAGTAATTTTTAAATTATTATATAAGAATATTTTTTTTAAAAAGGAAGAAAGGAAAAAATAAGAAAAATGCCCAACAGTTTTAAAGATTAGATAGGCAGGGATGCCAGCGTGGCTCACTTGTTAGGCATCTGCCTTTGGCTCTGGTCATGATTCTAGCGTCCTTGACCCACATCGGGATCCCTGCTCAGCAGGGAGTCTGCTTCTACCTCTCCCACTCCCCCTGCTTGGGTTCTCTCTCTGGCTGTGTCTCCTCTCTCTGTCAAATAAATAAGTAAATAAAATCTTAAAAAAAAAGATTAGATAGGCAATTACTCAAGAACTCTGAATATCTAGAGGAAAAATTCTAAAATACTATTGAGAGTAAATTAAAAAGATAAAGATGGAGAGATAAACCATATTTATGCATTGGAAAGTTATTATTTTAAGGATGTCACCTTTCCCCCAAATTTGTATAGATTTATTTGTGTAGATTCAGTTCAAATTCTCAACGTTTTTATGGAATCTGAAAATACAATAAAGTTTGTATTAGAATAAAATAAAATAAAATAAAATTTTTATGGAAATGCAAATGGCCACATATAACCAAGACACTCTACAACTACATATTCCAATGTTGTCTGCTAGCTACACGTTTAAATTTCAGGGGAACCCTGAAGAGAGAGAGGAGCCCTCTTACATGGTGGGAATGCAAACTGATGCAGGCTCTCTGGAAAATAGTGTGGAAGTTCCACTATATTTAACTTAAATAAAATTAAATATAGAACTACCCTATGACCCAACAATCTCACTACTAGGTATTTACCCCAAGATACAAATGTAGTGATCTGAAGGGACACCTGCACCCCAACCTTATAGCAGCAATGTCCACAATAGCCAAACTGTGGAAAAGCCCAGATGTCCATCAACAGATGAATGGATAAAGAAGATGTGGTATAATCAGAAAAAGACAACTATCATATGATCTCCCTGATATGAGGACATGGAGATGCAACATGAGGGGTTAGGGGGATAGTAGAAGAATAAATGAAACAAGATGGGATTGGGAGGGAGACAAACCATAAGTGACTCTTAATCTCACAAAACAAACTGAGGGTTGCTGGGGGGAGGGGGGTTGGGAGAGGGGGAGGGGGGTTATGGACACTGGGGAGGGTATGTGCTATGGAGAGTGCTGTGAAGTGTGTAAACCTGGCGATTCACAGACCTGTACCCCTGGGGATAAAAATACATTATATGTTTATAAAAAAATAAGAAATAAAGAAAAAATTTAAAAAAAAAGATGTGGTATGTATGTATGTGTGTGTGTGTATGTATATATATCCGTGTATATATGTACACACACACGCACTGGAATATTACTAAGCCATTAGAAAGAATGAAATCTTTGCCATTTGCATTGTTGTAGATGGAACTAGAGGGTGTTACACTAAGTGAAATAAGTCAGTCAGAGAAAGACAAATACCATATGATTTCATTCATATGTGAAACTTAAGAAGCAAAACAGATAAACACAGTGGGGAGAAAAAGAGGAAAATCAGGAAATAGACTCTTTTTTTAAAAATTTACATTTTTTTTATTATTAACATATCATGTACTATTTGTTTCATGGGTACATACAGGTCTGTGATTCATCAGTCTTATACAACACACAGTGCTCACCACAACACATACCCTCCCCAAGTGTTCCTCACCATCCTGCCACTCCCCTCCCCTCCAGCAACCCTCTGTTTCCTAAAATCAAGAGTCTCTTATGGTATGTCTCCCTGTCTGGTTTCATCTTGTTTCACTTTTTCCTCTCTTCCTCTATGATCCTCTGCCTTGTTTCTTAAATCATAGAGATCATAGGGGAAATAGACTCAATTATAGAGAACACACTGATGGTCACCAGAGGGGAGGTTGGTGGGAGATGGGGGAAACAAGTGATGGGGAGTACAGGGTATACTTGTGATGAACACCAAGGTGTTGTATAGAAGTGATGAATCACTGTATTTTATACCTAAAACTAATATTACACTCTATGTTTAACTACCTGGAATTTAAGCAAAAACTTGAAAAAATACAAGTAATTTTGGCTATTTGTTGTTGCAACAAAAGCTATTCTCCAAACTTATGGCTTAAAATAACAATATTATTTTATATCTTACTATTTGATGGATCTCTTGAGCAAAGCTGTAGTGGGAGATTCTTATGCCCCATGTGACATCTACAAGGGTCGCTCTTTGGTACTTAGCTGGTGGCTGGTCTGGTTTGAAGTGTCCAACATTCCTGGAGGCCTTGGTGGCCACCTAGAGGGCTGAACTCAGCTGGGTCATTTCCTTCCTCCTGTGATCTCAGGACCTCTCCACATGGGCAGTGTACTTCTTACAAGGCAGGGCAGGACTCAGAGGCCAGGCAGAAACAGCTGGCACTCTTAGAGGTCAGGCCCAGAATGGTTATCACTCTGCCATCTTCCATTGGTCAAAGTAGTCACGGGCCAGCCCTAATTCAAAGACTGGGGAAACAAATCCCACTTTTCTATAAGAAGAGTGTTATGAATATGTAGTCATCATTAATGTGCCATGCAGCCTATCTTCTAGCCACAAATACTTCAGATTTGTCCCACAAGACCCTCCAAAGTCTTGTTCCATTATGGCATTGGCTGGGAGTCCATGATCTCATTTTCTGAGTCAGATATAGATGTAGATGAAGCTTTTCAGGTATAATTCCTCCAATACGTGTCCTTTTGCTTTGAAGACCTGTGAATTAAAGAGACAATGTGGGGGCGCCTGGGTGGCTCAGTGGGTTAAACCTCTGCCTTCAGCTCAGGTCATGATCTCAGGGTCCTGGGATCGAGCCCCACATCGGGCTCTCTGCTCAGCGGGGAGCCTGCTTCCCCCTCTCTCTCTACTTGCCTCTCTATCTACTTGTGATCTATCTCTATATATCAAATAAAAAAAATCTAAAATCATTAAAAAAAAAAAAATAAATAAATAAATAAATAAATAAAGAGACAATGTGTCTGCCTCAGTGTAGAGTAGACTTTTGGTAGACACTTGCATTCTAAAGCAGGAAAATGGGAGGTACGTAACAGTTACTGACCTATGTCACTCTTTCCTGATTAGGGTCTAGTGCCTACGCTTGGAATGATTCTCCTCCATCCTTGGGTATGTCAGTTATTCACTGATATGTCATAAATAATCCCAGACCCTAATGGCTTAAGACAAAGTATTATTCTCTCTCATATTTCTGTAAGGTAACTGGACTCAACAGTTTTCACTTGCTGAGATGTGACTGCAGTCTTGACAAGGGCTGCATTTACCTGAAGGTTCACCTGGACTGTCTATATCATCTTCCCAGAGTTCTAGCTACAAGACAGGGCTGTTTATATAACCTGCTCATTCTGAGCCCCACACCCCCTCTGTAAAGGTTGGGATTGGAATTCTGAAAAATTATATTTCCCAAATGCCCTTGTTTGCTGGTTCCTATTAGAGTCTGCCATTGAGAAGCACTCAAGGAAGAATCAGAGGCAATAAGAAAGGGAGTTCCATTTCTACATTTTCCAGTTTCTGTCAGCTTCATTCCAGTTGAAACAAACACTTGGTTCTAAGCCCAGTTTCTTTTTCTTTCTTTTTTTTAAATTGGGGTATAATTGATATATTAATTTCAGGTGTACATGTAATGGTGCAGTATTTGTATATATTGCAAAATGATCAAAACAGTAAGTCCAGGTACCATGCTTCACCATATGTAATCACATTTTTTTTCTTATAATGAGAATTTATAAGATCCACTATCCTAGCTACTTTCCAATAGGCACTACAGTGTTGTCAACTATAATCACCATGTGGAACATTATATCCCCCAAGACTTCATTTTATAACTGGAATCCCTTTCACCCATTTTGCCCATTTCCCACCCCCCACCTCAGGCAACCCCCAATGTGTTCTCTATATTTATGAGAGCCCCAGGTTCTTTCGACCGCAGTCACAAAGCATCCTTCCTCATGCTGAGTACCAGTTGTGTGAACCTTACCCCATAGGTCTGAACACCAGTCCTAAGGAGACTCAACTTGAACTCCTATGTTCTGTTAACCCCTGCTCTCCATTTAAGTTCCCTCATCCAACATTGGAACAGACTCCTATAGTTATTAATCTCTGAGAGACCTCAGCATGTTTTTTTATTCTTTTGGTCCCATAGTATTTATAAAACCAATGCCTTTTAAAAAATATACAGTGGAAAAAAGACAGTCTCTTCAATAAATGGTGCTGGGAAAACTGGACAGCGATATGTAGAAGAATGAAACTCGACCATTCTCTTACACCATACACAAAGATAAACTCGAAATGGATAAAAGACCTCAACCTGGGACAGGAATCCGTCAGAATCCTAGAGGAGAACATAGGCAGTAACTTCTTCAATATCAGCCACAGCAACTTCTTTCAGGATATGTCTCCAAAGGCAAAGGAAACAAAAGCGAAAATGAACTTTTGGGACTTCATCAAGATCAAAAGCTTCTGCACAGCAAAGGAAACACTCAACAAAACAAAGAGGCAACCCATGGAATGGGAGAAGATATTTGCAAATGACAGTACAGACAAAGGGTTGATATCCAGGATCTATAAAGAACTCCTCAAATTCAACACACACAAAACAGATAATCATATCAAAAAATGGGCAGAAGATATGAACAGACACTTCTCCAATGAAAACATACAAATGGCTATTAGACACATGAAAAAATGTTCATCATCACTAGCCATCAGGGAGATTCAAATTAAAACCTCATTGAGATACCACCTTACACCCGTCAGAATGGCCAACATTAGCAAGACAGGAAACAACATGTGTTGGAAAGGATGTGGAGAAAGGGGAACCCTCTTACACTGTTGGTGGGAATGCAACTTGGTGCAGCCACTTTGGAGAACAGTGTGGAGATTCCTCAAGCAATTAAAAATAGAGCTTCCCGGGGCACCTGGGTGGCTCAGTGGATTAAGCCGCTGCCTTCGGCTCAGGTCATGATCTCAAGGTCCTGGGATTGAGCCCCGCATCGGGCTCTCTGCTCCGCGGGGAGCCTGCTTCCTCCTCTCTCTCTGCCTCTCTCTCTGCCTGCGTCTCTGCCTACTTGTGATCTCTCTCTCTGTCAAATAAATAAATAAAATCTTTAAAAAAAAAAAATAGAGCTTCCCTATGACCCTGCAATTGCACTGCTGGGCATTTACCCCAAAGATACAGATGTAGTGAAAAGAAGGGCCATCTGTACCCCAATGTTTATAGCAGCAATGGCCACGGTCGCCAAACTGTGGAAAGAACCAAGATGCCCTTCAATGAATGAATGGATAAGGAAGATGTGGTCCATATACACGATGGAGTATTATGCCTCCATCAGAAAGGATGAATACCCAACTTTTGTAGCAACATGGACGGGACTGGAAGTGATTATGCTGAGCAAAATAAGTCAAGCAGAGAGAGTCAAGTATCATATGGTCTCACTCATTTATTTATGCTCACTTATGTGGAGCATAACAAAGAACATGGAGGACATGGGGAGATGGAGAGGAGAAGGGAGTTGAGGGAAATTGGAAGGGGAGATGAACCATGAGAGACTATGGACTCTGAAAAACAACCTGAGGGTTTTGAAGGGGTGGGGGGTGAGAGGTTGGGGGAACCAGGTGGTGGGAAATAGGGAGGGCACGTATTGCATGGAGCACTGGGTGTGGTGCAAAAACAAGGAATACTGTTATGCTGAAAAGAAATTAAAAAAAAAAAGCAGTGCCTTTTATGTGATATGGTATTATTTCTATTTTTCTGACTGGACCTTAATGGATACAGAGACTAAACCAATTGCTTTCTCTCTTGTGTTTCTTGCCTGGTTTGGGAAAGCTATTGCAGCCTATGTTTTTTATCTCTCTCTCTCTCTCTTTTTTTTTTTTTTTTTTTTTGGCCATTTTTAATATGCCCTCCCTCTACCTCAGGGAGTCTCAGCCCTTTTCAGCAACCAATTGCACAGGTGTTTAAAGAAATCTCTTTTAATCTGAGAAATACATGTTACAAGTTTACCATTATCTTCCCTAACCACAAAAAAAGAAAGTCATTAAAACTAAGGTGGGGTCATGCAGTCTCTGCCATAAGATCCACGGGCAAGCCTCACTAGTCTGTGTGGATTCACTCGTATTGAACATCTCCCTATGCTATTCTATATTCTCCTTTTATGTTCCGTGGCTGCAGCTGGGGTCAAAGTTGCATGTATTAGTGACAGTCATATTTGTGCAACTGAACAACCCACCTCACTTTGCAATGCTCCATGGCCTCCGAAATTGAAATACATGTTTTATAAACACCTTCTAACTTTAGAGGCAAATTCTATCTCACATTGCTAAAGCTAGTACTTCAGGATTTAACAGAGATGTATCTAGTTCAGTTGTTCTCAGCATCTCAATTCAAATAGCTGCATTTCATATACTATTCACACTCCTTATTACTAGGTTTAGCCTCACTCTCCCCGGCAGATGTTCTATCAGATTAAATATTGTCCTATTGTGTTATCTTTGGAAACTCGCAAATGGATATTATTTCTGCCACTCTACTTCCTTGCATTAAAAGAATATTGGAGAAAGCGTTTAATAAATGAATTTAGGTATGGGATCTATTTAAGTGCTATTTAAGCTATTTAAGTGCTATCCCTTTGTTCTAATCTAAACTATCTGATCCATTGTTTTACCCACCTTTCCATGCTATGTCCACATTGCTAGCCAAGGTCCATGGTCTAGAACGTTAAATTATTTTTTGTTCTGTCAGTTGATTATGTATCTATGACCCAAGACCCCTGCTCTCATGGGGAGGGAGGTGTTTCTCTGGGAAACCTACCTGGGACTCCGAGATTTGACTTCAGGGGTTAATTAGAAGGTATTCTCTGGAACACCACCAACACAGGAACACAGGAAGGAGGATTGAGCAGCAGAATCTGAACCGCAATACAGCTGCAGCAGAAGCTTCAGCCCTTCCAAAACCAAGTCAAGGGGGTCTGGACATTGGACATCCTTGATTAATGGATTTTGGTTACCTCTTAGGAAGAGGGAGTAATGTTGGATGAAGCTACATTCATCCAGGAGACCCAGAGAGTAATGAAGCTGGATCTGAATGATCAGAGTAGGTACTACAGTTTAGCCCTTGCACTCCTTGGATCCCCTTGCTTCATATAAAAAATTCAGTGCATTTAGAAATGACTCCCCCAGGATTCTGATAGTTTCTTTTCCTGGGAAAATTTTCGAAAGGATTTTTATTGGGAGGAAATGTATCCCTCTTTGCTGAAACTGATCTCAAGACCACAATTGATGCTCATCATCACACTCCTTTACTCCTTATTCCAGATTCCTCGTTCCCTTGACTAGGACCTCTGCCGTTGTAGGTAACTTATCTGGTAAGGTGGCTCATAACTTCATGCTGAGGTACCCAAGCCCCTGGTCACCTTGTCCTTCTAAAGTCATGGTTATTGTCCTTGTTCATTTATTATCAAAACTGAACAAAGGAATGCAAAGAGATACTACAGTGATCACATAAGTGTCAAAGATCTTTTTTCTGCAACCAATGTGTAACAAGACCTCTTTCTCCTAATCACCGTATTAATCACTCCTGCCAATTGGTTCTTCCCCCTTCTTTTCTTGCAGGTATTTGGTGCAAGGAACCTAAATGACTCAGCAGCAGTCTTACTTAAAGCTAAATTGGATCATTTCTGTGTCCCATGTTGGAGGCATTCCCCTTCTAGGAGCGAGAACATTTAGATCTATAAAGCCTGTAGCTGTGTGGATAGGAAGAACAAATTCCCAGGTGGGAATCTGTGGGACATTGAGTGATGATAACAGGACAGTTTCTATTTACATACTTTGGTTCCCAGACCCACGTATTCATCTACAGAGGACACAGTACTATATGTTGTCACAGCATGTTTTGGCATATTACTGTATCCAGGAGAATAGCACACCATCTACATAGGATATTCTTTCCAAGTTGGCTCTTCAGCTGTACCTTCAAGAAGTTTCTATTGCCTTATTAGGCTGGCAACCTCCAGATAGTATAAGGTGTGAAAGGACCTGTGAATTCTATGATCTTGTGCCCACTGCTACAACTCATTTGCCAGGACTTGTATGCCTTGGTCTGTGTAATGTCATGGATAAAATACTCTTAAGGCCTCAGATAATGATGTTGTCTGAGGCAGGTGGGCAAGGAAGGCAAATCCATACGTGGAATATATGTCAATGTCAGTCACTAAAAAGTACTGGCTATATTGGTTTCCTAGGGCTCCTATTAAAAAGGATCACAAAATAGATGGCTTAAAATAACAGAAATTTATTCTCTCACAATTCTAGAGGCTAGAAGTCCAAACTCACAGTGTCAGTAGGGCCATGCTCCCACTGAGACTCTGGGGAGAATGCCTTGCTCCTGTCTGTCTTCTAGTAGTTTCCTTCAGTCCTTGTTCCCTATTTTACAGTTGCATAGCTGCAATCTATATTTCCATCTTCATGTAGTGCTCTTCCTGTGTGTCTGTGTCTTTTCTTATAAGTGTACCTGGATTAGGACCCATCTTGACTTGGTTACATTTCAGAACCCTACTTCCAAATAAGGTCACACAGATGCTATTATTAGGATATTAACATATCTTTTGAAAGACACAATTCAACCTATAACACTACTCATTTAGAGGTAACAGGGATCCAATGTAGTCAAATTACTACTTGGCAGTTGATGGGGCTTTTGAGGGAGGTTGTCTTATTACAAGCTCATTGTTGGTCCCTCTTGTGAGTAGGTTGGATGTTCAACAGTGGCAGTAGCTATGTCTTAGCTTACTTGGTGGAAGGCCACGTTGTTTGACTCTGGCTCTGTTGGTAGAGCATGCAACTTTTGATCTCGGGGTTTAAAGAAATCTCCATTAATCTGAGGAGCACATGTTACAAGTTTACCACTATCTTTCCTAACCACACAAAAAAAGTCATTAAAACTAAGGTGGGGTCAAGCAGGCTCTGCCATAAGATCCCTGGGCAAGCCTCACTACTCTGTGGATTCACTATCTGTGTGGATTCATTCGTATTGAACAGCTCCCCAGGTGCTATTCCAGATTCTCCTTTTATGTTCCACTTGATGTCACTTGATGTCTTCAGGCCCCACATTGCATGTAGAGATTACTTAAAAAAAAAAACAACAACAAAAAACACCCTCCTCCCATACCAGAGCCACTCCATCTTGCAGCTCTAGAGTGGAAAATTACAGAGACTGGGCACCTGGGTGGCTCTGTGGGTTACGCCTCTGCCTTCAGCTCAGGTCATGATCTCAGGGTCCTGGGATCAAGCCCAGCATCAGGCTCTCTGCTCAGCAGGGAGCCTGCTTCTCCCTCGCTCTCTGCCTGCCTCTCTGCCTACTTGTGATCTCTGTCTGTCAAATAAATAAATAAATCTTTTTTTTAAAAAAGTATTTAAAAAAAAAGAAAATGACACTGACTTATGTCAAGTAGCTGAGTCATTCTGCCTACTTAAGTGTCACATGCCCTTCCTAAATAATTATTGTCTGAGGGGGCATTAACCTGAAATACAAAGATATTTACACTTGGTGTTCGTTCCTGTAGGTCCATCGATTTGCTTTACCCAAGATCTTCTCATCCCAGACCTTCCAGTGCTTTTCCTTTTAAGCCCCTGACCAATCAACCAGCCCATTTGCTACTGTTCATGAGACTGTACTTACTCTTTCTTCACACTACCTTTATTTCTACACACAGTGAAGGACCAGATGTATTGTTTATAGCCCTGGAAGCCCATTGGAAGAGTTTCTTCTCATGCTATCATTTAGGACCACTTCCAATGGGGTACTAGTGCAACAGAAGTCTATTTCTATTTTGTACCCATATACTGTACCAAACTACCCATGAACTAAGCTTGGATTGCTTACTCCTTGATTAATGGGTTATAGGGATACCCTGCCCCCAGGCCATATGATCAGAGATGTGAGCTGAGACAAAGATGCCAATATAACATGGTGGATGACACACACGTTTGAGTCACCTGCTTTTATAGTCTGCTTTTGTCCTCTGGATCCGCTCATGCCTGATCCTGTCCATCTCACTGCCATTTAATAGTGGATTCTTCCTGGACCCACTGGACTGCCTGATTTGGTGGGTCTGACAGAACCTAACTCATGATGGGCAGCTGTGGCTACAGAGTCACTTGAAGACATATGCCAAGCACTCTGTCTTTATCAAGGCCCCAAAATGTGTCAAGATTTGCATTTCAGTTGGTATATAATACTCTGCCACAAATATCTCCAGAAACTCAGGGGTCAGTTGTGTGATTCTCCCACTGGGGCTCCCCCTAAATCCCATATGACATCTTTTGCCTCCACAGATTTCTCTGTTATTCTAGTATTTGCCTGGATGTATGGGCCAGGCGACAAGCTGCTTCTGCAGTAGCCTGGATCTGCTGCTGAATTATTTTCTCTTCTGAGTTACACTCCAAGTGAGTAACCATCTGGTCACTTGTTTAACTGTTCAGAGTAGTATTCCCAGGTATATCTGGCACAGCAGCTGCAGTTAAAACTTCCTTGAGTTGGCAGAAATCCACGGTCACCCTCCAGTATCTGTCAGACTTTTGTTGGGGCCATTTTTTTTTTTATTGTGTTATGTTAGTCACCATATAACACATCATTATTTTTGATGTCCTATTCCAAGATTCATTCTTTATGTGTACCACTCCGTGCTCCATGCAATATGTGCCCTCCTTAATACCCCCCACCAGGATCACCCATCCCCCCATTCCCCTCCCCTCTAAAACCCTCAATGTGTTTCTCGGAATCCACAGTCTCTCATGTTTCGTCTCCCCCTCTGATTACCACCTCCGCCTTCATTTTTTCCTTCCTTCTCCTAATGTCCTCCATGTTATTCCTTATGTTCCACAAGTAAGTGAAACCATATAATAATTAACTTTCTTTGTTTGACTTATTTCACTCAGCATAATCTCCTCCAGTCCCATCCATGTTGAAGCAAAATTTGGGTGTTCATCCTTTCTGATGGCTGAGTAACATTCCATTGTATATATGGACTACATCTTCTTTATCCATTTGTCTGTTGACAAATCATCTCTTTCCACGGCTTGGCAATTGAAAATATTGATGCTATGAACATTGGGATATATATGGCCCTTCTTTTCACTACATCTGTTTCTTTGAAGTAAATACCCAGTAGTGCAATTGCTGGGTCATAGGAAAGCTCTATTTTTAATTTTTTGAGGAATCTCCACACTGTTTTCCAAAGTGACTGCACCAACTTGCATTCCTAACAACAGTATAAGAGGGTTCCCCTCTCTCCACATCCTCTCCAACATTTGTTGTTTCTTGCCCTGTTAATTTTTGCCTTTCTAACTGGCCAGTCTTTTTTGAATTGGAAACATACAGGAAACCACCATTTTTGCATTCTTTAGGTCTTTAAGATGTGTACTAATTTCTACCATTTCCCTTGTGATTTGTTTTCAGGGCTAGAGGAGTGACATTTCCAGAGGCTTCCACTCAGCTTTCTTGACTACCTTAGCTCTTGCCAACACACAGAGGAATAAGCCAACTGCATATATGTCCATTCCCATTGTACATTGAGAGACTAGAAAACGACCGTTGGGCAAGTGGTCCTGCTGTGGAACTAGATCTGTTGTGATTCCATTTACTGCCTGGTCTACATGAGTCTTACTTCTGTGAAGATGTCCTTGATGATGTTAGTTCCTAGGTATCAGTATCAGCTCAAATTTTGTGTCCAACAGTTCTCAAATGTCTGATTCTTGCATATCTGTGGCACTTCCCCTTCCACAGTACATGATTATCCAAGGAAATGCCCAAAGCCCTTTGGGGAAGGACTGAGGGAGTTATTACTTATGGTAGTGGTGTGGTTCCTTCCTCTTGGGCCTCACTTCTAGGTCAAAGTGTCCCAGGTCTGAAAAATGGCTTAGGTCTGGAAACATGGCAAAGGATAGTGACTTTTTTTTTTAAAGATTTTATTTATTTATTTATTTGACAGACAGAGATCACAAGTAAGCAGAGAGAGAGAGAGGAGGAAGCAGGCTCCCCACTGAGCAGAGAGCCTGATGCCGGGCTCGATTCCAGGACCCCGAGATCATGACCTGAGCTGAAGGTGAGGCTTTAACCCACTGTGCCACCCAGGTGCCCCAGGATAGTGACTTTTTATTTGGGGCAGGTGCTCTCAGCCTTCTGGTTATCCATTCGTGATTTATTTTGGTGGTGTAGATGGGGCAATATATTGTTGTCTTCCCATCTGTTTTTTTTTTTTTTTTCCCCTAGGGATGCTGTCTTATACCAACCGTCACTATATCTCTTTGCAGATCAAGCTCTCTGGCTCCCTGACCTTGCCACTTGTTATGATAATTATAATGTACCCACCTTACACATGTCTGATGGGAGAGCCCCATTACCTCCTTGCCTTTTATTTCAAGATCCTAGCTATGGATCAGGCATCGCATGAAATGCAGAATTTCAGATCCCTAACCACTTCTACCAAATCAGAATATTCATTTTTAACAATTTCTTCAAGTAATTTGTATGTACTAGATGTTTGAGAAGCCCTACTCTGTCTCAAATCTTGATGGTTTTCAACCCCAGCATTATAACCAAAAATGATTACTCCTCCAGTTTTAATGCTGTGGTTTTAAATCTAGGTTCTCTTTTGACAATTATGGTCCTGGCTATTGTAGTTCAGAAGGCTGGGCCCAGATCTTTCCCCTGATGCTGTCATGAACAGAACTGTAGAAGTCATTAATCAAAATCAAGAATTGTGTTTATCCAATCTAATCATACAAATTTATGTAAAATAACTTGCCTTGATTATAGTCATTAGTGAATGGAAAAAGTTTTGTATTTCCACAAGTGCATTTTATTTTTAAACCTCATGCACTTTATACCACAGTTTTAAAGCCATAACTTTTACCTATGAGATCAAGAATGTGGACAGAAACATCAGTTAAGCATTTGTTAATTGACAGACTATGCTATGACAGTTAATTGCTTTATGTTATAACTTTAGGAAGCACAAGCATAAGGTTTTCTGGATAAATAGCCACACAGGACATTGGTTCTGGGGGAAGAAATCTAGGTCCAATAGTAGTAGGGATTGGTAAAATTTACCCAGCTATAAAAGCTGAACTTTTTGAGGTAAGCCTAGATGTCCTTTGTGCAAAGCTAGGGAGCATGACAACCCTTTGGAAGACATTTTGACCATATTTCTAAAATGTATGTACCATGTGACCTAGAATTTCCATTTGTATCAATCAGGATTGATTTGGTGGCATGCACCAAATTTGATTAGTGACTTAACCAAATAGAGCGTATTTTTGTCCTAAGGAAGAAATCTGGGATAAGGCATTCATCTGTTCTCGGTGTATGACTTGCATTCTCATGAATACAATAAGAGTTTCTATACCAGACAAATTCTGGAGTAAAGTATAAAGGTCAAAGTTCAAAACGGACATGTTCAGCTAGGTCTGCACCCTACAGTAAGCTTTGCCAGAAGGGAAAATCTGTCACATCCCCTTATATATCATTGACTTTGTCTCCTTGGTCACTTTTGACTGCCACCAAAGTGCAAAGAGTTCAGGAAACTGAGCATTAGAATCAGGGCACTTTGTCACCCCACACAAAACAGGAATTTGGTTAGCAAAGAAGAAAGGGAGAGCAGGCATTGGGTGGACATCTAGTTATGGCTGTCACATCATCACTAGAAATACATCCTTCAGATTTATTCCAGCAATACACAATGATGTGTGCAAAGGTGCTCATGACAGCAAAAATCTATCAGTAATCTTGATTAGCATCAACTGAGGACTAGTAAAGCTAATTATTAATTTATAAGTTGGAAAATTATACAACAATTAAAAATGAAGTTTATCTAGGTGGACAGGTATACAAAATGCTATTAAGTGAAAAAAGAAAGTTGAACTATTTAGAACTACAAAGAAATATATCTGTTTTATATACACCCATATTTATAGACACATGTAAAATACATATATAGATATATAAATGAGGCTTCTGGTATGTAGATAGTCCCTGACTTAGTTTTTCAACTTCACGGTAGTACAGAAACAATATGCATTCAGTAAAATCCATATTTTTAATATTTAATTTTCATCTTTTCCCAGGCTACTCATATTGGTACTGTATACTCTCATTATCCTGGGCCAGGGGCAGCCTTAGCAAACAGTTAGCCTGTGATCATGAGGATCAACAGTCAATACACTGACAACCATTGTATACCCAGACAGCCACTGTGGTTTTCACTTTCAGTACAGTATTCAATTAATTACATGAGCTGTTTAATACTTTATTATAAAATGGGTTTTGTGGTTATATGATTTTGCCCACTGTAGGCTAATGTAAGTGTTCTGAGCATGTTTAAGGTAGGCTACGCTAAGCTAGGTCAGGTATATTAAATGCATTTTTGGCTTAAGATATTTTCAATTTAAAATAGGTTGATGGGGATGTGACCCCAGTGTAAGGTGAGCAGAAGCCATACTGAACTACTTGGGATTGACCTCAGAGTTGGCTACATAGGTGAGTTACTAGGCAAAACCAGGAGAAGATGGGAAATAGGGAATGGGGTCTTTGGCTTCAGGCCTCTTACATCCTGGCTGTGACACAACATCAGACATGTTCTCAGTGACTCAGACTCCAGCCTTGGCATTGGGCCTTGGAATGAATATGCAGCAATAGCCTTATGAATGTAGAATACAGACCCAGAAGGAGGAGTGATAGTATGAGCATCAGAAAACGTTTAATATGTATTCTGTGGAGGATTC
Source organism: Meles meles (assembly GCF_922984935.1). Taxonomy (NCBI): domain Eukaryota; kingdom Metazoa; phylum Chordata; class Mammalia; order Carnivora; family Mustelidae; genus Meles; species Meles meles. The sequence continues at coordinate 13,603,731 of NC_060079.1, read as the reverse complement.
AGGAATTCTTAGAGTTAAGTCCAAATTGAAAAACTGTAGAGGTCATTTTCATTGGGTCAGTAAATTACTATCTGTCCCTAGCACTTAAAAAAGGAAAAAGTGGGGAAAAAAGTCATCGTCTCTTCTAGGTCTTTGCCCTGGATCACTTCCCCTTTACTCTCATACCACAGTTCTTGCTTTTATCATCATGGTGGCATTTCTACTCTGAGCCCTTTCAATTTTAGTGGATAATTCCAGCTGCTCTCTGGAGCTTATTGATCTCAGTTTCTACCTTGCTCTCAGCTCTGCATCGTTCTCTGGCCCTGGCTCCCCAGTCCTATTAGAATCTATAGATGTAGTGTGTCAGTTTTATTCCTCATACTTCCACCTGAGTAAGGACAGATTTTTTTTTTTAGATATTGAGTTTAGTCAACATAGAGAGAGAGATTATATTTATATAGATATATAATAAAAATAATACAAATATTTAATATATATTAATGTTATATTAATTAATATTAATATTAATATTAAATAACATAATATAAATATATATTTATATAGACACATATGGATAAATTATATTTATCTATATAATTCAATCTGAAGAAATTTGCTACTTTTCGAAACCACTCTCTTAGATTGATAAGCTAACCAAAAGAAAGGGGAAGGGGAGGAAAGTTAATAAGTATTTATCAAGGGCCAGATACTTTATCCATATAATTTCTAAACTCATAACAATCCTGTGAAGAAGTTAACCATTATCTGCATTTCTGTAACTGAAGAAACTGAGGTCTGGAGAAGACAAGTCATGCCCCAGGTCACTTAGTTAACAAATGATGGAGCTGAATTCAAATTACAAGATACTCCAAAGCGGGCTTTCTTTTCCTTTTTGTTTTGTCCTGTTTTGTTTTTGATTGCTGAGGCAGTCTGGAAGTCAAAAGGTAGGAATCAGATCAGGTGGCTGCAACTTGTAATGGTCCTTTAGGGGAACAGTATAAATTTCCAAGAAGATAGGGTGAAAAATAAACGAGACTGTGGGGTAATCTAGCATTCAGCCATTATTTCTTTAAATATACTTTCTGGCTCTTTCTCTCTTTCCACCTCTTCTGGAACTCCCATTACGCGTATGCGGTATGGTTTATAATGTCCCTTAGGTCTCAGAGGCTCTGTTTATTTTTCCCCATTCTTTCTTCATTCTGTTCCTCAGACTGGATAATTTCAAGGTCTGTGATTATTTTCTTCTATTTCAATCTACTGTTGAGCCCCTCTAGTGAATTTTTCACTTCAAGCTCCAAAACTTCTATTTGATTCTGTTTTAAAATTTCTACTTATTTATTTACTTATGTATTGATATTTTATAAAAATCATTCTCACACTGTCCTTTAGTTCTTTGAGGATGGCTTTCTTTAGTTCTTCCAAACATACTTGTAATAGCTGGTTTAACATTTTTTTCTGGTGATTCTACCACCTGGCTTCCCCAGCTTCTGTTGGCAGCTTTTTGTTGTTCTCTGTCTGTGCATTAGTTCCTGCATTTCTTTCCATGTCTAATAATTTTTTATTGAAAATGGCATTGTCAGTAATCTTTTTTTTAAAGATTATTTATTTATTTATTTAACAGACAGAGATAGGCAGAGAGGCAGACAGAGAGAGAGAGAGGAGGAAGCATGCTCCCTGCTGAGCAGAGAGCCCGATGCAGGGTTTGATCCCAGGACCTGGGAACATGACCTGAGCCAAAGGCAGAGGCATTAACCCACTGACCCCAACATTGTCAGTAATCTAATGTGTCAATTTGGGAAATGAGATTTCCACCTTATAGGGGTTTTTGTTGTTGTTGTTGCTATTTAAAGTCTTTATTCTGTCATGTGTGACCACTGAAGTCTCTGCTCAGGTAGCTTAGTGATCAGCTAAGAATTGGATGGAGATTTCCTTAAATGCTTTAATCCAGTACCTCTATCAGCCTTTGAGGAGAAACTCTTTGTGTGCATTGGGACAGGTCTTCAACAGTCCAACAAGCAGCTCACAACTCTGCATTCCATTCCCAGCTTGCACAAAGCCTTGGAAAAAGTGAGTGGTTTTCTTTTCCTGCGTCTGCTTTACTCTAAAAAAAATCGGAGGAAAACTTCCACAAGTTTTCATCACTGCATATCCCAATACCTGCACCTATATGTCCTACTCTCCCTTCTGTTACTATGAATTAATTTTTATAATTGAATTAATTAATATAGGGCACCTATATGCCCCACTCTCCCTTCTGTTACTATGAGTTAATTTTCCATGTTCTTAGCTGTGGTTCCTCCCTCTGCGCAAGAGTCAATTTCTTCTTTCCCACTCAATGACATGAGTCATTCTCCTTCTCTCTCTAGCCTCTCCTCTACCGTATCATTTTCATCAGTATATAAAATGCAATTGTTAGAAGCTAAAACTTTCTCTTGATCCCACCTTCCCTACCAGACCACTTCATTTCTCTGCTCCCCTTTCAAGCATAACAAGTTTTTAAAATCATCTAAACTCATTCAGTTCTTTTCCCATTCCCTCTGGAACCCACTTTAGTGAGGGTAAATCTCAGATCTCATTCCACTTGCCTTCCCAATCACATTTGAAGCAGCTGATTACTCTTTCCTATTTCAACCGTGTGTTTCTCCCAGTTTTCCCCTTATAATTATGGCTACTGAGTCTCAGTCTTTACCTACTCCTGCTCATCCCCTCTACCTTTTAATCTGGGGTGTCCAAGAGTTTGGACCTTATGTCTCTTTCCCCCACTCTGGCTACATTCAGTCTCAGGATGATCCATCTAGTCCCGTGGGTTTAAATACCAGTATATGCTGAAAATTCCCAACTCATGTCTCCAGCTCTGACCTCTCCCTGAACTTCACATTCATATGTCTAATTGTTTGACATCTCCATTTGGGTGTGTAACAAATATCTCAAACTTACCACATTCAAAATTTATCTTTCCTCCTTCTCCCCTATAATACCTGATTCTCTGGCAACCTTTGCCTTCTCCATAAGTGTGAACTGCATTCTGTCAATTATTCAGTCTCTCAGAGTTATCGGTGGACCATTCCCCCCACCCCCTACCCCCCACCCCCCACCGACCATTCGCATCTAATGCATCAACAAATCTTGTTGGCTCAGACTTCAGACTGTATTGAAATCTGATTGCTTCTGGTAAGCTCCACTCCTGTCACACTGGTCTAGCCCAGTGTCCTCTCCCCTGGATGATCATAATAATGTAACTGACTGCGTGCACTACCTCTTTTCTCTTCCTATTATTTACTCTTAACACAGACTCCAGAGTGATCCTGTTAAATCCCAAGTCAGATCATGTCACTGTCCTGTTCAAGACCGCTAGTGCCTTCCCATCTTATGCAAATGAAAGCTAAAATTTTTACAATGGCCTACCAAGCCATAAGGATTTGATATCCCTTCCTCTCTAGCTTCATCTCCTTTAGCTCTCCCCCTTGTTCTCTCCTTTTTAGACATGTTGATCTCTTTGTAGTTCTTCCAATATTACAGACGTATGTCTTAGCATCTGCTAAGATACTTCTATCCTCCTGAACTGCTTTAATTTTTCCCAAAGCACTTCTTAACATTTGGCCTATAGTGTTTTTCTTATGTTACATCCCACGCACCTAGAATTGTGCCAGGCATGTAAGGGGGTGTTAAAAAAAATTGTTGAATGAATGTCAATGGATCACCTAGAAGAAGAATTACTGGGTCTCCTCCCAATGGAAACATTAGGACAGTGGGAAGCCAGGGGGCAGGGAACTACCTTCAGAAGAAACAGCCTCCCATATGAAAAAAGTGCCTCCACTTAGGCCTAAGGAACTAAAAGCAGGCATGATCTTAGAAATAGTAATTGCCACATTGGTTTTTTAAAGATTTTATTTATTTATTTGAGAGAGAGAGAGAGAGAGAGCGCACTAGTGGGGTAAGGGGCAGAGGAAGAAGCAGAATTCCTGCTGAGCCTGCTATGGGGCTTGATCCCAGGACTCCAGGATCATGATATGAGCCAAAGGCAGACACTTAACTGACTGAGCCATCCAGGTGCCCCAGTAATTGTCATATTATTGAGGTGACCAACTATGGAGTGGAAATTACAGAGTCAATTTAGGTTCTTAAATATGTGGATTCCAGAGCAATCAGATACAGAATGCAGAATAGTTGTATAAAGATTTTACGGACACAGTTATAATAATGAAATGTTAGTAATTCATAGAGAACCTTAAAAAACATGAAGCAGAATTTCTGGAAATGAAAAATATAATTATTGATGTCAAAACACAATGAATGAGTTTAATAGAATATATACAGCCAAAGAGAAGGTATATCTGAAAAATTTAAACAATATTTACCTAAGAGAGATATCAAGAAAGAAAGTATGAAAGAGAGGCTGAAAGACAAGGAAGGTTGAATGAAAAGATCTAATGTGTGAATGATTGGTGTTTCAGGAAGAGAAAAGAGAAAAAAAATGAGAAGATTTAAATGATAATGATGGAAAATTTTGCAAAACTTAAAAAAAAAAACCACACAGAGGGCACAAAAAGTGCAGTGTGTCTCAAGCAGGACACTAAAAAAGAAATTTATTCCTATAAACATGCAGAGGAACTATATACCAAAGGTATGGGAAGATCTTGCAAATGGCCACAGAGAAAGACAGACTATGGTAAATAAGGGCAGACTTCTCCAGAGCAGAACTTAAAATCCAATAGAATAATAATTATAAAATGTGGAGAGGAAATAATTCAGCCTAGAATTCAGCATTCCACTAAGCTATTATTCAGGGATAAAAGTAAACTAAAATATTTATAAATTTAGAAAGTGGGAGAGCCTACTCCAAAGAGACTTCTGTCAAAGAGCTTTTAATTATTGACTTCAAAAGAAGGGAAATTATTCTAGAAGGACATTTGGGGGTGCAAGACAGAATGGTAGGCAATAAATAGATACATATGTAGGAAAATTCTAGGGCACCTGGGTGGTTCAGGTGGTTGAGCATCTGACTCTTGATTTAAGCTCAAGTCATGAGCTTGGGGTCCTAGGGTCAAGCAGCCCTTCGATGGTCTCCATGCTTAGCAGGGAGCCTGCTTGAGGATTCTTTCCCTCTCTCTCTGCTGACCCGCCCCTCCCACCCCCTGTGCTTGCTCTCTCTTCCTCTCGCTAAATAAATAAATCTTTTTTAAAAATATGAAGGAAAATTCCAACACATACTGTCTATATAAATTACCAAGTCAGCATTCCAATGTCTGCCTGCATTGTTTCACCCCGAGAATCTCCACCTTCCACTCAAGCACCCGACTCATCATTCACCACGCCTATCAGAGTCTCACTCAGCCCATGCTCTGCTGAGTATTAGTCTAGCTCTCAAGGAGGTTTCAATGCAGTTTTCTGAAGTTCTGCATTTTTGCAGTGGTCTTCCCTGCAAACCCCATCTACTTTGGCAACTCTGAGTTCCCACTTCTGTCTTCTACCACACACTGCTTTCTGTTTGGGCACCACTTCTCTGCTACAGTTTGAAAAGTGCCCCAGACAGAAAACCAGCATGAATTGTGAGCATTGTGTATTTCTTTTTCTCAAAGTTTGTAAGTTTGTGCTGCCTTTTATCCATAGCCTGAAAATAGTTACTTCATACATTTTGTACAGGTTTATAGTTGTTTACAGCGGAAAGATAAGTTACTTGTTACTCCCTCATGGTTGAGAGTAACCATTAATCATTAATTTTTTTAGGCTATGGCCTTCTTCTATGGCTAAAAAATGACAAATTATAGCATGTAAGGCTATCAGTTTTCTTCAAAACACTTTTTTTTATTGCATTCCCTCAAGTTTTATGTAGTGCTTTCAATGTAATTCAATTCTAAGGTTTTGTTTTCATCATCATTCATTGTGGTTTCTTTTTTGAAACCTGACTTATTTAGAATTGTATTCTTTTTTTTTTTTAAACTAGAGACATGCCGTGTGGAGCACTGGGTGTTATACACAAACAATGAATCATGGAACACTACCTCAAAACTAATGATGTACTACTATATGGTGACTAACATAACATATTTTTTTTAAAAAAAGGAAAAAACAAAACTAAACTAAAGACATGTACATAAATCTTTATATCCACTCGAAAGCCAAAATCAGGAAACAACCTAAAGGATCATCAACAGAATGGGCAAATTATTTATTAGTACAATGAAATTCTACTTAGCAATAAAACCCACTAAGTTCTAAACTTGTAACAACATAGATGAGACACAAAAACACGCTGTGAGGAAAATGCCAGACATCAAGGAGAACATGTATATGATCCCGTTTAATAGGAAAGTCTAGAGAAGTCAAAACTAACTTATGGCATTAGAAATCAAAATATTGGTTGTCTCATGATGGGGATTGGGGATTGCAGGGATTGACTGGGAAGGAACAATTTAGTGGGTATAAAATTCAATGAAAAACTTGTAAATGAGAGAAATATAATTTTGAAATTTTTCTTTCATGCAACTCAATTTTTAATCCCTTAATTCTAGGCATTCCCAATATTTCCTTCTCTCCTTTGAGTTCCTGCCATTGCAGGAGGTTCTAATGCAGCTTCAAAGCCCTGGGGGCAAGGGACACCCTGGTCATTGGTCAGTGTCTCTCAGACTCTCTTGCTCCTGACTACAGTGTCCCTCTGCTATTTCTGTACCTCCCTGGACTATCTGGTCTATTTTGTGGACATGCCATGCAGCATTCTCTCCAGAGCTGAAGCAGTCTTTCTAGAGAAATTACTAAGAAGCAGAGTCTAGAGCTACTCTGTTCTGTGGATACACAGATGTCTCTATCTCTTTTTCAGTTCATGCAGAATCTGTCAAGTTTGGTTTGGGGTCCCCACATTCACTTCTACTTCTCTAAAATGTTTCTTCTACATGCATGAATCCTCTTCTTTTGGCCATAGGCTTTTGGAAGTACAACCAAGAGAGGACTTGTGTGTCAGGCAATCCTAATTCTCCACTCTACCCAACCACCTGAAGGAAGCCACAAGCTCAGATTCAACTCTTTAGAAATTGACAGGACAAAGGGAAAATAAAGGGGAAAAAAACCCACATGGTAATGTCTTCATATATAATCGCACTCATGTTGCTTTCTATTTTCCAACTCTGCCTTATGGAAAATTCAGACTAAGTTTAAAATTCCAGTTCAAAGTCCACTCAGATATTTTCTTGAATAGATACTGCAACGTGCTAACAATCACCCTTTAAAAATGATTCCATGAGGCTTCTCAAGTATTCTTTCCTCATCTTAAGTGTTTTCTTGATTCTGAGGCAGTGATGTAACAGGGTTCATATTGCTGAATGTTTGGTGCTATTAACCACTAGAATCCCAACTTTTAGAAGCAAAATTCTCAGTTTATATAATCTGCTTGGCACCATGCCATCAGTCCTCATTCTGTTTCTGCAGTGAGCCTGATCTGAAGCACATACAAATTACTTCATAGACAAAAACAAAAACAAAACAAAACAAAACGAAAGAAACCCACCCACTAGTCAAAGACTTCTGTTTCAATCTGAAAATGGGTAAGAGTTTCTGCTTAGCTAATGACTAAGCTGGATAAAGGACCAATGAAGTTGTTAAAAGGGTCAAGGGAAAATATCCTTTGGCTATAACTGATTCAGTCTTCTGTAAAATATACTGAAATAAAAAGTATGCTATTGTGAGCAACTTTGGTTCAGAATTACTTCTTTCCTTGACTTACCTGAGGGCTGTCGCTGACCTTTTGCCTGTCCTATGATTCAAATTACTGCTCCGTTAAAAAAATTTTTAAAAAGAGCCCAGTAGACTTTTAACGCTATCCTTTGTCATAAGCGTTGAGTTTATAAGAGCCTTGTTCAAATACAAGGGCAACATGGAAAGACTGAATTGTCTTATTTAAGAGCAGCCAATTAAAACAGAACAAATTTGGTAAGTTTCTACTTGTGTTGACTTTTGGGATTAAAGTTGTGTGTTCAAGTTCCTGAGACTGGTGAGCCTTAGGGCATTTGGTTTTTCTTTATCTGTGGATATGCCTATCTAGGCCTTCTGGAAAAAGCTCTCATTTTCCCTGTGTTATGCTCTGTACCCTGCTTCTCCACTTCTTATGCTCTGGGTCACTGAGGTAACCCGTGAGCCCAGGACTGCCATGTTACTGAGAATCCCCTAGCCTGTTCTCCACATACCAGAGGTAAAAGAAATTGTTCTAGATTGGAACTGTCTTCTCTGCTTCTCGAGAGGTATATTTTTGAGAGGTGTTTGTTAACAAAGAAGCAGACAAGTGAGATGATTTAGATCTTTTGAGACATTCATGGATCTCAGAGTTCCAAAAGGATAAATTACTCTCTGAGACATCTATGTCTAAAAGTGTTGATAAATCAGTAAAGTTACTATTTTGTCCAATCTTTGGTAACAATTTAGCATCAATATGCTTATTAGCTATCAGTAATTAGGTAAGTAGTTACCTGTTTACTTCATGGCTAAAAACACTAATTTACTAATCTAAGCCATTCTTGGAGGCAATTTACTTTATAAACTGATTTTTAAGTTACACTTTAGAATTTACATAGAATAGAATATAGTGTTTCTGATCTGGCAATAATTTTGTGATTTATAATTTATATCATTTTACATGTGCTTTAGTCATTAGCTGAATTAGAATAAATGGGGTATGTGGTGTAAGGAAGTGGTCCAATTTCATTTTTCTGCATGTGGCTGTCCAATTTTCCCAGCACCATTTATTGAAGAGGTTGTCTTTTTTCCATTGGACATTCTTTCCTGCTTTGTCGAAGATTAGTTGACCATAGAGTTGAGGGTCGATTTCTGGGCTCTCTATTCTGTTCCACTGGTCTATGTGTCTGTTTTTGTGCCAGTACCATGCTGTCTTGATGATGACAGCTTTGTAATAGAGCTTGAAGTCCGGAATTGTGATGCCACCAACTTTGACTTTGTTCTTCAATATTCCTTTGGCTATTCGAGGTCTTTTCTGGTTCCATATAAATTTTAGGATTATTTGTTCCACACACGAAAATAGACTCCAAATGGATGAAGGACCTCAATGTGAGAAAGGAATCCATCAAAATGCTTGAGGAGAACGCAGGCAGCAACCTCTTCGACCTCAGCCATAGCAACATCTTCCTAGGAACAACGGCAAAGGCAAGGGAAGCAAGGGCGAAAATGAACTATTGGGATTTCATCAAGATCAAAAGCTTTTGCACAGCAAAGGAAACAGTTAACAAAACCAAAAGACAGCTGACAGAATGGGAGAAGATATTTGCAAACGACATATCAGATAAAGGGCTAGTATCCAAAATCTATAAGGAACTTAGCAAACTCAACACCCATAGAACAAACAATCCAATCAAGAAATGGGCAGAGGACATGAACAGACATTTCTGCAAAGAAGACATCCAGATGGCCAACAGACACATGAAAAAGTGCTCCACGTCACTCGGCATCAGGGAAATACAAATCAAAACCACAATGAGATATCACCTCACACCAGTCAGAATGGCTAAAATTAACAAGTCAGGAAATGACAGATGCTGGAGAGGATGTGGAGAAAGGGGAACCCTCCTCCACTGTTGGTGGGAATGCAAGCTGGTGCAACCACTCTGGAAAACAGCATGGAGGTTCCTCAAAATGTTGAAAATAGAACTACCCTATGACCCAGCAATTGCACTACTGGGTATTTACCCTAAAGATACAAACATAGTGATCCGAAGGGGCACGTGTACCCGAATGTTTATAGCAGCAATGTCTACAATAGCCAGACTATGGAAAGAACCTAGATGTCCATCAACAGATGAATGGATCAAGAAGATGTGGTATATATACACAATGGAATACTATGCAGCCATCAAAAGAAATGAAATCTTGCCATTTGCGACGACGTGGATGGAACTAGAGCGTATCATGCTTAGTGAAATAAGTCAATCGGAGAAAGACAACTATCATATGATCTCCCTGATATGAGGACATGGAGAAGCAACATGGGGGGGTAGGGGGATAGGAGAAGAATAAATGAAACAAGATGGGATTGGGAGGGAGACAAACCATAAATGACTCTTAATCTCACAAAACAAACTGGGGGTTGCTGGGGGGAGGTGGGATTGGGAGAGGGGGAGCGGGCTATGGACATTGGGGAGGGGAGGCGAACCATAAGAGACTATGGACTCTGAAAAACAACCTGAGGGTTTTGAAGGGTCAGGGGTGGGAGGTTGGGGGAACAGGTGGTGGGTGATGGGGAGGGCACGTTTTGCATGGAGCACTGGGTGTCGTGCAAAAAGAATGAATACTGTTACGCTGAAAAAAAAATAAATAAAAAAAAATACACATTAAACATCAGCTTTCAAAACTTTTTAAATGACAATCTCAAAAAAAAAAAAAAAGAATAAATGGGGTAAGTGATTTGAAGAATCAGAGAAAGTCCTACATCCCACCTTATATTTTCCTAATACTTTAGTCTAGATTGCAAAGCATCTGTATACCCAGATTCAGCAGCTGACAGCTTTGCTAAATGTTTTGCTGCTGCACAATAAGTCACATGGAATTCAATATGGAATGCTTGGATTCTTACCCATTACTTCTTTATCTCCTTTATTCAGTCATTTTCCACATTTTATGGCTTGTAACCAACTTGTAGTACCTTGCTTCCAAGAATCATACAATATTAGCAATGGATAGGAATATGAACCTGTGGGCTGAAAGTAAAAGAATATGGTGTGTGTGTGTGTGTGTGTGCGTGTGCATGTGCATTGTATGCATACATATATATGTGTATCTATCTATATAGATGTAAATATATATGTAAATAAAATAATGTGACAGGTCTGGGGTGGGTGTTTGTTGACTTGTGTTGAGCTGTTGAGTGACACCATCAGAGCCTCAGGCTCGTTCCACCTATATTTTCATCACTCTAAGTGTGGGAGCTTCTGACCTGGGGCTTGTTACCTCAGTGATATTTAAATACCTGCTTCAGCTCCAGCAAGGCAGTGGAGGGGATATAGAAGAAAAACAATGCCTGCTGGCTATTTTCACTGTAAACAGAATGCAAATGCCATCCCAGAAACACCAGCAGACTTCTGCACAGATTTCCTTGCTCCGAACTGTGTCATCATAACCTTTGGCTACAAAGGACACTGGGAAAGTGGAAAACAGAATTGTCACACTGGCCTTAGAGCAATCATTATCCATCATCTAGTGATGGATGGGTAATCTGCCTGAACAAAGCAAAGTTATCTTGGCAGGGAAGAATAGAGGATGGATATTGAGAAGGCAATTGCTTCCACACTTTGTAGCTGCTCCAATGTCCTTGAGAAAAAGGGAGGCAAATAGTTTAATTCAGTGTTCAATGTATCTGCTCCTGATTTAGTCCCACTGGGCAACGGGAAGCATTTTGGAGGAAAAGAAGGTTAGTGAGCTTGGTATTCTTTATCTCTGTATCTGGAAATGAAGCCTGCCAGCTGGGGGTACAGAATTAGATTAGAAGGAAGACTGGTCAGGCTGCTCAAGGTATTTGCAGTGTATTGGTGAGACAATAAATAAATAAATACATAAATAATAAAATGATAAGGGTATTAATAATAAATTTCAGTAGTGTTATGAGCTATGACAAAAATAAAGTAGACTTAAAGAGTAGATCTTACCTGGAAGGGAAGTGGGAAACAATGCTGAAACTGAGTATTTCAGATAGGACAGGCAGGGAAGCCTTCCCTGGGAGATGACTATTGACTTAACTAACACATGAGTAATGAGAAGGTGCCAGTCATGCAGGATCTGAGGGTGAGCATTCCAGGCAGAGATGATAAGCTCAAAAGTCTTAAGTTGAGAATGAGCTTGGCTTGTTTGACTGGAGCAGAAGGAACAAAGAAGACAGTGTCACAGGCGAGGTAAACAGGACACCAGGCAAGGTGGGCACAAGGCAAGATTTATTAAAGGTACTCTCTGGCGAAGTTTCAGGGCTCAGGAGAAGGGGAGCCAGGAAAGTCACACCGGGAGGAGGTGGGCACCCTCTAGGGAGGTTCCTGGACTCTGGAAAGGGGAGTGGGGGAAGTTGCACTGGGAGGGAGTTGGTGGGGGTCTTTTACCAGGCCAAGGAAGGGCATGGGCTCACATCCATGTATGGTAGGGTATTTGGTGATTGGAGGGTATGGGGTGGAGGGTCCTGATACTTCTGTTTCCTGCATAGGTATCGGGTTACCTATGGAGACGTGACCTGGGCATACATCCTTTTGGTGGAAGAGTCAAGGGTTAAGGAAGGGGTGGGGAGGCTGAAAGATGGCAGGGCTCCAGGGTCATTTCTTTTTTTTTCTTTCTTTTTTTTCTTTTTTTGCAGATTCTACATTTTTTTAAAATTTCTTTTCAGCATAACTGTATTCATTGTTTTTGCACCACATCCAGTGCTCCATGCAATACATGCCCTCCCTAATACCTACCACCTTGTTCCCCCAACCTCCCACCCCCCACCCCTTCAAAACCCTCAGGTTGTTTTTCAGAGTTCATAGTCTCTCATGGGTCATCTCCCCTTCCAATTTCCCTCAACTCCCTTCTCCTCTCCATCTCCCCATGTCCTCCATGTTATTTATTATGCTGCACAAATAAGTGAAACCCACGGTCATTTCTATTGTTCCTCCTGCATTCCAGGAGCCATGGACCCAACAGTGAAGTGTATGGGAAGGGGATAGTGAAAGACTAGGGAAGAGCCATGCACTATAGGGCCTTACAAGCATGGTAAGGAATTTGAAGTTTAAGGCCAGTGAGAAATAAAATAGTGACATAGTCTCATACTTGCAGTATATGAGGGGCATTAAAGCATTCTTAGAATAAATCAGAAATATGGTACTGGTATGATAACAGATATCCTGATGTAACTAGCCAAATGTGGATTTGTTTTACTGTTACTTGAAGAGAAAACACTATAAAGAAGAAAAAAATTAAACATTCCTCATAGCTGCCTCCAAAAATACAAACATTTAACAATTATTTCTAAAATACTGATTAAAAGGACTGACAGGTTATTAGTTTGGGACATACATGTGTCTTCATAGTGTCTTCATAGTAGTGACCTCCTTTAGGGGATCTCTCAAGAAGTGCTACTTCAAAAATAAGTTGATGGGTGGGCTTCTGGTTTCCAAAAACTTGGAAATTTTCACTTGAGTCCTTATCTCTCTCACACACACACACACACACACACACACACACACACACACCCCACCTACATACACAGCTAAAGAAACTGAAAATCAAAAACTTTTCTTAGTCCACTAGAGAATTGAGGTTACAGGTCCAGCCATTACTCTCAAAATTGGAGGGACAGACAGGCTAATACAGAGAATCACAACTTAAGTAAAAGCCCAGGAGAAGAAACCACTATGAGAGCTGGTAATGAGATAGAAAAATTTAACCTTTAATTGATGAATTGCTGAATGCTCAGAGTAGAAAGATTAAGAGTTCAAAATTCCTGGGGCCCAGATTTAGGAAGGTCCACACAATTGTGAATTTTACCTCCAGGCGGCCTACCATATTCTCACAGTGAAGATTATAGAAAAATCTCCTCTTTCTTCCAGTATGGTGAAGGGAAGGATAGCTACTTTGAAATATACATAGAGCATTCTTTTCTTAAAAAGGCCTGTCCTCAAGGGAAACTCTTTTATCAGAGCCTAACCAACCTGGGGAAAGAGAAATATCCAACTGTAACCCCCTGTAACCTTCTACATCAAGGAAGGGAAGTACCCAATTCTTATATCCTCCAGTGTTCTCTCACTCAAGGAAGTGTGGTTAGTGAGAAGCACATATAAAGGCCATAACTCCAGGGCATAGCCTCACTAAAAAACTGAAACACAATTGTTAAGAGTATAGACACACACACATAAACCTTAATTAGTACATCAGTAGATTCCTGTATAATAACAGGAGATTACAATACAAAGGGCTGTATGACTCAGAAGAAGAAATCTCTACGGAAACTAAAAGACAACAGGGGAGATGAAAACAAGGGCACAAGAGGGAAATTCAGCCTCTGACACCTGTAGTGACGATAAATACAGCTTAACTCCTACCTAAACATAAAAGCTCACACTAAAGGCCCATTTACCTCAATTCTTTATAGCCAGCACATCATGTTCAGCTTGTGAATAAAAAGTTTCAAGGCATCCTAAAAGACAAAAACAAAACAAAACCCACAAAAAAATCCACAAAAACCCACAACTTGAAGAGACAAAGCAAGCACCAGAACCATACTTTGTTATACCAAAGATGTTGGAAGTATCAAATCAAGACTTTCAAACAACTCTTATAAGGACTAAGGACTCTCGTGGAAAAAGTAGACAACATGCAAGAACAAATGGGTGAGAGAAGCAGAGAGATGTAAAACTCTAAGAAAGAGTCGAAAGCAACCGCTAGAAATAAAAAACACTGTACTGAAAATGAAGAATGCCTTTGATGGCAGCATTAGTAGAATACACATGGCCAAGGAAGGAATCAGCTTGAAGAAATGTACGAAGAAACTGCTAAACTGAAATACAAAGGGGAAAAAAGAATGAAAAAAATGAAACAGAATATTGAAGAACTGTGTAACAACTACAAATGTTTTAGCTCACATACATATATATGTGTTATATATACGTGTATATGTGTATGTGTATATGTGTCTATATGTGTATATGTGTGTGTGTGTGTGTGCATGTGTATAAAAATACCAGAAGGAAAGAAAAGGGAACAGAGGAACTCTTTGAAGTAATAATGGCTGAGAACTATCCACAATCACAATGACAAGCATGAAACCAGACTCAGGAATCTCAGAGAACACCATATAGGACCAAATGATCTATACATAGGTGTGTCATATTCAAACTACAGAAAACTAGACACAAAGAGAAAATCTTGAAAGAAAAGAAAAGGGGAAAAAACAACTTACCTACAGAGGAGCAAGAATAAGAATTAAACTGATAAGAATTAGACTGATCTTCAGAAAACATGTAAGCAAGAGGAAAGTGGAGTGATATATCTAAAACATTAAAAGAAAAAATCCACCAATCTAGAATTTTGAGTCCTGTGAAATTATCCTTCAAAAGTGAAGGAGAAATAAAGACACTCTTGAACAAACAAAAATTCAAATAATTTATTGCCAGTAAACCTTGCTAAAAATGTTAAAAACAGTTCTTCAGAAAGAAGGAAAATTATACATGTCAGAAACTTAGATATATATAAAAAAAGGAAAAGCATTAGAGAAGGTATAAAGGAAGGTAAAATAAAATCTTTTAGTTTTATTGTTCTAAGTTGATGTATGAGAGAAGAGAAAATGGAAGCATATAAAATGTCTAATTAAAATGAGAGAAGGCAGAAAAAGGCATAAACCATAGAACATGTATCACAAAGAGTAAATTGCAGTGTAAACTATGGGCCTTAATAATGATATGTCCGGATTGGCTCATCAGTTGTGAGAAGATATATGGAAACTTTGTACTTTCCATTCAGTTCTTTTGTAACCTAAATTGCTCTAAAAATAAATTCTATTGATAAAAAATAAAATAAAACCTCCAGGCACTTCTCTATATGCTTTGCCAACTTATTAGCAGAAGCATGAGATGCTAGATTTTCTCTACTTCTCTCCTTTGCCCCTGGCCTCCTTAATTTTAAACCATAAAACCCAATTTAGGTTCTTTAGTTGTTTGGTGTTTTTTTTTTTTAATTTTTTTTTTTTTAGATTTTTATTTATTTATTTATTTGACAGAGAGAGATCACAAGTAGACAGAGAGGCAGGCAGAGAGAGAAGCAGGCTCCCTGCTGAGCAGAGAGCCCAATGCAGGACTCAATCCCAGGACCCTGAGATCATGACCTGAGCCTAAGGCAGCGGCTTAACCCACTGAGCCACCCAGGCGCCCAGGTTTTTTTTTTTAACATAACTTTTATGGCTTCAATTTCTTATCTTAGTTGTCCTTACCATAATACACAGTATGGTTTAAGATAATCGTGGTCATATGTCTCTTTTTAGTCATAACTCTGTAAATGGTGTCTTTGGTAATGTATTTATAAACACTATTGGCTTAAAGCTTTGAATTTGCTAAATATAGATTCTAGAAGCTGTATCCAAGTAATATGAAAACAACAAAATGTTAAGCCTCCTCTCTGAAAAAAGAAGCTGTATAATCAGAGATAAGTATCACTTTAAGAAGAAAATCAGATTTTAGTATGAGCAACTAAGGAGAGATCTCTTTAAATCTGAAAGTACTCTGTTTTGGGGTGCTGTTATAAATCCTTCTGTGGGCTAATTAGACATCTAAACTCAAAGCCTGGTAAACTCTACAAAGAGCTGTGGTGAGATAACAAATCAGTTGAAGAAACAGTCTCCAAAGTATTTGTGCTGTATTCTATCTGAAGTTCCCACTTCCCTTCCATTCAGTGAAAAGAGATAAAGACCCATGATGTCTTGAAGCTGTATGACTGGATGTTGTCTGAAAGTGTAAACCTTTATGTTTGTGTGGACAGCATTGTTTGGAAAAAAAGGTCAGATAATTGCAAAAGGTGAAAAAAAAAATCATGTAAGAGATAGAGATAGTTCATTAATTGTATTTATTTCTAACCACACCAAACATAACTGATTTCAGAGTAAACTTGCTGTGTTCTTAAAGTATTTCAGTCTGTAATTTGGATCTTTTGTTCCACATCTACCATAAAAAAAGAAAATCAGTTTGATCTCTGAGACTTGAAATAGAAGCTTCTCTCTTTTCTCACTGCTGCTGATTAGGAAAGAATAAATTGAAGATCCTTCTGATGGTCTGAAAATCTAAAACACGGATCAGAACATCGTTCATTATTTAGCACTACTGCTAGCCATTTAACAAGCACAGGAAGAGAATAAAAGGTTTTGTGGTAATGATAATATGGACAGGTGTGAAAGTACAAGAGGAGGAAATATAGAATGGAAGATTTGAGGTTCTAAATCCTACTGCTTCCTCTCCACAAATGGGCCCCTATTGCAAGATCAGTATATCTGCCACTAACAATCATTCTCATCAGACAAGTATAAGACCTTGATGTCATCCTCAAATATTTTTTCCCCTGAATTTCACGTTCCTCTTCTCTGTAATTTTCTGGAGCTTATAATCAAGGTACTCCCAAAGGAGTATTGAATTAGTGTTCTTTGAACCTACAGGACTGCAGGTTTGATCTGACCCCAAATACAAAGGGTAATGAATATATATGATGTAACCTTGGAAATCAGGACCCACCACCCTAGGCAGGCCTAACTGAGGTCAAAGGAGAGTGGTCCATGAGGAAAATTGCCTGGGAAGGATTTGAGCTGCCTCTAACAAAAAGCTAGACTAAACTAGATAAAAGGTAGAAGAAAATAGGGTATTAAGATTCTGTAAGAACAGTAAGACCCAGTAGATTGGGTCACTGATCTTACCTCATAGCACACTTGGTAACTGTGTCATTGACTTTTTCATCATCTATTCATTCTGATTTGCCTCAGTCTGACATACTGGTCACTTAAAAATGTGCTTATTACCAGGCTTCAGATTGAGAGACTTAAATCAACTCATCAGAAGCTCATGTGTTGCCTGTATGAAGCTCCATTCCTACAGTCTCTTGCCTTAGTATCTACTGTCTCAGTCCCTGCTAGCTTGCTTATAACTGGGCAAATTCCACTTGTGGTCAATCAACAAGCCACTCTCTTGCATTTCTTGTCAAAATAGGAACTCAGAGACTCAATAAACATTTATTCTTTGCCCATGAAATCTATCACTTTATGCCTAGGCAGATCTTTCTTAAGCATTCCTCCTATACTTTAAGCTTTTAATTGTGCAATCTATCTAAAATAATACAACTATTCACCTTTTTGACTCATTGTCCCATTCACCCTCGCCCCCTCTGAATCTTTCCATGACTTCCTATTAATTGCCAGAGATATCCAACTGTTCTTCAGGGAATCTGGGTCCTATCGTCTGACTCATGACTCCTGTTCTAGCATGATTTCCCCCATATGTGGACATGAACCCTCTGTTCCATCAAAACTGACCTGGTAATTTTAAACATCCAGTGGAAATAACTTATTGCCACTATCCCTAAGTGGCCAGACTGGGTCAGAGTAAATGAGGATCAAGAACTGTGAAGGGTCTGGTACATTTCCCTACTCGTAATGTAATATGTTAACTTGCTATAATTTCCTGGATGCCAGTAGAAAACTGAAGGCTCCTGGGTCAAAGAACTTTTTTAGTCACAGTAACCAGAGTCTAAGTACCAGTTTTAGAACTCCAAGTCCTACAGGGCAACACATAGAGTCCAGGCTAGATCAGCTGTCAAGGTAGGTTGTATTATAAAAAGGAACCTTTAAAAAAAAAGAGGAACACTGAGTTAAAGAACCCAAACCTCTTATAATGGAGAGTAATTATGCCAGCTGTTATTCCTGAGGTAGACACTGTCACTATCTTTCAAGGCACTTCTCTGTGAACATCCTTGGAAAGACAGTTGAGAACAAAATTGGCGGATGGCTCTGCTCACAGGATATGCAGAAACACAAGAGGCCCATAGATAGATGTATCTCCGTGAAGCGCCTACTACTTCAAAAAGGAGGAAGATTGATTTGTTGGTGAAGTACACAAAGAAGGTTATAAGGAGCTCTTGAGTCAGATATCATCAATACATTTGAAGCATTTAGCCTAATGCCTGGCCAACAGTAAGTGTTCAATATATGTTAACTATTATTATTGTAGTTGTTGTTGTTAAGTAACAGCAATAACAGATGATCTCCTAATTTCCTACCCTCAGTCCCAGAACAGAAGGTCCTCCAGTCACCATTTGTCTTATAATACACATGGTTGGTGATTATTATGGACCGAATTGTGAACCCCCAAAATACATGTGAAAATTCTAATCCTCAGTCTTTCAGAATATAACTGTATTTGAATATAGGCTCTTAAAGGAGAGAATTAGGTTAAAATGAGACATTTAGAGTGGGTCTTTATCCAGTATGTCTGGTGTCCTTAGATATTTTAGGACACAGACACACGGGAAAGACCATGTAAAGACTCTGGAAGAAGAAGGCCATCCATCTACAAGCCAAGGAGAACAGCTTAGAAAGCAATAACAATAACAACAACAACATTGCAATACCTTGATCTTAGAATTCTAGCCTCCATAATTATGAGAAAACAAATTTCTGTTGTTTAAGCCACCTAGTCTGTGGTCCTTTGTTATGGCAGCTTTAGCAAATTAATACAGTGATGAATAAAATATAAATGAACCCTCTGAGACCTGGCTTTGGCTGATTCTGGGCCTTGACCAAACACTTGTTCCAGGGAAAACTGGTATTGAACATTAAGATACGCACTGTGTAGTCCCACCCTTGGCCAGGACTGTGTTTCCAGTGTCTCTACCCACTCTTCCATGCAACCACCATTCCCAACAGCAAAAGCAGGGCCATTTCCCTTAGGATAGTACAAAAAAATTAGGGGCTTACCTGACTATTTCAGCTCTCAGAGAGACAAAATCTGGTAGCTCTAAGAATGAAATTACCCTTGCAAATAATTTAGGAATAACAGGTACAAGGTTGTTATCAGCAGTTCAAAAACAAATTTGAAAAGAAAAAATTCATTTTTCTCTTCTTTCCCAAGGCTAGGTAATTAAAAACTATAATTACATGTAAAAAAAAAATCAGACTAGAGTTCTCACAAGTCTTCAGATGTATTATCACTTGTGCCACTTTAAATCACATGGCCTGTGTTGTTCAGAATGCTCCCCAATTCCCCTCTTCTTATCCAGGCTCTCCCCTACCATCAAGGAGTTGTCCTTAGAGTACTTTTCTACCTGCATTTTATCATTATTGTGAGTTAATATATTATGTGAGTTAATATACTCTCTCATGCTAATTATTTTGTGGACAGCATCTCTCAGAAAGATTTTCAATTTTAAAGCAATAGATTGTAGACCTCATTTTATAGTTTTTGAACTAATGGACTTGATTTTTTTAGAGCAGCTTCAGGTTTATAGGAATATTTAGCAGAAAGGTCAGAGAACTGCCATGTTTCTTTCCTCCATCACCACATTCTCCTATTATTAACATCTTGCAGTAGTGTTATCCATTTGTTAAAATTGATGAGCCCATATTGAGACATTATTATTAATGAAGGCCAGTAGTTTAGATTAAGGTTTATCC
This sequence comes from Meles meles, assembly GCF_922984935.1. Taxonomy (NCBI): domain Eukaryota; kingdom Metazoa; phylum Chordata; class Mammalia; order Carnivora; family Mustelidae; genus Meles; species Meles meles. The sequence continues at coordinate 13,583,603 of NC_060079.1, read as the reverse complement.
TTTGTGCATTTCTATAGATTTTGATAAATGTATAATGCCATGTATCCACCTTTGCAGTATTATAAAGAATAGTTTCATTGCCCTAAAAATCCTCTTTGTTCCACCTAGTTGTCCCTTCCTCCCTTCTTCTTAATCTCTGGAAACCACTGATATTTTTACTATTACCACAGTTTTTCCTTTTCCAGAAAGTCACGTAGTCAGAATCATAGAGTAGGTAACCTTTTCAGATTGGCTTCTGCCACTTAGCAACATGCATTTAAGGTTCCTCTACTTGTCACTTGATAGCTTGGCCTCACTGTAGTTTTAGCACAGGATTCTGCTCATGGTAAGTCCTAATAAATACAGTTTGAGTTGTTGTTGGTGTTTCCCATTGAACAAAGCTTCATGGAGGAAGCAGCATTTGAGCTGATCTTTGGAAGATGAGCAGGATTTCTGTATGTGAGGAAAGACACATTTCTGTATGTGAAGGAAGCTGGAATCCTGGGGAGAACATTAGCAAAACAGAGAAGTAATGACCCTGATTCTCTGAGGCTCATGCCCTTTGCCTATATTCCCTTCACTTCCTCTCATTGCTATCATATCATTTGTTCACTGAGCACCTGGCTGGAAGTCTTTCTCTCTACCTCGTGATTTGTTTCTTTTCCTGGATATTTTCAGCTTCCATGTGTTGATCCAAGCAATATCCTATTGGCATCTCAAAATTCTCATTTAAGACATATGTAAAATAGGTCTCAGAAGAGTTGAGTAATGTATCTGAGCTCTCAGTAAGGGGCAGGATTGGTACCAAAACCTAGATATTTCTGTCCCTAAACACCACAGTGACATTTTATGTCCCTAAGGATTATGTCAACCCAGAGCCAGTGAAAATTCATTTGGGCCACAGTTAATGCCTTGACTCAACAACCAGTGTATGATGTTATTTCTCCCACAGCCATAATATATAGGTCCTGGATCTAAGCAGGGCATGGCCATTCTTACTATCATACCTCATAGCACACTCTGAATTTTTGCTCTCTATTTCTGCAACCAAGCAAGGAATGTTTCTATCACAGAAAACAACAATGATAGCAGTAAATTGGAATTAGGACTGTCACTTGGCTACTTGGCTTCTCATGGTCTTGAACCAATACATAGTTGGGAGGTTGCTTTACTGGTTTTGGTAAATGATCTCACTTTTCAAGGGGAATCAGGTTGCTGCTACATAATTGTAAAGGAAGACCAAGGCTGAAATCTAGGTGATTTTTGTATCACAGGGAGGCTGATGCCTACAGGCAGTATGGGAAGCACAAGGGGTAGGGAGTAGTTTGAAGGGTATGAAGAAGGGAGAGTCAGGTCTTTTTCCCTTCCTGTCTGTCTCTGGTGGTGATGCCATCTCTCATAGCAGTTGTGTTACCCTGGGGGCCCCACCTCTCACTGACAGGCCCACCACAGTTCCAGCTTGTCCCAGCGACCCTGAACTCTTGACTCTGCTCTTATCACTACCTCACTTTGTCTTTCCAGACAAAAGGTGGTAGTGGCTTCCTGCTATTGGGAATCCCTAGATGGCATCGTTACCCTGTAGTTTGGCTTTTTTTAGCTCTTCCATGATTTATGTACCAAATACTCTGTGTTAAATTTTTTTTTTGTTTTACATATCCAAGGTGGTTTCTCTTTCTCCTGATTTTATCTTTTCACCTTTTTTTTTTCACTCTCTATGTAATCTCTCTAGAAAAGATCAATGTCCCTAATGAATGTGATTACGATCTAAATACTGATGATTCCCAGACACATATCTTCTACACTCATGTCACATCTGGGAGTTGGTGCCCTATATGCAAATGTCACTGTGAAGTTGTAACAGTAAGTATAGCCTAGGTTATAATGAGGAAACAGGTGATCCTAATAACTTACAATTAAAAAAAAAAAATGGTGGGCGCCTGGGTGGCTCAGTGGGTTAAGCCTGTGCCTTCAGCTCGGGTCATGATCTTGGGGTCCTGGGATTGAGCCCCACGTTAGGCTCTCTGCTCAGCGGGGAGCCTGTTTCCTCCTCTCTCTCTGCCTGCCTCTCTGCCTATTTATGATCTCTCTGTCAAATAAACAAATAAAATCTTTTTAAAAAATGGTTTATTTTCTGCTCACACTACATATTCATCTTGGGTAAGCTTTGGTTCTATATTGTTTTTCTTCTGGGGTCCAGACTTGATGGCAAAACATCTGGGTCTTAAGCTTTATGCCTATGAGGTCCAAATGGCCTCTCCTGCATCATGAAACAGGGGAGGGGTCCACAGAGAAGGAAACTGAAGTATTTGGCGCATGGTAACAAGCACTCAACATGCGGCATGGTCAGACAGAACTCCATCATCCCCTACGTATTTTCCTCCACTTGTATTTCTATTCATAAAATGTCACCATCATCCACCCTTACCTTGAGACAGAAACCTAGGTATGATCCCTGGTCTCTGTCTTTCCTCAGTTTTTCCCAATACTCTTACCCAATAAATCACCACATTTCACTGAGCCTATTCCTAGTACTTAAACCCATTCCTATTCCCACCGTTCAAATACAGATTCCCATCATCTCTAAACGGGTGATTTTGCTCCCAGTCTTGCCTGCCAGCAGTTGGTTCTCTGTAAAGTAGCCAACATGGAATCAAAAAGGATCCTCTTTAGGGGCACCTGGGTGGCTCAGTGGGTTAAAGCCTCTGCCTTCAACTTGGGTCCTGGTCTCAGGGTCCTGGGATCAAGTCCCACATCAGGCTTTCTGCTCAGCAGGGAGCCTTCTTCCTTCTCTCTCTGCCTACTTCTGATCTGTCTCTGTCAAAGAAATAAATAAAATATTTAAAAAAAAAAAAGAAAAAAAAGGATCCTCTTTAAATTTTGACTTACCCTGGTATTGAAGTAGTAAGTTACAATTGTGTAAGACATAAGGCCTTGGCAAGAAAGGGATGGTAATGTGGGAAAAAGTACGTGAAGAATTTGTAATGCTGTGTTGAAATTGCTCTCCTAAGAATGATAAGAAAGAAGTTAAGGGATGTTTCCATTCCTGCTACCAAGAGAGCACAGTAAGTCAGAAGTGCTGCTGCAGACCAGCCAAGTGGGACCAAATTCTCAAGATTACAGATAATATACTATTTTCTCTTGGTTATTCATTTATGCAAGATTACTAATATTCCCAAGAGATATAACTGAGTTCGGGGGTTAATAGTCTAACAATTTATGCTATAACATTTGCTATACACGATTTTTTTTCACTCAAGTTATAAAAAGACTAATTTCTTCTGTAATTAATTTCAGCCTATTAATGCTGAGTGAATTCTTTGTTGAATTCATTTTTGGCTACCTAGTCTTTTTCTTTCTACATAAGAATATCAGTATATGTATCAGAGATATGTGTAACCAGTGTTATGGCTGGTTTGGGCAGCTCTAATCCAAGTCACTTATATGTTTTAAATACTTCAATAATTCTTCCTTGCCCTTAGGATATAGTCAAATGTCTTTACCTAGTTTATGAAGCTCTGTATATTCTAATACTGATTACTTCTCCAGTATTATCTAAACCAGTAAGGATGTTTCAGTTCTGTAAGGATGTCCACTTTCTTTCCCTCCAGATCTTTGTATATATTGTTCCCTTGCCTCCAATGACTCTTGCTGACAGCTAGGTATCCCAGTACTCTTTCCTCCCAAGTTCTGAGTCTGGCTCCCTCTCTGGTTCATCCTTTACATTTCAATTGAAGTGTCCTTTCTCCATGATCAGTCCCCTGGGCCTAGAGCCTGTGAAAATTCCCTTTCTTACTGTGCACCCAGAGCATCCCCTGCTTGATCAGTACTTGTTACACCGTGTCCCCATTTACTTTCCTAAATCACCCACTGGACAGTCAGAATAGTGAGAACAGAGATTATGGCTGTCTTAATAAAATTATAATCATAGTATACATTACTAAACACTTACATGCTACTGATTGTGCTAAATGCCTTAGGTGGCATATCTCATTCAATCTTCATAGACCTCATCAGCATTCATTAACAAGAGTTAAACACCAAAAGAAAAATCAGGGATTGGGGGGCGGGGGGAAGGGTGTGGAGTAATTGACAGAATCAAAGGAAAAATTCAACAACAGAGTTGTGGTTGGGAATCAGGGAAGCCCTGGGAATCCAGGACTATATTTGCAAGGTGCTGTCCTCTAGAAGGTGCACATCAAATGGTTGCCACATGAGAATGTCCCAGTACTTCATGGAAGAGGGAAAAATATTTCTGCAAAGAAAATTCTTTTCAGCTGTATTGAGGTTTGACAAATAAAATTGTCATATATTTAAAGTATATAACATGTTGATTTGAGAGATGTATACATTCTGAAAGGTTCCCACCATTGAGTGAATTAACATATCCATCACCTTGCATATTTACCTTTTATTATTGTATTTTCTATTTTTGGTAAGAACACCTAAGTTCTAATGTCCTAGCAAATTTCAGTTACACAATGCAGTATTATTAACCCTGGCAGCGCCTTTCTATTCTCCATTACTATGAGGTCTGTTTTATTTTCTGTTTGATTTTAGACTCCGCACACAAGTGATGCCATGCTGTGTTTGTCCTTCTCTTTCTGGCTTATTTCACTTAGAATAATGCCCTCTAGGACCATCCGTGTTGTTGCAAGTGGCAAGATTTCCTTCTTTTTAAAGGCTGAATAATATCCAATTCTATATGGGTGTGTGGATGGTTGGATGGATGAATAGATAGATAGATAGATAGATAGATCACATTTTCTTTTTCCATGCATCCATTGATGACACTTGGGTTTCCATGTCTTAGCTATTGTAAATATTGTTGCAATGAACATGGCACTGCAAATATCTCTCCTCAAGATTGTGACTTTCTTTTTAAAAATATATACACAGAAGTGGGATTGCTGGATCATATGGTGGTTCTACTTTTAATTTCTCACGTAGATTTGAAACTTTTTTTATAGTGGCTATACAAATTTACATTGTTTATATAAAACAGTGTACATAGGTTTCCTTTGCTCCATATCCTCGCCAGCATTTTTGATAATAGACATTATAATGGATATGAGGTGGGAATCTCTTGTGGTTTTGATGTGTACTTCTCTGACGACTAGTGATATTTAGTACCTTTTCATGTACCTGTTGGCCATTTGCATGTCTTTGGAAAAATGTTTATTCAGATCTTTTGCCCACTTTTTAATTGAATTATTTGATTTTTTTTACACTGGGTGTATATTTTTCCTCATATTTTGGGTATTAACTCCTTATTAGATTTGTGGTTTGAAAATATTTTTTTCTCATTTCAGTTTGCCTTTTTATTTTATTGGTTTCCTTTTCTATGCAGAAGCTTTTCTTTGTTTGCTCTAGTCCCACTTGTTTGTTTTTGCTTTTGTTGCCTTTACTTTTGGTGTGAAATCAAGGAATTATTACCAAGACCAATGTCAAGGAACTTACCTGGTGTTTTCTTCAAGGAGTTTTATGGTTTCATGTTTTATGTTCAAGTTTTTAATCCACACTGAGGTAACTTGTGTGTGGTGTAAAATAGGGGTCCAGTTTCATTATTCTTCATGTGCATATCTAGTTTTTCCATCACCATTCATTAAGGACACTATCCTTTCCCCTGTATATTTTTGTCTCCTTTGTCTAAAATTAATTGACCATTTATGAGTGCATTTATTTCTGGGGTATGTATTCTGTTCCATTGCTCTGTCTGTTTTTATTCCAATACCATATTGGTTTTGATTACTATAGCTGTGTAGTATTTGAAATCAGAAAGTGTGTTTCCTCCAGGTTTGTTCTTTCTTAAGATTGCTTCAACTATTCAAGTTTGTTTGTAGCACCATACGAATTTTAGGATTGTTTTTTCTATTTTTGTGAAACGTGCAGTTGGAATTTTGACAGGGATTGTGTTGAATCTGAGATCACTTTGGGTAGAATAGACATTTTAGGGAGGAGTCAAGGTGGCAGAGAAGTAGCAGGCTGAGACTACATCAGGTTGCAGGAGATCAGCTCGATAGCTTATCAATCAATTGCGAACACCTACAAACCCAACGGGAGATTGAAGAGAAGAAGAACAGCAATTTTAGAAACAGAAAATTGACCACTTTCTGAAAGGTAGGACCGGCAGAGAAGTGAATCCAAAGCGATGGGAAGATAGACCGTGGGGGGAGGGGCCGGCTTCCGGCAAGCGGTGGAGCAATGGAGCACAAAATCTGGACTTTTAAAGTCTACTCCACTGAGGGACATGGCTCCAGAGGCTAAACCACGGTGAAACCCACGTGGGGTCAGTGTGGCCACAGACCCCGCAGGGTCACAGAAGGATCAGGGGTGTCTGAGTGTCACAGAGCTTGCAGGTATTAGAGCAGGGAAGCCGGCTACAGGGACAGAGCCGAAGAGTGAGCTCTCAACTTGGGGTTACCTTGAACCATCACAGGCTGGGTAAGCTCAGAGCGCCCAGAGGCCAAGGAGACGGGAGTGATTGAGCGCTTTTCTCTGAGGGCGCACTGAGGAGTGGGGCCCTGAGCTCTCGGCTCCTCTGGGCCAGAAATTGGGAGGCCGCCATTTTCATTCCCATCCTCCAGAACTCTATAGAAAGTGTTCAGGGAACAAAATCTCCCGAAAGTGAACCCGAGTGGATTACTTATCCCGACCCCTGGTAAGGGTGGTGCAATTCCGCCTTGGGCAAAGATACTTGAGAATCACTACAAAAGGCCCCTCCCCCAGAAAATCAACAAGAAATCCAGCCAGGACCAAGTTCACTTACCAAGGAGAACAGCGGAATTCCAGAGGAGGAGAAAGTAAAGCATGAAATTCATGGCTTTCTCCCCATGATTCCTTAGGCTTGCAGTTAATTTAATTTTTTTTAATTTAATTTTTTTTATTCTTCTAAATTTTTTTGACCGTTACCCTTTCCTCTTTTAACATTTTTAACTAGTTTATCTTAACAATACCTTTCATTAAAAAAATAATAATCTTTTTTGAACCTTCATTATTATAGTCATATTTTATCCTTCATTGTATCTAACTTTATTTTTTGTATACACATAGGGTTTTTTCTTCCAAAAAATTTGGGGTACAACTTTTAACAGACCCAAGTATACCCTAAATCCAGTTCCAGGCTTGTTCTAGTCTCCAGCCCGAGCAAATTCTCTCCACTTTCTTGTTCTTTATTCTCCAACCAACTTACTATATCAACTCCTTTTTTAGAAATTAAAAAAAAATTTTTTCATCTTTATAGGCATATTCCATACCTTCATTGTGTTTACCCTTATATATGTTGTTCATTCTTTTTTTTAAATATTTTATTTATTTATTTGACAGAGAGAAATCACAACTAGGCAGAGAGGCAGGCAGAGAGAGAGGAGGAAGCAGGCTCCCTGCTGAGCAGAGAGCCCGATGTGGGGCTCGATCCCAGGACCCTGAGATCAGGACCTGAGCTGAAGGCAGTGTGGGGCTCAATCCCAGGACCCTGATATCAGGACCTGAGCCAAATGCAGAGGCTTTAACCCACTGAGCCACCCAGGCGCCCCTGTTGTTCATTCTTTAAAATTTTGAGAGGTAGTTTCTTCTAAGAGACCAAAATACTCCCAAAATTAAGTGGGTGACCCTGTTCTAGTCACCAGTCTAATATATATATTTTTTTGTTTTTTATATTTTTTAATTTGTTTTCTTTTTTTTTATTTTTTGTTTCTGAAATTTTTAATCCCCTCCCCCCAACCATGATTTGGGGTCTCTTCTGATTTGGTTAAAGTGCATTTTCCTGGGGCCTTTGCCACCCTTATAGTATTTTATTTGCTCCCTCATATATTTTTATATGGACAAAATGACAAAGCAGAAAAACTCAACACACACAAAAAAAAAAGAATAAGAGGCAGTACCAAAGGCTAGGGAACTAATCAATATGGACACTGGTAATATGTCAGATCTAGAGTTCAGAATGACGATTCTCAAGGTTCTAGCCAGACTTGAAAAAGGCATGGAAAATATTAGAGAAACCCTCTCTGGAGAGATAAAAGTCCTTTCTAGAGAAATAAAAGAACTAAAATCTAACCAAGTTAAAACCAAAAAAAGCTATTAATGAGGTACAATAAAAAAATGGAGGCTCTTACTGCTAATATAAATGAGGCAGAAGAAAGAATTAGTGATATAGAAGACCAAATGACAGAGAATAAAGAAGCTGAGCAAAAGAGAGACAAAGAAATACTGGACCATGAGGGGAGAATTCGAGAGATAAGTGACACCATAAGACAAAACAACATTAGAATAATTGGGATTCCAGAAGAAGAAGAAGGAGAGAGGGGAGCAGAAGGTATATTGGAGAGAATTATTGGAGAGAATTTCCCTAATATGGCAAAGGGAAAGAGCATCAAAATCCAGGAGGTACAGAGAACCCCCCTCAAAGTCAATAAGAATAGGTCCATGCCCCATCACCTAATAGTAAAATTTACAAATCTTAGCGACAAAGAGAAAATCCTGAAAGCAGCCCGGGAAAAGAATTCTGTAACATACAATGCTAAAAATATTAGATTGGCAGTGGACTTATCCACAGAGACCTGGCAGGCCAGAAAGAGCTGGCATGATAAATTCAGAGCACTAAACAAGAAAAACATGCAGCCAAAAATATTATATCCAGCTAGGCTATCATTGAAAATAGAAAGAGAGGTAAAAAGCTTCCAGAACAAACAAAAACTGAAAGAATTTGCAAACACCAAACAAGCTCTACAGGAAATATTGAAAGGGTTCCTCTAAGCAAAGAGAGACCCTAAAAGTAGTAGATCAGAAAGGAACAGACAATATATAGTAACAGTCACCTTACGGGCAATATAATGGCACTAAACTCATATCTCTCAATAGCTACCCTGAATGTTAAGGGGCTAAATGCCCCAATCAAAAGACACAGGGTATCAGAATGGATAAAAAAACAAAACCCATCAATATGCTGCCTATAAGAAACTCATTTTAGACCCAAAGACACCTCCAGATTTAAAATGAGAGGGTAGAAAACAATTTACCATGCAAATGGACATCATAAGAAGGCTGGGGTGGCAATCCTTATATCAGATCAATTAGACTTTAACCCAAAGACTATAACAAGAGATGAGGAAGGACACTGTATGATACTCAAAGGGTCTTTCCAACAAGATCTAACAATTTTAAATATCTATGCCCCTAACGTGGGAGCAGCCAATTATATAAACCAATTAATAACAAAATCAAGAAACACATCAACAAAAATACAATAATAGTAGGGGCTTTAACACCCCCCTCACTGAAATGGACAGATCATCCAAGCAAAAGATCAACAAGGAAATAAAAGCCTTGAATGACACACTGGACCAGATGGACATCACAGATATATTCAGAACATTCCATCCCAAAGCAACAGAATACACATTCTTCTCTAGTGCACATGGAACATTCTCCAGAATACATCACATTCTGGGTCACAAATCAGGTCTCAGCCAGTATCAGAAGATTGGGATCATTCCCTTCATATTTTGAGACCACAATGCTCTGAAGCTAGAACTCAATCACAAGAGAAAATTTGGAAAGAACCCAAATACATGAAGAATAAACAGCATCATACTAAAGAATGAATGGGTCAACCAGGAAATTAAAGAAGAATTGAAAAAGTTCATGGAAACAAATGATAATGAAAACACAACAGTTCAAAATCTGTGGGACACAGCAAAGGCAGTCTTGAGAGGAAAACATATAGCGGTACAAGCCTTTCTCAAGAAACAAGAAAGGTCTCAAATACACAACCTAACCCTACACCTAAAGGAGCTGGAGAAAGAACAAGAAAGAAACCCTAAACCCAGCAGGAGAAGAGAAATCATAAAGATCAGAGCAGAAATCAATGAAATAGAAACAAAAAAAAAAAAAAAAAAACAAAACAATAGAACAAATCAACGAAACTAGGAGCTGGTTCTTTGAAAGAAATAATAAGATTGATGAACCCCTGGCCAGACTTATCAAAAAGAAAAGAGAAAGGACCCAAATAAATAAAATCATGAATGAAAGAGGAGAAATCACAACCAACACAAAAGAAATACAAACAATTATAAGAACATACTATGAGCAACTCTTGACAACAAATTTGACAATCTGGAAGAAATGGATGCATTCCTAGAGACATATAAACTATCACAACTGAACCAGGAAGAAATGAAAAACCTGATCAGACTGATAACCAAGAAGGAGATTGAAACAGTCATCAAAAATCTCCAAAGATGGAGACTGGATGGCTCAGCGCATTAAAGCCTCTGCCTTTGGCTCAGGTCATGATCCCAGGGTTTTGGGATCGAACCCTGAATCAGGCTTTCTGCTCAGCAGGGAGCCTGATTCCTCTTCTCTCTCTCTCTACCTGCTTCTCTGACTACTTGTGATCTCTGTCTGTCAAATAAAAAATAAAATCTTTAAAAAAAAAAATCTCCAAACAAACAAAATCCCAGGGCCAGATGGCTTCCCAGAGGAATTCTACCAAACATTTAGAGAAGAATGAATTCCTATTCTCCTGAAACTGTTCCAAAAAATATAAATGGAAGGAAAACTTCCACACTCATTTTATGAGGCCAGCATCACCTTGATCCCAAAACCAGACAAGGATCCCATCAAAAAAGAGAATTACAGACTGATATCCTTGATGAACACAGATGCAAAAATTCTCACCAAAATACTAGCCAATAGGATCCAACAGTACATTAAAAGGATTATTCACCATGACCAAGTGGGATTTATTCCAGGGCTGCAAGGTTGGTTCAGCATCTGCAAATCAATCAATGTGATACAATACATTAATAAAAGAAAGAACAAGAACCATATGATACTCTCAGTAGATGCTGAAAAAGCATTTGACAAAGTACAGCATCTCTTCCTGATCAATACTCTTCAAAGTGTAGGGATACAGGGCACATACCTCAATATTATCAAAGCCATCTATGAAAAACCCACCACAAGTATCATTCTCAATGGAGAAAAACTGAAAGCTTTTCCGATAAGGTCAGGAACATGACAGGGATGTCCATTATCACCACTACTATTCAATACAGTACTAGAAGTCCTAGCCTCAGCAACCAGACAACAAAAAGGAATTACAGGCATCCAAATCAGCAAAGAAGAAGTCAAACTATCACTCTTTGCAGATGATATGATGCTATATGTGGAAAACCCAAAAGGCTCCACTCCAAAACTGCTAGAACTTGTACAGGAATTCAGTAAAGTGTCAGGATATAAAATCAATGCACAGAAATCAGTTGCATTTATCTATACCAACAACAAGACAGAAGAAAGAGAAATTAAGGAGTCAATCCCATTTACAGTTGCACCTAAAACCATAAGATACCTTGGAATAAACCTAACCAAAGAGACAAAGAATCTATACTCAGACAACTATAAAGTACTCATGAGAGAAACTGAGGAAGACACAAAGAAATGGAAAATGTTCCATGCTCTCGGATTGGAAGAAAAAATATTGTGATAATGTCTATGCTACCTGAAGCAATCTACACATTTAATGCAATCCTTATCAAAATCCCACCCATTTTTTCCTAAAAAATGGAATAAATAATCCTAAAATTTATATGGAACCAGAAAAGACCTCAAATAGCCAAAGGAATATTGAAAAAGAAAGCCAAAGTTGGTGGCATCACAATTCCAGACTTCAAGCTCTATTACAAAGCTGTCATCATCAAGACATTGTGGTACTGGCACAAAAACAGACACATAGATCAATGGAACAGAATAGAGAGCCCAGAAATAGACCCTCAACTCTATGGTCAACTAATCTTCGACAAAGCAGGAAAGAATATCCAATGGAAAATGGACAGCCTCTTCAACAAATGGTGTTGGGAAAATTGGACAGCCACATGCAGAAAAATGAAATTGGACCATTTCCTTACACCACACATGAAAATAGACTCAAAATGGATGAAGGATCTCAATGTGAGAAAGAAATCCATCAAAATCATTGAGGAGAACACAGGCAGCAACCTCTTTGACCTCAGCCGCAGCAACTTCTTCCTAGGAACATCGCCAAAGGCAAGGGAAGCTAGGGCAAAAATGAACTATTGGGATTTTATCAAGATCAAAGTCTTTTGCACAGCAAAGGGAACAGTTAACAAAACCAAAAGACAACTGACAGAATGGGAGAAGATATTTGCAAACGACATTATCAGATAAAGGGCTAGTATCCAAAATCTTTAAAGAGCTTATCAAACTCAACACCCAAAGAACAAATAATCCAATCAAGAAATGGGCAGAGGACATGAACAGACATTTCTGCAAAGAAGACATCCAGATGGCCAACAGACACATGATAAAGTGCTCCACATCACTCGGCATCAGGGAAATACAAATCAAACCCACAATGAGATACCACCTCACACCAGTCAGAAAGGCTAAAATTAACAAGTCAGGAAATGACAGATGCTAGCGAGGATGCAGAGAAAGGGGAACCCTCCTCCACTGTTGTTGGGAATGCAAGCTGGTGCAACCACTCTGGAAAACAGCATGGAGTTTCCTCAAAAAGTTGAAAATAGAGGTACCCTATGTCCCAGCAATTGCAGTACTGGGTATTTACCCTAAAGATACAAACATAGTGATCCGAAGGGGCACGTGTACCCAAATGTTTATAGCAGCAATGTCTACAATAGCCAAACGATGTAAACAACCTAGATGTCCTTCAACAGATGAATGGATAAAGAAGAGTGGTATATATATATATAATGGAATACTATGCAGCCATCAAAAGAAATGTAATCTTGCCATTTGCGACGACATGGATGGAATTAGAGGGTATTATGCTTAGTGAAATAAGTCAATCGGAGAAAGACAACTATCATATGATCTCTCTGATATGAGGACGTGGAGATGAAACATGGGGGGGGCTTGATGGGTAGGAAAAGAATAAATGAAACAAGTGGGATTGGGAGGGAAACAAATGATAAGTCACTCTTAATCTCACAAAACAAACTGAGGGTTGCTCGGGGGAGGGGTGTCGGGAGGGGGGTGGTGTTATGGACATTGGGGATGGTATATGCTATAGTGAGTGCTGTGAAGTGTGTAAACCTGGTGATTCACAGACCTGTACCCCTGGGGATAAAAATACATTATATGGTTATAAAAAATTTTTTTTTAATTTAAAAAATAGACATTTTAACAATATTGATTCTTCAAATCCATGAACTTGGAATACCTTTCTGTTTATTTGTATCCTCTTCAACTTTTTCTTTTACCAGTGTTTTATAGTCTCCAGTGTTTAGATCTTTCACTCCCTTGGTGAAAAAAATTCCCAGGTATTTTATTGTTTTTGATGCTGTTTTAAATAAGATTGTTTTCTTAATTTTTCTTTCCAGCAGTTCATTATTAGTGTATAGAAAAGCAACTGATTTGTGTATGTCAATTTGGTGTCCTGAAACTTTATATATTCATTGATTAGTTCCAACAGTTCTTTAGTGAAATATTTAGGGTTTGTCCTGTTTCTGATGTTAAAGTAAAAACTTAGATTTTCATTGTTAAACAAGATGTTGGCTGTGGGCTTGTCATATATGCCTTTTATTATTGTTGAAGTACATTCTTTCTATAAACAATTTGTTGAGAGTTTTTATCATACAAGGATGTTCTATTTTGTCTAATGCTTTTACTGTATCTATGGCAGTGATCATATAATTTTTCCCTTTATTCTATTCATGTGGTTTATCACATTGACATATTTGTGGATATTGAGCCATCCTTGCATCCCTGGAATAAGTCCCACTTGATCATAGTGTATCACTCCCTAACTTTACTGTTGAATTCACTTTACTAATGTTTTGTTGAGGTTTTTATCCCTATGTTCATTAGGGATATTGGCCTGTAGTTTTCCTTTCTTGTAGTGTCCTTGTCTGGCTTCAGTATCAGGATAATTATGGTCTGATAAAATGAGTTTGGAAGAGTTCTCTCCTCTTCTAATTTTTAGAAGAGTTTGAGAAGGACTGGTATTAAAATTTTGTAAATACCTTATTTACATATTTGATATAGATAGAGAAAGTAGAGGGAGGAGCAGAAGGAGAAGGACAAGCAGACTTGCACTGAGCACAGAGCTTGACACGGGGCTTGATCTCTCAACCCTGAGGTCATGACCTAGCCAAAACCAAGAGTCCAACACTTAACCAACTATACCACCCAGATGCCCCAGTATTCTTCTTTAAAGGTTTGGAAAAGTTCACCAGTAAACCATCTGATCCTGGGCTTTTTTATTGTTGTTGTAAGGTATTTGATTACTGATTCAATCTCTTTACCAGTAGTTAATTTGTTTGGATTTCCTATTTCCTCATGATTTGATCTTGGTAGATTATATGTTTATAGGAATTTATATGTTTCTTCAAGGTTATCTAATTTGTTGATATAAATTTCTCATAATAGTTTTATTTCTTTCTGATTTTATTCAAGTATTCTCATTCTCTTGGCCTAGCTAAAGATTTGTCAACTTTGTCTTTATGAAAAAACAGCTTTTAGTTTTGCTTATCTTTTTTATTGTCTTTTTAGTTTTCATTTCATTTATTTTCAGTCTGATCATTGTTATTTCATTCCCTATGCACTTGATATCAGGTTGTTCCTCTTTTTCTAATCACTTAAAGTATAATTTAGGTTGTTTATTTGAGATATTTCTTTTTTCCTAATGTAAGTGTTTAGTCCTATAAACTTCCCTCTTAGAACTGCTTTTGCTGCATTCTACACATTTTACTGTAATGAATTTCCATTTTCTTTTGTCTCAGATATTTTTTATTTCAAATTTTAAGTTCTTCTTTAACTCCTTAATTATTCAAAAGCATGTAATTTAATCTCCATATACGTGTGAATTTTCCAGTTTCCCACCTGTTATTGATTTCTACTTTTATACCATTGTGGTCAGAAAAGATTATTGAAACTATTATAATATTCCTTAATTTATTAACACTTATTTTGTCATGTAACATATATTCTATACCATACAATATTCTATGTGCCTTTGAAAAGAATGTGTATTCTGCTGCTATTGCATAGAAGTTTCTGTGTATAACTATTAGGTCCTATGACTTAACACAAGACTTAAGTCCAATATTTTCTTATAGATTTACTGTCTGGATGACCTATCCATTGATGAAAGTAGGGTATTAAAGTTCCCTACTATTATTGAACTGCTGTCTATTTCTCCCTTCAGATCTGTCAATATTTGTTTTATATATTAGGTGCCTCACTTTGGATGCATGAATATTTACAAATGTTACATTCTTTTGATATATATAATGAATTTTTTGTATATAATTACCTTCTCTGTCTTTGATGGAGAATTTAGTCCATTTACATTTAGAGTAATTATTTATAGATATGAAGTTACTATTTCTATTTTAATTATTCTGTTTTGTAGTTCATTTATCCCTTCTTCCTCTTTTATTCTCTTCTTTTCCGATTTGATGATTTTCTGTATTGGTAGGTATAGATTCCTTTCTTTTTATCTCTTATGTGTCTACAGTAAGTCTTTGTTTTTTGATTCCTATAAGGTTTACACTAAACATCTTATAGTTATAACTATCTATATTAAGCTGATAACAACTTAAACTCTGAACATAAAGTTCTGCATTTTTACACCACCTTCCACATTTTATGTTTTTAGATTTTTTTTCTTAGAGAGAGAGAGAAAGAAGGGGGAAGAGTAGAGGAAGAGAGACAAGCAGACTCTGCACTGAGCACAGAGGCCAACATGGAGCTCAGTCCCACCAACCTGAGATCATGACCTGAGCTGAAACCAAGAGTCAGACACTGTAGCCAACTGAGCCAGCCAGGTGCCCTTGGTTTTGGTTTTTGATGTTACAATTTATATGGATCGAGCCCCACATCGGGCTCTCTGCTCCACAGGGAGCCTGCTTCCTCCTCTCTCTCTGCCTGCCTCTCTGCCTACTTGTGGTTTCTCTCTGTCAAATAAAAAAATATATACATATATATATGTATATATTTTTTCTCATGTTACTAATTAAGCATGTTTTAGCTTGAAGAATTCCCTTCAACATTTCTTTTTTTTTTTAAGATTTTTAAATTTATTTGAGATGGAGAGAGAGAGACAATGTGAGTAAGGGGAAAGGAAAGAGGGAGAAGCAGACTTCCTGCTGAGGAGAGAGCCTGATGCAGGGCGGGGTTCAATTCCAGACCCTGAGATCATGACTAGAGCCAAAGGCAGATTAGAAGTGAGACCTTCAAGCAACAGCTGGGAAAGTACACAGTTAAACTCCTTCCAGGGAGAAATAGATACAAATATTTTTCCCTGCTCTTCCTTCTGTGAGTCCTGGGGGAATAGCTATGGCAAGTGCTCACATGTGTACCCATTAATAATGATTTCTTTGCTATAGTCCTATGGAACTCATGAATACATGGTGCACTTGGCTATCTGAGCTAGGCATTCCAGAGGCCTGTCCCTTGGCAGCAGCTGCAAAAGCAGTATACCAGATGTGTGGACAAGTTCATTCCAGGGAGTTGCTGGTGATCTGATGTTATTGTTGGAGTGATCCAGAGGGAGAAGGTGGGGGAAATACCCACCAGCAATGTTAGGATCCTAGGAGGATTTTAGCCAATAAGTAAGTGAGTGCTAAGTAGAAAATCAACCTCCAGGCAGCATCTTATAATGTATGCAAACTCCTCTAGAAAAGCCTAGGGAGATAGGCTGTTCTGCCTATTCCCTCTGTGCTGAGCTCTGAGGGTATAGCCACTGTGAGTGCTCATGGATTCAGTAAGAACTACTTCCTTATTTGCGATAGTCTTGTGGGACTCCTAAACACAAGCTCCATTGACTTTCAGGGCTAGGTGTTAAGCGGCTCATCTCTAGGTTGGAAGCCATAAAAGTTGAGGATAGATGGACAGTATAAACCTTTTGTCCCTCAGGGAGAAGCTGGAAGTTTAGGGTTCTCTCCTGATTGTATGGTGCCAGGGCTGCAATTTATGGCAAGGGTGTGTCTCAGCCTTTCCTACGCATTTTCATATGGGGAGGAGTCCCTCACCTAGTTTCTGGAATTCTCTCAGAAGGAATTGCTCCATCAGAGGTGAACATTCAGGATGTTTGTGGGAGAAGGGAAATTCAGGAGTTTCTATGTCATCGTTTGGTCCAGAGTCTATAAGAAACTTCAATAAGAAAGAAATAAGGCTAGGCAGAAGCATACTGACTATAACAACCCCATAAGGTATTCTTATTTGCTGACAAAAAAAAAAATATGGATGCTTTGAGAGACTAACTAATTTGTTGAAGTTGTAATTAGCAGAGTTAGACCTTAACCAGGTCTATTTGACTACAAAACCCATGCTTAGAAACAACATATTATAAGAATCCTTTACTCACCCTTGCACCCTCAGTGACTGCTACAGTATTAAAATAAGGTGAGCATTCCATAAATATTCCTTGGGTGATTGAGTGAAAATATAAATAAATGGATAAAGATACTGACAAGTGGTAAAAAATGGCGGAAGCATAGGATGTGTGGAGATTTGTGTAGGTATATGAGGGTGTAAGTGGTAGGATGGCCCTACACTTTTCTACCACTCTTACTTCCCCAAAGTTGGCCATTTTTCTCTGTGTCTTACTACCATGTACCGCAAATCTTGTCTCAATGTATATTGCTTCTTCTTTGGCCAAGAACGCATCTCCATTTCCCACTGATTCATTTAAACTCATTTGTGAAGAAACCTTTCTAAATGGGTTGTTTTTCTGGATCTTCTTCTTCTGTGAAACTGAAAGAAAGTTTTGCCTCTATGACATTAATTATATTGATAATATTGACTTTCACAGCTTGCTTACTGCTTAGTGTCTATTACATACTAAGCAATGCATCTCCCCAGTCAGATTAGCATCAGCTAATCTGATGTCCTACAAGGACAGATAGAGGTTACTCCCACTTGCTCCCACATAGTGAAAAACAAATTGAAGATGCTCTATGAATAATTATTTCTTGATTAATTATTGAGGTACCAGTTAACATATCAATAGTCTGTCTCTGGAAATGGTAAAGCTAAACCTTTGGTTGTAAATCAATCAAACCACAATAAGTTAAAGTTTTTAGACTTAGGACCTGCCCCTGCCACTGATTCACTGACCTGAATGAAGCCAGATATTTATCCATATTGTCCTTGAATTCTGCCCTATGTGCTGTCCATGCCTCCTGGATGGGAGCACTAGAAGTCAAGTAAAGTGTTGAGACTCCATTAAAAACATACTTAAAAAGACAACTGGACAATCAGAACAAGCCACTGTTTCCTGAATGTCCTGACTAATTTGCTAAAAACAAGGAACACTCCCAACCTGGCCATTTCTTCCATTCTAATGTAGAACCATAAAATGCCTTTACAATAAATCTCTCTGATTCAGTTTGTCTTGGGCAGAATCCAAAATCCTGTTCTTTTTCAGTGGTTTCCTAGCTTTTTTTCAAAGGATTATCTTTCTTATTGTGAATGGGACTTAAGATATTTTTTGTGTGTCAGATGTTTTCTCTGGAGGATTTTTTTTATTCTCTCAGCAATACTGTACAGATTTTGACATTCTTCCTCCAAACATGTTACATGATGTTTTTAGTAAGTACTTAGAGGGAGAGACACCAGAGATTAACAGTAAGACAATAAATGTGGAATAAAAATGAGGTGTCTCAAATTTCCTTTCTTGAGAGTGAATATTCTAGAAGTGACAAAATGAAATAGAAGCTTATAGAGGGTGTTGGGGAGTAAAGCAACACACACACACACACACACACACACACACACACACACACATTTACCTTTACTATCCATAATAAGCGCAGCTCTTAAATATGCATCTACCCTAAAAACATTTCACAGGAGTTAGGCAGATGAGTAGGCAGATGTCACTGAGCATCTATCTCAAGGCAGTAATTAAGGATCATCATCTATTAACCTTCCTCACCTAGTCAGTGATGTTTAGGTGACATTTTCAGCTATCTTAGGATTAGAATTCTCCAAAGGAGCGGGATGAGTGTGTTAGTCCATTTGGGCTGCAGTAACAAAAATACCACAGCCTGGGTGGCTCATAAAAGATATATCGCAGTTCTGGAGCCTGGGAAGCCCCAGATCAAGGTGCCAGCCATTCTGGTGTCTACTGAGGGTCTGGTGAGAGCCTACTTCCTGGTGCATAGATGCCATCTTTTTGCTGCATCTTCACATGGCAAAAGAGGCAAGGGAGATTTGTGGGGCTTCTTTTCTAAGGGCACTAATCCCATTCATGAGGGCTCTACCCTCATGACCTAATCACTTCTCAAAGGCCCACCCATTGGGAATTAGGTTTCCATAAGTGAACTTGGACACAAGTAGTTAGTCTTTAGCAATGGAGTGATTTCAAGATCTGCAAGATGTTAAAGTGCAGCTCTGGTTGAAATCACTGTTTGAATGAAATCAAAAGAATGTTATTGAATAGAATATTGAGCAAAACACAACTTGAGGAAACCTGCCCATAACCATGAAACATCAAACTCCTCTGAGGTGTCAAGAATCTTTGTGCATTAATACCCAGAGGTGAAAACCTTCAGATCTGGGCTTTCTCTTTATAAAAGTCTCCAGAGATGAAGCTTTGAAGGTTTCTAGACACTGTGGGTTTAGCTGTCAATTTTGCATGTTTCTGTTCTCTTTTCTTCTATCTTCTTTAGGTAAAAACCCCTGCTGCAACATGATATGAAAAGCCAAAATTTCTACTTTTGATCAGTTTTCATATATTGAAGCCACAAGACAAATGCAAAGAGGGTGAAATGCCTTTGAATTCCTTTTTCTGTGTACAAAGTAAGGAAGGAGAGAAGACAGAGGGGTGGTCTCATCAGAGAGCTTGAAGACACCAAAAAGAAATGGGGAGTTGACCCCAAAAACTTCTCTTTCATTAACTCCACAAGGCAGACAAGATAGGAAGAAATCACAGAACACTGGGTGATCTCAGAGCATCATTTATTGCGGGGGTAGGAGCAATAAAAATGACAAGGTAAACTGAGGGCCTCAAGGCAGAACATTAGTGCTTGTTTTTAAGGAATCATAAAATTTCCATTATGAAGATTAGAGCCAAAGCAATTTTATGAATTTTACATAAATATATCAATTGGAGGTTTTCAGGATTAAAATATGTAGTCTTTCATGATATAGAATTATCAGACTGCTACATTTTCATGTAAATATATTGAGTCTACAAAGCCATTTTCTGTAATTTTGTAGCAGTCAGTGACAAAAGATAGTTTAGAAATTTCAGATAATAAATCCCAGAAGTTTAGAACTGCAAACATACAGCTTTTCAGATAGCAAATGAATGCACCTCTCAGAATCATTTTTGTATTTATTATTATAATTATCTCCAAAGAATTCTGGCATTGTTTTAGAAACACAAAACAAAGGGCAAGACCATACAGAGGACTCTTTGAGTGGGTTTGCAAGTATAGGTTCTTGGGTCAAGAGCAGCCCTGTAGATCTGCACCATACCATAGTAGGGAAGGTAAGGGCTAGTAAAATCCATGTGGGCTGTATTTCCTGGTAGGGTTCCTCCACCACAGAGAAAGGAAATCTTTGTTAGTTACTAACCTTAGCTAAGTTAAGTATCCCCTGAAGCCCAGTTTTTCCCAGCTATAATATTAAGATAATAATAGCTATGCTGGATTTTAAGAGGGTCAGATGAGATAATGTAGGTCAAAGTGTCATCTATCCAATTTTAGATGTGAAAGAACTAAAGATTAAAAACTCCAAACTGCTTCCACCAGGAAAGATATGCATATTAAATAGGGAGGGTAATGTATTTGACCCAGTGGGGAATCCTTTCCAATACAGACTGAAAATGAAAATCATTCTGCCCACCAAAAGAAATTTTTGAGAAAAGGCCTTTAGCTGGGGTGATATGGACAGACCACAAAAGGGAGAAAGTTGCAGAGACAATCAAATAGAAAAGTCATGTGTAGCTCATTTATAGCCACTGGCAGGATTTTTGCACCTTTTATTAAATGAAGCAAACCTCATTAGGGATGACATTGATAATGATCCAGTACTTCATGTCTTTGAGGTCAATAAAGTAGAGCAAGCTGATGCAGAAGAAGTAAAAAAAAAAACAAAAACCTCTTTAACCTCTAGAACATAGAAATGCTGAATATAATTTTTTTAAGTGTTTAATATATAACTCTGCTCAAAACTAAGTAATGAGCAGGAAACTCCAGGTCAGAATGGTGAGTGGAGGGCACCTGGGTGGCTCAGTGGGTTAAGCTGCTGCCTTCAGCTCAGGTCATGATCTCAGGGTCCTGGGATCGAGCCCCGCATCAGGCTCTCTGCTTAGCGGAGTGCCTGCTTCCCTTCCTCTCTCTCTGCCTGCCTCTCTTGTGATTTCTCTCTGTCAAATAAATAAATAAAATCTTTAAAAAAAAAAAAAAAAAGAATGGTGAGTGGAAGCTGAAGTCAAATTGCTATCAGGAACTAGTTCCATATGTAGGACCAGACATGTGGGGATAGAGTTTTGATTCCAGCACATGTGCCCAAACCAGGATCCACGAAGGGCAACTGGAATGAGAAAGTCATAGGAAGTTGATCTTCCCCTCAGGTGGATGAGGGAGAAAGAGCCGCTCACGAGAAGTCTGAATCCTACTCCCATGCCATGCATAAGTGTGAAGTCTGAATTCGTGATCCTTGACGGCGGAGAGACACTGGATAAGAATTCAGTATAAAAGAGACATGAAGCAGGTTGGAGCCCCTTGACTCCCCACATGGGCAAACATAAAACCACGCTGTAAGGAAGTTGCAACCAGCACAGAAGGGTTACCCATGAAAACCCAATGAAGATGATCTCAGGGTGAACGATAATTCCAGCAAAAATTTTCAAGGTGACATGAGCAAACAAAACGAAGAGAATTGGGAGAATGGACACTGCTAGATGTGCCTCCTCAAGAACTGAAGATAATAAAACCATATCAAGGAGCATTGAAAATAAGTGTGTCTAAAATGTTTTAAAATAAGGAATGAAATATATTGAGAGTAGAGAGGATAAAATTCCAGCACAGAGGATAAAAAGAAACTGAATTAAGAACACATGGGGCTAAAAATTAAAAGCTCTCACATATGTTTTGGGAGAGTTTTGAGAGGAGAGAATGCAGAGAATAAGGAAAAGTTATATTTAAGAATAATAGATGAAATTTTTCCTGAGCTGGAAAAAAAAAAACAAAACAAAAAAATAGAGCCCTTTTGTAAAAGCACATTGAGCAGGATAAAGTCAATACCTAGCAGTGAGACTATAAAATATGAAAGACAAAGACAAAATCACTAATGCTATTATAAAGAAAAAGATCACCTTCTAAGAAATATCAATAGATGTTTTAAACAGTAATTTGTTGAAAGTAATACATGATCATCAGAAAGATAAAATAACATTTCAAAATGCTGGTGAAAATGACTGTCAAACTAAAATTCTATAAGCAATTAAATATCACTCAACAATAAAGTCAAAATAAAGATATTTTGGAAGATGAAAAGTTTGAGTTTACTTACTACTCACAGATGCTTACTAAAAATGTTTCTCTTATACGTAGAAGAATATTGAATAAGCAAAGACATAAAAGAAAAAATGCACAGAAAAAAGTAAAAATTCAAAGTAAATTTTCACTATTTCACTATTAATACTAATAATTATTATATATAATTCTAGTATCATTATAATAAGTACTATAATATTGAAGGTTAAAACCGGAAACATGTGAAAAACAAAACCTGAACGATGGAGAGAGGGAGAAGGGAGACTGGAGTTAAAATATTCTCAGGTTCAGGATAGGGGTTAAGGTGCTGGTCATCATCAGACATTTTCAAAATACGTGTAATAAACTTTAGGGATAATCACTAATATAAATGTATTATTTCCAAATCAGTGATGAATAAAAAGAGAATAAAGATCAAATGACAGAAGAAAGAAGGAAGGGAGGCAAATAACAATCATGGCAAATAGAGTTTACAAAATAATAATGCAGTCCTTAATTAATATATTAGTCAACACAGATAAACCTTGAAAACAAAATGGTGATTGAAAAAGAAAATAACAGACTAATATGTAATGTCTGAATATTGATGTACGTTTTGAAAAGACAAAAAACAGTACCATACTTGAACCCACTGTGTGGTAGAAGAATGTGCACCAAATTTACTATGGTGCTTGGTTCTCAGGAGAAGGGCTCAGAAGAGAGAATGGATGTGGAACCAGCCCTATTCCCTTAGCGTACTGATGACCAAGTACCGTATTTTCTTTGAGACTAGAAACTGGCTTCTTATATGCAAACATAGAGTATCCTTGATAGTCTATTTCATGCAAGCATGAATAGAAGACTGCATATATTATGAAAAGAGAGAGAGAGACTGTGCTTTCAGCGAACTTTGACTAAGTGCATAAAAAAGTCATGGGCCTTTCTTCAGATAATGGTAAGTATCTCAGTATAAACCTCCACTCCCATGGGACAGAAAGAACGGGTTGCCCTAGGAGTGTCAGTAGGGCCTGGAAAACCAAGAAGCAGAGGAATCTGAACCAAACTTCTGGATCCGAACAAAACTTTTTTTGTAGTTACTCTTGCTATAATGTTTCACCAGCAATTTAAAGAGAGGGACTTGTATCAAATACCTGATAAATACATGGTATAAATAACTATAAGCTGATATAGTTATATGTAATTGTCTCAGAGACTCTCAAGGTGTCTTTGTCTCAGTGATATCAGTAAAAGGGGACAGAGTGCTCTAAGATAATTTGCATTGGGGGTTGCTTTCATTTGTATTTAAAGCTATCAAAGTTATCAGGCAGTTAAGCCCATTTTTAACTCATAGCACAATTTAGCACTTGGGTATAAAGTTAAGGCGGGTGAGTGGAGGCTGGGCTGGCTGCCTGCCCCTGCTGCTTCAGAGGGGAACCAGGACTGCTCATCCACCAAGGCTGACAGCAGGCAGGGAGCAGGAAAAGAAAGCCCCAGGATCCCTACTCACTTCTGACCCAGTGGTCACTTGTTTGGCAGTAAGCTAGGAACTAGTGCAAGAATGTTAGCTGAGATCTTGACACACTAAGAAGGAAAGCATTGAACTCTGTAGGATCCGGTTCAGAGAAGATAGATACCGAAATTAGACTGCACTTGTTTCCTTAAGTGCCACTATCAGAGTGCTGTGTAGGAGAGCCAGGCAAGGACCTAGGACACCAGAAGAGGAGTGGGCCTTGGGAACAGATGGGACTGAGACAACCTCATCAGCACTGTCCAGAGGGGTAACCTTCACCTCCTCAACCACACCAAGAAGACAGGGGCACAGAAAATCACAAGGAGATTGTTGTCTTCCTCACTCTTCTCCCTGGTTCAACACCAGAAGAATAAGGGCAGAGAAGGGAGAGAGAGAAGTGTAGGAGAGGACACACTGAACCCCCCATCCTAAGAGCCCCCAGAGGCCCAAGTCTACCCTGCGCTCGGGATAGAAGAAGAGTTTGAATAGAATATGCAGGACTGGTGATATAATTTCTGGGCCCAGTGCAAAATGAAAACACTGGGCCCCTTGTTCAGAAGTATTAAGAATTTCAAGACGGTGACAGGAGAAGGACCATTTACGGCCTTGTGTGACCACAGGGGTCACATGCCTGTGAAGCTAGTCCTGTGAGTGTATGAGAATAAAATATGGATAGAGCTAACTTCGGATGGAAACTAAAATGATATTGTCTGAACAACCAAGTAATGCTGAAGTCATCTAGTCTGAAAGAGATACCCTTGAGGCAGTGTATCAGTGGGAGCAGATGTTCAACCCAACACAGTTGGTCAAGATCACTGGGGAAAAATGTCTTACATGATCCTGAGTTGAAACTGCTCATTAATCCTGTTACTATCTAAATATTTCATGCATTGGAGCACCGTCTTTTTGCAGCAGACATCACAGTTTGTCAGGAAAAGAAAGCCTGATGCATACAATTTTACAAGGAGGGACACAGCAGATAAATGCAAGCTTTTCCATAATTCTCTCTTAAGAAATCCGGGGGCACCTGGGTGGCTCAGTGGGTTAAAACCCTCTGCCTTCGGCTCAGGTCATGATCCCAGGGTCTTGGGATCAAGCCCCTCATCTGGCTCTCTGCTGGGGGAAGCCTGCTTCTCCCTCTCTCTCTCTCTGCCTGCCTCTCTATCTACTTGTGATCTGTCTTTGTCAAATAAATAAATAAAATCTTTAAAAAACAAAACAAAGCAAAAGAAATCCGTATTATATTCATGAATTGGAGGCAGTAAGCATTTCTGAGATCTGCTCAGGGTAACAGAGCTAGTAAGAGGTGGAGGCCAAATTCAAGTCCAGGCCATCAGCTCCAATCCCTATTCATTCCACCACACCATGCTTCTCTGGGGATCTATCTTATGCTGTGTGTACTTTGCAGAGCACAAGTATGTGCAGGTTAACTACAGAGCAAACTGGATGGTTCTCATTCCACAGTGTGACGCATTCAGAATCAATCCTTTGCTTGTTTTCATGAAGTCCCATGAAGATTTTAGTCTCCCCATGGATCCCATCAGCCAATCCCCACAACACACAGTATTTATGGATACATATTTAGGCTAAGTAGATTCAACCCAACTATTGCAGTTCAAATGCCAGAAGCCAGAGGAAGGAAAGCAGGTAGATTATATCCCTTAGAGAATGCCAGTTTAGCTAGACTTGTACTGAAAATTAAAAACTTTTTATAAAGTAAAATTCTTACATAAATTTAATGAATGTATGTGTCTAGCTAATGAGATCTAGAGTGAAGTTTTAATATATACAATTAGGTTAGCTGATTTTCTTATTCCAAGTATGTAATGAAGAGTGTTTTTCATTCAGAGGAGGATATCAAAGAGGGTTAACTCCCAGGATTTTGCTCTTCATTCTGCCAAGACAATACCCTGCTCTGCTCCTAAATCACAGTGTTGTATAAAACAGGTAAAATCCCCCTAGGATTCCACGAAGATGTCTTTGTGAAGAAACCCAATTGAGGAATGTAGTTTGATAAGGATGAGGGCAGTCTTCTGAGGTTCTCTGATGTGGGTTTAGTTCCATTTTATCACTTACCAACTGTGTGACCTTGGGCAACCTGCCACTTCACCTCCAAGCCTCAGTTACTTCATCTATAAAATAGGGAGGATAAAAATATATACTCCTCAAGGCAGTTGTTAGAATTAAGGAAGATAGAAACCTTTTTCTAGCCAAATCGTGGACCGTTTAAAGAACTCACAGTACAAAATATCTAGAAATCCTGGATAAAATAGGAAAACATCTGTTAAAATGCAAAGTGAGAAAATGACTAGAATGTTAAACTGTGTGTGGAGCTGGCCATCCGGGGGGCGGGGGGGTGGGTGTACCATACTCCATTACTAAGAAGAGCCCATGTATCACTTGTGCAGAAGACAGGAAACAGAGGTGAGGCAGTGATAAGTGGGATGTGGGGTTGGGAACTCTAGGCTGGTATCCTTGAATGCTTAGGACTGAAACAAATGGTAGACTAGATAAATCTACCTTAAAGCAAGCAGAGGAAACCAAAGAAATGGATTGTATCTCCATGGGCTCTTTGCATGAACCTTTCCCTCACGTTGTTCAAACATTACCTCTTCTGTTGTTCTCCAGTCTTTACCTCATTTCTTTCTGTACAGCATTTATCATTGCCTGTCATTCTCTTCTCTGTGAGCACAAGGTCTCTTTCTTTCCTGGGACTAAACTCCCTCACCAGGAACATAGTGGGTTCATAATAAAGATTTCCCAGGAATCTATCAGAATCCTAGAGGAGAACATAGGCAGTAACCTCTTCGATATCAGCCACAGCAACTTTTTTCAAGATATGTCTCCAAAGGCCAAGGAAACAAAAGCAAAAATGAACTTTTGGGACTTCCTCAAGATCAAAAGCTTCTGCACAGCAAAGGAAACAGTCAACAAAACAAAGAGGCAACCCACGGAATGGGAGAAGATATTTGTAAATGACAGTACAGACAAAAGGTTGATATCCAGGATCTACAAAGAACTTCTCAAACTCAACACACACAAAACAGATAATCATATCAAAAAATGGGCAGAAGATATGAACAGAAACTTCTCCAACGAAGACATACAAATGGCTATCAGACACATGAAAAAATGTTCATCATCACTAGCCATCAGGGAGATTCAAATTAAAACCACATTGAGATACCACCTGACACCAGTTAGAATGGCCAAAATTAGCAAGACAGGAAACAACGTGTGTTGGAGAGGATGTGGAGAAAGAGGAACCCTCTTACACTGTTGGTGGGAATGCAAGTTAGTGCAGCCACTTTGGAGAACAGTGTGGAGATTCCTGAAGAAATTAAAAATAGAGCTTCCCTATGACCCTGCAATTGCACTGCTGGGTATTTACCCCAAAGATACAGATGTAGTGAAAAGAAGGGCCATTTGTACCCCAATGTTTATTGCAGCAATGGCTACGGTCGCCAAACTGTGGAAAGAACCAAGATGCCCTTCAACGGACGAATGGATAAGGAAGATGTGGTCCATATACACAATGGAGTATTATGCCTCCATCAGAAAGGACGAATACCCAACTTTTGTAGCAACATGGACGGGACTGGAAGAAATTATGCTGAGCGAAATAAGTCAAGCAGAGAGAGTCAAGTATCATATGGTCTCACTTATTTGTGGAGCATAACAAATAACATGGAGGACATGGGGAGATGGAGAGGAGAGGGAGTTGAGGGAAACTGGAAGGGGAGATGAACCATGAGAGACTATGGACTCTGAAAAACAACTAGAGGGTTATGAAGGGGCGGCGGGGGAGTGGGGGGGTTGGGAGGTTGAGGGACCAGGTGGTGGGTAATGAGGAGGGCACGTACTGCATGGAGCACTGGGTGTGATGCCAAAACAATGAACACTGTTATGCTGTAAATAAACAAATAAAAATTAAAAAAAAAAAAAAGATTTCCCAGATGAATCAATAAACATTTAGGTTATGAAGCAAAATTCAGCATTCACATCTAGTTACTAAATAAATATTGGTAGAAATTGCTCTAGGACCAGAATTTTAATACTTGATAATCAAATGTATAGGAAGAATACAAACATTTTCACCTAAGACCTTTAAGTTCAATATCTGCCCTAAGGTAGGAAAGGCAACAAGTTTTAATAAAATGAGCTCAAAAACCCCACAGATGTAGCAGAGGGATTGACGGAGACAGCTTGAACTTATCCCCCTGTTACTTCTATGACTAATAACTGATGATTTACATTATAAAAGCCATGAAGGGTGCCTGTGAGGGAGACGGTCAGGAAAATTCCCATTTGAGCAGTCACAGAGCTCAGGCTCTAAACTCATCTCCTTTTCAAAAGAACTGATGTTCTGGAGGAAACCAATTCAATCACGCAGGCAGTAGAGCCAACTGACTCTACACAAGAAACATGTGACAAAAACATCTGCTTTGATCTGGCACATATTTTATTTATTTTCTAATTTTAAAATACTACCTTGTGTCTCCAAAATACTTGAAGAGGAATTAGTGCCTGTTCTCACCTCAGCTGCAGAGAGATTTCCACCCACTTCTATTTCACTCATCGATTCCTGTACAGTAGAGGGAATGGGTGGTTTCTTGGCAAAGTCTTCTCTTGCCAATCACTTACCTGACCCCCACAATGCCTGTGCCCATGCACATCTGCTCTCTGTCATCTGGAAGTTACTGGGTTGGGGTTGTTACATTCAGAGAGAGACGGATGCCCATGGGCTGACTCCAAGGTGGTGAGGTAGAGAAAGGTACTTAGGGCAATGGTTCTCAAGAACCTCTAGGTTCTCCAGAGCAACAACATCATCATAATCATCATCACTGGAACTTAACAGAAATGCAGAATCTTGGGCCACATCCCAGACGTCCTGAGCCAGAAACTCTGGGGCCAAGCCTGGCCAGCCATCTGTGTTGTAATAAGCCTCAAGTTGATTCTGATTCTCACTCAAGTTTGAGAGCCACTAGACTAGCAGAACCAGCCTTTGAGCAGCGGCCACTTTCAGAATGAAGGGATTTCACGATCTTGTGAAGCAGACACCCAGCCGCATGGTGTGTATGAGATGCACCCTCCTTGCTGCGCTAGAGCGGAGCTCCTCTAATTGACTCCAAACTCAGAGAAAAAAATCAACATCCTTCTTAAGAGTTGCCAGGAAACCACTATCAACTGATTAGAGTGAGCTAATGGGATGTTATTTAATTTGCCGCCCAACAAAGACTCTAACCCTGACCAAACTCGGGCAGGCTCCTCTGAGCCCTTTATTAAAACTATGCCTCATCCTTGGGCTGTGTTCTTGGCCTGCCAACCCTAGTTTTAGCAAGAATCTTGCAAAGTTAGTTTAGGGAGAGTCTGTCCATTTTTTATATCTGGATGAATTTTCTCATCCCCACCTTTGATGTCCTTAGCCTGCCTTTAGCAAGAATTCTGTTAGATCAGTTGAGCAAGAATCCCCTTACTCTTGATGTTCCCTCTGAGTACGTTTCTACCTACTGCCCCCTCACACTCTGCTGTTGCCTATAAAGTCCCAGATATTTCTGCTGCATTCAGAGTTGAGCTCAGCTTTATTGTGGCCTCTCTCCTTTATTGTAATAATACTGAATAAAGTGTATTTTTAACACCTTTCACTAGGGTCCAGATCTGTTTCTCTATAATACACCTTAGCCAATGGGGGGAATAAAAACTCTATCTTAGGAGACATATGTTCTCCATTATCTGATACTGTCACTAGACAGTGAGCTTTAAGCACTGTGAGGACAGAAACCAAACTTCAGGGAATCTTATCCCTCATAGCTCTAGCCTATAATGAGCCAAGTTCCTTCTGTATACATTTTTAAAAATACCAGTTGCAATCAGAAGAGAATAAAATTGGTGGAAAGGTCACTTATAGCTCAGAATATCCTATGAAAAAGTAAATACTTTCATTATACTTAGGCAAGCCACCAATGGCCTGCTAATTTCTAATCCCAATGGCTCATGTTTCACTTTAGACATTACCTGGTTTTCAGCACCATCACCAAATGCCTAAATTTTGTTTCCCCAGTAATTTCCATAATGATAATTTCTGAGCATCAAATCTTACTTTGAAATATATTCATATAACCTACTTACTTCTCAGAGACTCTGATTAGTATTGTAGCATAGTCTGCATGGAAGGAAAACAACTAAAATTCCTTAAATGATGAAAATTTAATTTAGACAATATAAGAGGAAGAAAGGGGGGAAAAGTCTTTATAGGGATCCCAAAGGAAGCTCATCAGCTCAATGGTGTTTGACTTTCTGGAAAAGGAGCTATAATGTGCTGGATGGTAATTCAATTTCTGTACTTCATGTCCTCCAATTTTTCCCCTGTAATCATTACGTGAATTTTAAAGAACAAAAAGGAGAGCAATTTTCCCCTTTCTAAGTCAAAGATAAATGCCAGTGTGTTTTGGAATCCATTTCAAAGCATGGAGTGGATTTTGCCAATAGGTACTTCTGCATTTGCATCAGGTATTTCATTAGAATTTATTTTTAAAATCAGGTAAAATCACAATGCTTTGATTTCTGAAGATCAGGGGAGAATTAGCACCACTCTCCAGTGAGCGATCTGGAAAGTGTTTCTGATACATTCGTTTCAAGCTGACATTCCCAGGAATAGCCCACAGCTAAGGAAGAAATCTACACTTCTGATAAGCCACAGTCAGGGTTTCTGGTGAAGGGTGAGTGAACTAGCCAAGAACGGAGAGGACCAGCTAGGGAGTGTGCTGGTGGTTCAGCGGCTGAAAACCATTTGTTTGTTGGAGGAGGTGATTGTTCTAGGACTGCTTAGCCATGTGCCCAGGGATACGTGCAGGATGCTCTCCTCAACTCACACACTTTTCAGAGGGGCTGGCTGACCCTGCTGTCTGCCTCCATCATCCAAGCTACCATGGTGGCCCCTGCTGGCATCTAACATTGGAACACCTTCACTGGGCACAGTGCCTGACGCACAATAGATGGACAGCATTTGATTACTAACTCAATGGTTAATCAGCTTTCAGGCCTGACCTTCAGTCCCTGCAAGCTCCAGATGTCTCCAACTTTTGCCCTGGAAATATTTCTATTCTGGCTCTCATTTCCTGTGCCAGGGATCAAGGAGTGATAAATTAATTCCAGCTAGCTCATTCTAGCTTGCTAATTTGTTACTCTTTTCAGGTACTGTAAGGTATTCGTTCAGTTCAAGCCTCCAGGCATATTGGCAGGTGAGTGGGAGAACTATTTTCGGTCTGGAGGGCCAGTTTATGCCCCTCAGAAGTCACACCAGAAGTAGTGCTCCTGGGGAGCAACAGCTGCAGAAAGTTCGCCTTGGTAGATAGGAACTAGCTACTCTCGATGCAAATGCAGAATGCTGTCCAGAGGGAAAAAACGTTTACAATAATCCAGGTTCTAAAAGTAACAGCTGTTTGAGTCGGCAAAAACTGTCTTGGTGTGTCCATAGTAAAGTATGGAAAGAACTCACTGCAAGGTCCTCTGCCTTTGCTGCTTCCGTTTTACGAAATAAACATCTTTTAACTTTGCATGTCAATACTTTGTGGGCTCAGGATCTAGAGTAGCTGGTAAGGGGAGGCAACTCAGTGATTCTGTAAAAATATTAGAAAACGCACTGTACATAAAATTATTCTAGAGTGTCTGATGTGGTGAGATGTTGGGTAAACTAGGGCAGA
Source organism: Meles meles (assembly GCF_922984935.1). Lineage (NCBI taxonomy): Eukaryota > Metazoa > Chordata > Mammalia > Carnivora > Mustelidae > Meles > Meles meles. The sequence continues at coordinate 13,551,942 of NC_060079.1, read as the reverse complement.
ATGTTATCCCATTTCTTGTGTGTGTACATGTGTGTACATGCTTAGGGCATGGCAACACACCCAGAAATTCAGTTTTTTGCTCCCTTGAGGAACAGAGCTATTATTTTTTTTTTTAACTGACTATAGTCCCTGTGTACTTTTCATCCTCATGGCTCTTTTATTTTATTATGACTCATTTGTTTTATAACTAGAAGTTTGTACCTCTTCATCCTCCTCACCACTTCACCCATACCTCCAAACCCCCTCCCTTCTGGAAACTCTCTGTTTGTTCTCCATATTTATGAGTCTGTCTCTGTTTTGTTCGTTCATTTGTTTTTAAGATCTCACATATTAGTGAAGTCATACAGCCTTTCTCTTTCTCTGACTTATTTCACTTAGCATAATAACCTCTATGTCCACCATGTTGTTGTGAATGGCAAGATCTCATTCTTTTTATGACTAGGTAACCTTCCATTGCATATACATCAACCTTTCTTTATCCATTGATCTGTTGATGTACACTGTGATTGCTTCCATAGCTTGGTTATTATAAAGAATGCTGCAACAAACAGAGAGATGCGTGTATCTCTTTGAACTGGTGGAGGAGCAGAGCTTCTTAATGATGGTATAGATGATACAAGGAGGCATATTTCACACTTTTTTAATTAAGAGGTATTGGTACAGAGTCATTCAAATGAATTAACATATTCATCTGACTCATCGGGTGGTAACAAAGTCAATGTAAATTTAGCCCAAATTCATAATAAAAACAGCCTACCATCACATTTTTCCCACTGATAATGAGAATTATTATATTTTTCTGTTTTTAATGGAAATACATATTTGAATTCGATTTGCCATTCTAAGTGGCATTGATGGTCTAGCAAATGCAATTTAACAACAACCAATGAACTTAACACAGAAAAAAGGAAAGAGGGGTGAGAGATGGGGCTTACCAAGATATTCTTCTATTTTTCTTTTTTTCCTAGAAAAACTGAAAAAAACACTGCACAGGGAACAAATTTAAGTAACAGCCTTGCTAGAGATCATTGTGGACCTAAATTTCTCATAAGACAGTAGAGATGTTATTATATGTGTAATGTCTTAAGTCTCTATCAGGAAAGAGCAATTATGAGCAAATATAAATATCCTATGTATATTGTGAATTTAAGATTATTGATTTGTTAGTAGGAGAAAGACCCTATGACTTTTGCAGGACAATTAAGCATTCAGCTTAAGTAAAAAAAATTTTTAAAAAGGAAGAAAATTAAAATTTTAGCATTAAAAATTAGAAAACTGAAAATAATAAAATACAGAAAACCAAATGTGGATTATTTTTTAATCTTTTCAAATTAAATTTCTAGCAACCTTATTTAAAAAAATAGGAAAACAAAAAGCAAACAAAATTAGAGATGAATATGAGAACATAACCAAGCAAGAGATGACAAAAAATTAATAAGCATACATTCTATGGCTAAATTATCCATGCCCTGTAGGCTTATGCTAAAGGAGGACTAAAAACACAAGCTGATCTGTTACACCACTGGTCTAGCCTGACAGAAGCCAAGCCACGACTCCCTCCAAGGAGCAGAAGCTGAATCCCTGAATATGGCAAATAGACAAAGGCACGTTATGTTTCCATACTCCTCTGCAAGAATAGAAGCTGCAGAATAGTTATTAATGACCTCTGATGTTTTACACTATATAAGACACTTTTGCATGATCCATTTTTTAATTTTTTTAAAAGGACGTAGATATTATTATCATAATCACATTTTACAATCATGGAAATACAGGGTTAGAGACAGGATGTAAACTCCCTGAGGACACTTGCCTGGTAAATGGCAAATATAGGACTTGAGTCAAAGTCCAAGCTCTTTGCTCTTTCAGATATGTGCTGTTGCTCCTGGACTTGCTTCACTGCCACATGGAGAACACTTTAAAAACCTCAGTTACAAGGATTTTTTCATTAAGAGTAAAGAATGAGAGGGGCGCCTGGGTGGCTCAGTGGATTAAGCCGCTGCCTTCGGCTCAGGTCATGATCTCAGGGTCCTGGGATCGAGCCCCGCATCAGGCTCTCTGCTCCGTGGGGAGCCTGCTTCCTCTTCTCTCTCTGCCTGCCTCTCTGCCTACTTGTGATCTCTCTCTGTCAAATAAATAAATAAAATCTTTAAAAAAAAAAAAAAGAGTAAAGAATGAGAATAGCCAAAACTCAGGCACATTATTTGCACCTGGAGGAAGAAAAAAGTTATTTGCAGAGAGAAACTACCTAATAGAGTTCTGTAGCAGCACCCTCTTTAAAGTGGGTAGTGCCTCAAAAAAGTACCAGTCAGGCTGATTGATAAGTGTTGAGGAAACAATCAGGCCCAGAATCTTTAAGGAAATTCTTAAGGAAATCTGGCAATGGCTTGAATTTGGGTGTCAGCATTTAAAGTTTTTAGGGCATGGTGGGGGGCTTGAGAAACTAATAGGCATTTATTGTGGTGATCACAAGACCTATAAATTGCCAATTTTTTTTTAACTATCTCTTGGTCTTGAAAGGTAAAACAACAGCTTTTGGTTGGTATTGAGCCTCATGAGCAAAGGAGAGTCTTACTCCTGTGGCCTGAGGAAAACACTTAGCCAAGGGGAAGAACAGTGTTACATTTCCACCGCAGCTGTGAGCAAAACCCTGAGAATACATCAGTGACAAACTAGTGTGAAGCGAGAAAGCCTTCAAAGACTAGACCAGAAAAAGTCCAGATTCAGAAATGCTGCCAGTGCTGGGACTGGAGAATCATCAGTTACCAGTGGTCACGGCAGGTCAGCCCACTGAAGCCGAAGGGGAAGGTGATGTTGCAGAAACCAGTGTAGGTGCACTACAGGATTGAAAGTTTTCTGGAGTGTGTATTGCATCTGCAATGTCATTTGACATAATGACAGGAAACAAAGCAAATGAGCAAAAGGCTTCACAAGTGCTGATTAATTATAGTGTGTGTGTGTGTGTGTGTGTGTGTGTGTGTGTGTGTGTGTGTGTGGCAGGGAACTTAGGTTTGAATTGACATCTTCCTTTGATAGAATTTTCAGGATGTTATACAGGACAGTAAAATTGTACTGGCTGTTCAACCTTGCTCAGTATAGCTCCAAGTGCTGAGCAAGTGGCAGAGTTCAGTTGAGTCAAGCCATTCAGCAAGTGAATAGCTCTTAAAGTTCATAGGTCAGGGGGGAACTTTACTTTATGTCAATGAAGATAAGGAGAATAATGAACATGATGGAAGCTGTAGCCAAGATTGAGCAGTGAGCAGAATGCTGACAGGACAGGAATGAGGGCAAAGATCGCTGTTCCTAAAAGGGGATGCAACCAAAGTACTTCCTACTTCCAATTTGGTACCTCATAGGGATGAGTGTGCTAACTACCATTCTGTCACTTTGTCTCAGTGACCTGATATGTCCATATAAATTACTTCAACTGTCAATAACAAAACCTTGTTTCTTTGGGGAGTGACAAGCAAGATTTAGAAGCATGCTTCCTCCTTAATTTAGCTTCCCAACTTTTCCTGGATTCCACTGGTCTACTTCCTTCTGCACCTTTTCTTTCTTTCTTTCTTTTTTTTTTTTAAGATTTTATTTATTTGACAGACAGAGATCACAAGTAGGCAGAGAGGCAGGCTGAGAGAGAAGGGGAAGCAGGCTTGCTGCTGAGCAGAGAGCCCTATGCAGGGCTCCATCCCAGGACCCTGGGATCATGACCTGAGCCGAAGACAAAGGCTTTAACCCACTGAGCCACCCAGGCGCCCCCTTCTACACCTTTCATCTCTATGTTGGATACAGGTCCCCTCAGGTAGAATAGCTATCACTCTCCAGGCTAGTTTCTATTATAGAGGACACATCAAGAAGTCTCTACTACAGAGGACACACCCTCCATTGGATGTTTAATTCTGCTAATAGATTCAGTTTCTTCACATTTATTTATTTATTTATTTATTTATTTATTTATTTATTTCAGGCAGATTTTTTCCAAAACCATAAGAAAAATAATGCCAAAAGCAAACATACAGGCCAATAATCTGAGTGGTTTAGTTAATATTTTCAGTAACACATAAACCTTAAAAATTGGTTCATATGGAAAACCCTGATAGGCTCATAATGATGAAGGGGTTTGAGAACATTATCAAAGAAAGCACAAGCAAGAGTCCTGGCCTCAGATGTTTTCATGCCAGTTCCTTTCAAAATTCAGATGATTCCCCTTTAAAAACTAGCTAGGTATTTTTTTAAAAAGCCCAGATGATTTCATAAAGTAGGATAATCTCAATTTTAATAGAAAAGTATAGGCCAATCTCATTTGTTAAAATGCATAAAGAAAATTCCAAATAAATCACTAGAAAATAATAATCTGCCATAATTAAGAAGATCTTATCAGGGAAGAAAAGAATAGATAATATTAGGCAAGCTAATGAAATGAAACATCAACTTTGATAAATCAAATAAGTAAAAAAAAGAACTGTCTCAGTAGTTATTGAAGAGGCATTTAATATACTTGTTACCATTACTGATTGAAAGAAATTCTTTTCAATTTGATTTAATTTTAATTTTGGAAGCATGTGAGCTATCTTGCTGCAGTACTAGTTACCCCAAAATTAACAGTTAAGAACAATAAATATTTATTATCTCACAAAGTTTTTGCAGGTCAGGAATTCAGGAGTGGCTAAGACGGATGATTCTGGCTCAGGGTTTTTCATGAGGTCACAGTCCAAGTAGCATCCAGGGCTACAGTCATATGAATGTTAGATTGGGGCCAGAGTATCTCTCTCTGTGGTGGCTCACTTACCTGCTCACAGGTCAGTGGACGAAAGGCCTCAGCTTCTCACCACTCTAGCACTGCTTGAGTGTTCTCACTACACAGCAGCTGGCTCCTTCAGAGTGAGTGATCAGGGGGAAATTACCATGCAGAAGCCTCAAAGCCTTTTGGGAACCCAGAAGTCACAAGACATCATTTCTATAATATCCCTCTTAGTTATGTAGGTCAGACTTCTTCAAATGAGAGGAAACTATACAAAAGTGTGAATACCAGAAGGCAAGAATCATTAGGGGAGTCTTGGAAACTGGCTGTCCCACATAGTTTTACATAGGGTAACCTAAAGAATTTGTACTTTAAACCATAGACAATGTCAAAGTTAAAATAGAAATGCTGGAAGAAGTTCCAATAAACCTCGGAATAAAACCAAGGTGCCTGCTGGAGTCTTACTATGCAGAATGTACCAGAGGTGGGACGCCTGGGTGGCTCAGTTGGTTGGACGACTGCCTTCGGCTCAGGTCATGATCCCGGAGTGCTGGGATCGAGTCCTGCATCGGGCTCCCAGCTCCACAGGGAGTCTGCTTCTCTCTCTGACCTTCTCGTCATTCATGCTCTCTCTCCCTGTCTCTCTCAAATAAAAAAAAAAAAAAAAAAAAAAGAATGTACCAGAGGTTTTAGGTAATGTAAGACACATAACAGAAGAAATAAGAGGTAAATTTATTGAAAGAGATACTTTTCGATTATTCTCATATCATGTGGTTATCTAAAGAGAAAACTCATTTATGCCGACAATAACTAATTAGGAAATGACTTTTACCATAGCACCAAAAATCAAGTAGCCAGTTTCCTAAATAAGAAAACTACACTTTACTGAGAGGCATGAGCAACTAAAAACTACGGAAGTGCATTATGTTCTCTGATTGACAGATATAATAATTAAAACATTCATTGTTTCTAGAAATAATTTATTAGACTATTGCGGGAGGCATCCTAACAAAGTTTTTAAACATTGTTGATTATTTTAAGTAATACTGGTTAACAAAGAGGTAAAATAGCAGTGTATGTGTGTGTGTGCATTTATGAGCTTTATTTTTTTTGTTTCAAGTTTTTATTTAAATTCTAGTTAGTTATGGCATAGTATAATATTGGTATCAAGAGTAAAATTTAGTGACTCATCATTTACATATAACACCCAGTGGTCATCACAAATGCCCTGTTTAATCCCCATCATCCATTTAGCCCATCCTCCACCCACCTCCCATCCATCAACCCTCAGTTTGTTCTCTATAGTTAAGTCTCTTATGGTTTGCCTCCCTCTTTTTTTTCTCCCTTCCCTTATGTTCATCAGTTTTGTTTCTTAAATTCCACATATGAGTGAAATCATATGTACTTGTCTTTCTCTGACTGACTTGTTTTGCTTAGCATAATACACTCTAATTCCATCGATGTCATTGTAAATGTCAAGATTTCATTCTTTTGATGGCTGAGTAATATTCCATTGTATGTATCCATTCAGTCAATGGACATTTGGGTTTAGCCAAGTATATATTGAAAAGGAAGAGGAAGGTTAGGGAAGTCAGCTTGTCAGATATTAAAAAACATCTTATAAATATGATTACCAAGATTGATACTAGTACAAAAATAAAGAGATAAATCAGTGTCACAAAGTAAGTAGTCCAGGAATAGTCTGACACATATGAATAACAATTTAAATTTCCAGTATAACTTCCAGTGTAATAATATCACAATTGGAGAGGAAATAAAAGCTTGTTAAAAATGTGATACTGTAGTCTCTCTTATCCATGGCTTTGCTTTCCATAATTTCAGTTACCTATGGTCAGTTGGCGTCTGGAAGCAGAAAATCCTCTTCCAGACATCTCCTCAGAAGTTCAGTAGCAGGGGCTCCTGGGTAGCTCAGTTGGTTAAGACTCCAGCTCTTGATTTCCTGTCAAGTAATGATCTCAGGGTCCTGGAATTGAGCCGCCCACAGTAGGGCTTTGTGCCCAGCAGGCAGTCTGCTTAAGGATTCTTTCTCTCTCTCCCTCTGCCCCTCCCCTCTACTTGTGTGTGCGCACATGCATTTGCACAGGTGTGCACACTCTCTGTCTCTCTCACAAATAAATAAATCTTAAAAAAAAAAGGTCAGTAGTAGACTTAATGCTATGTTGCAATGCTCACATCATTCACCTCACTTCCTCCCTTCACGTAGGCATTTTATCATCTTATAACTTCCCAAGAGGAAGGGTGAGTACAGTACAGTTAGATATTTTGAGAGAGAGAAAGGGAGAGATCATATTCACATAACTGTTATTATGGTATATTATAATTTTTCTACCTTATTATTAGTTGTTAATCTCTTACTGTACCTCATTTATAAATTAAACCTTATCATAAATATGTATACACAGGAAAAACAGTATATCTAGGATTTGGTCTTACTCTACTTTTTCAGGCATCCACTGGGGTGGGTCTTAGAATGTACCCCTTGTGGAGAAGGGGACTGCTATCATGGGATAGCTGGTTGGACATGTGAACAATTGAACTAAAATGGGAAACACTGACTACTGGGAATGAAATAGCTCTGTTCTGGAATGTCAGTAAGACCAGATTTCAAAAGATATATCTCCACGTCCCCTACTTTCAAAATTTTGACCCACTCTTTCTTCTTTTTTTAAAAATTATGTTCATTTAGCCGATGTATAGTACACTGACTCACTCTTTCAAATAAATGGAACGTGAATATGCCTGGTGTCAGATTTCCTCCACTATTTTCAGAATCTCTCCTTATGAAGCAGCTATAATTTTGATCAAGTTTTCAGGAAAACTCTTTGTCTTTTGGATGGGACCTGATCCCAGGAAATGAGACAAGTTGTTTTAATCGCATCAGGATCACTTGTAAAGGTCCAGAAATTCAGGCTTTTAAACTTTCGCAGAGTTTGAATTTGCTTGCTCACCACATTAAACATTTTCCTTGTTTTGTCTCCGCCTCATCCTACCAAAGTGGTTAACAAGAGAGTGGGGTGGGGACTGAGAATGGACTGAAATTCAGGGGATTTTTTATTGATTTTTTTTCCCCAGTACTTTGAAACATCTAATGCCAAAAGACTCAGAAAATGTGTGTGTGTGTGTGTGTGTGTGTGTGTGTGTGTGTGTGCGCGCGCGCGCGCGCGCGCGCATAGCATCTAAGCATAAGAAAATGGGACATGTTAATGGTCTTGAAACTAAGACCCATCATGAGGAAAGAGTTCCCGCCTAGGGCTTTCCCTTCCTTTATAGAGACCTCTCACCCTGTGTCAAATCAAAAGATTATAGTAGATTTGAAAATAAATACCTTTTAAATGTGAACCACAAACAGAAATATACCATAACAAGTTTGTGGATTGATCTGACTTGAATGGATTATTCTAGTTTTGTGGCTTGGTAACGCCGAGTGAAATTCACTGTGATTCCAAATGCCTGAGCAGTTAATCTGACTCCCATTTTCACCCCAGACCCAGATCTTGATTCCCCTTCATTCTCTGTCTTTCTGTCTTCATTTTACACCAGAGTCACCTAGGGATTTTCTCAGAAATGCAGAAGCCTGGGCCCCTGGTGTGAAGCTAAACAGGCTTCCCCAAGAGATTCTAATGTGAACCAAGGTTGAAAAATGCTCTTTTGGGACACCTGGGTGGCTCAGTCAGTTGAGCATCTGCCTTCAGCTCAAGTCATGACCCAGGATCCTGGGATCAAGTTCTGCATCAGGCTTCTTGCTCAGTGGGGAATCTTCTTCTCACTCTGCCTGCTGCTCCCCCTGCTCAGGTGCTCGCTCTCTCTCTCTCTCTCTAACAAATACATAAATAAAATCTTAAAAATAAATAAATAAAAAAGAAAAAGAAAGAAAGAAAGAAAAGAAACCCACTGTTCTTTGTCTATTGGAACTCTCCCTGGAATTTTTTCCCAATGAATATGCCACCAATGTCTCTGATTTTAGAGTAGTAAAGTTAAAGAAGTACAGATTTGTAAATTTTCTTTTCTTTTACAAGTGCTGTTGGAAGTTACCTCTCCTGTATAACATTCTGGTATACAACATGCTCATATTCATAAAGCTGTTGCAGTTTTTGATAAGTGAATTATTCTCACCAGCATCCACACTTACTATAAAGCTCAATACCAAATGGCTGGTACATATATACAATTTATTAGGTGCGCTACACTGCCTAGATATTTTATATATCTCATTCAATCCTCACAGTATCCTGTGGGTTAATTAATATTATCATCCCTCTTTTCAAATGAGAAACTTGAGCTGTAGGGAAATTAGGTAATTTACCCAACGTCATGCAAAAGAGCTATATTTGGGCCTAAGTCTTCCAGCTTTTATCTGCTATTATTCTGCCTCTCTTGCTTCATAGTTTATGTCTGTCTTCACATTTTTTCAAAACATAAAATGAAGCAGAATAAAAATCTTTGGTAATGAAGATAGAGTGAGAGTATGTCTAGTCGTCTTGGCTTGTAAACAAACTGTAACATGGTTTGTTCTTTTCCCATATGTAAGCAAACAAGTTGAGATTAAAATCACACAGGTAGAGAAAGAAGCTCGTTGTGTATCATTTAGGGCTTTGGCAAAGATTAAAAGTCCCTCAAAATTTCTAACAATCCACACCACAACAAGAGATTACTTTGGTGTTGAAGGTTGACCCAATAGACAATTTTATGTGTCTTTGCTTCAACCTTTGAGTTTTTTAAGTATCAAATTTTTCTAATCACTTATTGCAGTCCCTTCCTCCTCTGTGGAGAAAAAAAAGGAAAAAGAAACAAAGGCCCATAGCCAAATAGATATAAAAACCTGCATTGACCCCCTTCACTCCATAAGCATTTATTCAGGACTAACTACAGGTGTCATGATAGGTATTTCCAGGAACACGAACATGTGGGAAACATCTCTGATAGCGATACTTTGAAATCCTAATTGATCTGAACAATGATTCAGAGTCTGCCAACACGCTGTCTCAGTGTCTTGCACAAAACCACAGGGCGAGGCACTTATCACTGATTGCTGGCAACTGTCTCTGAGCTGTCTGGTTTTATAGACAGTAAGACAGGATAGAACACCCTCCCACTGAGGACTCAGTGAGGCTCATGAGAAAGATGGTGCTAGAACTGAAGTTGGATAGAAGAAAACTCGTCATATTTCTTCCAGGCAAAACCTAAAACTGTGCCCATTAACTTTTAATTAAATTGATGCCTCGAGATAAACAATCTGTATTCTACTCTTCATTAGAAATGAGACAGAAATTCTTCTGGTAGTTAGTGATGAATGCTTATACATAACTATTTTATTAGTGCAGTTGTACTCATTAAATTATCTTTATTCCGACAACGATACCTGTTAGATACCCTACTGCTTAGGTAAATCATTGGTGATACCCAAATTACATTTGACAGCTAAAGGGAAAAAAAAATAGCATCCTAAGGCTTAGCTTTGCTAAACTTAAAACAGAAGTCTATAGTTAATACCTCCATGAAATTTTTCTTTCATTCATTTATTTGCTAAATATTTGTTCTATGAGACTGTGGGGCACTGGATACATTTTCAGATTTTCCTTTGGCTTTTACTATTCGCATTTCTAAAATAGTTTCATGTAAATATAAGTAAAGCCTATTTTTCCTATAAATGAGATGCTCCTCTGTTTCCTAATCCTACTTTAATTAAGGACTAAAACTATAGCTTGAATTATAAGATCATAAAATGAGAAATAACCTTTTAGCAATTTAATGTATACAGAGTAATGAGTGAATGTTTTATGCTTTTTTGTAAGTGACCCCAGAAACCCACTTAAATCAACATGGAAAATGCTTCCCTGAATTTCTGATTAATGTTGCACTTATCTCTGGAGACAAAGATACCAGTGATTAATAAAACAGACAGCAAAGTCGTATTTTTTTAAAGTTCTGGCATCTTAGCATTTTCAAATACTGAAATTAATCTGAGGATTAATGATGAAGAAGGTTTGAGGCAGTTTGAGCTTGCACATTTTGTAGGATAGAATTGAAGAGAGGAACTAATCTCCAAAATGGGGGAAAGGACTCAGAGACAGAGAGATCATAAATTCACTGCGGCCTGTGTACTCGGTTTGCAGAATGGTCTGACATCTCAGATCTCCTTGCCTTTGGCCTGGATTTATTGGTTTATTGCAATTTCACAGCTGGGGTGTAAATTATGTCACAATCACTTAGACAATATCAGTGATACGTTTTGTATTCATTCATCAAGCTTCCAATAACACTGCAAACGCACCACAGCTGTCACCATCTTGGCCACCAACAGGAGCCTGTTTGCATCAAGATACCTGACATCACACATTGTCATCATCTCGTACACTCTGTGACTGTAGAAGCCACAAAAGTAAAATAATAATGAACTGCAATTTCACTTTTCCTATAGAATGTATATAATGCACGAGTTCTGTGGGAAATAGGTTGGTTCTTTCAAGCTTATAAGAATGCATGAGCCTGAAAGTTACCGAAATGAGAAGTGAATTTTTTTAAAGGGGTTTCTATTACAAAGCGGGATGGAGACTTCTCTCAGACTGAAAATAGCTTAAACTAGAGCTGGATCTATTAAATGGTATATTTTTATTTGGGGAAGGTTTTCTAAGGTATAATGCTAAATTGAGCTTGAGCTGAAAATGGGAAAAAAATCTCAAGGTCCTTTGACTATACTGTGATCCCTCAATTTTGTCTGGTCACACATTTCTCATGCCCACTGGGACACTATTTCCTTTCTACCTCTGGTTTCTCATTTACGTGGCCATCCAGTAGCCTGCTTTCAGGCAAATATTTCTAAAATGCCATTTGCTGGTGCGCCTGGCTGGCTCAGCTCGAAGAGCCAGCCACTCTTGATCTCAGGTTGTGAGTTTGAGCCCCAAGCGGGGCATAGAGTTTACTTAAAATAAAATGACATTTATCCAGTTTCCCTCATGTGGCTCAATAATATACGCTGTTCCCCAGCCTGGTCTTTCAAAGTTCTCCATTATCTTTCCTGCCCCTACAAACAACAGCAGCTCAGAACTCTCCCTTTGGGGAACAACCATCCACTCGGGTCCACTAACTCATTTTGTAGTGACTATGGTGCTCCTTGCCATACCTAATTCCTGCATTTGTGCCTGTTTCCTGTGCTGTGTCCTCAACCTACACCATCCCCCAGGACCTTTTTGGGCCAAGCCCTCTGTCAGCCACAGCTCTCCTCTCTGGATGCTTGTGCCTCAGCCGATAATGCCTTTCTCTGAATTCCCGTGACCTTTACAGCCCACGCCTGAGCACCCTGTCCCCTTAACGCTTCGTGTGACTCAGTCATTCGTTACCTCCTAAAGAGCAGGAACTGTCTCTGACATGTCTTTGGGGTTTTTTACAGCACAGGAGCAATGCTGAGAACAGAGAAAATGTACAACACCTGTTGACTAACGCCCATGTCAATTTCCTTTACTCGGGGAACCTATTAGTGTTGACACTTTATGTTCTATCAATAATTCAATAATTTCTAGGGCACCTGGATTGCTCGGTTGGTTAAGTGACTGCCTTTGGCTCGGGTCATGATCCCAGAGTCCGAGGATCGAGCCTGCATCTGGCTCCCAGCTCCGCGGGGAGTCTGCTTCTCCCTCTGAGCTTCTCCCCTCCCATGCTCTCTCTTACTCTCTCTGCCAAATAAATAAATGAAATCTTTAATAAAAAATAATAAAAAAAATGATTCAATAATTTCTAATTAATTCTATATATACTGTCTCTATAATCTTTCTGCAGATTAAAGACAGCCTGAATTTGTAAGTATCGCACAGGCACCATCATATGCTGTCCCCAAATCCGCCAACCTTGCAGAACCATCCCTTCAGCATTTATGTTTAGATAGCTTGGCACTTGTCCCACGAGTGATGGGAAACAGAGCATTGCCACCAGTGTTTCCAGGGATCCTAAAGGAGATTACATTTCTCTGAGTCATACCTTATTTCTTGCCTCTGTAGAGTTTTCCATTTCATTTCTGTTTCTCTCTTATGATTGATATTTGCTTTCATCTTATATTAATGTAAATAAGCATAGTTTTTCATTCTTGATTCCCCTAAATACTCTTTATACAAAACAGTTCTCTGTAGAAATATTTCATTCAAAAGTTTGTAGAGGGAAAATGGGAGAAGAATATTGCAAAGAGTAGGAGAAAATCTGCAGTGGAATCTGAGTGTGAGATACCTCTCAGCCATTGCCAACGTTCTCACCATTCCCACCTCAGAGGACTTCTTGATGGTTGACTTTCATCCTCAGTCCTCTGTCCACCCTCCAGCTTGCTTTCCATTTTTCCATTTCTTTCTTCCTTCTCAGACTGCTCCTGGAACTTAAAAATCCCATACCACCTCTCCATCTCTCCACTTTTTTTTTCCCCCTAACCTGTTCAGATCACCTTCCTCTTCCACAGTGGAGAAAGTCAAAGGTGCTTAACACTGTTCTCTCATGGAAATGAATCCTGTCATTAGCATGAAAATAGTTTTATCTTATTATGTAAATAATAGAATAATCCTTCATAATTTTAAAGGGGAAATTTAATATGAATGTTAAGTCATTTTGCTGATTCTTTCTTCTTTATTTTTTATTATTTTAGGTGCCCAGAGCTAGTGGGCAATTATTGATTTGCAGTGAGATTAGATTGTTGAGTCAAAAATTTTTTCTATGAAACATTTTCCTTAAGCTTCAGTTTTCTTGCAAATCAAACCAGGGGTTTTTGCAACTTTCTGATACACCAAGTAATAAAAACTTAACTTTGAATTATTGATTGTGGTGTATTATCTGGGAAAGGCTCTTTATAATAGGGTTTGTTTCCTCTTGCTCCATCCAAGTCATTAGGGAGATGAATAACTCTTCATCTTAACAATGCTTCATCCTACAGATGTTTCTTTGACTGATTAGAAAGCCTGAAAATTTTTCTTGGTGATTAGATGGAGGGGAAAAAAGGAAAAGATATTCTCCACTGTTAATCAAGAGACATTGTAGAATGCTTGAAGCTTGAGGTTCAGGGTGACAATCTCAGCCACCATATACTTTAGAAAGAATTGAGAAGCCAAATCAAGAGTAGAGGGATTTGATGATGTTCTCAGGAATTAAAATCCGCTAGACTTTAAGTAGCAGATCCCAGAGCTGAGAGCCAGAATCAAGCTGGAAGAGGTAACAGAGGTGTAGAGGTTGAAATAGGAAGCAAAACCTCAGTAGTACTTATAGGGCCCAGAACCAGGGTACAAATGTAGGTCCTCACATGTGTCTGAATACTTAAAAGTTGTGATAAATTCCTTGAAAAAACTATTAAATGAAAGATGTTTTATCCTTCTGCCTTGACAAATATACCTTCCTAAAAACTTGGAAGGCCACATTGAATTAAAAATTTTCAAACTCCTCAGAGTTCTATACTGCCATATGGCAGCATAGAAAGAGAGCTGGTCTAGCTCTTGGCTCCCCAGTGCTGCGATTCTCTCCTTACCCCCAGCTCAGTTCGGAAGGATGAAGGGACTTGCACTCATGCCTGGCGTCAACCCAGCTTTCATATCCAGACGTCATCCACACCCTTGTAGTCAGCCATTCCTCAGCCTCCTGGGCCTATTGTTCTACAACCAGGTAGTATCTGACCCAGAAAGACAGGCCCAGGGATGAAGCACACACATTCTGTGAAAGTAGGCTTTAGTCTGTTTGGACAGGTGATTCTGAGGTGCTGTGTACCTGGGGCATGTTATAGAAGGAGTTTGTGTTTCCTTGACTCTGAGCACTCCTTGCCCTATGGGATGAAGTATAGCCTGAGGAAGTCCAGAACAGGAGTACTAGGTCCAGTACTAGGGTCCCTCTTGCCAAAATTTAATGGCAATATTGACAAGAGGAATGCCTACCCCCAACCAGGAGAACTAGGAAAGCCTGGTTGAGTCACAGGAACTAAATATCAAGGTGTAAGGCAGAGGTCCCAGGTAAATCAAATGGAAGATTCTTAAACCTCTAGTGTCTACCTAAAGTTTGTTCTATTCACCTGTACTCCAGTTACTTTTTAATATGGATGAGTATCACCACTTTAGAATCCATCACCCATTCCTTATCCTCTAAAACTCTCTTTCTTGCAAGATCCTTACAAAGTTCCCCACTGGAATAGTGTCTTTTTCTGTATTTCCTCAAAGGGGTCTTGAGGGACATGTAATGGCAAGAGCTGACCTGCAAGGGGGTGAAGGAATGGTCTAAAAGGAGATCGACATTGGCCAAGTTGACAACCATGAAAGATCTGTAAGACATGTAAGCATTCTCTGGAGAGTCTCTGAAATTGCTGGGAAGAACTCATAAAAAGTCTGATCTTCCTGTAGTTATACAAAATGGAACCTCAATCGGTGTTAGTTTGCATTAAGGGGAAGGACTCCTTCAAACATCTGGGAAAAAAAAATACTAAGTTGTTGGCAAAGAGGTAAAATAACAGGAACCCCCAAATCTCATACCCTACTGGTGGGGGTATAAACTGGTGTGGCCACTTTGGAAACATTTTGTATTATTTAATAAAATTGTATGCACAGATTCTCTGTAACGCAGCCATCCCTCTTGTATATATCCTGCAGGAATGCACACATGTGTGCACGAAGAACACGTATAAGAATGTCATAGTAGTATTTCCAGTGTGAGCCTTGAACAGGAAACAACCCTAATATCATTCAGCATTAGGTTGGATAAGTAAAGCGTACATAATTATCAAGGAGATCGTACACAGTATTGAATATTAATGAATTACTACAACACACAGTGTGGGCATATCTGACAAATATGCTGTTGAGTGAAGGATATCAGACACAAAACAACACATTATAAGGGATTACCTTTGGGAAGGAAAGAAGGGATGGCAAGTGGGAGGGATATTAAGAATGATTGGCTGTGCTCTATTTCTTGGTGAGCACATAAGTGTTTCCTGTGTGATAATTCATTAAAATGCAGGTTGAGGGGGTTGAAGGGTAGGAAAGGAAAAAAATGAAACAAGATGGGATCAGGAGGGAGACAAACCACAAGAGACTCTTAATCTCACAAAACAAACTAAGGGCTGCTTGGGGGAGGGAGGTAGGGAGAGGGTGGTTGGGTTATGGACATTGGGGAGGGTATATGATACGGTGAGTGCTGTGAAGTGTGTAAGCCTGACAATTCACAGAACTGTAACCTGGGGCAAATAATACATTATCTGTTAATAAAAATATTTTTTTTAAAAATGAAGGTTTATATTTTAAGCCTTTTTCTATGTGTATTATACTTCAGTAAGGAGTTAAAAAATTGGGGAATAAAAGGTTATACAAAATAGCATTATTTCATGTATGTTCTCAGTTTTGATCATGAATGTATCCTGTTTTTCCTCACTTCCGTAGTAGTAGAAAGGAATTTGCTCCAAGGAGCAAGAAATGATTCTTATTTTTTCACCCAAATTAGGGTCATATGTTAGAAATGGAAACTGGAAAATAAACACAGCAATCTCTGGTGGCTTTTAAAAGTTAAAATCAAACATAATCAGGAAAATTTGGTAAAAGCCCATTGCAAAGAAGGCTATCTGCTTTCCCCTGGCTCTTTTGTTTTCAGGGTGTTGTCTTTCCTCGTAAATTTAATTTTACTGTTAAAGTTTTCAAACATGAAACTGGATCTCTGGGAAACAGAACAAACAATAAAAAAACAGGAGGCCCAGGCTGCTTCCTCCTATACCTGCCTCCCAGTAACACGGAATTTTGCCAAGGAAAAGCGAACAACTTCAATTTGGATTTGAAACTCATTAAAAGCTCTTCTGAAAAGTCAGGATGGATTTCCTCTCTTTCCCCCATAGAAATGCACCAGCACATAGGCTTGTCAGACAGAAACCTCCAAGAATAGGAAATCAAAAGCCATTGTCCCATGGAGACTGGAAGGAATTCTGAAAGCAGAAAACTGAAACTGGCAATTCTGTTGTCATGGCCAAAGGAAACCCTTTGGAGAGTATCAAGGAAAAGGAGGGGATAGAATTTTAATGGTCCCAGGAGAACTATAATATGTCAAATTGGGTTTCCCATCCACATCCATGTCTGTGCATGTCAACGTCCTTTTCCTAAACATAGGATTAGAAATAAAAATGGAAAGAGAAGGCAGCTTTAACAAACTCTGGGATTTAGTCATTGTGTAGTTAGAGACTGTGAATTTGCTGATGACCAGGCCAACAAATAAATAGGAAGCATTTGAGTGTTCTGGAGTAAAACGTATTTATGTTTTCCTTGGGTTTTAAACCTTGTTCTGCTATTCAGTTTTATGACCTTGGTTACTTAATCTTTCCAAACTCTAGATTTCTTCATCTGTAAAATAGATAGAATATTAGTACCTACCTGATAGGGCAATTATGAGAATTAGGTCTGTAAGCTGTATAAGGTACTCAGCTCAGATGCTTGCACATAGCCAATATCTGGTATATATTACCTGTTTGCTAGGTGATGGGATATATAGCACATACCATTAGACTTAAAAGCAGAAATTGGACATGGGTAAGTGTAGGTGGACAGCACTGATGTTACTCTGTAGTCAATCTGTTCATAATACAAGCATTTCTTCAACAAAAGGAATATTCTCCTTTGATAAAACACTCAGCAAGCAGCAGCTCTACAATTTCCAGAGACAGGAGCAGCAACATGCAAAGTTTAGGTCAGTAAATCTTTTTGATATTACTTATTTATTTCCTGGGAAAGAGAGGAAAAACTAACAAGAGTGGGTGGCAAAGTGTCAGAGTGAGTGGTGGAGTTAGCAAAAGTGTGGTGACTAGGAAAGCTGAAATTAATTCTCACAGAGTAACTCAGTGGCCCCTGTTAAGCTATTTGTGGGGCCTCAGTGTCACCAAGGAAGAAGAGAAGCAACAGGCTTTACAGGAAAGGGATAACGAAGAAGCAGGAAAGCTTTCTTTCCTTTGTATGAGATGACTCCTCAAGGGCTTATATTTTAGAGTGTATCAGTAAAGAGATTGGGTGGGAGTAGTGTTAGAAGGACTTAAAAGGGGGCAAAAGAACTGTTTGTGGTGAAAACAAGGAGTACTACACTGCTATATGCAGTTAAGGAGTATTAGCAAGTCATAATTTAACTATTAATTATCAAGCATATTTGGGAACAAAAAATAAGATCCATAGGGTGGCCAATCACAAGTTGAAGGTGAAATGTGGTGGGGGTTTTTTTGCCAGGTTTGCATCTAGATGGGTGTCTGGCATGATTTTTTTTTAAGATTTTATTTATTTATTTGATAGAGCACAAGCAGAGGGAGTGGCAGGCAGAGAGGAAGGGAGAAGCAGGCTCTCTGCTAAGCAGGGAGCCTGATGTGGGACTCAATCCCAGGACCCTGAGATCACTACATGAGCCAAAAGCAGACACTTAACCAACTGAGCCACCCAGACACCCCTGAGATTATTATAATTACACAGATATCAGGTTCTGAAGTTGAAAATCAAATCACTAATCTGAACTAGAACTACTTCCATTCTGCCAAAGAAGCATCCTATAGAATAGCTGTTCTCAAAGCATGGTCCCTGGACTAGCAGCATCAGCATCCCCTGGGAAGTTGAGAGACATGCAAATTCTCAGGTCCCGCTTTTATAATGACTGGATTTACAATTATTTTTTAAATCATATGGGAAATAAAAAGAGGAGTTACGAAATGAAAAGACAGGAATAGTAGCTTTTATATTTAATTACGTAGTTAGCTTTACTGGAGATTTTCATTTCCTTGTAAGGCTTCAAGTTCCTTTCATTTTTACTGAAAGATTTCCTTTAGCATTTCTTGGAGACCCAGTCTAGTAACAATGAACTTCCTCAGCTTCTGTTTGTCTAAGAATATCTTTGTCTCTCCTACATTTTAAAGGACAGTTTTGACAGAGGATTCTTAGGTTGGAGAGTTCTGTTCTTTTCTTTCTTTTCTTTTTTTTTTAATTTCCTTTCAGCACTTCAGCAATACCATCTCCATTCCTTTCTGGCCTCCATGGTTTCTGATGAGAAATTTGCTGCATTGAGGACTGCTTGCCTATGAAAAGTCTGTTCTGTGGTTTGGAATAGTCTTTGTCTTTGTCTTTCAACAGTTGGATTATAATGTGTCTCAGTGTGGTGTTCTTTACATTCGTCCTTCTGTAATTTGTCAATGTTCTTGAATATGTGGCTTGATATATTTTATTTTCAGTCAATATTTCTTCAAATGTTCTTTCTGCCCCTTCCCTCTCTTCTTCTAGAGTTCCTTTGGTGGTATAAGCGATGGTGTTCCATAAGTCTCTAAAGTTCTGTTTCTTTTTCTTCATTCTTTTTCTTTTTCTGCTCCTCACATTGGGAGTTGTTTTTCGGTTTTTTGTTTGTTTGTTTGTTTGTTTCTAAGCTTTCAGCAACATATTCATTTGTAGATGAAGAAATCTAGAGGAATTTGTGAATTCCTTGTACTATTTTATGGTAACTATCATTTCATGCCACAGAAGACATAATGTGTGTAGTGTCTTATTTCTCCACTATGTGTTCTGTGTAATTTGATTTTCCAGGTGCCTAAAGGTCACTACCTTGTTATGAAAAATTGAAATAATTAAGTTTGGTTTTTGTTTGTTTATTCAGATTTTTCATTTCTTAGATTTCACATGTAAATGAAATGTAAATGAAATCATGTATTTGTTGTTCACTGTCTCACTTATTTCACTTAGCATAATACCCTCTAAGTCCATCCACATTGGTGTAAATGGCAAGATCTCATTCTTTTCCATGGCTGAGAGGTATTCACTGTGCATGCATATAAATTGTGTGTGTGTGTGTGTGTGTGTGTGTGTGTGTGTGTGTGTGTGTGAGACCTCTTTTTTATCTTCATCTACCAGTGTACGTTAGGGTTGCTTCCATGTCTTAACTGTTGTAAATAATGATGCAATAAGCATTGAGATGCATTTATCTTTCCAAATTGGTGTTTTTGTTTTCTTTGGGTAAATACCAGAAGTGGAATTACTGGATCAGATAGCATTTCTATTTTTATGTTTTTTGAGGAAACTCCATACTGTTTCCACAGTAGCTACATCAATTTACATTCCTACCAACGGAGCATAAGGGTTCCTTTTTCTCCACATTCTTACCCACATTTGTTATTTCTTATCTTTTTATGTTAGCCGTTCTATTAGGTATAAAGTGATATCTCATTGTGATTTTATTTGCATTTCCCTGATGATTAGTGACATTGACCATCTTTTCATGTATCTGTTGGCCATCTGCTTGTTATCTTTGGGAAAATGTCTATGTATTCTGCCCATTTTTTAATTGGATTGTTTGCGAGTTTTTTGATGTTGCGTTGTACAAGTTGTCTTTATATTTTGGATATTAACCCCATATCAGATATATCATTTACAAATATCTTCTCCCATTCA
This sequence comes from Meles meles, assembly GCF_922984935.1. Taxonomy (NCBI): domain Eukaryota; kingdom Metazoa; phylum Chordata; class Mammalia; order Carnivora; family Mustelidae; genus Meles; species Meles meles. The sequence continues at coordinate 13,531,791 of NC_060079.1, read as the reverse complement.
GTGGATTGCCTGTTCATTTTGTTGATGGTTCTTTCACTGTGCAAAAGTTTTTATTTTGATATAGTCTTATAATTTTTTCTATTTTCCTTGCCTGAGAAAAATGTTTTGCAGTTGATGATAAAAAAAAAAAAGATACTGCTTATGTTTTCCAGAATTTTTATCGTTTCAGATCTCATATTTAGGTCTTTAATCCATTTTGAGTTTGTTTTTCTGTATGGTGTGAGAAAGTGGTCCAGTTTCATTCTTTTGCATGTAGTTGTTCAGTTTTCCTAATACCATTTATTGATGAAACTGTCTTTTCCCCATTGTATATTCCTTGACTCCTTTGTCACAGATTAACTAACCATATGTGCATGGGTTTATTTCTGAGCTCTCTATTCTTTTCCATTTATCTATGTGTCCATTTTTGTGCTATTACCATACTGTTTTGATTACTCCAGCTTTGTAGTATATCTTAAGCCACTGCCTTCGGCTCAGGTCATGATCCTGGGGTCCTGGGATCGAGTCCCGCATCGGGCTCCTTGCTCGGCAGGGAGCCTGCTTCCTCCTCTCTCTCTGCCTGCCTCTCTGCCTGCTTGTGTATACTCTCTCTCTCTCTCTCTCTGACAAATAAATAAAATCTTAAAAAAAAAAAAGAAATCTGGAATTCTGATATCTCCAGTTTTATTCTCCTTTCTCAAGATTACTTTGACTATTCAAGTCATTTGTGGTTCCACATCAATTTTATTATTGTTTGTTCTATCTCTGTGAAAAATGTTGTTGGTATTTTGATAGGGTTTGCAATGAATCTGTAGATTGCTTTGGGTAATATGAAAATTTTAACAATATTAATTCTCCCAATCCATGAGCATGGAATTACCTTTCCAGTTATTTGTGTCTTCTTCAATTTCTTACATCAGTGTTTATGGTTTTCAGAATGCAGCTCTTTCACCTCATTGGTTAAGTTTATTCCTAGGTATTTTATTCTTTTTGGTACAGTTGGATTGTATTCTTAATTTCTCCTTCTGCTACTTTGTTGTTAGTGTGTAGAAACACAACTAATTTCTGTGTATTAATGTTGTGTCCTGGAACTCTACTGAATTCATTAATTATTTCTGATAGTCTTTTGATGGAGTTTTTAAGATTTTCTATGTATAGTATCATGTCATTGGCAATAGTGACAATCTAACTTCATTCTTACCAATATGGATGTCTTTTACTTCTTTTTCTTATCTGATTGCTGTGGCTAGGATTACCAGTACCATATTGAATAAAACTGACAAGAATTGTCATACTTGTCTTGCTTCTGATCTTAGAGGAGAAGCTGTCTGCTTTTTATGAGTATGATGTTAGCTGTTAGTTTTTCACATACCGATCTTCATTATGTTGAAGTATGTTCCCTCTAAATTCTTGTTGTTGAAAGTGTTTATTATAAACATTAATTGAATTTTGTCAAATAATTTTTCTGCATCTATTGAGATGATCATATGACTTCTATTATTGTTTTATTAATGTTATGTGTTATGTTGATTTATGAATATTGAACCATCCTTGCTTCCCCAGAATAAGTCCCATTTGGTCATAATGAATGATTCTATTACTGTTTTGTTGAATGTGGTTGGTAATATTTTGTTGAGGACTTTGCATCAATGTTCATCAGGGATATTGGCCTGTAGTTTCCTTTTTTGTAGTGTCTTTCTCTGGTTTTGGTTTCAAGGTAATTCTAGCCTAATAGAATGTATTTAGAAGAATTCCTTCCTCTTCTATTTTTTGGAATAGCTTGAGGAGAACAGATATTAACTCTTCCTTAAATGTTTGGTAAAATTTACCTGTGAATACATCTGGTTCTAGTCTTGTTTTTGGAGTCTTTTGATTACCAGTTCAATTTCATGACTAGTGATTTTTCAGATTTTCCGTTTCTTCTGGATTGAGTTTTGGAAAATTATATGTTTATAGGAATTTATACTTTTTTCTTGGTGTTCTAATATGTTGGTATATAATAGTATTCTCTTATATTCTTTTATGTTTCTATGGTGTCAACTGTTACTTCTTTTTTGTTTCTGATTTTATTTATTTGGCTCCTCTCTTTTTTTCCTTGGTGAGCCTGGCTAAATGTTTATTTTCTTTACTTTTTAGAAGAACCAGCTCTTAGTTTCATTAATCTTTTCCATTGTTTTTAGTCTCTGTTTCATTTATATCTTTATTATTTCCTTCCTTGTACTCACTGTGGGTTTTGTTTTTTCTTCTTTTTCTAGCTCCTTTAGATATAAGGTTATGTTGTTTATTTGAGATTTTTCTTATTTCTTGGTGTATGCATGTATTGCTCTAAATTTCCCTTTCAGAATTGCTTTTGCTGTACCCCAAATATTTAGTGTTATGTTTTCATTTTCATTTGTCTCAATGTATTTTTTAATTTCTCTTTTATTTCTTCTTTTATCTTATTTATTTTTTTGACCCATTTGTTATTTAGTAGCATGTTGTTTAACCTTCACAAGTTTGTAGTGTTTTTTCTTATGATTGATTTCTGGTTTCATACTGTTGTCATTGGAAAAAATACTTGATATTTCAGGTTTCTTAAATATATTGAGATTTGTTTTGTGACCTAATATGTCATCTATCTGTCAGAGTGTTTCATGGGCACTTGAAAAGAATGTGTATTCTGTTGTTTTTGTTTGGAGTGGTCTATATATATCTATCATGTCCATCTGTCAAATGTATCATGCAAAAACACTCCTCATTGATTTTCTGCCTAATCTATCCATTGATGTAAGTGGAGAGTTAAGTCCCCTAATATTATGTTACTATCATTTTCTTCCTTTATATTTGTTAATATTTATTATATATATTTTTAGGTACTCTGATATTGGGTGCATAGTTATTTACAATCCTCTTGTTGGATTGATCCTTATATCATTGTCTTGGTCTCTTGCTACAGTCTTTGTTTTAAAGTACTCTTTTTCTGATATAAATACTGCCATGCTGGCTTTTTTTTTTCCACTTCCATTTGCATGGACTATCTTTTTCCATCCCTTCACTTTCAGTCTGTATGTGTCTTTAGGTCTAAAGGGAGTCTCTTGTAGGAAGTATACTGATGAGCCTTTCTATTCAGTCTCCCAATGTCTTTGGATTGGGGCACTTAGACCATTCACATTTAAAGTAATTATTGATAGATATTATTTATTACCATTTTGTTAATTGTTTGTTATTGTTCCCTTAAGCTTCTCTTGCTCTCTTTCTTTGTAATTGATAACTTTCTGTAGTGTTATGTTCAGATTTCTCTTTATTTTTTGCCTTATTATATATGTTATGGGTTTTAGGTTTGGGATTATCTTGAGGCTCATATATAATATCCTAAGTATAGCAGTCTATATTTAGTTGATGATCATTTTATTTGAACACATTCTAAAAGAACTTCTGTTTTACTTCCCCTTGCATATTTTATATATTATGATCATAGTTTGCATCTTTTTATTCGTAATTTGTTTTTTGTCTAATTATGGCCTTTTCCTTTTCACTTAAAGAAGTCTGTTTAACATTTCTTATAAGGCTGGCTTAGTAGTAATGTATTCCTTTAACTTTTGTTTGTTTGTTTGGTAAGCTCTTTATCTCTTCTTCATTTCTGAGTGATAACCTTGCCTGATAAATTAATCATGGTTGTAGGTTTTTTTTCTTTTCTCGTTTTTTTCTTTTTTTTTCTTCCAGGATTTTATTTAAATTCAAGTTAGTTAACATACAGTGTAGTATTGGTTTCAGCAGTAGAATTTAGTGCTTTGTCACTTACATATAACACCTAGTGCTCATCACAAGAAGTGCCTTCCTTCCTTAATGCCCATCATCCGTTTAGACCATCCTCCCACCCACCTGCCCTCCAGCAACCCTCAGTTCATTCTTGATAGTAAAGAGTCTTTTATGGTTTGCTTCCCTCTCTATCTCTATCCTATTTTATTTTTCCTTTGTTTCACTATGTTCATCTGTTTTGCTTTTTTAAATTCCACATATGAGTGAAGTCATATGGCATTTGACTTTCTCTGACAGAGTTATTTCACTTAGCATAATACACTCTAATCCCATCCATGTTATTGCAAATGGGAAAATGGGAAGATTTCATTCTTTTTGATGGCTAAGTAATAGTCTAATGTGTGTGTGTGTGTGTGTGTGTGTGTGCGTGTGTGTGTGTGTGTGTGTGTGGTGTGTTTATACACACATTATTTTCTTCATCTGTTCATCCACAATGAACATTTGGGCTCTTTCCATTACCTGGATATTATTGATGGTGATGTTATAAACATTAGGATGCACATGCCCTTTTCAATCACTATGATCTTCTCCTTTCAATAAATACCTAGTAGTGTAATTGCTGGGTCATAGGGTAGTTCTATTTTTAAATTTTTGAGAAACCTCCGTATTGTTTTCCAGAATGGCTATCCAGTTTGCATTCCTACCAACAGAGGAAGGGTTCCCCTTTCTTCACACGTTATCAACATCTGTAGTTTCCTGAGTTGTTAATTTTAGCCATTCTTATAGGTATGAGATAGTGGTTTTGACTTGTACTTCTTTGTTTTTCTTTATTTCTTTCTTTCTTTATTTGGCAGACAGAAATCACAGGTAGGCAGAGAGGCAGCCAGAGAGAGAGGAAGGGAAGCAGGCTCCCTGCTGAGCAGAGAGCCGATGTGGGGTTCGATCTCAGGACCGGGGGATCATGACCTGAGCTGAAGGCAGAGGCTTTAACCCACTGAGCCACCCAGGTGACCCTTGACTTGTACTTCTGTGATGATGAGTGATGTTGAACATTTTTTCATGTTTGTTAGCCATTTCCCTGTCTTCTTTGGAAAAATGTCTGTTCATGTCTTCTGCCCATTTCTTAACTAGATTATTTGTCTCTTGGGTGTTGAGTTTGATAAGTTTTTTTTACAGAATTTAGATAATAGCTCCTTATCCAGTATTATAATTTGCAAATATCCTCTTCTATTCCAAAGGCTGCCTTTTCCTTCGCTGTGCAGAAGCTTTTTATTTTGAAGAAGTTCCAATTGTTCATTTTTGCTTTTGTTTCCTCTGCCTCTAGCAACATGTTTAGTAACAAATAGTTATGGCTAAGGTCAAAGAGGTTGTTGCCTGTGTTCTTCTCTAGGATTTGGATGGTTTCCTGTCTCACATTTAGGTCTTTCATGAGTTTGAATCCCACACTGGGTGTAGAGATTACTAAAAAAAAAATAAACTAAAAGAAAAAAACAAAAAACAAACAAACAAAAAAACCTTTTTTTTTTTAACCAATCAAGTAAAGTTAATAGCATAGATACGAATTTAATGCCATTATATTACCCATAAAGTCTGGAGATTTTCTCTGTCCCTTTCTAGTCTTCGTTTGTCTTGGAAACTCTTTATGTTTCCTATTCTGAATAACAGCCTTGCTGGATAAAGTACTCTTGGTTGTGTATTTTTCCCATTCAGCATGTTGAGTATATCATGCCACTCTCTTCTGGCCTGCCAAATTTTTGTGGACAGGTATCCTGTTAACCTGATGAGTCTATCCTCATAGGGTAAGGACATTTTGTTCCTAGTTGCCTTTAGAATTCTTTCTTTATCTTTGTATTTTGCAATTTCACTATAATATTGTCTTGGTGTCGACCTTTTTTTGTTGATTTTGAAGGGCATTCTCTGTACTTCTTACACTTGGATACATTTTTCCTTCCTCAAATTAAAGAAGTTCTCAGTTATAATTTATTTTTTAAAGCTTTAACTTATTTATTTGATAGAGAGAGTGATCACAAGTAGCAGAGAGGGAGGCAGAGAGAGAGGGGGAAGCAGGCTCCCCGCTGAGCAGAGAGCCTGATGCGGGGCTCTATCCCAGGACCCCGAGACCATGACCCAAGCTGAAGGCAGAGGTTTAACCCACTGAGCCACCCAGGCACCCCATTCTCAGTTATAGTTTATTCAAAATAAATCTTTTCCTCCTTTTCCCCACTCTTTCTCTTCTGGGACTCCTATGATATGGATATTATTGCACTTTATGAAATTGCTGAGTTCCCTAATCCATATTCATGATCTAATAGTTTTCTTTCTCTCTTCTTTTCCGTTTCATTATTTTCCATAATTTTATCTCCTGAATCCTATTTGTTCCTGTTTCTTGCATCCTCATGGTGATTACATCAAGTCAGTTTTGCATCTCAGTTATAGCATTTTTAATTTGGTCTGACTAGCTCATCCTGAACCTATAAGTCCCTTTCCTTCCCTAGGTTAAGGAAGCTTTCAACACTTATTTGTTCAAATAAATTTCTGCCCCTTTCTCTCCTTTCTCCTTCTAAGACCCCTATAATGCAAATGTTTCTTTTCTTGTTGTTGTCCAAGAGGTCTCTTAACCTATCCTAAGTTAAATTTATTTTTCTTTTTGCTTTTCAGTTTGAGTGCTTCCCAGTACCCTGTTTTCCAGATCACTGATTCATTCTTCTGCATCCATTAGTCTGTTGATTCCTTCTAATGTATTTTTTTTAAATTTACTTATTTGACAGAGAGCAGAAGAGCACAAGCAGGCAGTGCAGCAGAGGGAGGAGAAGGAGGCTCCCCACTGAGAAGGCTGTGTGTGTGCACGGTTACTCCCTGCTGCTCAGCAGCAGTCCCATCTGCACAACAAAAGATAAAGGCAAGAAAAATGGACATTGTAACAAAGAAATTACCCACCCACCCACTCTCCCCCAGTGCAATGAACTGCAGTGGGGAGGGAGAGTACTGATGAATCCTAAGCAGATTTGTCTGCCCTGGAGAACAGGGGGAAAAAAACCTCAGTTCTAAAGAATAACTAGAATATAAATAAACTAGCCCTAGAATCTTGCCAAACAGTGGAGGAGCTCCTGGAACTCTGAGTCAGAAGGGCTGGCAAGTACCATGATTTTTGTCCCATTTTGTCAGAGTCCCATCGATGTGGGGCTCGATCCCAGGACCTTGGGATTATGACCCAAGCTGAAGGCAGTTGCTTAACAAACTGAGCCAGCCAGGTGCCCCTCTAATGTATTTTTTTTCATTTCATTTATTGTATTCTTCAACTCTGACTGGTTCTTGTTTATATTTTCTATCTCTTTAGTGAAGTTGAGTTATTTCACTCTTCTCTCCAGTCTGGTGAACATCTTTACAATCATTGCTTTAAACTCTTTGTAGTCTTGTTGTTTATCTCCATTCTTTTTTCTTTTTTTTCCCTCAAATTTTGTTTTATTCTTTCATTTGGTGCATATTCTTCTTTCCCCATTTTTCTTGACTTTTTGTGTTTGTTTTTATGAATTAGGTGGAACAGTAACTTCTAAACTTGAAACAATGGTCTTATGTATGGTCATCCCTTGTGAAGGCTGTGTGTGCACGGTTACTATCTTGGCTGGTTGGAATTGTGGGTGGCATGGATTATAGGGCACTCTGACCTGGAGCTGCCCTGGTGGGATGGCTAGAGCTGAAGTGGATGTCAGCCAGGGCAATCCTGTGACTCTCCATGCAGAAGATGTCCTGGCAAGACAGCCAAAGTAAGTATAAGCTGGGAGTTTTCAGGGCTCTATATGCAGAGGGGATCAGGAAGGACTGCTGAAGTTGAACTGGGTATAATCTGGGATATTCTGGGACTCTCTACACAGATGATGTCCTTGAAGGTGGCTGGAGGCAAGTTAAGGCACAGGCTGGGGAGTTCTGTGGGCTCTGAACAGGGTTCACCCTGGTAGGATAATTGTAGCTGAGGTGGGCATAATCTGGGGGCAATTCCAGGGCTCTCGGCACAGAGGATGCTTTGGAAGGACAGGTAAAGCTGAAGTACGTGCAGGTTGGAATGTCCTGGGGTTCTCCACAAAGAGGGGAGAAGGACAGGACAGCTGAAGCTGAGGAAGGAGCAAGTGGAAATGTTCCAAGATGCTCAGTATAGGGAGTCTCCTGGTGTGGTGTCTGGAGCCAAGGAAGGCATGGGCCAGAGGTTCCCATGGCACTCTGTGTAGGGGACATCCTGGTAGGGTGTGGCTAATAACCAAAGCAGGCATCAGCTTGGAAGTCCTGAAGCACTCTCCACTAGTGGTGCTCTAGCAAGCCATTTGGAGCCAAAGTGGTACAGGAACTAGAATGTTCTAGGACACTTTGGTTTGCATCAATTTAGCATGGCAGCTGGAGCTGTAGTGAGTGCTGACCGTGGGATTCTTAGTGTACACCACTTTGAGACTGCGTTGGTGGAATGTCTGGGGCTGGTATGTTCTAGAGGCCTAGGACTTACTGATGTGGTATGCCAGGTGCTCAGATTATGCTCAAGTCCAAGCCATCAAGATGGAGAATGAACAAAAATCATGGTACTTGCCAGCCCTTCTGACTCAGAGTTCCAGGAGCTCCTCCACTGTTTGGCAAGATTCTAGGGCTAGTTAATTTATATTCTAGTTATTCTTTAGAACTGAGGCTTTTTTCCCCCTGTGCTCCAGGGCAGACAAATCTGCTTAGGATTCATCAGTACTCTCCCTCCCCACTGCAGTTCATTGCATGGGGGGAGGGTGGGTGGGTGGGAAATTTCTCTCTGTTACAATGTCCATTTTTCTTGCCTTTATCTTTTGTTGTGCAGAATCTGTTCAGTCAGCCTTCAATTCTTCTTCAGGAGGAATTTCTCTGTAAATAGGTATAGATTTGGTGTGTCAATGGAGATGAGTTCAGGATCTACCTAAATTGCCAGAACTCTCCTAGTCTAGGAGATTTAAATTGACTTATCTTCAAGTTTGCGGATCTTTTTTCTGCCTGCTCAGATCTGCTGTTGAAACCCTCTAGTGAGTTTTTCATATTAGTAAATACTTCTCAGCTCAAGGATTTTTGGATGGTTCCTATTTATAATTTCTGTCTCTTAAGAGTACTATCTATGCTTCCACAGGGCCCTATCTCCTTTTGAGCAAATCCTATCTGTGACTCTAGATTGACCTGTCTCTCCAGATTTCAAGGTGTCAGTTTTCCCTGTGACCTCAGTTCTTTGCAAAGTTGTTGGTTTTCAGTTTGCTGACATTTTTTTTATTGTTTGTAAGCCTGAATATGATGACTTCTAAGCAATTTGCATGTTGGAGCTAAAACTAAAAGTTTCTTCCCATTCTATTTTGTTCCTTTTCATTCCCTTCATTTTTCATTTCTGTTTTCTTTTCCCTGTCTTTCTTTTGGTAACTTGGAAATATTTTGGTATTTTGATATAATGAGTAAATCCATCTGTAGTACTTTCTTTTTATTTCTTGCTCAAGTTATTCAATTATATATACTAACATATGTAATATAACATATGAAATTAGTTTCCTAGTTTCTGTGTTTGATGCTTTGACATCTTGGGGCTTTGTTGATTCTGGATGGACTACCCTCTCCAAGGCCTGCTAATTCCTAAAGAAAGCAAATGATTCACCTACAAATGTGCCTTTTATATGCAAACTAATCAATCCAGAGCCAAACCTTCCATTACCTCCTTTATCTAACTCTTATACTTCTATAGTCCAGGCTTAGACTTCTTTGCCTTGCTTTTCCCATAGAAGCCATGATAAAGGATCTTGCCCACATTTTCCCCCTCATTTTCTCTGCCTCCTGACCAACTGTGGATATTTCCCATCTGGCTCTACATGATATTCCTAGCCTGTTTCTAGGGATCTGTAAGTATAAAAACTTCTTTCATGACAGTTAGTTCACGCTTATGTATGTGTTTTACTATACCTGATTAAAACAAATCCTGGGTACCTTTAAAATAACGGTCTGCTAGTGTTGACATTTACCAGTTAGAACAGAGAATCCCTGTCTCCTTTTACATTCCTTTAACTGTTTCCATTTATATAATGTGTCTCAAGTATTTCCTCTACATACATTAAAATCTGCCCAGACCAAACAAACAAACAAACAAACAAAACAACTGCCCAGACATTACTGTAATTTTGGTTTTAACCATCAAATATCATTTAGAAAACAATAGGAAAATTACATATATATATATTTTTTTTAAAGAATTTATTTATTTATTTGACACACAGAGAGAGACCACAAGTAGGCAGAGAGGCAGGCAGAGAGAGGGGGAAGTAGGCTCCCTGCTGAGCAGAGAGCCTGATGCAGGGCTTGATCCAGGACCCTGAGATCATGACCTTTCTAAAGCAGAAAGCAGAGGCTTAAACCACTGAGCCACCCAGGTGCCCCAGAAAATTACACATATATTTACTCTTCTTATTGTACTTTCATCTTCTCTGGCATGGCAAGAGTGCTTCTATTATCATTTCCTTTCTGTTTAGAGAACTTCCTTTAGCCACTCTTCGTTCAGCATTTGAGAAGTGTTATATCACTTCCTTCTTTTCTCCATGATGTTTAATAAGACCTTGCAATCATTCTAATAGTTTTTCTATAAAGGTAGAAGCCATTTCTTGAAGATTAACTGTGATGTATTTTGATCTTTGATTCTTTGGGTATATCCTATTTTGGATTTGCTCAGCTTCTTGAATCGCCAGTTTTGTCTTTTGCCAATTTGGGAAGTTTTTATGCAATGTTTCTTTGAGTACCTTTTTTTTTTTTTAAAAGATTTTATTTATTTATTTGACAGATAGAGATCACAAGTAGGCAGAGAGGCAGGCAGAGAGAGAGAGAGAGAGGAGGAAGCTGGCTCCCTGCTGAGCAGAGAGACAGATACAGGGCTTGATCCCACAACCCTGGGATCATGACCTGAGCTGAAGGCAGAGGCTTTAACCCACTGAGCCACCCAGGTGCCCCTCTTTGAGTACTTTTTTGAATTTCACCTTCTTTCTTTGCTTCTTCTGGGACTCTTATGACCAAAAAAAAAAAAAAAAAAAAAATTTGATCGTGTGCTATAATCCCACAGGTCTGAAACTCAGTTCATCTTTTCTTTCTTTTCTTCTTCTTCTTTTCTTTTTTTTTTTTATTTCTGTTGTTAACATAGGGCAATTTCTGATATTTCTAATATTGTTCTACCTTATGTTCACTGATTCTTTCATTCTCTTTATCCTGCTTTTGAGCCCATCCACTTGTTTTTTGCTTTACTTATATTTTTCAATTTTAAAATTCTTATTTGGTTATATTTAGTATCTTTTCTTTCTTTGGTAAGAATTTCTTTTTTTTTCATTTGCTTCAAGAATATTCACAATTGCTCACTGAAACACTTTTATAATAACAGCTTTAGAAATCTTTGGAAGATAATTCTAACATTCCTGTCATCTTGTTTATAAGATGTTATATATATATATATCTTGTTATATTGGTTGGGTGTTTTGTTTTCCTAATTCAAGTTTAAGTATCCTGATTCTTTGTTCGATAGACCACTAATATTTCAATGGAAATGTGGATATTTTAATTTTATGATAATTTAGGTATTTTAAAGCCTTACATTTTAGCTGGCTCCCTCTATAAAATTCTGGCAAGAAAAGAGGGGAAAGGTGATCCTGCTGCATTACTGCCAGGTAGGGTAGAAGTCTAGGTTCCCCACTTGGCTTCTATTGACACAAAGATGTGAAAATCTTCTAATTACTGCTGGCAAGGGGTGGGAACTTGTACTCCCTGAACAGTCTTTACTGATGTCACTCTGGATGAAAAGGTTAAGAGCCTCATTTCTGCTCCCCACTTGCCCTCCACTTACATCACAGGGGAATGGATTTGGTGAAAATACTCACTCTCTAGTAGGCCCCCTCTAACATTATCCCTGTGTGCAAGAAAGGAGAGCTTCCTTCCTTCTGTGTGAAAATGGAACTCCAGTCTCCCCACAGTGTTTTTCACTGACACTATGGGGCTTAGGGGCCTTCATACCATATACTGGGGATGAAAATATCAGCTTTGTACTTAGCTTTCTCTGATGGTACCCCACAGTTGGGTTCTTTAGGAACCCCTCATTACAGCACAGCAAGGATAGAAGTCTGGGTTCCATACTCTGCCTTTGTGGGCAAGGATGAGAGTGGGTCTCTGCCATATTTTCTGTGCTATTTGGCTAGAGTAGAGAAATTTTTACCTAATAGTTTTTGGTATTTTTAAAAAAGATTTATTTTATTTTAGAGAGAGAATGAACAGGGGTAAGGATCGAGGGAGAAAGAGAGTATGAAGCAGACTCTACACTGAGCCTGAAAAGGGATTGATCTTAGGACACTCAAGATCTTGACCTGAGCCCAAAACAAGAGTTGGATGCTTTGACCTGAGCCCCAAACAAGAGCTGGATGCTTAAGCAACATGTGCCCCAAATAAATTTTGGTTTTGCTAGGCTTTCCCTTTTCCTGTTTTTTGTTTTTTGGTTTTGTTTGTGTTTTGTTTGGCTAGAAAGAGCAGGCTTTGGTTGGGGTCTTCGTGTCTACACTCATTGGTGTTTCCGAATTGCCAGCTACATGAGTTCCAAGTCTATAATATATAAGGCAAAAAGGAAATCCATGAAACTTGCCTCTGTTTCATTCCTTTGGTCCCAAAGTCTCTAGCTGGTCTGCCTCTTCTCTTCACATCTCAGAGTCTTCTTACAACTGATTTTATATACAAAGTCAAGAGTTTTTATTTGTACTTTGTAGGAAGAATAGGAGAAAGTTTATCGATTCCCTCTTCCCCAAAGAAGTTATAATCTCATTTTTTTTACATATAAATCATGGTAACTTTGACATTTAATTTTTTTTTTTTTATAAAGGAGGAGAGAAAGGAATGGCTTTTTTTTATAAAGATTTTATTTATTTATTTGACAGACAGAGATTTCAAGTAGGCAGAGAGGCAGGCAGAGAGAGAGAGAGGAGGAAGCAGGCTCCCTGCTGAGCAGAGAACCCGATGCGGGGCTCGATCCCAGGACCCTGGGATCATGACCTGAGCCGAAGGCAGAGGCTTTAACCCACTGAGCCACCCAGGCACCCCGACATTTAATTTTTGTAAGTAGACAATATGGACATAACTTTAGTTTTTTCCAGGTGGCCATCTAGTTATATAAAATCTATTTTTTGAAAAGTCTGTATTTCCTAACTTAATTCAAGGTAATACCTTTAAATACTTAACAATCCCTGTATTTGTATGTATTTCTGGACTTTCTCTTTGTTTTCACTTGGCTACCTATGCATGTATCTATATCATACTATTTATTTATTTATTTATTTATTTATTTATTTATTTATTTATTTTCAGCGTAACAGTACTCATTGTTTTTGCACCACACCCAGTGCTCCATGCAATACGTGCCCTCTCTATTACCCTCCACCTGGTTCCCCAACCTCCCACCCTCCAACCCTTCAAAACCCTCAGGTTGTTTTTCAGAGTCCATAGTCTCTCATGGTTCATCTCCCCTTCCAATTTCCCACAACTCCCTTCTCCTCTCCATCTCCCCATGTCCTCCATGTTCTTTGTTATGCTCCACCAATAAGTGAAACCATATGATATTTGACTCTCTCTGCTTGACTTATTTCACTCAGCATAATCTCTTCCAGTCCTGTCCAGGTTGCTACAAAAGTTGGGTATTCATCCTTTCTGATGGTGGCATAATACTCCATCGTGTATATGGACCACATCTTCCTTATCCATTCGTCCGTTGAAGGGCATCTTGGTTCTTTCCACAGTTTGGCGACCGTGGCCATTGCTGCTATAAACATTGGGGTACAGATGGCTCTTCTTTTCACTACATCTGTATCTTTGGGGTGAATACCCAGCAGTGCAATTGCAGGGTCATAGGGAAGCTCTATTTTTAATTGCTTGAGGAATCTCCACACTGTTCTCCAAAGTGGCTGCACCAACTTGCATTCCCACCAACAGTGTAAGAGGGTTCCCCTTTCTCCACAACCTCTCCAACACATGTTGTTTCCTGTCTTGCTAATTTTGGCCATTCTAACTGGTGTAAGGTGATATCTCAATGTGGTTTTAATTTGAATCTCCCTGATGGCTAGTGATGATGAGCATTTTTTCATGTGTCTGATAGCCATTTGTATGTCCTCATTGGAGAAGTGTCTGTTCATCTCTTCTGCCCATTTTTTGATATGATTATCTGTTTTGTGTGTGTTGAGTTTGAGGAGTTCTTTATAGATTTTGGATATCAACCTTTTGTCTGTACTGTCATTTGCAAGTACTTTTCCCATTCCAGATGACATGATTCTTTATATGGAAAACCCCAAAAACTCCACCCCCAAACTACTAGAACTCATACAGCAACTCAGTAACGTGGCAGGATACAAAGTCAATGTACAGAAATCAGTGGCTTTCTTATACACTAACAATGAAAATACAGAAAGGGAAATTAGAGAATCAATTCCATTTACTATAGCACCAAGAACCATAAGACACCTGGGAATAAACCTAACCAAAGAGGTAAAGGACCTGTACTCGAGGAACTACGGAACACTCATGAAAGAAATTGAAGAAGACACAAAAAGATGGAAGACCATTCCATGCTCTTGGATCGGAAGAATTAACATTGTTAAAATGTCTATACTGCCTAGAGCAATCTATACTTTTAATGCCATTCCGATCAAAATTCCACCGGTATTTTTCAAAGAGCTGGAGCAAATAATCCTAAAATTTGTATGGAATCAGAAGAGACCCCAAATTGCTAAGGAAATGTTGAAAAACAAAAACAAAACTGGCGGCATCACGTTACCCGATTTCAAGCTTTACTACAAAGCTGTGATCACCAAGACAGCGTGGTACTGGTATATCATACTCTTTTAAATATTTAGAAATTATAGTATTTAAAACATGTTTTATCTAGTAGAGATAGCCTACTTAATTTTTTTCTATATACAAATTTACAGTCAACCTCACTTGTTCTAGAAAAACATCTGTTGCTGTCTTTGCATTTATTAATTTAGGGATATAAGTGTGAGATATTTTGATGATGAATCTTTTTTTTTCTTTTACTACCTTAAAAAATATGTTTTCTTACTATAATTTGTTTCCTCATATGACATTTTATTTAAACGATAATCTATTCAAATTCTGTGCCCCAGGACGAATATTTTGCTTTTCCATTTTTGTTCACTCTGAGGAGAGGATTGACCTTACAGGCATGTCTTTGGAACTTTGGGCCTATTTCTCTATAGAGAAATTTTCTTTAAGAAAGTGTGTTTTCTCTTAATTAAAAATCAAAGTTTGTTTTTAAAGTAAAAGTTTATTTTTCCCATTAAGTTATGAAAAGTTTTTTCTTTTGGAAAGCTTAACTTAGCTTTTTTTTTTTTAAGATTTTATTTATTTATTGACAGAAATCACAGGTAGGCAGAGAAGCAGGCCCAGAGAGAGAGGAGGAAGCAGGCTCCCTGCTGAGCAGAGAGCCCGATGCGGGGGTTGATCCCAGAACCCTGAGATCATGACCTGAGCTGGAAGCAGAGGCTTTAACCCACTGAGCCACCCAGGCACCCCTTAACTTAGCTTTTTAAAGTTTACTTTGGAATCTTAGGTATTTGTCATTTAAGGAGCTATTAATCAACTGAGAAGGAACTTTGGAAGACAGGAATTGTCTCTTACTGACTTTTCCCTCTGGAGTCTGTCACAGCACCTAGAAATTCCACAAATATTTAAGAGTTTGAATTGAATACTAATAATTCAACAAAGTATATGATAAATTCATGCAGGCAGTAAATATCAACAGAGATGAAAGAGCAAAAAATGGTTTCAAGCAGTGGTTTTTATGGTAAGATATTCTATGTAAAATTTAGCTCCACTTTAAAGAGTGAGTTAAATTTATAGAGGCAAAAATGAAAAGGAAGATAATAATTTCATTTGGATATAGTGTGAATGTAGGTACTGACACAGATAAGCACCAGGCATTTTGAAACCATTTGTAGTCAGGAATAGAGGGTTTATGAAGACAAATAGTTGAAAATAAAGCTGAAAATGCATGTTGCAGCTGACTAGGGAATTGTACTTTATTCTGTGTGCAAAAGTTATCCATTGTATGCTGTTAGTATAAGCTTCTTTAATGTGTAAACATTACTGGAGCTTTATTCTTATGTGACTAGAAGTACTTCATTCTATAACATCTGGTATTTAACATTTGAGACCAGCTTTTATTTCATTACACTGCTAGTATTTTTAAACAAAAATGCACTTTGTTAGTCTTATTGGATCTTATTATGAATAATATCCTACAGAAATAAAGTAAACAACAAAAAACACTTTATTGTTACAAAATATTAATAGCCTATCCTTATAATAAAAACATACAAAACCTTAAAGGTAGGACAAAATCAGTTCAATATCATGTCCTAATGGTGATGTGTTATTAGATGTAATAACTTTTTAAACTCTTTGAGAATTAATCTCTTCATCCTATTTTAAATAGATTTTAAAATAAAGACAGTATACATTGGTGGTTAAAATCTTGGACTCTTCCTCTGCCTGCCTGAATCTAAACCTTATCTTTGTAACAGACATATAAAGTTGCACAAGTTTAAAATCTTTAAGCAACAATTTACTCATTTAAGAAAATGAAGTTAGTAACTGTATTCGTTTTGGATAACAGTTATTGCAGATGTATTAGCTTAAATAACCTTTTTTTTTTTCAAATGTTTTATTGTGGCAAAATACATAAAACTTACCATCTTAACCATTTCCAAGTTTACAGTAAAGTGTTATTAAATACATTCATGGCATAATATAACCATTTCTACCTCCCATCTCTATAAATCATTTAATCTTATAAAGCAAACTCTGTATCATTAAACAATAACTTCCCATTCCTTCAGCACCTAGAAAACACTGTTCTACTTTCTGTCGCTATAATTTTGACTACTCTAAGTACTTCATATAAGTGTAACCATACAGTGTTTGTCTTTTTGAAACTGACTTGTTTCACTTAGTGTGATGTCCTCAAGATTCACCCATATTGTATCATATTGCAGAATTTTCTTCCTTTTTAAGACTGAATAATATTCCATTGTATGTGGATATACCACAGTTTGCTTATCCATTGATCAACTGATAGATTCTTGGGTTGCTTCCTTAGCTGTTATAAATAATGTTATTATGAATGTGGGTGTACAAATAACTATTTGAGAAACCTGCTTTTAAGTCTTTGTGATATATATCTAGAAGTGGATTTGTTGGATCTTTTGATAATTTTGTTCTTAGTTTTGTGGGGGAACTACCATACTGTTTTCCATAGAAACTATACCCGTTTACATTCTTATCAGTAATATAAAAGGTTTCTAATTTCACTACATCCTTGCCAACACTTATTATTTTGTTCTTTTGATAGTAACCATTTTAATGGACCTGAGAAGTATCAAACTGTGGTTTTGATTTGGACTTCCTGAATGATTAGCAATATCGAGTGTCTTCTCATGTGCTCATTGGCTATTTGTATATCTTTTTTATAGAGTTTTTTTTAAAGATTTTATTTATTTATTTGACAGAGAGAAATCACAAGTAGGCAGAGAGGCAGGCAGAGAGAGAGAAGAGGAAGCAGGCTCCCCACCAAGCAGAGAGCCTGATGTGGGACTTGATCCCAGGACCCTGAGATCATGACTTGAGCTGAAGGCAGAGGCTTAACCCACTGAGCCACCCAGGCACCCATTGTATATCTTTTTTAGAAAAGTGTTTACTCCAGGAGCACCTGGGTGGCTCAGTGGATTAAGCCGCTGCCTTCGGCTCGGGGTCGTGATCTCAGGGTCCTGGGATCGAGCCCCGCATTGGGCTCTCTGCTCCGCAGGGAGCCTGCTTCCTCCCCTCTCTCTGCCTGCCTCTCTGCCTACTTGTGATCTCTCTGTCAAATAAATTAATAAAATCTTTAAAAAAAAAAAGAAAGAAAGAAAAGTGTTTACTCCAGTACATCATCTAATTTTTCATTGGTTTGTCTATTTTTTGTTGTTGAGTTTAGGAGTTTTCTATATATTCTAGATATTAATCCTTTTTATCAGATATAGGATCTGCAAATATTTGTCTCATTCTGTGGATTGTACTCTGGCATGGTGTCTTTTGAAGCACCATTTTTAAAAATTTTCATGAAGTCCAATCTGTATATATATTTTTTTGTTACCTGTGACTGTGGTGCCATATCCAAGAAATCTTTGCTAATTATAATGTGGTAAAAAGTCTTTGTCTAAGACTAGATCTTACTTTTTTTTAAGAGTGAAAGCAATGATTTTTTAATTTTAAGAATTAAGTTGCATGTTTCACCTGAACATTTGCACTTTAAAAAAATCATTTTTTCTGTTTCACAATATTAAAAAAATAGAAGCATGTCCATTTAAATATTTTAAATTTATTTTTATTTTATTTTTCAAATTTAAATTCGTTTAATTAACAGATAGTATATTATTAGTTTCAGAAGTAGAGTTCAGTGCTTCATAAGTCTTATATAATACCCAGTACTCATTACCTCATGTGCCCTCCTTGGCAGGATGGGGTAACTGTGTGATGAACATTAAGGAGTAAATCTTCTTATTAGAGTTTATTATCTTTGGTCTTAAAGTTAGGTCTTTTATCCATTTTGAGTTAAGTTTTATACATGGTGTTAGGGAAGGGTCCAACTTAGTTCTTTTATTTATGGTTATCTAGTTTTCTCAGCACCATTTGTTGAAAAGACTATCCTTTCCCCATTGAACAGTCTTAGCACCTTTACCAAAATCATTTGACTTTAGACGACGGTTTACTTCTAGGTTTTCTATTCTATTCGATTGGTCTTTATGTTTGTTCTCTATGCCACTACCATACTGTTTGATTGCTATAGTTTGTAGTTGGTTTTGAAATCAGTAAATATGAGTCTTTCAGTTTTGTTCATTTTCAAGATTGTTTTAGTTATTTAGCCTCTGAAGATTTTGTATGGCTTACAGGCTGCATCTTCCTATTTCTGTAAAAAATAAGAAAAAGTCATTGGGATTTTGATAGGGATTGCATTGAATATGTAGATCACTTTGAGTAGCATTAACGTTTTAACAATATTGAGTTTTCTAATCCATGAACATGGGGTGTGTTTCCATTTATTTATGTCTTCTTTAATTACTTCCAGGAATGCTTGGAAGTTTTCATTGTACAAGTCTTGCATGTCCTTAGCTAACTCCAATGCATTTTATTCTTTCTGAAATTATGGTAACTGGGATTGTTTTTGTAAATTCCATCCCAAATTGTTCATTGATAGTATATAGAAATGCAACTGATTTTTGTGTGTTGGCTTTATATCCTGCTACTTTGCTAAATTCATTTATTAATGTTAACTCATTTTTTGGAGAATCTATAGAGTTTTCTAAATACAAGATCATATCTGTGGGCAGATATAAATTTAATTCTTCCTTTCCAATTTGGATGCCTTTTTTTCCTTGTCTCCTTGCTCTGGGTAGAACTTCCAGTACTATGTGGACTAATGTGGTTAAAGAAGGGACCTTGTCTTATTCCTCATCTTAGAGGAAAAGCTTTCAATCTTTCACCATTGACTGTGATATTCACTGTGAGAAATTCATATATGTCCTTTATTATGTTAATGTAGTTTCCTTCTGTACCTCATTTTTTTTAGTGTTTTTATTATGAAAGGGTGTTGAATTTTATCAAATGCTTTTTTTGAATCAATTGAAATGATCATATCAGGGTTTTTTTCTTCATTCTGTTAATATGGTATATTACATTGATTTTTATATATTAAACTGTACTTGCATTTCAGGAATAAATCTCACTTGGTGATGGTGTATAATCATCTGAATATGCAGCTGAATTCAGCTTGGTAATGTATAGCTCTATTTTACGTAAATACTCATAAAGGTTATTGGTCTGTAGTTTTCTTTTTTGTGTGTGTCTTCATCTGGCTTTTCTATCAGTGTAATAGAGGCTTCATTGAATGAGTTAAGAACTATGTCCTCTTCTTCAATTTTTTGGAATAGTTTGAGAAGAATTAGTATTAATTTTAAATGTTCTATAGAGTTCACTGGTGAAGCCATCAGACCTAAGGCTTTTCTTGGAAGGATTTTTTGTTATTGATTCAGTTTCCTTCCTAGTTGTAGATCGATTTAGATTTTCTGTTCTTTGTGATGTAGTCTTGGTAGGTTTTCTGTTTCTAAGAATTTGTCCATTTCTTCTTGGTGATCTGATATACTGGCATACAATTATTCATAGAGCTCTCTTATAATCCAATTTATTTCTACAATATCAATAGTAATGTGTTAACTTCCATTTCTGATTTTAGTAATTTAAATTTTCTGTCCTTTATTTTAGTCGGTCTAAAGGTTAGCCAATTTTGGCAATGTTCTTAAAGAAAGAACTTTTATTTATATTTTTCTATTCCTTTTATTCTCTATTTCCTTTACATCTGTTCTAGTGTTTATTATTTCCTCCTTCTGCTAACTTTGGGTTATTTTATCTTTTTCTTCCCTGGTTCCTTACATTGCAAATTTAGGTTGTTTATCTGAGATATTTCTTAATTTTTAATGTGTTATTAAAAGTAGTTTACTACAAATGTAAGTTTAATAAAAATGTAAGTTTACTATGACCTTCACTTTATCCCATAAGTTTTAGGATGCTTTGTTTTCATTTTCATTTGTTTAATATTTTTTCATTCTTTGTTTACTTATTTAAAATTTATATTGAATTGTAGCTGACATATAGTATTACATTTAAGTTGTACAGCAAAATGATTTGATGTTTGTATACACTACGAAATGAACACAATTGGTTAATCACCATCTATCACCATGCAAAATTTATAAAGTTTTTCTTATGAGAAGACATTTAAGATTTAGTCTCTTGGCAACTTTCCAATATGCACTTCAGTATTATTGATTATAATCAATGCATTGTGTCCCAGGAATTATTTCTTTAAATTTTTATTTTAATCACCTCGTGCTCATCTTGAAAAATGCTCTCCTTAATCCCCAGTACCTATTTCAGCAATCACCCCACCCAACTCCCATCTGGTAACCATCAGCTTGTTCCCTGGACTTAAAAGTGTTTTGTGGTTTGTCCTTCTCTCTCGGTCTTTTCCTTTACTCATTTGTTTTGTTTCTTAAGCCATATGAGTGAAATTGTATGGTATTAGTCTTTCTCTGACTGACTTATTTCACTTAGCATTATACTCTCTAGCTCCATCCATGTCATTGCAAGTGGCAATATTCCATTCTTTTTTATGGCTTAATTATACAATTGTATACATGAACACCACATCTCTTTTTTTTTTCACTTTTTTAAAAATTTCTTTTCAGCGAAACAGTATTCATTGTTTTTGAACACCCAGTGCTCCATGCAATACGTGCCCTCCCTATTACCCACCACCTGGTTTCCCAACCTCCCACCCCCGCCCCATCAAAACCCTCAGGTTGTCTTTCAGAGTCCATAGTTTCTCATGGTTCTTCTCCCCTTCCAATGTCCCTCAACTCCCTTCTCCTCTCCATCTCCCCATGTCCTCCATGTTCTTTGTTATGCTCCACCAATAAGTGAAACCATATAATATTTGACTCTCTCTGCTTGACTTATTTCACTCAGCATAATCTCTTCCAGTCCCGTCCATGTTGCTACAAAAGTTGGGTATTCATCCTTTCTGATGGTGGCATAATACTCCATCATGTATATGGACCACATCTTCCTTATCCATTCGTCCGTTAAAGGGCATCTTGGTTCTTTCCACAGTTTGGCGACCGTGGCCATTGCTGCTTTGAACAATGGGGTACAGATGGCCCTTCTTTTCACTACATCTGTATCTTTGGGGTGAATACCCAGCAGTGCAATTGCAGGGTCATAGGGAAGCTCTATTTTTAATTTCTTGAGGAATCTCCACACTGTTCTCCAAAGTGGCTGCACCAACTGGCATTCCCACCAACTGTGTAAGAGGGTTCCCCTTTCTCCACATCCTCTCCAACACACGTTGTTTCCTGTCTTGCTAATTTTGGCCATTCTAACTGGTGTAAGGTGATATCTCAATGGGTTTTATTTTGAATCTCCCTGATGGCTAGTGATAGTGAGCATTTTTTCATGTGTCTGATAGCCATTTGTATGTCTTCATTGGCGAAGTGTCTGTTCATATCTTCTGCCCATTTTTTGATATGATTATCTGTTTTGTGTGTGTTGAGTTTGAGGAGTTCTTTATAGATCCTCGATATCAAACTTTTGTCCGTACTGTCATTTGCAAATATCTTCTCCCATTCCGTGGGTTGCCTCTTTGTTTTGTTGAGTGTTTCCTTTGCTGTGCAGAAGCTTTTGATCTTGATGAAGTCCCAAAAGTTCATTTTCGCTTTTGTTTCTTTTGCCTTTGGAGATATATCTTGAAAGAAGTTGCTGTGGCTGATATCGAAGAGGTTACTGCCTATGTTCTCCTCTAGGATTCTGATGGATTCCTGTCTCACATTGAGCTCTTTTATCCATTTTGAGTTTATCTTTGTATACGGTGTAAGAGAATGGTCGAGTTTCATTCTTCTACATATAGCTGTCCAGTTTTCCCAGCAGCATTTATTGAAGAGACTGTCTTTTTTCCACTGTATATTTTTCCTGTTTTGTTGAAGATTATTTGACCATAGAGTTGAGGGTCCATATCTGGGCTCTCTACTCTGTTCCACTGGTCTATGTGTCTGTTTTTATGCCAGTACCACGCTGTCTTGGTGATCACAGCTTTGTAGTAAAGCTTGAAATCAGGTAACGTGATGCCCCCAGTTTTGTTTTTGTTTTTCAACATTTCCTTAGCAATTCGGGGTCTCTTCTGACTCCATACGAATTTTAGGATTATTTGCTCCAGCTCTTTGAAAAATACCGGTGGAATTTTGATCGGAATGGCATTGAAAGTATAGATTGCTCTAGGCAGTATAGACATGTTAACAATGTTTATTCTTCTGATCCAAGAGCATGGAATGGTCTTCCATCTTTTTGTGTCTTCTTCAGTTTCTTTCATGAGTGTTCTGTAGTTCCTCGAGTACAGATCCTTTACCTCTTTGGTTAGCTTTATTCCCAGGTATCTTATGGTTCTTGGTGCTATAGTAAATGGAATCGATTCTCTAATTTCCCTTTCTGTATTTTCATTGTTAGTATATAAGAAAGCCACTGATTTCTGTACATTGACTTTGTACCCTGCCACGTTACTGAATTGCTGTATGAGTTCTAGTAGTTTGGGGTGGAGTTTTTGGGGTTTTCCATATAAAGAATCATGTCATCTGCGAAGAAAGAGAGTTTGACTTCTTCATTGCCAATTTGGATACCTTTTATTTCTCTTTGTTGTCTGATTGCTGTTGCTAGGACTTCTAATACTATGTTGATCAAGAGTGGTTAGAGTGGGCATCCTTGTCGTGTTCTTGATGTCAACGGGAAGGCTGCAAGCTTTTTCCCATTGAGGATGTTATTTTCTGTGGGTCTTTCATAGATAGATTTTATGAAGTTCAGGAATGTTCCCTCTATCCTTATAATTTGAAGCATTTTAATCAGGAATGGATGCTGGATTTTGTCAAATGCTTCTTCTACATCAATTAAGAGGACCATGTGGTTCTTCTCTCTTCTCTTATTGATTTGTTCTATCACATTGATTGATTTGCGAATATTGAACCATCCTTGTGATCCAGGGATGAATCCCACCTGGTCATGGTGGATAATCTTCTTAATGTGCTGCTGGATCCTATTTGCTAGGATCTTGTTGAGAATCTTAGCATCCATATTCATCAGTGATATTGGTCTGAAATTCTCCTTTTTGTTAGGGTCTTTGCCTGGTTTGGGGATCAGGGTAATGCTGGTTTCATAAAAAGAGTCTGGAAGTTTGCCTTCTGCTTTAATTTTTTGGAACAGCTTCAGGAGAATTGGTGTTATTTCTTCTTTGAAAGTTTGGTAGAATTCCCCAGGAAGTCCGTCAGGTCCTGGGCTCTTGTTTTTTGGGAGGTTTTTGATCACTGCTTCAATCTCATTACTAGATATTGGTCTATTCAGGTTGTCAATTTCTTCCTGGTTCAATTTGGGGAGTTTATAGTTTTCCAGGAATGCATCCATTTCATCTAGGTTGCTTAGCTTATTGGCATAACTGTTGGTAATAATTTCTGATGATTGTTTCTATTTCCTTGGTGTTAGTTGTGATCTCTCCCTTTTCATTCATAATTTTATTAATTTGGGCTTTCTCTCTTTTCTTTGGGATTAGTGTGGCCAATGGTTTATTGTACTTATTGATTCTTTCAAACAACCAGCTTCTAGTTTCATTGATACTTTCTACTGTATCTCTCGTTTCTACCTCATTGATCTCTGCTCTAATCTTGATTATTTCCCCTCTTATATGTGGGGTTGGTTTGATTTGTTGTTGATTCTCCAGTTCTTTAAGGTGTAGAGACAGCTGTTGTATTCTTGATTTTTCAATTCAAGTTTTCCCAGTACGATTTGTTTAAGAGAGTGTCTTTTTCCATTGGATATTCTTTCCTGCTTTATCAAAGATAAACTGACTATGTAAGTGTGGGTTTATTTCTGGGTTTTCTATTCTGCTCCATTGATCTATTTTTGTGCCAGTACCATACCTACTACTGCTTTGTAATATAACTTGAAGTCCAGAATTGTGATGCTTCCAGCTTTGTTTCCTTTTTTTCAAATTGCTTTGTCTATTCAGGTTTTTTTGTGGTTCCATTCAAATCTTAGGACTATCTGCTCTAGTTCTGTGAGAAATGCTGTTGGTATTTTGATAAGAACTGTATTATATATGTAGATTTCTTTGGGTAGTAAAGAAATGTTAACTATATTTATCCTTGCAACCCATGAGCATGGGATTTCTTTACATTTCTTTTTGTTGCCTTCAATTCCCCTTCATCAGTGTTCTATTGTTTTCAGAGTATAGGTCATTCCCCTATTTGACTAGGTTTATTCCCAGGTATCTCATTATTTTTGGTGCAATTATAAATGGGGTTGTTTTCTTAATTTCTCTCTCTGCTGTTTCATTACTGGTGTATAGAAATACAACAGATTTCTGTACACTGATTTTATATCCTGCAACTTTACTGAATTTATTTATCAGTTCTAGCAGTTTTTTTGGTGGAATCTTTCAGGTTTTCTATATATGTATATATATATTATCCTATCATTTGTAAATACTGAGAGTTTTACTTCTTCAATACCAGTTTGAATGCCTTTTATTTCTTCTTATTTGTTTGCCATGGCTCAGACTTCTAGTACTATGTTGAATAAAAATGGTGAGAGTAGATACCTTGTATTGCTCTTAACCTTAGAAGAAAGGCTCTTGGTTTTTCCCCCACTAAGGATTGTGTTAGCTGTGGGGTTCTCATATATGTACTTTATTATGTTGATATATGTTCCCACTAAACCTACTTTTTTGAAGGCTTTTATCATGAACGGATGTTATACTTTGTCAAATGCTTTTCCTGAGTCTACTGAAATGATCTTTTAATTCTCCTTATCTTATTTATGTGATGTATCACATTGATTGATTTGTGGATATTTAGCCACACTTGCAACCCAGGAATAAATCCCACTTGGTTGTGATGAATGATTCTTTAAATGTATTGTTGGATTCATTTTGGTAGTATTTTGTTGAGGATTTTTGCATCTGTTTTCTTTAGAGTTCTCTTTTTTTTTTTTTTTTTTTTAGTAGTTCTCTTTTTTTTTTTTTTGGTAATATCTTTATCTGGTTTTGGTATCAGGGTAATGCTGGTCTCATCGAATGAATTTGGAAGTTTTCCTTCCTTTTCTGTTTTTTGAATTGTTTGAGAAGAAGAGGTATTAACTCTCTTAAATATTTGGTCGAATTTGCCTATGAAGCCATGTGGTCCTAGACTTTTGTTTGTAGGAAGATTTTTGATTACCGATTCAATTTGTTTGCTGGTCGTTGGTCTGTTCAAATTTTCTATTTCTTCCTGTTTCAATTTTTGTAGGTTATATGTTTCTAGGAATTTATCCATTTCTTCTAAGTTGTCCAATTTGTTGGCATACATTTTTATAATATTCTCTTAAAATTGTTTGTATTTATGTAGTATTTGTTATTTTTCCTCTCTCATTTGTGATTCAGTTTGTTTGGGCCCATTCTCTTTTGTTCTTGGTAAGTCTGGCTAGAGGTTTATCAACTTTATTGCTTTTTTTGTTTGCCAAAGAAGTAGTTTCTGGTTTCATTGATCTATTATTTTATAGTTTCTATATTATTTGTTTCTGCTCTAATCTTTATTATTTCTTTCCTTCTGCTGGTTTTAAGTTTTATTTATTGTTCTTTTTCTAGTTCCTTTAGGATAAGGTTAGGTTGTTGAAATTTTTCTTGCTTCTTGAGGTTGACCTGTATTGCTCTGTATTCCCTCTTAAAACCACTTTTGCTACATCCCAAAGCTTTTGGACGGTTCTATTGTCATTTTCATTCGTTCCCATGTACTTTTTTATTTCTTATTTTATTTCCTGGTTGTCTCATTCATTGTTCAGCAGCATGTTATTTAACTTCTATGTATTTGAGGTCTTTCCAGATTTTTCCTTGTGGATGACTTCTAGTTTCATAACATTGTGGTCAGAAAAGATGCATGGCAGGACTTTGATTTTGAATTTGCCAAGGATTGTTTTGCAGGCTAATATACGATCTCCTCTGAAGAATGTTCCATATGCACTTGAAAAGAATGTGTAGTCTCCTCCTTTAGGATGGAATGTTCTAAATATATCTGTTAAATCCATCTAGTCCTGTGTGTCATTCAAAGCCATTGTTTCTTCACTGATACTCTGTGTAGATGATGCAAATTGGGTGTTAATATCTCCTACTAATATTGTATCATTATTAATTAATTCCTTTATGTTTGTTATTAACATATTTGTGTTTGGGTGCTGCATGTTGGATCCATAAATATTTACAATTGTTATTTCTTCTTGTTGGATTGTCCCCTTTAATATTATATGGTGTCCTTTATTGTCTCTTGCTATAGACTTTGTTTTAAAGTCTATTTTGCCTAAGTATTGCTACTATGAATTTCTTTTGACATCCATTTGTGTGATGAATGTTTCTCCATTCCCTCCTTTTCAATCTGCAGGTTGTCTTTAGGTCTAAAATGAATCTCTTGTAAGCAGCATATAGATGAGTCTTGTTTTTTTATCCATTCTGTCACCCTATGTCTTTTTATTGGTTTGTTTAGTTCATTTACATTTAAAGTAGTTATTGATAGACGTGGTTTTTTTTTTTTAAAGATTTTATTTATTTATTTGACAGACACAGATCACAAGTAGGCAGAGAGGCAGGCAGAGAGAGAGAGGGAAGCAGGCTCCCCGCTGAGCAGAGAGCCCGATGCAGGACTCGATCCCAGGACCCCGAGATCATGACCTGAGCCGAAGGCAGCGGCTTAACCCACTGAGCCACCCAGGTGCCCCGATAGACGTGTTTTTATTACCATTTTATTACTAGTTTTGTGGTTTTTGAATATTTTCTCTGATCCTGACTTGTCTTGCTATCTTTCATGGTTTATTAGTTTCCTTTAGTGATATATTTGGATATCTTTCTCTTTATTCTTTGTATATCTATTAGTGGTTTTTGATTGTAGTTACCATTATGTTTGTATATAACATCTTTTGAATACAGTGTCTATATTAAGTTGATGTTCATTTAAGTTGGAAATCATTTTTTACTCCTCTCCTCCCCACATTTTAGGTATATGGTTTCATATTTTACATTCTTTTATTTTTGTGAATTCCTTCTCTTTTTTTTACCAAAATGTTCATTTTTACTGATTTTGTGTTTCCTTCTTTCATACTGTCATTTTTGGCCTTCCTTTTCCATTTAGAGTCCCCTTTAATATTTCTTGCAGGGGTAGTTTTGTGGTCATGAACTCCTTTTGTTGTTGTTTGTCTGGGAAACTTTATTTCTCCTTCTATTCTGAATGATTTCTTGGCTACACGTTTTTCTAGTTCAGCACTTTGAATATATCAGGCCACTTCTGATTACTGTGGTTTTGTAGTATATCTGAAATATGGGATTATGATACTTCCAATTTTTTTCTACATTCTTAAGGTCACTTTGGCTATTCAGGCTTTTTTTTTTTGGTGGTTTTGTAAAATTTTAGCACTATTTGTTTTAGTTTTGTGAAAATACTACTGATAATTTTCATAGGGATTGCATTGAATCTGTACATTGTTTTGGGTAGTATGAACATTTTAACAGTATTCTTCCAGTCAATGAGCATGACATTTTTTTTTAATTTATTTATTTTTTCAGCGTAACAGTATTCATTGTTTTTGCACAACACCCAGTGCTCCATGCAAAACGTGCCCTCCCTATCACCCACCACCTGTTCCCCCAACCTCCCACCCCTGACCCTTCAAAACCCTCAGGTTGTTTTTCAGAGTCCGTAGTCTCTTATGGTTCGCCTCCCCTTCCAATTTTTTTTTTATAAACATACAATGTATTTTTATCCCCAGGGGTACAGGTCTGTGAATCGCCAGGTTTACACACCTCACAGCACTCACAATAGCACATACCCTCCCCAATGTCCATAACCCCCTCCCCCTCTCCCAACCCCACCTCCCCCCAGCAACCCCCAGTTTGTTTTGTGAGATTAAGAGTCATTTATGGTTTGTCTCCCTCCCAATCCCATTTTGTTTCATTTATTCTTCTCCTATGCCCCAACCCCCCATGTTGCTTCTCCATGTCCTCATATCAGGGAGATCATATAATAGTTGTCTTTCTCCGATTGACTTATTTCACTAAGCATGATACCCTCTAGTTCCATCCACATCGTCGCAAATGGCAAGATTTCATTTCTTTTGATGGCTGCATAGTATTCCATTGTGTATGTATACCACCTCTTCTTTATCCATTCATCTGTTGATGGACATCTAGGTTCTTTCCATAGTTTGGCTATTGTAGACATTGCTGCTATAAACATTCGGGTACACGTGCCCCTTTGGTTCACTATGTTTGTATCTTTAGGGTAAATTTGTGTCTTCTTCAATTTCCTTTATCAATGCCTTATAGTTTTCGAAGTATAGGTCTCTCACCTCCTTGATTAAATATATTCTTAAGTATTTTATTCTTTTTGTTACAATTGTAAATAGCATTTTCTTAATTTATTTTTTTGGTACTTCATTATTACTGTATAGAAATATAACACATTTCTGTGTATTTATTATATTAATTTTTATCCTGAAACTACTGAATTTATTTATTAGTTCTATCAGTTTTTTGGTGGGGTCATCAGGGTTTTCTATATATAGTATCATGTCATCTGCAAATACTGAGTTTTATCTTTTCTTTCCAATTTGGATGCCTGTTATTTGCTTTTCTTGTCTGATTGGTGAAGCTAGAACTTCTAGTATTGTGTTTCTTGTCTTGTTCCTTATATTAGAGAAAAAGCTTTCAGTTTTTCACCATTGAGCATCATCTTAGTTGTGGATTTGCTGTATATAACCTTTATTATGTAGAACTTTGCTCCCCCTAAACCCCCTTTGTTGAGAGTTTTTATCAACATTGAACTTGTCAGATGTTTTTTCTGCATTTATTGAGATGATGGTATGGTTTTTAACCTTCATTTTGTCAATGTGATATACAACATTCATTGATTTATGGATATTAGACCACCCTTGCATCCCTGGGATAAAACCCACTTGATCGTAGTGATTGACCCTTTTATTTTCATTATTGAATTAGGTTTGCTAACACTTTGTGGAGGAATTTTACATTTATATTCCTCAGGGATATTAGCTTGTATTTCTTTTTCTTTCTTTCTTTCTTTCTTTTTTTGATAATGTTTTTGCCTGGTAGTGTTTTTGCCTGGTTTTGTATCAGCACAACGCTGGACACATAGAATGACTTTATAAGTTCTCCTTTCTCTTCTTTTTTTTTTTTTTGGAAGAATTTGAGAAGAATACATACTAACTCTTCTTTAAACATAAGGATCTGGCATTTTTGTCTTTTAAATGTGTTTGTTTGAGACACCTGGTTGGCTCAGTCAGAAGGAAAATCTGACTCTTGATCTTGGGGTCATGACTTCAAGCCCCTCATTGAGTGTAGAGATTACTGAAAAAAATAAGCTTAAAAATAAATAAAAATAAACCTTTTTGTTTACCAATCCAGTAAAGTTAATAGGGTAGATATGAATTTAGTGCCATTGTATTACCCATAAAGTCACTGTTTCTGGAGATTTTCTCTGTTCCTTTCTGATCTTTAATACTTTTGGTCTTTCCACTCGAAGAGTCACCTTTAATACTTCTTATAGGGCTGGTTTAGTTGTCATGAGCTGATTTAGTTTTTGTTTGTTTTGGAAACTTTTATGTCTTTTTCTATTCTAAATGACAGCCGTGCTTGATAAAGTATTCCTGAATACATAATGCCACTCTCTTCTGGCTTGTCAGGTTTTTGTGGAAAGATCAGCTGCTAACCAGATTTGTTTTCCCTTGTAGGTTAAGGATTTCTTTTCCTTTGCTGTTTTTAGGATTCTTATTTGTATTTTGCAAATTTTACTATGATATGTCTTGGTGTTGACTAGCTTTTATTGATTTTGAGGGGAATTCTCTGTACCTCCTGGAATTTGGATGTCTATTTCTTTCCCCAGATTAGGGATGTTTTCAGCTACATTTTCCTCAGATAAACCTTCTGCCCCTTTTCCCCCCTCTTTTTCTTTTGGGACTCTGATCCAAATGTTATTATGCTTTATGGAGTCACTGAGATTGAGCACTGGATGTTGCATGTAAATGTGGAATTACTAAATTCTACTCCTGAATCCAATATTACACTATATGTTAACTAACTAGAATTTAAATAAAAACTTGGAAAAAAATAAAGTTAATAAAGTTAATCTTGCTATCCCTGCAAGAGCAAGATCAGTCATTCATTAGTACAATTATTCTAACACTTTTATTAGTATGGTTCCCACAATACCACCCACTGCAGTTTTATATCTTCCTTAACATTGGCAGGCAGTTCAACTTCTGTACTCAGTTGGATTAACTCCAAAGTTATTCCATAATCTAGACTGAAAAACATTCACTTTTACTTTTTAACTCAAATTTTCTGTCATATAGTAAGTTCAAATGATACACTAAAGATACCATGATAATACAAGACCAATAACATAAAAAGTCTCAAAATTGCTTAACATTGATTCCCTTTTATTATTTTATTCCTATGGAGAAATGAAATTGAAAAAATCATGTTCCTATTCTCTATATAAGTTAAAGGCACAGCCCAAATTCTTCAATACAAAAAAACAAACAAACAAACAAAAACAAAAACTAAAAGACTGTATTTCTTTCTTCCTAAATACTTCTTTTACACAGTGTTAAGTAGCAGTTTAAATCATTTTCCTGGATACTTTAAGGGGTCCATTCAGTGGTTACTTTAGCATGAGTAGAGTAACCACTCAGAAATAAAGGTAAGTTATTTGGGGGAGGGGAAGCGAACCATAAGAGACTATGGACTCTGAAAAACAACCTGAGGGTTTTGAAGGGTCAGGGGTGGGAGGTTGGGGCAACCTGAGGGTTTTGAAGGGTCAGGGGTGGGAGGTTGGGGGAACAGGTGGTGGGTAATGGGGAGGGCACGTTTTGCATGGAGCACTGGGTGTTGTGCAAAAAGAATGAATACTGTTACGCTGAAAAAATAAATAAAATGAGAAAAAAAAAAAAAAAAAAAAAGCATAGGTCTTATAAAAGCCCCATTAACCAGCATTGTAAAAATGGTTCATAGACTATAGACATAACCAGTTCTATTGCATGAAGTTGTAAAGAGTAAAATTCAATAAAATTTTCAAAATCTTAAAAAAAAAAAAAAAGAAAAGAAAATTAGAGAAATAGGGCACCTGGGTGGCTCAGTGGGTTAAGTCTCTACCTTGGTCTCAGGGTCCTGGGATTGAGCCCCACATTAAGCTCTCTGCTCAGCAGGGAGCCTGCTTCCCTCTCTCCCTCTGCCTGCCTCTCTTCCTATTTGTGATCTCTCTCTCTCTTTCTGTCAAATAAATAAGTAATCTTTTTTAAAAATTAAATAAATAATATCTGAATATTTTCCAAATTTGATGAATATTCTACACCTATAAATACAATAAACTCAGTGTATCCCAAGTAAGAGAAACACAAAGAAAAAAACAGCAGGGCTCATTATAATCTAGCTGCTAAAAATCCATGATAAAAGAAAAACATTAAAGGCAACCAAAGAAAACATTACATTTAGAGGGATAAAGACAAGGATGAGAGAAGACTTCTCTTCAGAGGCTAGGCAAGCAAGAAGACAATGGAACAAAATGTTCAAAATGTTGAAATATAAAGAAAAAAATGTCAAGCTATAATTCTAGCAAAAAGGAGGAAACAAAGACTTTTTTGACAACCAAGAATGAGAGAATTTATAAGAGTGAACCACAAGCAGTGTTTTTGAAAAAATTTTTTTAAGAAAGAGAATAATCATGTGGAAATTTGGACAACACAGAAAAGTAAGGATGATTAGAGATGATACATATCTATAGTAATTATCTTTCTGATTTGTTAATTTTTTTCAAAAGTAATGTATCATTTAAAAGAAAATTAATAGTGATATATTATAATAAGCTTTTAGTATATATAGATTAAAATGTACAAAATGTACATTAAAATGTAGCACCAAGGCAGGAGAAAAGTCATCTTAAACTATACAGAAAAGAAATGTATAATGTTATTTGAAGATACAGAGTGGTTAAGTGAAAGTTTATGTTATTAACCCTTGAACAATAATTTTAAAATAAAACAAAGAGGTATAACTAATAAGCCAATGGTGGAGATAAATGGATTCATGAACAACAGCAAACACTCTAAGAAAAAGTAAGTCAGCAAAAGAGGAGAAGAGGAAGAAAAAGAAAATTAAATTAAATTAAACAATAGAAAAATGATTAATATAATGATAATTAAATGTAAATTGCTTGAAACTATATTATCTAAATGATAGTTGCTAGCTACGTGTGGTTATTGAGCATTTGCTATGTAACTGGTCTGAATTGCCAGACTTTGAGGACTTAGTACTAACAAAGAATATTAAATATGTAGTTACTAAACTTTATAGCAATTACTTATTGAAATATTTTGTATGTATTGGGTTAAATAAAAATCACTTGATTTCTCTTTTTACTTTTTTTAATGTGGATATAAGAATATTTAAAAATACATATGTAGCTAACATTTCTTTCTGATAGCTTTAGCATAAACATTTCAATTAAAAGGCAAGGATTGTCGGATGGGATAAAAAGTAAAACCAACTATGTGCTGTACGTAAGAACCCAATCTTAAATTTTAAAAAGGAGGGAAATGCATGGTAGTAGAGGCAGGTCTGCATTTCAGATGTGAAACCAAAGATTACATAGTTTTTCTACGCCCTGCTCTTTCTAGTTATCTTTAGACCCTTTGTAGTTTTAGGTGTTTGAGATACAAAGTAACTTAAAAAGTGCAAATGTTACGTAAAGGTCAGTATACACAATACAATATCTTAAGTGCCAGGAAAGTTGTGTGATAGGCGAAATTTATTCTTTCCTATCTTCAGGTTCCTTCTTAGTGTCTTCATGGGAGTGGTATCGTTGATACCTCTCATTTTATGAACTGTTTCACTCCCAGCTTTTGTTCTCCTCTTGCTCTTATCTAGTTGTAAGTTAATTCTGAATAAAGTGTCAGATGAAAAAAGTTTAGGATATACCTACACCAGCTGACTTATATTTTACTAGAGAACTCTAGAAACATCTTAAAGGAAAAAAATTAAAAACCTTAACATAAATAAATTGAAGTCTCTTTGACTGAAAACATAATATCTCTAGTGATAGATGTACAGATCCCTTGAAAATCCATGTTTGGGGATGAGAAACGTTCCCCTATGTCATCAAATAAGACTATGCAATGTGATACAGCTAATAAAAAAGTTAATGTCATATTCCTTTCACCAACAAATGCTTAATACCCAGTTCATTAATGGTTATTTACTGGACTCCATTCACTGGAATAGCCATAACACATTTGTATCAATTTTCTAAAGGACATTGAAAAACAGAAGTGTGTCCAGAGGAAAGTCATCAGGATGGTAATGGGACAGGAAACCATTTCAATCAAGGAATACTAAAACATTTGGGAATATTTAGCCTGGAAAAGCCTCAGAATGAGCATATTACTTCTAAATATTTAATATATAATCACATAGAAATGGGGAGAGATTTATGCTCTGCTGTTTCATAGAAGGCCATTGAGAATAAGAAAGACATTTTACCATTTTATTTATTTTTTCAGCGTAACAGTATTCATTCTTTTTGCACAACACCCAGTGCTCCATGCAAAACGTGCCCTCCCCATTACCCACCACCTGTTCCCCCAACCTCCCACCCCTGACCCTTCAAAACCCTCAGGTTGTTTTTCAGAGTCCATAGTCTCTTATGGTTCGCCTCCCCTCCCCATTGTCCATAGCCCGCTCCCCCTCTCCCAATCCCACCTCCCCCCAGCAACCCCCAGTTTGTTTTGTGAGATTAAGAGTCATTTATGGTTTGTCTCCCTCCCAATCCCATCTTGTTTCATTTATTCTTCTCCTATCCCCCTACCCCCCCATGTTGCTTCTCCATGTCCTCATATCAGGGAGATCATATGATAGTTGTCAAGAAAGACATTTTAAAAGACAATTTAGAGGTGCCTGTCAATGGAATGATGAAATGAAATTGGATATGCCTCACAAGAAGCATTCAAATAGAGATAAATGAAGGATGATTGGTAGATATGATAAAGAGGTATCACGTGCCTTGGGGAAATATTTAACTAGATGCCCTCTAAAGTTTCTTCCAATAGTTATGGCTCTGTAAGTCCAAGACTTTGATGTTAATTTTTACCCTAGAAGAAGCCATATATTTTAATGAGAAAAAAATCAGTATTTTTTGACATTTATAAAAAATAATTTTATTTCCAATGTACATAATATACAGATTCCACTCCTTCTACCCATGCTTTAACATACTGACCCCTCATTATATAGTAGTCAGCTGGACCCCTGCATAGTAGTAAGAGATCTTGTAATAAGTAATAAGACTCATAGTTCATGCTTTTGTTGCATTAATGTAAATATTGCATCAACATTTTCAAGTAGAAGTAAATGTTATAATCCTAGTTTTAAATAACCTCTTATTAAGAAAAATATGTTCTTTATTCTTCTGTGAACTGGCATATGTGGACAATTGTAATACCACCTCCACTTCTGGGCAGTAATATAGTAAAAACAGAGTGTTGCCAAAATAATAGGAATTACCCCACAGAAAATTCTGACACCTTCTATCTTACAACATATTCAGTATCATGGCTGGTAGGGAACTACTGTGTTCCTAGTTATAAGATAAAATAGATAAGTGAGGTTGAGTTATTGATTACTGATTTGACCTTAATGAAAGAAATACTGGCTATCCCTGTAGAAAGTGGTTTCTCAGTAATTCTGTGAATCATTGTACATTTGATTGAGTAGCATTAAGACAGGAATTCTTGTCCCTCTTTTTTTATATAATGCTGTTCCATCTAAAAAAAAATTTTTTTTATCTCTGTATGCCTTGGGTTAAAACCTCCAAGGAGGGCAACTGGGTGGCTAAGTTGGTTAGGTATCCAACTCTTGATTTCAGCTGGGGTCATGATCTCAGCATTGTGAGATCAAGCCCCAAGATGGACTCTGTGCTCTGTGCAGAGTCTCCTTGAGGATTTTCTCTTGCCCTCTTCCTCCACCCCTCCCCCTGCTCATGCTGTAAATAAACAAATACATGCATGCATACATACATATAAACATAAAACAGTTTTTTTAAAAAGCCTTCCAGAAAATGTGAATGTTTAAATGAATTTTGTTTATGTTGTTTAGATAAAGGTTTTCTAAGTGTTAAGCAAGTTGCTGTATTTTAATTGTTTGCATTATTCTTATACCTGGAAAAATAAATGAACTTTTCTCTATCTGGCAAGAAAAAGGTTGTGCTGAAATAAAATGTAAATTCAGAATTCTGATTTTATCAGAACATTTTGACCTCATTGTGTCTGCATGAATATATATTCGCGAATCTGTCAATTTCACAATTTCTGGAAACTGGGACTAAAAGCTGTTATCTTGACCATGGACTGAGTCTTTTTTTTTTTAATCTTTTTAGCTGAGCGATAATGCATATTGTTTATGGCGTACTGCTACCTGTTTCCCAAAATTTGATCTACCTTTTTCCTATAATAATTTAATTTAAACTGGGCCCTTGGTCATCTACCTGTAGACTATATTTCCCAGCTT
Organism: Meles meles; assembly: GCF_922984935.1. Taxonomy (NCBI): domain Eukaryota; kingdom Metazoa; phylum Chordata; class Mammalia; order Carnivora; family Mustelidae; genus Meles; species Meles meles. Next base: position 13,495,793 of record NC_060079.1, on the reverse strand, counting down.
CACTTGCTGTTAGATGTAACAAGTAAATTTTGTAGGGCTGGTTTGTCACTGATGAATTTTTAAGCAGGTAGTTTTTTCACCCTTTCACTTAGGACATAAAATGTAGACAGGACTGGGGCACCTGGGTGGCTCAGTGGGTTAAGCCTCTGCCTTTAGCTCAGGTCGTGATCTCAGGGTCCTGGGATCGAGCCCCATATTGGGCCTGCTTCCCCCTCTCTCTCTACTTGCCTATCTACTTGTGATCTCTCTATATATATCAAATAAATAAAATCTTTAAAAAAAATGTAGACAGGACTTCATGGAAATAACATTTGTGTCTTTTTACTTGCTAGATCCCAGAATATGTGTCTAATCTCTTTTAAGCCAGTGTTGTGATTCTCTACTATGTTCAGTTCCCCCAGAGAACATTTTAAGTTTCAGCATATGAAAGAAGGTGATATATGCTGCTTCCACGTTACTTGCTTTAAGAAGAAAAATCACTTGCCCTCCGCATCCCAGGGGTTGGGACAGGAACAGGGAAGTGCCCTAATTCCCCAAAACTGATGAGATCAATATCCTTGGGGTTTGTGAAACAATAAAATGGAAGCTCTGAATAATAACCTGTGTCTCTGAACAACCATGTGGAACAGTCACTCCAATAGCAAGGATCTTTGAGGGACATTTGTGGATAATTACAGTTAATGGGCATTTGTGTATCCATTTCTCTCCAGCAATAGAGTCGGTAAGGGCTTCACCTGGCATAAGGGCTAGTGACTATCACAGAAGATGTAGACACTGTTCTCCTATTTGGTCAGCTACAACTCCCTGCTCATGCTGAATGGTCACCTGAACACAATTGTAGTAATTTCTTCGGTAGACTGAAATTTGATATCAGGACTCGTGTAAATGACTTAATATGCAAGGGTGCAGCTGATCTTCATTCATTCATTTGCAGAATCCAGAGCAGTGGGGAAAAGTGACTTTTAAAACAATTTGACCTCTAAATATATTTTCCCAGAGCCCATGACAATTTATTTCAGCAGCAGTGAATGGCAGTGAGGAGAAGAGGAGTTGGCTCATGAAGGAAGAATATTTTATCACTGAATGGCTGGTGCATTGTGATAATAAAAGCAGACAGACTTTTAATCAGTTTTATTATTGGTTTTTAGTTATCTACAATCAATTATCTCCTCTCTGGATATACTAGGGAGTTCTGGTCCCAGTAGCCCACCCTTTGTATGCCACTGACTTATCTGAATATCACTGGATTCTTCACGACTGTTTTTCAGAATAGCTCAAACCCCTGGAAAGATGAAGTTAACTTTTAGTGGCATTTGATAAAACAAACTAAAACAAGCTAATAAATTGTTCTCTGCAAATACTTCACAGGCATTTCCAGTGTCACACCAGTATCCCCTTAGCCATTGTCTTAGAATGTTCAGGTTGCCGTGCCAAAGTAGCTTAGAACAGGTTGCTTAAACAACAAAACTTCATTGGTAGGGGACTGAGTGAAATAGATAAAAGGGATTAAGAATTCACTTATCGGGGCACCTGGGTGGCTCAGTGGGTGAAGCTACTGCCTTCGGCTCAGGTCATGATCTCAGGGTCCTGGGATCGAGCCCCACATTGGGTTCTCCACTCAGCGTGGAGCCTGCATCCCCCTCTATCTCTGCCTGCCTCTCTACTTGTGATCTCTCTCTCTTTGTGTCAAATAAATAAAATAAAATCTTCAAAAAAAAAAAAAAAGATTGTCTCTCTCCCTCTCCCTCTGTGCCCTGCCCCTGCACATACTTTCTTAAAAAAAAAAAAAAAGGGATTAAGAATACACTTATCATGATAAGCACTGAATAATGCATAGAATTGTTGAATCACTATAACACTATAATATACACCTGATACTAATACTCCATGTAAAGTATACTTCCAGAAAAAAAAAAAAAAAGAGAGAGAGGGAGAACTATCTGATGCCTTTCTATAAGGATGCTAATCTCATCTTAAAATCTTTACCCTCATGACCATCAACCCTAATTATCTCCAAAGGCTCCACCTCCAAATACCATCTCATTGGGGGTTAGGCCTTCAACATGTGAATTTAGGGGGGATGGACACAATTCAGTTCATAGAAGCCATTTAGTATTTTCATGCATGCCCATCCAATTTCCAACTTCCAACTTCCCTTTATTTCCCTAGCCCCAGGATAGTCGTTTCTTCCTGCAGTTATTTCTGTATTGCTTTTTGTTCTCTAGCCCCCTATATTAAACTATCTTTGTTCAAATAACTTGTACAGTTTTTGTTTTCCTAAGTGACTTTAATTGGTAAAGCATTAAAATTTTGAATCAAAAAAATTTTTTTTAAGATTTTATTTATTTCTTTGACAGAGATCACAAATAGGCAGAGAGAAAGGCAGGGGGTGGGGAAACAGGCTCCCTGCTGAGCAGAGAGCCCGATGTGGGACTCAGTCCCAGGACCCTGAGATCATGACCTGAGCCGAAGGCAGAGGCTTAACACACTGAGCCACCCAGGCGCCCCTGAATCAAAAATTTTAAGTCGTTCAAAAGACAGGATTTTCTTAATACTTAAAAGAAGTTAGGAAAGATGTATTATCTCCCACAAATATATATTTAATAATTTTTGCCATGCAGAAAGCTTTAATGAAAAAAATGTTAAAGTCAGAAATCAGGGACTCTAAATAGAAGATCCATTTTTATTTATTGGTCAATATTAGGCGTATCAACTAATTCTGAAGCCCTCATGAGAATATAATCCCTGCCTCCTTCACAGACTTGGGATGCAGTTCACATAGATACTAAATAGATACTAAATTGTTTTATAATCTATAATTAATTTTTAAATAAGTTACTCATTATTTATTAATAATTATACCTCTAAGAATTAAGAATATTCAGCTTAAATTTCAAAGATTATTTTCTTTTAAAGCTTTACCTTAATTTTATGTAAATAACTTACTTTTGCAAGCTCTTTGGCCATAACAAAACTGTATTGACCTATATTAGTATTCTCTTTCTTACCTGTAGAAATGACTCTGTTAAATCACCATCGATAAGATTTGGGCTTCTGTGTATTTCCTAGTGGTAGGTGATTAGTTGCTTTGAGCCACTGAAGCACAGCAAATCAATTCTGATTAAACACTTGACTAGAGAAATAAAGGATGTTAAAGTGAGGTTATTGGCTCTGATTTATTTTTCTTCTTGTCGATATTTTTTGTAATTTTGCTATCATTTCTGAGCATATAATGTTAGATTGTTAAATCCTATAAATGACTACTTCAATGTTCTCCCTTTCCAAAAATAAGGTCTTCTGTGAGTCAGACTTACAATTGCAGAAGAAAGCCAATGGTCCTGGAATTGAAAATAGAAAAATAACCAGTGGGCATTATCACATGGATGCCTCACCAGCCCAGACCCAGCATATTGTGAGAATAGCTCGTTATTCCTCCAACCAGAAAGAGCCAAGTAAAAGCTATTTTTATCTCCCAATCATTCACATGGTAAATTCGAAATCAGTCCTTCTCCGGAAACTCTAGCTGCAGGCAGTTGCCAAACTCAATTATTTTTCACTTTTTCATGTTTGCCATATGTACTTCTCTTTTCTTCCTTTCATCTCACTGCCCAATTCCTGCCTTCCTGATGCCTGACTGCCACAGTGAGTTTCTTCAACTCCTAGCTTGCCTCTGCACTTTCCATGTTCTAACACAATTCATCCTCTACTGACTAAGTGGTTTACTTGTATTCCTAGGTCCTTAAGAAAAAGCTGGGTCAAATTTTCATTAATAATCTCCACCCCAAGAAGTTCTTTTCAGAAAGAGAGGGTAGGGAAAGCAGTGCCTTCCGATTCAACAGAGACAGTTGGTAATGTGACCTTATATAAAATGTACCTTCATCTGTAGAACCAGCTTCAATGCAATGTGAGAACCACACTCTACCAAGTAGATCACCTCCCTGCATCCACAGATGATCAGGCAGGGTAAATAGAAACTTCCGCAAGTTGGAGCTTCACAGTTCCCAAGATTCAGTTACTATTTCTAAGAAGTCTGTCCTTTGTACCTGAGACTTCAGGTTCAGAATTAGACTAGGGTACACTCCAAAGATCAGGAGTTCAGGTTAATTGTATTCCAACACATGACTTTGATTCTTTAGTTTACAAGCTTCGACAATACTGTGGGAGTGGGTTTTGTAAACGCCGCAATCTCAGGAACTTCTAAAAATTAGCTTTGTAACTATGATTATACAGGAAAAGAAAGACAGTTTTCTTTTAGAAGCCAAATAAAATAGCTATGTGCATGTTGGAAAACATGAATGACCACCACTACGTAATCTGTGGGTATCACATATCCATAATCAAACAATAAAAAATAAACACAAGAATCCTATTTTTAATCATTGCACTTGTATTTTGTAAGAGGGAAAGAAATACTAATTCCAAATGTTTATCAAGGTATACCTTGTTCATATCTAATTGTTACTGCATTTTTCAAGTTTTATTTAAATTCCAGCTAATATACAGCATAATACTGCTTTCAAGTGTAGAATTTAGTGTTTCAGCTTACATACTGCATTTCAAAAATACACAAATAAAACAAAGGGCACAATAAATGAATGTATGGCCAAGGTAAAAACGTATTTTGTGTTTGATTTCTTAAAACAGTTTTTGGAGAAAAATACCCCAGAATGTTATGGTTGTTAAACATGTGTTATACAACTTTGCTATTCTGTAGCGTACAATAAGTGCTTTTTGGGAGTTTTAAAAATAAAGGAAAAGAGGCAGGCCGGGAGGGAGGGAGGAAGGAAAGAAAAAGAAAGGAAACGGGGGAAGGATGCAGGCAGGCAGGCAGGAAGGAGCTGTGTGACCATTTAGTTAAGAAGTAAAGAAAATGCAAACAATAGATCTCCCCCAAAACTCAGATTCTATTACCTTATGATTCTAACACATCTTTTTACATGTCCATATATCTCCCTTTAAGTTCCTTTTCCTGACTTTTTCCAACTTCTTTAAGATCTATTATATGTTACTTTTTTTTTTTTTTTCACAATGTAGGGAGGACGAACTTTACTCAAGTCTAGATATTTTGTGTTTGCAGTTGGAATTTTTTTTTTCCATTTTATTTATTTTTTCAGCGTAACAGTATTCATTCTTTTTGCACAACACCCAGTGCTCATGCAAAACGTGCCCTCCCCATTACCCACCACCTGTTCCCCCAACCTCCCACCCTTGACCCTTCAAAACCCTCAGGTTGCCCCAACCTCCCACCCCTGACCCTTCAAAACCCTCAGGTTGTTTTTCATTATATGTTACTTTTGGCTAAGAAGTAGAACTTCCCAAGTTGGAAGGTTCTTCTTAATTGAATTTAAAATTGCATCAATTTCTTTATAAAATGCTTACAGCATGCATCTTTATTAAAATCTTATTAAGAAAATATTTGTTATTTTCTCAGTTGTGTCATATATTAAAACTGAGTTCAGAGAATTTATCAAATAAGACTTCTCTTTTTTTGTATTTAAGCAGATTCATATGTTGGGGACTTTCTGACTGGGTTATCCTATTCTATTTAATTTTTATTCAAAGCTTTGGAATTAATTAAAAGAATTAAAATGCTACTAATAGGAACTTTGGAACTCCCGAAGGCTTTGGGGAATCACTTACTTAGTTCTAAAGTTTTTGATAAATCTCTTTGGAAACCAAATGCTTTTGAGTCACCACTTTTTTTGGTACAAAGTATAACTATAAATAAAACTTCAGTAATTCTGTTTTTCTTTTCCCCTTTGTGTCTAACGGAAAGAATTGAAGGAACTCCTCCTTATGAAAATAAGCAAATTTTTTAAATTTTAAATTTTTTTAATTTTACAAAAATTTTGGCAATTTTGCTACCCTTCTCTCCTCCACTCATGGGCCCTTTGAGTGAGTGGGTTGGCCCCATTCTCCATGATTATAGCTGATTGACTATTGGAAGAGGTAGACATCTGACCCAAAGTGAGCCTGTCCATGGGGTGAGCCTGCACCTAAGACATGAGCAGCCTGGCTCAAAATAATAGTGAGATTGCCCACATTTTTCATTGAGAAAACTGAGCTAAGACACAAGGACATAAATTTGTAATTGGAAAGCTTAAGCTGAGGTATATCATGGAGTTGAGGTACATCAACGATAACACTGGGGTCTATAAGCCTACTAACTTCTGATACTGGGTTAACATGAAATATTCCTTATCACTCTTACATTAAAACTCCCTTGGAAACCAGTGTGAAGAGCCTTTGGTAAACATAAGTAAAGACAAATAATAGACAATTCTATGCATGTCACAATTCATAATTTGAATTTGAGAACACATTATTGATACTTTCTCAATTATAAATGCTTAGATCTTCCAAATAACTATATTAGATATGAGTTGGCCCAGTGTCTAGCACAAGGTAGATTCTCAATCAATATTTTTGAATGACCCAATTAATGACAAAGTAAACTATTATCCAACAGTATTTGCCATGAATAATAATGGTTCCATATTATAGAATAGTTTCTGCAGAGTCCAAAACCTTTACAGGCCATTTTCACTATGTCTCATATAATTTTTTTTTTTTTTTTTTTTTTTTTTAAAGATTTTATTTATTTATTTGACAGAGAGAAATCACAAGAGAGGCAGGCAGAGAGAGAGGAAGGGAAGCAGGCTCTCTGCTGAGCAGGGAGCCCGATGCGGGACTCGATCCCAGGACCCTGAGATCATGACCTGAGCTGAAGGCAGCGGCCTAATCCACTGAGCCACCCAGGCGCCCCCATATAATTTTTTTTATGTCTCTATAGAGTGGTCTACATCCTTGCAAAATGTCTGTGTAGCAGTATTGTTAGAATCACCAGGAATATAATTAGCAATATAGAATCTTAGGCCTCATTCCAGCTTGACTGAGTCAAAAATCTGCATTTTAACATCTCCAGCGATTTCTACATACACTAAAATATGATAAGAATTGCTGTAGAATATGGTGGCTATTTCAATAGTTCAGTGGTTCTTGTCTCTGCATACAACAGAAGCCCTAAAATCCTTTATAGAATACTGATGCCCAAGTCCCACCTCATACCAGTTAAGTTAAACTCAAACCCACCAAGTTAGGTAATGAGAATTGAAACCCCAGTTGCATGGGGACTGTACTACTACACCATTGATGCATGGTGGCATTTATATATATAAATTATTATATACTTATCTCTATTTTTATATCATCCCCATTGGTATAAATGAAGAAGGGAGAAGTAAATTAAAGGAGGGATGACCCTAATGAGGGAAACCCTTCTGGAAAAACTAATAACTCAGGTTGTGATTTAAAGATAAAAAGTAGTTTGGTTAAAGTAGAAATAATACTTTGGAGTAGACTGGATCAATGGCAATATAATGAGTTACAGTAAAGAAATAGAAATTGTAAAAAGGTAAAGCAATTGATCTAAGTTGGGTAGTTACTATTTTTTTTTAAAGATTTATTTATTTATTTGACAGAGACAGAGACAGCAAGAGAGGGAACACAAGCTGGGAGAGTGGGAGAGGGAGAAGCAGGCTTCTCACCGAGCAGGGAGCCTGATGCGGGGCTCGATCCCAGGACCCTGGGATCATGACCTGAGCTGAAGGCAGATGTTTAACAACTGAGCCACCCAGGCCCCCTTGGGTAGTTATAATTTATAAAACAACAAACAGAAACCAGAGATTAAGACTCAATATTTAAAGGATAAATAAAGCCAAGGGGCCTTGGGTGGCTCAGTTGGTTGAGTGTTCAACTCATGATTTTGGATGAGGTCATGATCTCAGAGTCTTGGGATCCTGCCCTATATTGGGCTCTGTGATAAGCAGTGAGCCTGCTTAGGATTTCTCTACCTCCCCTACCCCACCCCACCCCACCACTAGTGCATGTGCACTCGCTCACTCTCAAATACATAAATAAACCTTTTTTAAAAAAGAAAGAAAGCCAAGTAGTAACTACATTATAGATAAGTTGGGAGTTTCCCTGTACTTAGACTAAGTTAAATGATTTGTAGAGGACTTTGATCACTTAAAAAATACTTTTCTTTACCCTGGTTTTATAAAAGAAAAAAAATCATTATACAACATTGGGATGGAGAACAAAGTGGAAAAAAGGAAACATAAAGTAGTTTATTATTCCATAATTCACAGAGAATTATATTTAACATTTATTGTACATCCTTCTAGGAACCTATCTCTCTGTGTATCATATTTCCTTGCTCTTGGACACTTTTAAGACATATTACTGATTTAATAACATTTTTATTGGAAGAAGAAGAATGTGCACATTTAAAAGAGTACAAAATTTGAACCTGGTTTTTTTTATGTAATACATGATGCATTCTTCTAACCCTCCTATATTATTTAGTCTAAATATGATTATAAATTGTTTTGAGCCGTCAGCAGCCATCACTGGTGACATAGTGACATGTTGCTTTTCATACATAATCCATGCCTGTGATTATTATTTCTTTATCCCTTATAAAAATGAAAACATAATTTTGAGATATGTTGAAAAATATCAGGATCTTTCTACAGTTCCTATTTGGTTAAATGTAGTTCGTGTTTTTCTTTCTTTAACTAGAATACATAGTTCCTCTTGGTCATCAGCAGAGCTTTCAATACACAGATATTCAGGCCTGAGTAAAAATCCTTCACGCCACCTCTCCTAGCTTTGAACATTTTAAGATCAATGTCTATAGACCGGAATACCATTGTGTAATGTGTGACCAACCAAGTGCATGATAGCAATATTCAGCATACAAAATAATTTGGTTTGAAATATATACCTAGAATAATTTTAAGGCATTAAAAGCAATATTTGCAATTCATATTTATGTTAAGTATATTGCTTGTACTAGTCCAATAAAAATAACTCAACTGAGGTGGCAATCAGATGAACATATCTGTACATAAATTTTGATTCTGATTTTTTATTATTTTTATGGCACTTTTTTGATAACTCAAACCCAAAGTACCTCGTTATTTTGTTTTATTTCAGATGTCTTTGGTGATTAATGAATATTGGTTATTTGCATTTCTCCTTCTGTGAATTGTCCTGGAAATACTCTCTATTAATTTTCCTACTGTTTTTGTTTTGTAATGTGTAAACACTCTTATATATTAAGGAGAGTAGCATTTTCTTATCACATTCAGGCAAATGTTTTCTTAATAGCTTGTTTGACTTTTAAACATATGTGTGTATGTGTGCATACAAAATGTATATAGGTCTATATGTCCTTTCTGATGTCAGTGGTAGATGCTTTCAATTATTGTAGCGTATCAGTTTTGACCATAATCAACTATAATAAAAAATCCCTACTATAAAAAGGACATTATCATCAGGAACTCGGAATTATTTTCTCTTCTTGCTTCAACAAGCTTAACAATGACTAGCTACTATAACCACAATCGCTATTCAGTTGCATGAAGAAAGAAAGAAAAAGAAGAAGCAATGACTATCCTTTGAGGTTGTCTTTAGCTGCAAGAGGGTCTAGAAAATTATCAGATTTGTTTTTGTTTGCTTCTTTTGCTTTTATAGCCTCTATAAGTAAAAGAAGATATGACAAAAACAATTGAATTAGCCAACATGTAGTATATGTTGCATGTAGCTTTATACTGTTTGGTATCTTTTAGGAAAACTGGTTTTTTTTCCTCTTTCAAAATTTCATACCTTTTCTTTGTTTACCCTTCATCATTGACTGTGGAATTAAGATGTCTGATTTTATTAGGTCTGTGATTAGAATTTCTAGCTCAAGAATATGGCATGTCTTTATATGTTCTTAAGTATCTTTCAGTAACATTAAGGTCTGTTGAGTTCTTGTTAAGTTATTCTTAGAAATTTAGTGTTTGGGGTTGTTTTGTAAAAATTACCCCTTTTTAAATGTAGCTTTTAATTAGTTACCGGTTTAACAGCTATTGGTTTAAAATCATTTATCTTGTATATAGACATACAGCTATACCCTTATTAGCTAGAATTCTTTTTCCTTGATTTGATATTGCTTTTCTTTTCCAGGTATGCTATATAGAATGTTTTGCTTAAATTATTTTTGGCATGCATTTGGAACATGGGCATCTTGCTTTTAGTTTATCTTTAAGCATGAATTTTATCAAGAAAGTTATTTGTGTACTGAACTAGATTTCAAGCTTGAAGAGAAAAATTATGTGATGGTTAATTTTTTATGTCAGTTTGACTGGGCCATGAGGTACCCAGATATTTGGTTTACTGTTATTCTGGATGTATCTATGGGGGAGTTTCTGGATGAAATTAACATTTGCATTGATAGACTGAGCAAAGCAAATCACTTTACCCAATGTAGGTGGATCTCATCCAATCCATTAAAGGCCTGGATAGAACAAACAGACTGACTAAGAGAGAAATTTGCTCACTCTGACTTACTGTTTTCATGCCAGGACATTGGTCTTCTCTTGCCTTTAGACTCTGACTGGAACTTACCCTATTGACTCTCCTGTTCTCAGGCATGCAGATCTGGACTGGAATTATACCATTAATTCTCCTGGTAGTTTGATAATTGCTAATTCTTCTGGTAGTTTGCTAATTGCGGTTTGGGGACTACTCAGCTTCCATAATGCTGTGAATCAATTTCTAATGTGTTTCTATAAACTAACAATAAACTATTGGAAGGAGAAACTAGGAAAGCAATCCCATTTACAGTTGCTTCCAAAGAATAAAATACTTAGGAATAAATTTGACCAAGGTGGTAAAAGACCTGTGTGCTAAAAACTGTGAGACCTTCATGAAAGACACAAATGAATGAAAGATATCCTGTGCTCTTGGATTGGGAGAATTAATACTGTGAAAATGTTTATACTACCCAAAATGACCTACAGATACAATGCAATCCATATCAAAATTCCACTGGAATTTTTCACAGAAATAGAAAAAAGTGTCCTAAAATTTCTTTGTAACTGCAAAAGACCCTGAATAGCCAAAGAATCCTGAAAAAGAGGAACAATGCTGAAGGCATCACATCCTTCTTCAAATTATATTACAAAGCTATAGTAATAAAACAGTATAATACTGATATAAAACAGACACATAGACCAGTGGAACAGAATAGAAATCCCAAACATAGATCCAAACATATAGAGTCAACTCAGTTTTGACAAAGGTGCCACGTAATGGAGAAAGGATAGTCTTTTTAGTAAATGGTGTTGGTAAAGTGGATATCCAAATGCAAAAAGAATGAAACTGGTTGCCTATCTTACACCAATCACAAAATTAAATCAAAATAGGCTAAAGACTTAAATGTAGACCTGAAAGTATAAAACCAGAAGAAAACAGAAAAAAAAATAAGGATACTCACCACTGGTCTTGGCAGTAATTTCTTGGATAAAACACCTAAATCACAGTCAACAAAAGGTAAAATAAGCAAGTGTTAACTTGCTTTAACTGTGTTAAACTAAAGAGCTTTTGCACAGAAAAAGAAATGATCAATAAATTGAAAGGGTAACATATAGAATGATAGAAAATATTCATAAACCATATATTTGCTAAGGAGTTAATACGTAAAAATATATAAATAACTCATACAACTTGAGCAAAAAAAAAAAAAGGAAATAAGGTAATTAAAAATGAAAAGAGGAACTAAATAGACATTTTCCCAAAGAAGACATACAGATAGCCAACATGTGTATGCAAAGACATTTAACATGACTAATCATCAGAGAAATGCATATAAAATCACAGTAAGATACCACCTCACACTTGTTAGAATAGCTGTTATCTTTTGGAATCCATTGAGAACTGATTTGTGACCCACTATGTGTTCTATTTTGGAGAAAGTTCCATGTGCACTCAAGAAGAATGAATATTCTACTTCTTTAGGATGAAATGTTATGTATATATCTACAAAGTCTATCTGATCTAGTGGGTCATTCAAAGCTCCTGTTTCTTTGTCCATCTTCTGCTTAGATGATCTGTCCCTTGCTGTGAGAGGAGCGTTGAAATATTCTACTATTAATGTATTATTATCAATATATTTCTTTATTTTGGTTATTAATTGGTTTATATAATTGGCTGCTCCCATGTTGGGGGCATAGATATTGACAATTGTTAGATCTTCCTATTGGATAGACCCTTTAAGTATGATATAGTGTGCCTCTACATCTCCTACTGTGGTCTTTGGATTAAAATCTAGTTTGTCTGTTATGAGGATTGCTACCCCAGTTTTCTTTTGAGGTCCATTATCATGGCAAATTGTTCTCCATCCCCTCACTTTCAATCTGAAGGTGATTTTAGGTTCAAAATGAGTTTCTTGTAGACAGTATATGGATGTGTCCTGCTTTTTAATCCAATCTGAAACGCTGTGTCTTTTGATAGAAGCATTCAGCCCATTTACATTCAGAGTAATTATTGAAAGATATTAATTTAGTGCCATTATATTGCCTGTAAAGTCCCTGTTTCTATAGATTATCTTGTTACTTTGTGGTCTATATTACTCTTGGGGTATCCCTTTGTTTACAGAATCCCCCTTAATATTTCTTGCAGGGCTGGCCTGGTGGTCACTGTTCTTTCAGTTTCTGCCTGTCCTGAAAGCTCTTTATCTCTCCATCTATTCTGAATGACAACCTTGCTGGATAAAGTATCCTTGGCTGCATGTTCTTTTCATTTAGTACCCTGAATATGTCTTGCCAGCCCTTTCTGACTTGCCAGGTTTCTATGGACAGATCCGCTATTATTCTGATGTTCCTCTCTCCATATAAGAAACCTCCTCTCCCTGGATATTCTCAGGATAGTTTCTTTGGCTATAAAACTTGCAAGATTCACTAATATATGTCAGGGTATTTACTGATCTATTTTTAGTGATTTTTGGGAGGGGTCCTCTCGGCCTCTTGCACTCAAATGCTTGTTTCTTTCTCCAGATTAGGGAAGTTCACAACTATGAGTTGTTCAAATATACCTCTTAGCCCTCTCTCTCTCTCTCTCTCTGCCCCCTCAGGGATCCCAATCATTCTAAAATTAAAATGTTTGGGGGCATCATTAACCTCCTTTTTTCATATGTTACTAGCAGCCTATCTCTGTTTTCCTCAACTTCCTTCATTTCCATCAGCTTATCTTCTAGATCACTAATTCTCTCTTCTGTCTCACTTACCCTGTCTGTTGGAATGTCCATTTTAAACTGCATCTCATTCATAGCATTTTTAGTTTGGCCTGATTAGATCTCAATTCTGCTCTTAGAGATTCTATATTGTCACTAATATTTTTATCTGGAAAACCCAAAAGAGTCTACCCCATTACTAGAATGTATACAGGAATTCAGCAACGTGGCAGGATAAAAAAATCAATCCACAGAAATCAGTGTATTTCTATACACTAACAATGTAATTGAAGAAAGAGAAATTAAGGAATCAATTCCATTTATAATAGCACCCAAAACTGTAAGATACCTAGGAAGAGGTAAAGGATCTTTACATAACTACAGAACACTTATGAAAGAAATTGAGGAAGACACAAAGAGATAGAAAAACATTCCATACTCATGAATTAGAAGAATAAACATTGTTAAAATGTCTATTCTCCCCATAGCAATCTACACTTTCAATACAATCCGTATCAAAATACCATTGACATTTTTCACAGAGTTGGAACCAAAAAATCCTAAAATTTGTATGAAACCAGAAATGACCTCAAATCACCAGGGGAATGCTGAAAAAGAAAACCAAAGATGGGGCATCATGATGCCTGATTTCAAGCTATATTACAAAGCCATGATCATAAAGACAGCTTGGTATTGGCACAAAAATAGACACACAGATCAATGGAATAGAGTAGAGACCCCAGAAATGGACCCTCCACTCTATAGGCAACTAATCTTCAACAAATCAGGAAAGAATATCCAATGGAAAACAGGAAGTCTTGTCAATAAATGGTGCTGGGAAAATTGGACAGCTACACACAGAAGAATGAAACTTGACCATTCTCTTACACCACACAAAAAGATAAACTCCAAAGGGATGAAAGATCTCAATGTGAGATAGGAATCCATCAAAATCCTAGAGGAGAACACAGTAACCTCTTCAACATCTGCCACAGCAACCTCTTTCATGTTATGTCTCCAAAGGCAAGGGAAACAAAAGCAAAAATGAACTTTTGGGACTTCATCAAGATAAAAAGCTTCTGCACAACAAAGAAAACAGTCAACAAAACTAAGAGGCAACCCACCAGATGGGAGAAGATATTTGCAAATGACATTTCAGATAAAGGGCTGGTATCTAAGATCTATATCGCAACACCCATAAAAAAAAAAAAATCTAGTCAAAGAATGGGCAAAAGACATGAACAAACACTTCTCCAAAGAAGACATCCAAATATCTAACAGACACAGGAAAAAATGTTCATCGCTAGCAATCGAGGAAATACAAATCAAAACCACAATGAAATACCACCTTATATCAGTTAGAATGGCAAAAATTACCAAGATAGGAGACAATAAATGTTGATGAGGATATGGAGAAAGGGGACCCCTCTTACATTGTTGGTGGGAATGCAAGCTGGTACAGCCATTCTGGAAAACTGTATGGAGGTTCCTCAAGATGTTAAACATAGAGCTAACTTGCGACCTAGGAATTGTTTTACTAGGTATTTACCCCAAAGATATAGATGTGGTGAAAAGGGACACATGAACCCCAATGTTCATAGCAACAATATCCACAATAGCTGAACTATTGAAGGAGCCAAGATGTCCTTCAACAGATGAATGGATAAAGAAGATGTAGTTCAGGGCGCCTGGGTGGCTCAGTGGATTAAGCCGCTGCCTTCAGCTCGGGTCATGGTCTCAGGTTCCTGGGATCGAGCCCCGCATCGGGCTCTCTGCTCCGCGGGGAGCCTGCTTCCTCCTCTCTCTCTGCCTGCCTCTCTGCCTACTTGTGATCTCTCTCTCTGTCAAATAAATAAATAAATAAAAATCTTAAAAAAAAAAGAAGATGTAGTTCATATATACAATGAAATATTACTCAGCCATCAGAGAGGATGAATACCTACCATTTGCATAGACATGGATGTAACTGGAGGGTATTATGCTAAGTGAAATAAGATAAGTAGAGAAAGACAATTATCATATGGTTTTACTCATATGTGGAGTATGAGGAATACCACGGAGGACCACAGGGGAAGGGCAGGAAAACTGAATGGGAAGAAATAGGAGAGGGAGACAAACCATGTCCAGTAAACTGAAGTTTACAAAAAGGAGGGGAGTGGGAGGATGGGATAACCAGGTGATGGGTATTAAGGAGGACATGTGTTGTGATGAGCACTGGGTGTTATATGCAGCTAATGAATCATTGAACACTACATTGGAAACTAATGCTATGTTGGCTAACTGAACATAATAATAAAACATTGGCTATTATCAAAAAGACAAGAGATAAAAAGCACTGGCAAGGATGTGTAAAAAGGCACCCCTATACACTGTTGGTAGGAATATAAATTGGTGAAGCCATTCTAGAAAACAATGTGGAGTTTCCTCAAAAAACTAAAAGTTGAACAAGCAATTTCACTTCTATATATTTATCTGCATTCCCATGTTTATTATAGTATATTTATATTAGCCCATATGTGAAAAACACCTAAGATTAGCAGTTGAATGAAGACAATGTGAGATGTATATGTCATATAACACCCATTACTGAATAACCAGTCATGAAAAACAAGGAAATCCTACTATTTACTACAACATGGATGAATTTTGAGACCTTTATGCTGAGTGAAGCCAAAAAGGGAGAGACAAATACTTCATAATTTCACTTAAACAAGGTCCTAAAAAAACTGAATTCGTAGAAACAGAGAGGAGATTGGTAGTTGCCAAGGGGAGATAAGTAGAGACAAGAGAAATGGGTAAAGGGGGTGAAGGGTGGAAATGTCCAGTTGTAAGATGAGTGAGTTCTAGGACTATAATGTGCAGCATTGTGAATAAAGCTGACTATACAGTATTGCATACTTGAAAGTTGCTGAAAGTAAATCTTAAAAGTTCTCACTATGCGGGGGCACCTGAGTGGCTTAGTCATTAAGTGTCTGCCTTTGGCTCAGGTCATAATCCAGAGTCCTGGGATCAAGCCCTGCATCGGGCTCCCTGCTCATTGGGAAGCCTGCTTCTCCCTCTCCCACTTCCCCTGCTTGTGTTCCCTCTCTCACCATATGTCAAATAAATTCATAAAATCTTTTTTAAAAATGTTCTCACTACACACATATAAAAGAAGTAACTTTATGAGGTGACCAGTGTTTTAACTAACCTGAGTATGTTAATCATTTTGCAATATATATGTTTATTAAGTTATCATTTTGTATGTTTGAAAGTTATACAATGGTATATGTCAGTTATATCTAAACAAAACTGGAGGGAAATGGAAAAGATAAAACAATTGCCACATCTACTTCTATATCTTCAACTAAGTTCAAATTTTCCTGCTAATCCTTTCCAGCCACTTTTGTTTTTTATTTTAACACTCTTTAAATCATTGTTTAAATGTGTAGTCTCTGCCATAAAACATTTAAGGACAGTGTTCTGTGGTCCTCACATGTAAACTTTGGTCACAGTCTTTTTCTACTGGAAACTATGGGTGTTGCTCCATTATTTCTAGCATTTATTGTTTTGAAGAGAACTATGAGGCCAATTGACTTTCTTCTCTTTGTAGGTAACCTGCACATGTTCTCCTAATTGTTTTTAAGATTGTTAATCCTTGAAAATTCCACCAGAATGTCTTTTTATCATTGTTTTTGTCATAACCGGAAGTATAATCTCAAATTTTAGATTATATTTATTTAGATCTATAAAGCATGCTTTTATTTGTTTGAGTATTATTTGTCTTGTATTTAATCTTTTGAAATTCCTTTTTCTTTAAGATTTTATCTATTTGAGAGAGGGAGGGAGTGAGAGTATGAGTAGGGAGAGGGGCAAAGGGAGAAAGAGAAGCAGATTCTCTGCTGGGCAGGGAGCCCAGTGCCAGGTTCCATCCCAGGACTCGGAGATCATGACCTGAGCTAAAGGGAGAAGCTTAACTGAATGAGCCAGCCCGGTGCCCTGGAATTCTTATAACATGTAGTTTGGGTAACATTTTTTTTTAAAGATTTTATTTATTTATTTGACAGACAAAGATCACAAGTAGGCAGAGAGGCAGGCAGAGAGAAGGAGGAAGCAGGCTCCCTGCTGAACAGAGAGCCCGATGCGGGGCTCGATCCCAGGACCCTGGGATCATGACCTGAGCCGAAGGCAGAGGCTTTAACCCACTGAGCCACCCAGGTGCCCCTGGGTAACATTTTTTTATATATTTTTTATACTGTTTCTGTTTCTGGGAGGTTATTTTTCTCTCAAAAGCTTAACAGTGGAATGCCTGGATAGCTCAGTTAGTTAAGCATCTGCCTTCAGCTCAGGTCATAATTCCAGAGTCCTGGGATCAAGTCCTGCAATGGGCTCCTTGCTTAGTGGGGAGCCTGTTTCTCCCTCTTCCTGTTGCTCCCCCTGCTTTTGCTCTCTGATAAATCAATCAATAAATAAAATCATTATTTTAAAAAAAGCTTAATATTTTCAGTATCATATATTTCATTCATATCTTAAATCAGTTTTTAATTTGCTAATTGTATTTGCCATATCCTTCCAAATTGTGGGTTATTTTTTTTCCATTTTATTTATTTTTTTCAGCGTAACAGTATTCATTCTTTTTGCACAACACCCAGTGCTCCATGCAAAACGTACCCTCCCCATTAACCACCACCTGTTCCTCCAACCTCCCACCCCTGACCCTTTAAAACGCTCAGGTTGCCCCAACCTCCCACCCCTGACCTTTCAAAACCCTCAGGTTGTTTTTCAGAGTCCATAGTCTCTTATGGTTCGCCTCCCCTCCCCAATGTCCATAGCCCCCTCCCCCTCTCCCAATCCCACCTCCCCCCAGCAACCCCCAGTTTGTTTTGTGAGATTAAGAGTCATTTATGGTTTGTCTCCCTCCCAATCCCATCTTGTTTCATTTATTCTTCTCCTATCCCCCTACCCCCCCATGTTGCTTCTCCATGTCCTCATATCAGGGAGATCATATGATAGTTGTCTTTCTCCGATTGACTTATTTCACTAAGCATGATACGCTCTAGTTCCATCCACGTCGTCGCAAATGGCAAGATTTCATTTCTTTTGATGGCTGCATAGTATTCCATTGTGTATATATACCACATCTTCTTTATCCATTCATCTGCTGATGGACATCTAGGTTCTTTCCATAGTTTGGCTATTGTAGACATTGCTGCTATAAACATTCGGGTACATGTGCCCCTTCAGATCACTATGTTTGTATCTTTAGGGTAAATACCCAGTAGTGCAATTGCTGGGTCATAGGGTAGTTCTATTTTCAACATTTTGAGGAACCTCCATGGGTTATTTTTTAATTAAGATTGATTATTTCAACTTCATTGAAAAATTCTCTCAAACCATGTTGAAAAATGTAACTCAATATTTTTCTACGATTTCTGTCTTTTGTTAAATATATTTCAAAGGGAGGTAGACCCTATGGTTCCTTTGAACCACAGCACTTCTTCAGTGACACCATGAGTTTTCTCTTCCTTATAGAAGTGAAGGGTTATTTGGTACTGTGTATCAGCTAACGGTTGCTGTATTACAGGTCACTCCAAATGTATTGACTTAAAACAATAGCCATACTTAGTTCATCATTCTGTGGAAAAACAGTTTAGGTCAGACTCTACTGGGCAGTTTCCTCTGGATTTTATTTGTGTCCCTCACGTATCTGCAGGCAACTTCAGGGCATCTTTGTGGCTCTGATCCTGGAAGTTGATTGGCTGAGCTAGGGTACCTCAGCCATAGTCAAATGACCTCTCATTTTCCAACAAGGTAGCCTGAGCTTATTCTCATGTCAGGCCACTGCTGGGTATTTACCCCAAAGATACAGATGTAGTGAAAAGAAGAGCCATCTGTACCCCAATGTTTATTGAAGCAATGGCCACGGTCACCAAACTGTGGAAAGAACCAAGATGCCCTTCAAAGGACGAATGGATAAGGAAGATGTGGTCCATATACACGATGGAGTATTATGCCTCCATCAGAAAGGATGAATACCCAACTTTTGTAGCAACATGGACGGGACTGGAAGAGATTATGCTGAGTAAAATAAGTCAAGCAGAGAGAGTCAAATATCATATGGTTTCACTTATTTGTGGAGCATAACAAAGAACATGGAGGACATGGGGAGATGGAGAGGAGAAGGGAGTTGAGGGAAATTGGAAGGGAAGATGAACCATGAGAGACTATGGACTCTGAAAAACAACCAGAGGGTTTTGAAGGGGCGGGGGTGGGAGGTTGGGGAAACAGGTGGTGGGTAATAGGGAGGGCACATACTGCATGGAGCACTGGGTGTGGTACAAAAACAATGAGCACTGTTACGCTGAAAAAAAAAAAAAAAAGGATAAGGGGTCCAAAAGGGCAAATAGAAAAAGAAAACACCTTTTCAGATCTCTTCTTTCATCAAGTGTTCTACCCCTGCATTAATCAGAACAAATCAGAAGGCTGAGCTAAATAGCAGAGTAGAAAATGACGACAGAGTTATAGGACAAGAATGTGCATCTAGGGAGAAATATGATTCAAGAACATCAGTGTAATCAATATACTAAATATTGACCTATCTGTATGAAATTATTGAGCTAAAGTCACGAAGAGGTTAATCAAGACCCATGCAAGTCTTCGTAGTAGCAACTTGAGGCCCAACCACTTTCTGTGAATAAGGAGGTATAGATATTTATAGTCAAGATATTTTCTCTTGCTTTTACCTTGCCTCTCCATGACTCAGTCTTTCTGAATGTCTGCACAATATGGTATCCATATGTGAACTGAACTCTGGTACCTCTAGAGCTGCTTGACTTAGCAAGGTAAAAGTTAAATCTATGAAGGCTTCACAGACTGTTCTTACCAATATTTCTAGTAGCAACCAAGTAAGAGTAGAGGCCTATCAGTACCCCCACCCCACCCTGTGCAAAATTACTTCTTTCTAGAGAAGAGAATGGTGCATAAGGTCTTTATGACCTATGTTTTCTCATTCAAATTATATATTGGGGCAAAATCCATAAAGTTTGTGAGATATGCCAGTGCTGTTATCTTTCATTTCTATCCCTGATGTAGGTTTTTCCAAATTTGCATGTCCCACTGAATTGTAGCCGTTGTTGAGGTGCAGTTTACACACAATGCATAGATTGTTAGTGTTCATTTCAGTGAGTTTTAAGAAATGTTCATACTCATATAAATATCACCCCAAATCAACATACCAAACTTTTCCCTTATATAAGAAAATTCCTTTGTCCCTCCTTCCATGCAACCAGTCTTCCTCATGCTAAAAACCTTTTGACTTCTATCACCAGAAATTATTTTGCTGCTTCTTACAAGTTATACAAATGGAATCAGGCTCTGTCCCTCAACATAATGCATTTGAGATTCATTCATGTCACTGCATGTATCATTAGTTTGTTCCTTTTAATGGCTAAGTAGTTTTCTGGTATTCAAATAAACAATTTGTTTATTCATTCTCTTTGATAACATTTTATTTGTTTCCAGTTAGGTGCTAGTATGAATAAGGCTCCCAAAACATATTTCCATGTTAGTCTACTTGCTTCAGTTAGATTTCTATGGGAAAACTGCCCTGGAAGATCTTTCAGTCTTAAAAAAAATGGAATACAAATTTTCAGAATGCCTTAACATTGACCATTAATTTAAAAACATTGCTACTATTAATTTCAAAAGTAGGATTTAGTGCCTATTAAAAGTGGAAAATATGTTTGTAGAAAAATTATTATTTACCCAGTAAGCATTAACAATGACAACCTGAAAAGATGTCTATGGGGTGTGTGTGTGTGTGTGTGTGTGTGTGTGTGTGTGTGTTCATTCATTCATTCTTGATCCTGTCAGAGATTGTGTTTTAGAAACAAAACAAAGCCCTCATTTATTATCTCTGTAGATGATACAAAGTTGTGGTTAGAGGAGCAGATAGTTAATATAGTGGGTAATACCATCAAATTAGGGACAATATATGTAATAGACAATATGTAAATCTGCCAGAGGTGTTTGTGGAGGTGATTCCAGAATGAGATAGGAACTGAAATTTGATCAGTAGTTCACAAACTGGACTGCAGGGATTGGAACAATCTGGTAGGATAAATACCATGAGAGAGGTAGAGAGATGTGAGGAAAATGATGTTTTAAAAAATTAAAATTCATTCTCCACTGTAATCATGGGTATTACAACTCAGTAAGTTAAGAATGCAGTTAAGAATCAATATTTCTAAGAAGCACCTGGAGCAATTTTGAGGCATTTGTTTGGATGAGAATCTATGACTCTGAGTTGGATAACTCCTCTAAACTGAAGGTACTATATTTGTATTAATGGTTTGAATGCCTCCTGATGTCCTTGAATTATGCTGAAGCCAGATGTTAGGTATGCCAAAAAGAATTTATGATGATGTGATAATACCTATTTCAAAAGACAAGGGGAACAACATAAAGGACACCGGTAAGGATAAGGGTAGGGAAGATTAGAGGATATACATGGATAGAGGAATTAGGACCAAGAAAGGATGATGACAAAATAATTCCCAGGGGTTTGGCTTCAGTTTTTATAGATTCCCAAAGTTTCTAGATGCAGAAAATATGAATGAATTTCCTGTCATGGTTTGAAAAATGAGTAGGCATTGTTATTAAATGGATGAAAATGGAGTGAAGTATAGATTCTGAGCCAGCAGTCTAAGCTATAAAAATGTAATTGCTCCCAAATTGAGATACATTATCAATTCCTAGTTTAATAGTGATTCAGAACTAAAGATCATTAATCAGCATGTTTGGCACAAGCGGAAGTATGGAGCAATAATAACTGGTTTCAAAAAATAGAGAATCTAAACATTATTTTTTTTAAATTACCCATTATGAGATAGGATTTGTTTTAGGCATCTTTCTTACCTTGTCCCTGTTCTTTACAGTCGTCCTGAAAATTAGGGGTTGAGTCTAGAATATCACTAGAACAATATCATAGAATTTACTTCTATGGAAATTGAACTTGTGAATTTTATGAAGACAGGATTTTAGTCCAAGCTGTACCAATAATTGGGTGATCTCTATCTTCTTTAACTACTTAACTCTGAATTTAAGGTCCGTAGAATGAAGAGTAACTTCAAACCTTATAACAGAATAGCAGTGAGGATCACTTAGACTGTGCAGTTATTGCTACCCCATTATCTCAGTGCCTTACACAAATCAAGTTTTTCTCTCATACAGAATCCACTGTGGATCTGGATGACTCTCCAGATCAGGTGTTACATATATGTAGGTATTCAGTAATCCAGTTCTCTGGTTCTACCCATTCAACATGAGGAAGAGGACCTCCAGGGGCTTTTCACCACCTCTAACTATAGTAATGTCTCATTTCTATTCTCCTTTCATTGGGTAAAACAAGTCACATGGCCCTATCTAGCTTCAAGGTAGTTAGAAAATCAAGTCTTCTACATGTTCAAGAAGTAAAAAGTAGATTTTATAGGACACGGTCTAGTAAGTCCCATTACAAATTCCCTCTTTTCTTTAAGTGCCTGAGGTATATAGCCTTGCGAATACTTGATTAGGATCATTTGATTCTAAAATTTTATAAATGGATGAGGGGGAAAGGTCTTGGATAAATGGATAAGGCTCTTTTAATAAGTTACCTCTGATGATTGTTTATCATCATCATCATCATAACAGTCAATCTTTAGACATTATGACAATACACTAAAAATTGAAGTAATAATAATAACAGTAATATTTACGGGCACTGACTTTGTCTAGGCATGAAAGTTAAGTGCTTTAAGTGAACTAAATTATTTTAGTCTCACAACTATATGAGGTATGTATTTTTGTAATTCTCATTTCACAGCTTGAGAACAAAAATAAAAACAAACACTTAAAAATGCTTAGGTTAAGTAATGTATCCATATTTAAAGCACTAGTGTATGGCAGAGACAGATTTTAACTACATCTGACCTCAAAGCTCATGTTCATAACAAAGTTATACTTTTGTTTTGTTAACAAACACGGAAACTGAGGCTCAGAGTTGCATGTATCCTGACCAGTGTTATTCATCCTAAGTGTTAGTGAAAGTAGAACACAGGCGCCCTTTGGGGTTGAAATATTTATTCTACATTTTTTCCATGCCTGGGTCACTTAAGATAAAACAGGGTACTGCTGAAAATAGCCTCTAAAGCAGAAGTTCATCTGTTACTGTTCATCTGTTCATCTTAATTCACTTTTGGCTGCCAGCAGCTTGGCCATGACTCTTGGATCTTACAGTCTTTCCCAAATTTCAGAGGTTTTTTTGAGGTGTTTTTCTTTATGCCTACTGTATTGAAGCACACACAGAGTCAGTTCAAGGGCATATCTCTTTTGACTATAGCACACATACACACAAAATTCTTAGCGTATAAATCTTCTATTTTTAAAAACTACAGAACCTATTTTTTTCGATGAAGGTGTTTCTCCTTGAGGAGCAACCGTATCACCAGTCAGTATATATTTGCTGAGATAAATGAATTTGAATTATTCAGTCAGAATTCAGTTGAATGCATTAATAAAGAACTTTTTTTGTGTTAGGTCTAAAAAGTTGTTAAACAGTTATTCTATGTACCTGTTTTTCCATTATTCAGGAATAGCTGGAGTGAAACAAAAGAGAGGATAAGAGATTTAAATTGCTATTTATGGAATCACCATAGCAGTAGTACTCTAGAGATAGCCCTTTGCTTTCTTTTAGAACTTCCAAGGAAATCTCAGGTTTCCCTCTATTTACCTTAGGAAACTAAAAATTTTCCTAGGATCTTTTAAAAAATTATTTATTTATTTATTTACTTACTTACTTACTTACTTTTGGGGGCAGGTGCAGAGGGAGAGAGAGAGAGAACTCCGCTCTGAGTGCAGAGTCCATACAGGGCTCAATCCCATGACCCTGGAATCAGGACCTTAGCCAAAATCAAGAATTAGATGCTCAATCAACTGAGCCACCAAGATATTCCCTTAAGATCTCTTGAATACAATATCAGAATGAGATTCATAAAGAAACTTAATTATGTCCTTAAATATTTTCACCTTCCTGCTTTTCTTCCTTTCTTCTATAGCTCCCTCCCATTCTTCCTCCCCACCTTTTCTCCTCCTCCTCCTTCTCCTCTTCTCTCCCCCCTTTTTACTTCCTAAAATTTACAATTATTTTTTAATCAATTTCCAAATGAAGTATGGCAATTACACACTCCTCTTTGGTGATTGACTGGAAAATGCAAGACAGCAATATAATATGTAAAAAATGTGAAATTTATTGTCTGGAATGTTCCTGAGGGGGGAAATATTTTCCAAAAGTGATTTTAAAAATGGTTGTGATGTAAGGTTAAGTGGGCCCTGTCAGCTTAAACACTTTTTTAAAAAAGGGAAAATTTTAAATAAAAAGGAGGAAATATAAGAAGAAAGAAATGAAAACAGAAAGAATAGAATGCAAGAAGCAATGGTCAACATGGTCAATTTATGGGTAATTATTAACAAATACTGTCTCTAAAAATAATCATAAGACTGATCAATGGTTATTACAAACGAGAATTAAAATGAGAGCATCAGTAATGTGAGACAGTATCTGAGCTAAAACAGTCAGGAGTCTTGCATTGTTTGGGAGAAAGATAGAAGTACTGAACATTTCATAGGATCCCAAGTACAGAGGAAATAGAAGCACCAATCATCTCTGGGAATGGGGGTACAGAAGGAGTTAAAAGTGGAGACTTGATCATAAACCTGCATCAAAAGCAGTTAGTCCCCATATCCTCTTCTTTCTCCCCTATAGCTACGTAACTACCCTTCCCTGGTCAGGCAGAAGACTAGAGATTTACTCTCTGAAGAGACTGGGCCAGAGGTACAATATCCTTGGGGACATTACACCCAGTAAGTGCAGAGAGTAGGAGGAAAAGTGAATTTTTTTTAAATTTTTTTTCCCATTTTATTTATTTTTTTCAGCATAACAGTATTCATTGTTTTTGCACAACACCCAGTGCTCCATGCAAAACGTGCCCTCCCTATTACCCACCAACTGTTCCCCCAACCTCCCACCCCTGACCCTTCAATTACATACCAAATAGGAAAGCCCTCAGTTCCCTTGACCAGGCCCACTTTCAGGCAGGATATTAAAGATCTCCTTTCAGGGGAAATCGACCAAGAAAATAGACCTACTAATAACTGATACTTCAGATACTTGAATGGTCCCCTATGGGAAACTTTCAGCACACCACTCTCAATGTCCCCACCCATAAACAAGGAGCATGAAGTCACATGCTGAATAGTTTAACCGTTTCTTAAAATGTTAAATTTGCATGTGACACAGTGGTTTCACTCCTAAATATCTAGTTATGGCAAATGAAAACCTATTATTCACTCAAAGGTGCGAATGCAAATGTTCATACAGTATCATTATTCATAAGAGCCAAAGACTGAAAACAAACCAAATGTCTATCAACAGAGGAATGATTAAACAAAATATGGTATATATCCATCCAATAGAATACTATTCAGGAATAAAAAGGAACCAACTATTAATACTTGCCACAACATTTAACCTCTAAAACATGCTAGTGAAAGAAACCCAATACAAAAGACTACATATTGTATGATTCCATTGTATGAAATGTCTATAAAATGTAAATCTTTAGAGACAGAAAGATTAATTGGCAATGAGGATGAGAACAGAGATTGACTAAAAATGGCCAGAAGGGATCCTTTTAGGGTGATGGTAATGTTCTAAAACTGGATTGTGGTGGTGAATGTACAACTCTATAAAATTGTTAAAAATTATTAAATTGTACACTTAAATTGTGTGAATTTTACAGTATATAAAATTGTACCTTGATAAAGTTGTTTAGAGAAAGAACATATCCTTTTCATTAAATATGAACAGGATGCTATGAAATTGTAACAATAAGAAAGTACACTTAAGTAAACGTGATTTTGAAAATAATTTTTAAATATAATAGAAATTTTAAATTAAAGTCCACAAATCCCCCAAAATATGGAACTGAAAAGCTGAGGCATAAAAGATCAAAGAGCCAAATCCAGGAATTACAAATTCTGACCAATATGTGTTCCAGATACAGAGGGAAAAAAATAGGGGAAATTGTAAAATAAATAAGAGCAAGATTTCCAGGACTAAAAAGAAGCATGAGTCCTTCACATGTTAAGTCTACAGAGACCCAAGAAGAAAGAATGAAAAAACAAACAGCTCTTCCTGGACAAATTGCCATGAAATTTCATAACATTAAGGAAAGAGTATTAAAATTTTCACAATGCAAAACACAGAAAAATGAGAAACAGATGGGCATTCGTTGTCTCATAACAAAACTACCATAAGACAATGAAATAATGACATTTAAGTTCTAAGAGAATATTACTTTAAACCTAGGTTACTATACACAAATTCTCAATGAATGGACAAACAAAAGCCTTTTTAGCTATGAAAGGGCCCAGGACATTACCTGCCATATACCCTTTCTGGAAAGAACAACGGTGAAGAGGAAGGAAATCATGGGATACAAGAATAGTGAACATTGAGCAACTCAATGAACATGTTTCCCAGCATATGATAGTTATACAGAATATCTAATACGCAACTGATCCAAATAAAAGTAGGAAGCCACTAGACTCAAAGAACAAAAGGCATTAGGGTCAATTCCAAGCTATATATGATGACTGCAGAGCTACTAGTAAAAAAATGATGAAAATAAAAACATGAAAATATGTTTCTATTTTCAATAAGAGGGAAGTAAAACAATTAAAACAGCTAAGAAAGGTATAAAATATGTAAGAAAGATGGGTCAAAATGCTTTTCAAAGTAAACTATGGCATGATTTTGAACAATGGAAGTGAAGGAAAGAAATTCCACTTAGCTTGGATGCTTTGAATTGTCCCTTTCAAGTAACACAGCATCAGAACATAATACCCATGGAGAATGAAATAAAATCCTAGCACTTTATTTTGAATATTGTTCTACTTTTGAAAATACTATTATTTTTTCAACTATAAGAGATAATTCATTGAAAAATAATCTCCAAGTCTTCAATGTAGGTACGAAGCAATATAAATACCATTGTCATAATGAGTAAAAGAAAGGAGGAAATAAGTAGATACAAATATCCTCATATAACATTGTGGGAAGCTGAGACACAGTATTTAAAGTTGGTGAAATAAGAAACAGAAGTTTAAAAATGACATATAAAGTTATAAAGATAAGCAACAGAACTAAAGAACGAAAGTGTCGCTATCAAAAATTAGAACAAGGAGATAGAAATTTGGGTAAGTTATGGAGGCAAAGCCTCATCTTTCACAGTAAGGAGTTATGTGTTAAATGTAAGACCAAGTAATAGTGATATAAGCATATTATTTAGAATATAGGGAGATAACCCCCTTAGAATGTTAAAAAGCATTTCTCTTGATCCAATGCAACCCCATTTAAAATCCCAGAAAGTTATTTGGAGGATATTGACAAGCTGATTCTAAGGTTTGTGTGGAAAGGCAAAAGACCCAGTGTCGTCAATACAGTATTGAAGAACAGCAAAGTTGGAGGACTGATCCTACCCAACAGCAAGA
This sequence comes from Meles meles, assembly GCF_922984935.1. Taxonomy (NCBI): domain Eukaryota; kingdom Metazoa; phylum Chordata; class Mammalia; order Carnivora; family Mustelidae; genus Meles; species Meles meles. The sequence continues at coordinate 13,468,165 of NC_060079.1, read as the reverse complement.
CTTACTATACAGCTACAATGATCAAGACGGTATGGTATTCACAAAAGAATAGACAAACAGATTAATGGAACACAACAGAGAGCCCAGGAATGAACCCAGATAAATATATTCAGTTGAACTTTGACAAAGGAGTAAAGGCAAAGCAATGATGCAAACATCTTTCCAGGAAATGACGCTAGAACAATTAGACATCCATGTGTAAAAAAATAAATAAATCTAGACACATATCTTACACCCTACACAAAAATTAACTCAAACTGGATTGTAAACCTAATGTAAAATGCAGAACTATGACTCCTAGAAAATAACATAGAAGAAAACCTAGAGATTTTGATCACAACAATGACTTTTTAGATAAAACACCAAAATTATGATCCATGCAAGAAATAATTGATAAACTGGACTTCATTAAAATTTAAAACTTCTGTGAAAGACAATGTAAAGAGAATGAGAATTCAAGCTACAGCCTGGCAGAAAATATTGCAAAAGACCCATCTAGGGGCATGTGGGTGGCTCAGTGGTTAAGCTGCCTTTGGCTCAGGTCATGATCTCAGGGTCCTGGGATGGAGCCCTGCTCTCTACTCAACAGGGAGCCTGCTTCCCCCCTCTCTCTCTGCCTGCCTCTCTGCCTATTTGTGATCTCTCTCTCTCTCTGTGTCAAATAAATAAATAAAATCTTTTTTAAAAAAAGATACATCTAATAAAGCACTGTTGTCAAAAATACATAAAGTACTCTTAAAATTCAACAATAAAAAATAAACAGCCCAATTTAAAAATGAACCAAAGACTTTAACAGACACCTCACCAAAGTAGATACACAGATTACTGGTAAGCATATGAAAAATACTCTGTATCATATGTCATCAGGGAAACGTAAATTAAAAAAAAAAAAAATAAGATACCACTACATACCTATTAGAATGGCCAAATCCAGAACATTGACAGTGCCAAATATTGGTGAGGATGTGGAGCATGGGAACTTTCACTGATTGCCAGTGGTAATGCAAAATGGAACAGGCCACTTTGGAAGACATTTGGATGGTTTCTCACAGAACCAATACTCTTGTAGTCCTTGAAATTACCCAAAGGAGTTGAAAACTTATGTCCACACAAAAATCTGCACATAGATGTTTATAACAATTTTACTAATAATTGCCAAAACTTGGAAGCAAGCACAATATTCTTCAGTAAGTGAGTAGATAAACTGTGCTATATCCAGACAGTAAAATATTAGCACTTAAAGGAAGTGAGCTAGCAAGCCATGAAAAGACATGGAGGAATCTTAAATACATATTACCAAATGAAAGAAACCAATCTGAGAAGGACAGACACTTTCTGGTTCCAGCTATATGACATAGAATATGCTAAATTATGGAGACAGTAAAAAAACAAAAAGTGGCTGCCAGTGGTTAGGAGGTAGGAGTGGAAAGGGAGAGGAATGCATAGGTAATGCACAGAGGATTGAGGGGGCAGTGAAAATATTCTGTATGATACCACAATGATGGACATATGTCATTCTACTTTTGTCCAAACCTATTGAATGTATGACACAAAAAAATGATGTGGGGGCACCTGGATGGCTCAGTGGGTTAAGCCTCTGCTTTCAGCTCTGGTCATGATCCCAGGGTCCTGGGATCAAGCCCCACATTGGGTTCTCCATTCAGTGGGGAGCCTGCTTCACCCTCTTTCTCTCTGCCTGCCTGCCTACTTGTGATCTCTGTCTGTCAAATAAATAAAATCTTTTTAAAAAGAATGATGTGAACTGTAAGCTTTGCGTGTTTATGATATGTCAGTGTAATTTCATTAATTGTAATAAATGTACCATCCTGGTGGGAACACATGGGTGGCAGTAAGGGAAATCTCTGTGCATTCTCAACTTTGCTGTGAGTTTAAAACTTCTCTAATAAACTTAAGTCATAAAGAACAGATTTTTTTTTTAATACCTGTCTTTGGGAACTAAAATTAGGGCTAGGGCTGAGAAAGGGCTTATAACTAATTCATGAATTCACTCAGCAGAAACTTATTGAGTATGAACTGTGTGCTAACCTTCACTTATTATTTTACTTTAACATTGTGAATATCTTAAGAAACATTAAAAGTTGAAAAAGCTAAATAAAATAAAAATGAAAATAAATGATAAATATAATTTAACATTCACAGTATGAAAACCTCTTGTATAACTGGAAATGTTTTAAAAATTCATCTTTATGTAGTTTCATATTTTATAACTTTGATTCTAGCTAAGTTACCCCTTAAATTGCTTTGTCCCTGACTGACCAGAAAGACCCAAATTAGAGCATTCATTTTTACTCATGCTTTTCACTACTTCTCACTTTCTTTGTTCGTTTAGCACTTATACCTAATCAAGTATTTCTGACTCAGAGCCTAAACCAAGAGAGAAAAATCATATGGCATAAGATTTGGATTGAGTATTTGTGGATTATTTATATAATCTTTTACTTCTAAAAATAACTGAAAGGCTTTTATAACTCTAAAATAAGATTGTTAAAAGAGAGAAAAGAGGGAGCAGAAATTATGTGGAAGAGGCAATTTTTTAAATACCTAAAGCATAGAACCCTACTCTGGCTTGCTTGCAGCAATGCAGGCAGATTAGGTCACATATCAAATCAACCTTTTTTGAACTATGGTTACTTGCAGAAAGGATCCATGCAACATGCTTTTACATATACATCCAGGAAATTCATAGTCAGGAAAATATTTTCACTGGTATACATTAAGAAAGGTGTTTGAGGAATTCTTCCACAATGAAGAGGATTGATTGGATCTTACCTTAGGTTTTCTTGTGTCCCACCCTTCCCAATTTCTCCCATTTTTATATAGAGAAGTTCCAAGCAGGGCATGAGATACCATGACAATAAACATTTCTGCACCACAGAATACCACCCCTGTAGCAGTTAATAAAATGAAGTGGAACTCAGCATCCATATTCATTAGGATATTGGTCTGAAATTCTCCTTTTTGGTGGGGTCTTTGCCTGGTTTGGGGATCGGGGTAATGCTGGCTTCATAAAAAGAGTCTGGAAGTTTGCCTTCTGCTTCAATTTTTTGAAACAGCTTCAGGAGAATAGGTGTTATTTCTTCTTTTGAAAGTTTGGTAGAATTCCCCAGGAAGTCCGTCAGGTCCTGGGCTCTTATTTTTTTGGGAGGTTTTTGATCACTGCTTCAAGCTCCTTACTAGATATTGGTCTATTCAGGTTGTCAATTTCTTCCTGGTTCAATTTTGGAAGTTTATAGTTTTCCAGGAATGCATCCATTTCATCTAGGTTGTTTAGCTAATCGGCATATAACTGTTGATAACAATTTCTGATGATTGTTTCTATTTCCTTGGTGTTAAATGTGATCTCTCCCTTTTCATTCATAATTTTATTAATTTGGGCTTTCTCTCTTTTCTTTTGGATTAGTGTGGTCAATGGTTTATCAATCTTACTGATTCTTTCAAAAAACCAGCTTCTAGTTTCATTGATGCATTCTACTATATCTCTAGTTTCTATCTCATTGATCTCTGCTCTAATCTTGATTATTTCCCTCTTGTGTGTGGAGTTGGCTTAATTTGTTGTTGATTCTCCAGTTCTTTGAAGTGTAGAGACAACAAGTGTATTCTGGATTTTTCAATTTTTTCGAGGGAGGCTTGGATGGCTATGTATTTCCCCCTTAGGACCTACTTTGCTGTATCCCATAGGTTTTGGACTGAAGTGTCTTCATTCTCATTGGTTTCCATGAATTGTTGAAGTTCTTCTTTGATTTTCTGGTTGATCCTAACCCCACCAAAAAGGAGAATTTCAGACCAATATCCCTGATGAACATGGATGCTAAGATTCTCAACAAGATCCTAGCAAATAGGATCCAATAGCACATTAAAAATATTATCCACCATGACCAGGTGGGATTCATCCCTGGGTTACAAGGATGGTTCAACATTCACAAATCAATCAATGTGATAGAACAAATCAATAAGAGAAGAGAGAAGAACCACATGGTCCTCTCAATTGATGCAGAAAAAGCATTTGACAAAATCCAGCATCCATTCCTGATTAACATGCTTCAAAGTATAGGGATAGAGGGAACATTCCTGAACTCCATAAAATCTGTCTATGAAAGACCCACAGCAAATATCATCCTCAATGGGAAAAAGCTCACAGCCTTCCCGTTGAGATCAGGAACACGACAAGGATGCCCACTCTCACCACTCTTGTTCAACATAGTATTAGAAGTCCTAGCAACAGCAATCAGACAGCAGAGAGAAATAAAATGTATCCAAATTGGCAATGAAGAAGTCAAACTCTCTCTCTTCACAGATTACTTGATACTTTATATGGAAAACCCAAAAGACTCCACCCTCAAACTACTAGAACTCATACAGCAATTCAGTAATGTGGCAGGATACAAAGTCAATGTACAGAAATCAGTGGCTTTCTTATAAACTAACAATGAAAATACAGAAAGGGAAGTTAGAGAATCAATTCTATTTACTATAGCACCAAGAACCATAAGATACCTGGGAATAAAGCTAACCAAAGAGGTAAAGGATCTGTACTCAAGGAACTGCAGAACACTCATGACAGAAACTGAAGAAGACACAAAAAGATGGAAGACCATTCCATGCTCATAGTTCAGAAGAATAAACATTGTTAAAATGTCTCTACTGCCTAGAGCAATCTATACTTTCAATGCCATTCTGGTCAAAATTCTACTTGCATTTTTCAAAAAGCTGGAGCAAATAATCCTAAAATTTGTATGGAATCAGAAGAGACCCCGAATTGCTAAGGAAATGTTGAAAAAGAAAAACAAAACTGGGGGCATCACGTTGCATGATTTCAAGCTTTACTACAAAGCTGTGATCACCAAGACAGCATGGTACTGACACAAAAACAGACACATAGACCAGGGAACAGAGAAGAGAGCCCAGATATGGACCCTTAACTCTATGGTCAAATAATCTTCGACAAAACAGGAAAAAATATACAGTGGAAAAAAGACAGTCTCTTCAATAAATGGTGCTGGGAAAAGGGGACAGATATATGTAGAAGAATGAACTCGGCCATTCTCTTATACCATACACAAAGATAAACTTGAAATGGGTAAAAGACCTCAACGTGAGGCAGGAATCTGTCAGAATCCTAGAGAACATAGGCAGTAACCTCTTCGATATCAGCCACAGCAACTTCTTTCAAGATATGTCTCCAAAGGCAAAGGAAACAAAAGCGAAAGTGAACTTTTGGGACTTCATCAAGATCAAAAGCTTCTGCACAGCAAAGGAAACAGTCAACAAAACAAAGAGGCAACCCACGGAATAGGAAAAGATATTTGTAAATGACAGTACAGACAAAAGGCTTATATCCAAGATCTATAAAGAACTTCTCAAACTCAATACACACAAAACAGATAATCATGTCAAAAAAAAAGGGCAGAAGACATGAACAGACACTTCTCCAATGAGGACATACAAAAGGCTATCAGACACATGAAAAAATGTTCATCATCACTAGCCATCAGGGAAATTCAAATCAAAACCACACTGAGATACCACCTTAGAATGGCCAAAATAGCAAGACAGGAAACCACATGTGATGTGGAGAAGGGGGAACCCTTTTACACTGTTGGTGGGAATGCAAGTTGGTGCAGCCACTCTGGAAAAGAATGTGGAGATTCCTTAAGAAATTAAAAATAGAGCTTCCCTATGACCCTGCAATTGCACTACTGGGTATTTACCCCAACGATACAGATGTAGTGAAAAGAAGAGCCATCTGTACCCCAATGTTCATAGCAGCAATAACCATGGTCGCCAAACTGTGGAAAGAACCAAGATGCCCTTCAATGGACGAATGGATAAGGAAGATGTGGTACATATACCCTATGGGTATTATGCCTCCATCAGAAAGGATGAATACCCAACTTTTGTAGCAACATGGACGGGACTGGAAGAGATTATGCTGAGTGAAATAAGTCAAGCAAAGAAAGTTAAGTATCATATGGTTCCACTTATTTGTGGAGCATAACAAATGACATGGAGCACACTGTTTTGATTACTGTAGCTTTATAGCATAGTTTGAAATCAGGGAGTGTGATACTTTCAGTTTTGTTCTTAAGATTGCTTTGGATATTCAGAGTCTTTTGTAGTTGCATAAAAAATTTAAGATACTTTCTTCAAATTCTGTGGGAAAAATGCCATTGAAACTTTGCTAGGAATTGTACTGAGTCTGTAGGTTGCTTTGGCTAGTATGGAAATTTTAACATTAAAATCTAATCCATGAGCATAATATATCTTTCAAAATATTTGTGTTTTCTTCCATTTCATTGATCAATGTTATAATTTTCAAAGTACAAATCTTTCATCTTCTTGGTTAAATTTCATTCTTGCATATTTTATTCTTCTTTTTTTCTTCTTTTATCTTTTATTTTTTTTTCTTTTTTATTTCTTTTCAGTGTTCCAGAGTTCATTGTTTATGCACCACACCCAGTGCTCCATGCAATACGTGCCCTCCACAATACACCACCAGGCTCACCCATCCTCCCACCCTCCTCCCCTCCAAAATTCTGTTTTTTTCTCAGAGTCCACAGTCTCTCGTGGTTTGTCTCCCATTCCAACCTCCCCCATCTCACTTTTCTTCATCTCCCAATGTCCTCCATGTTACTACTTATGCTCCACATGTAAGTGAACCATATGATAATTGACTCTCTCTGCTTTTTTCACTCAGCATAATCTCCTCAACTCCCATCCATGTTGATACAAAAGTTGGATATTCATCCTTTCTGATGGAGGCACAATACTCCATAATATATATGGACCATATCTTCTTTATCCATTCGTCCATTGAAGGGTGTCTTCGTTCTTTCCAGTTTGGCGACTGTGGCCATTGCTGCTATGAACATTGGGGTACAGGTGGCCCTTTTTTTCATTACATCTGTATCTTTGGGGTAAATACCCAGTAGTGCAATTGCAGGGTCATAGGGAAACTCTATTTTTAATTTCTTAGGGAATCTCCACACTCTTTCTTAGGGAGTCTCCACACTGTTTTCCAAAGTGACTGCACCAACTTGCATTCCCACCAACAGTGTAAGAGGGTTCCCCTTTCTCCAGATCCCCTCCAACATTTGTTGTTTACTGTCTTGTTAATTTTGGCCATTCTAACTGGCATAAGGTGGTATCAGTGTGGTTTTGATTTGAATCTCCCTGATTGCTAATGATGATATGGAACCAAAAGAGACCCCAAATTTCTAAGGTAATGTTGAAAAAGAAAAACAAAACTGGGGACATTGCCTGATTTCAAGCTTTACTACAAAGTTGTGATCACCAAGACAGCATGGTACTGGCACAGAAACAGACACATAGACCAGCGAACAGAGAAGAGAGCCCAGATATGAACCCTCAACTCTATGATCAAATAATCTTTGACAAAGCAGGAAAAAATATACAGTGGAAAAAAGACAGTCTCTTCAATAAATGGTGCCGGGAAAAGGGGACAGATATATGTAGAAGAATGACACTTGACCATTCTCTTACACCATACACAAAGATAAACTCGAAAGGGATGAAAACCTCAATGTGAGGCAGGAATATATCAAAGTCCTAGAGGAGAACATAGGCAGTAACCTCTCCGACATCGGCCACAGCAACTTCTTTCAAGATATGTCTCCAAAGGCAAAAGAAAAGAAAAGCGAAAATGAACTTTTGGGACTTCACCAAGATCAAAACCTTATGCACAGCAAAAGAAATAGTCAATACAAAAAGAGGCAACCCACAGAATGGGAGAAGAGATTTGCAAATGACACTACAAAGGGCTGATATCCAAGATCTATAAAGAACTCCTCAAACTCAACACACACAAAACAGATAATCACGTCAAAAAGTGGGTAGAAGATATGAAAGACACTTCTCCAAAGAATACACACAAATGGCTAACAGGCACTTGAAAAAATGTTCATCATCATTATTTTATTCTTTTTGATGCAATTGAAAATGGAATGGTTTTCTTAGTTCTTCTTTCTGATAGCTCATTATTAGTGTACAGAAATGCAACTGATTTCTAGATGTTATTTTTGTATCCTGCAACTTTACTGAATTCACTTATTAGGCCCAATAGATTTGGGTAGTCTTTAGGGCTTTCTGTATATAATATTATGTCATTTGCAGATAGTGGTGATTTTGTTTCTTCCTTTCCAATTTGGTTTCTCTCTTTTCTTTTTCTTGTCTAATTTCTGTGGCTAGGACTTCCAGTACTTTGTAGAAAAAAAGTGATGAGAGTGAGCATCCTTGTTTTGTTTCTCATATTAGAAAGAAAGCTTTTAGAGAAACCTGGGTGGCTCAGTCCGTTAAGTGTCTGCCTTCAGCTCAGTTCACGATCTCAGGGTCTTGAAATTGAGCCCTATATTGGGCTCCCTGCTCAGCAAGTAATCTGCTTCTCGCTCTCCCTCTGCCTTTGCCCCCCAACCCATGCTTGTTCTTTTTCTCAAATAAATAAAATGAAATAAAATAAATAAAATGTTAAAAAAAATTTTAGCTTTTCACCATTGAGTATGATGTTTAGTGGGTTTGTCATATATGGCCTTTATTATGAAGTCCATTCCATCCATATCCACATTGTTGAGAGTTTTTATCATAAATGCATGTTGAATTTTGACAAATGCTTTTTCTGCATCTATTGATGATCATATGATATTATCCTTTGATTTATTAATGTGATATTTTATTGATTTGTGAATGATGAACCATCCTTGCATCCCTGGAATAAATTCTCTTTGATCATGGTGTATGATCTTATTAATGTATTTTTGAAATCAGTTTGGTAATATTTTGTTGATTGATTTGCATCTATGTTCATGGGAGTTCTTGGCCTATAGTTCTGTGTATGTGGTGCCTTTGTCTGGTTTTGATATTAGAGAAACGCTAGCCTCATAATATATGTTTGGGAGAATTTCATCCTCTTCAATTTTTTGGAATAATTTGAGAAAAAATAGAAACTAACTCTTCTTTAAATATTTGGTACAATTCCTCTGTGAAGCCATCTGGTCCTAGATTTTCATTTTGGAGATGTTTTAATTAGTAATTGCATTTTATTTCTTGTAATTAGTCTATTTAGATTTTCTATTTCTTCATGATTCATTCTTCAAAGGTTGTGCGTTTGTAGGAATTTATATATTTCTTCCATGTTTTCCAATTTGTTGGCATGTAATTCTTCATGATAGTCTTTTATTATCCTTTGTGTTTCTCTGGTGTCAGTTGTAACTTCCCTTTCATTTCTGATTTTATCTATTGGTCCCTCTCTTGATGAGTCTGGCTAGAGATTCAATGATTTCATTTTTTCAATGGACGAGTTTAGTTTCATTGATCTTTTCTTTTTAAAAAATTATTATTTTTTATTCATTTGAGAGAGAAACAGAGAGAGAGAGACAGAGAAAGCACAAGTGGTGGGCAGAGAGGGAGAGGTAGATGCAGACTCCCTGCTGTGCCAGGGGCTGGGTCTCAGGACCTGGAGATCATGACCTGAGCCAAAGTCAGAGGCCCAACCATCTGAGCCAACCAGGTACATCTTTATTGATCTTTTTGATTGCTTTCAAGTATTCCATTTATTTTCACTTTGATCTTTATTATTTCCTTCTTCTACTGACTTTGGATTTTGTTTCTTTTTTTCTAGTTCCTTTCAATGTAAGGTGAAAGGTTGTGTTATTTGAGATTTTTCTTATTTCTTGAGGGAAGTCTGTATTGCTATAAACTTCCCTCTTAGAACTTCTTTTGTGATGTCTCTTAGATTTTGAAAAATTGTGGTTTCATTTTTATTTGTCTCAAAGTATTTTTGAATTTCCTCACTGATTTCGTCATTGACACATGATTGTTTAATTTGTTGTTTAGCCTCCACATGTTTGTGTTTTTCCCAGTTTTCTTCTCTTGATGATTTCTAGTTTCATACTATTGTGGTCAGAGAATATACTTGATATGACTTCAGTCTTCTTGAATTTATTGAGACTTGTGTTGCAAACTAACATGTGATTTATCTTGGAGAATGCTGATTTGCACTTTAAAGGAATGCATATTCTTCAGTTTTTGGGTGAAATGTTCTGTATCTATCCATTAAGTCCACATGGTCTAGGTGTCATTTTAAGGCCAATGTTTCCTTACTAATTTTCTTTCTGGATAATCTATCCATTGATGTGTGTGGGTGTTAAGTCCTTTATTATTATTGGATCACTGTCAATTTCTCTTTTTAGGTCTATTATTACTTGTTGTATATATTTAGGTGCTCCTAAATATTTTTATTTAGGGTGCATAAATGTAAGTGTTGTGTCTTCTTCTTGAATTAATCCTTTTATCATTATGTAATGCCTTGTTCTGTCTTTTGTTACAATTTTTGTTTTAAAGTCTATTTTGCTGATATGAGTATAGTTATCTCAGTTTCATTTCCATTTGTGTGGAATATTTTTTTTCCATCCCTTCACTCTCAGTCTCTGTGTATCTTAAATCTGAAGTGAGTCTTTTGTAGGTAGCATATAACTGAGTCTTGTTAGACTCAGTCTATTAAACTTAATAGTCACTTATGTTTATATGCATTCCAAAAGCAGTACATTTTACCTCCACCAAGTTTTGTTTTTGACATCATATTTTACATCTTTTTATTTTATTTCTTAACTATTGTATTTATAGCTAATTTTACTACTTTTGTTTTTTAATCTTTATACTAGCTTTTTAAGTGACTGTCCACTGCCTGTACTATATATTTACTTTTGCCGGTAAGATTTTTTTCATGTATTTTATTTATAGTTATGGCCTTTTTTCCACTTAAAGAAGACCTTAAGTCTGGTTTGGTGATGATGAACTCTTTTAGTTTTGTCTATCTGGGAAAACTTCAACTCTGAATGATAATGTTACTTGGTAGAGTATTTTTAGATGTAATTTTTTTTTCTAAGCACATCATTTTTCTAAGCACATCAAATATATCCTGCCACTCTGTTCTGGCCTGTGAATTTTTTTTTTTAAATCAACTGGTAGTTGTATGGGATTTTTTTTTTCTTGTATGTGATTATTTTTCTCTTACTGCCTTTAAACTCTCTTCTTTCTTAAGTTTACGTATTATAACATTAATGTATACAGTTCAGTAGTTTTTAGTATAATTATAGAATTCTTTAACTTTTACCATTTTAAGTTATGGTGTGGCTCTTTTTGGGTTCATCTTATTTTGGGAGTCTCTGTGCTTCGTGGAACTGGGTATTTGTTTCCTTCCTTCCTTCCTTCCTTCCTCAGGTTAGAGAATTTTCCAGCCATTATTTCTTCAAATGAATTTTCTGCCCCTTTCTTTATCTCTTCTCCTTCTGGGATTCCAAAATATAAATGTTAGTATGCTTGGTGTTGTCCTAAAGGTCTCTTAAATTATTCTTATTTTTTAATAATGTTTTCTTTTTGCTGTTCTGTTTGAGTAATTTCCACTATTCTGTTTTCCAGATTGCTGGTCTGGAGCTAATTTGCTGTTGATTCCCTCTAGTGTATTTTTCACTTAAGTTATTATAGTTGTCAACTCTACTTATTCTTCTTATATTTTCTGACTCTTTTTGAAGTTCTTACTGTGTTTCTCCACTCTTTTTTCTAAGTTCAGTGAACATTTTTATGACCATTACTTTAAACTCTTTAGTCAAATTACTTATTTCTACTTCATTAGGGCCCCCCACCCCCACCCAAGGGTTTTATTTTATTCTTTCTTTGGGATGTATTCCTCTGTCTCCACATTTTCTTTGATTTTCTGTGTCTGTTTCCAAGAATTAGGTGGAATGAGTACCTCTTCCAGTCTTAAAGAAATATCCTTATGTTGGAATGCCCCCTGTGTAAACCGTGTGTGCCTGACAGTTTTGACAGGCAGGCTAGAGCTGGTACAGGCCTGGGCCAGGGAATCCCAGGGAATGCTATACCAGAGCCTTCTTGACAGGACAGCTGAAGCTTGGGCTGATGTGGGCAGGGAGCCCAGGGTGCATGGCTCCAGGGCTACAATAGGGTAGGGAGGAACAGTCAGCTGGAGCTGGTATGGGCTAGAGCCCAGTGTATGCAGAGGTTGCTCTCACAGGCTGGTTAGAGCTCTTGGAATCTGCTCCTCTCCCACTATCAAGTTGGAAAGGAACTAAAAAATGGCAACCAATAGTATCTCTGACCCCAAAACAAGTTCTAGCAATTCCCTGTCCGTTTGATGAACACTCTAGGATTAAGAAATGGATTTCTTTCACTGATAGTCTAATTGCCCTTTAAACTACTCTTTTTTTTCCCTGTACCCCAGGGCAGGCAAGTCCATGTACAGGCCCCTCAGTGATATCCCTCCCTACCCCAGGTCACCATGTTGGAGATGGGGTTCCTATCATTATTATGTTACCTTCTCTCCTCTTCTTTATTTGGTTTCTTTATTGTTTTTTTTGTGCAGAAGCTATTCAATCAGTCCTTAGTTTTTCAGGAACAATTGTTCTATATGTAGATGTAAGTTCATGGATTCAGTATATCCGTAGGAGTACCTGAATTCAGGATCTTCCTACACTGCCATCTTGGACCCTGACCAATGTGTTGATATCTATTACTCTATTTCCCCTGCATCCATGGTGTCTCACCCTAGAACACAACATAGAAATAACAGTAGAAGGATTTATGTGAGGGTTAGAAGTAATCTTCACTTTCTCATACTGAAAATGACTGATTTTGGGGTGGGGGGATAGTGTGTTATATTCTAATGAACTGATTTACTTTGTCAAAGTAGCAGGCTAAAGTCAGCCTATATCAAGAACCAGTTGTTAATTGTTAAGAGTTTTCAAGTTGGTTGTTAAACAATTGATAACTTTAAATCAATCATCGTAAGAGAATTTACACCACAGAGATCAGTAAATGCTGTAAATCAGTAAATACATCATAGGAGTATTTACACCACAGAGATCAATTAACAAATTTTTTTTTTCTTTCTTCCCAGAGAGTCCATTTATCAGTACACTGCTGAGTACCTGTGTCACATACAACACATGGAAGGAAATGAGGTTGCGTCAAAGGTAATGGCTTTTTCTTTTTGAAGCATGTTTGCATTCTATCTAAATAATCTTCCCACCAATTGTGACAATGGCAGAATATTTTTATTATTCTGTTTTACATACCTGGAAATTGAAATAATGATTCATAGTCATTAAGAATGCAAAGAAATGTCTATCAGGATAAAGCCAGGACTAAAACCTAGGCTTCCTGTCTTATCACAATATTTATTCTATTCTGGTTTTGAGATACAGTATCACAGGATATTGCTTTTTGCAACTTAGGATTTCCAATTAGTTGTGTTTTTTTTTTTTTGCAGTTTTTCATTTTATTAATTTTTTCAGCGTAACAGTATTCATTGTTTTTGCACAACACCCAGTGCTCCATGCAAAACGTGCCCTCCCTATTACCCACCACCTGTTTCCCCAGCCTCCCACCCCTGACCCTTCAAAACCCTCAGGTTGTTTTTCAGAGTCCATAGTCTCTTATGGTTCGCCTCCCCTCCCCATTGTTCATAGCCCCCTCCCCCTCTCCCAATCCCACCTCCCCCCAGCAAACCCCAGTTTGTTTTGTGAGATTAAGAGTCATTTATGGTTTGTCTCCATCCCAATCCCATCTTGTTTCATTTATTCTTCTCCTATCCCCCTAACCCCCATGTTGCTTCTCCATGTCCTCATATCAGGGAGATCATATGATAGTTGTCTTTCTCCAATTGACTTATTTCACTAAGCATGATACGCTCTAGTTCCATCCACATCGTCGCAAATGGCAAGATTTCATTTCTTTTGATGGCTGCATAGTATTCCATTGTGTATATATACCACTCTTCTTTATCCATTCATCTGTTGATGGACATCTAGGTTCTTTCCATAGTTTGGCTATTGTAGACATTGCTGCTATAAACATTCGGGTACACGTGCCCCTTCAGATCACTATGTTTGTATCTTTAGGGTAAATACCCAGTAATGCAATTGCTGGGTCATAGGGTAGTTCTATTTTCAACATTTTGAGGAACCTCCATGCTGTTTTCCAGAGTGGTTGCACCAGCTTGCATTCCCACCAACAGTGGAGGAGGTTTCCCCTTTCTCCACATCCTCGCCAGCATCTGTCATTTCCTGACTTGTTAATTTTAGCCATTCTGACTGGTGTGAGGTGATATCTCATTGTGGTTTTGATTTGTATTTCCCTGATGCCGAGTGACGTGGAGCACTTTTTCATGTGTCTGTTGGCCATCTGGATGTCTTCTTTGCAGAAATGTCTGTTCATGTCCTCTGCCCATTTCTTGATTGGATTGTTTGTTCTTTGGGTGTTGAGTTTGCTAAGTTCCTTATAGATTTTGGACACTAGCCCTTTATCTGATATGTCGTTTGCAAATATCTTCTCCCATTCTGTCAGTTGTCTTTTGGTTTTGTTAACTGTTTCCTTTGCTGTGCAAAAGCTTTTGATCTTGATGAAGTCCCAATAGTTCATTTTTTCCCTTGCTTCCCTTGCCTTTGCCGTTGTTCCTAGGAAGATGTTGCTATGGCTGAGGTCGAAGAGGTTGCTGCCTGCATTCTCCTCAAGGATTTTGATGGATTCCTTTCTCACATTGAGGTCCTTCATCCATTTGGAGTCTATTTTCGTGTGTGGTGTAAGGAAGTGGTCCAATTTCATTTTTCTGCAAGTGGCTGTCCAATTTTCCCAGCACCATTTATTGAAGAGGCTGTCTTTTTTCCATTGGACATTCTTTCCTGCTTTGTCAAAGATTAGTTGACCATAGAGTTGAGGGTTGATTTCTGGGCTCTCTATTCTGTTCCACTGATCTATGTGTCTGTTTTTGTGCCAGTACCATGCAATTAGTTTTTTAAAATATTTTATTTATTTATTTGACAGACAGAGAGAGATCACAAGTAGGCAGAGTGGCAGGCAGAGGGAGGGAAGTAGGCTCCCTGCTGAGCAGAGAACCCGTCATGGGACTCGATCCCAAGAACCTGGGATCATGACCTGAGCCGAAGGCAGAGGCTTAACCCACTGAGCCACCCAGGCGCCCAGACTTCCAATTAATTTTAAGAGATGCTATGATATTTTCTAAACTAACAAAGGAAGGAAATCATTAGAATTAAATATTCCATATATCACTTAGTGGGGAGTGGTTAGGAATGAGGAGAAAGTTGAAGAGATGGTAAATATTTCCCACCAATATATTTATTTGTCAGCATTAGGTGAATACTCTGCTGGTTGCCTTTGGTATAGAAAAAGGATATCAAAGAAATGGAAATGTACATGTTTCCCTGAGAAAGATTTCATTATGACTAGGAATCCTGAACAGACATGAAAAGCTTAAGGATGTTTACAAAGCAAAGTAACAACAAATGTAGTGCAGTTTTGTCCAAACTGGGAACCTGTGCACTGAGAGGTTGATCAAAGGAGGCCTCCTGGAGGGAGAGAATTTTGAGGTGTGTTTTTCAGAAAGTGTCAGCTACAGCTGAATTGCTGAAGATGACAGGAGAGGATATTGGTACCTGGTGTGCTAGAAGAGCTAAGCAAGGACTTCCTTCCCTAAAGGATTTCTAGACTTCTGGACATTGCTGAGATAATGTACCTTTCCTAGGGGTGGGGAAATGCAGCTCAAACCAGACAATTTCATTATACCTTTTCCAGTCTGGTAAGAGAACCAAAGTTGAAAAAAATAACGAAATAATTAAAGCCTAGGATTTTCATTTTCCTTTATACCACTTTCTTTAGTAATTCCAGTCATTTCCTTTTGACATTCCAGTACATAAATCAATATGAAAATATCTGAGAAAATTTTCGAATTGCTTTCTCTAAAGCTACATGACATATTGTTGTACCACAATTAACAAAACCTAGAAGACAAATATTTAAACCCATAAACCAAATGGATCAGAGTATGGTTATTTGCATCACAAAAAGAGTTTTTCTTTTTATAAATGGATTCACTACTGTTTTATTAGTTGATTTTTTATGTAGGCATTTTTTAAATGCAGTCTGTATTTTAGGCACTATAGATACAAGGTTGTATAAACAGGATCCCCTGCCCTCACAGATCTCAGAGTATACAAGAGGAGACCAACATGTTCTGACATAATTATAGTCACACTTGATGTAGAAAAATTTGGGGGTTTGGGGCCAACAGCCAAGAAAGAATTCTTGAGACATCTTTGATGCAAAAAAAAAAAAAAGTGGTTTTATTAAAGCACAGGGACAGGACCCATGGGTGGAAAGAGACGCACTGGGTTTGTGATGGGTGACTGATTATATGCTTGTAAGGTGGGAGAGGGTTAGGGGTTGTACAAGCCTCCAAGGTATTTTGGAAACAAGCTTTCCAGGATTCTGAGGGGGCTATATATTGGTAGGAAAATGTCATTTGTTACTGTTTAGTAAAAACTCAGTCAAGAGATTTTTCAGATATATATCAGTAGACCATATGCTTGGAGGATGATTGCTAATATTTATCTTAGGGGATGGAGATAGAGGAAGCTTCCAAAGGAATTTTTATACATTAAAGAAGACTTAGAGGATCCTGGGGCCTTGGGATAAGATTGCCTCTTGACCTTAGCAAAGTATTAGCATTTAGGCAGCTGAGCTCCTAGAGGATTGTCACTCTGACTATTTGGAGAACTTGTCAATGGGCTATAAGTAGTAAGGAAATTTAATTTTTCTTTTGCCTTTATTTTCCACATTAACACCCAGTTATTGTAATAGAAGTCCAAATACCACAGGAATACAATGATTAGGACAGTTAACCGTTGCAGATGTTGGGCAAGTCTATAAATAGAAAGTGATGATTCAAGTGGAAATGAATGGGTTTACCAGACAAAAAAGAAGAGCTTTCCTAAAGGATGACAAACAGAAAAGTAAGCAAATATTTAAAAAAAAAATGATGTGTTGCCATGGTTTCTACTGTGTTCATGGTGTCAGTCTAGACAACTTAGACATAATAACTGAAAGGCTCATACGAGATTAGGAGTAATCCTCATATTATGTCACAGTTGTGAAAGGTGGTTGTCGTGATTATAATTGGAGTGGGAAAATTGAAGTTTCTGGAGACAGATTAGGCATACGTGATGGGAAATCACTGAACATTTTCAGCAAAAACCACAATAGTATGCTCTGAATGATGCCTTTTTAAAAAGATCATTTTAGAGATGGTATAGAGGATGGATTGAAAGGTAGAATTCTTTAAATAGAAGTTTCCTCATTACATTCAAAATGTAATTTTATTTTCAGAACTTCTACTTGCATAGAGCAAACCCTTAACCCATCCCCTGCAACAAATGGGCCACACCTCAGATACGGCAGGTGAAGTCCAAAACCACAAGTGTTTTAGTGCCACGATCTTCTGCTTTTCAGTTATACAAAACCGTTCTCCGCAGAGCAAGTACCACCCACGCTATAAATATTTTCAAAATATCAAAACAATGTCTCCAAATAATTCAGATGTATAAGTTCCCAGTTACTTATCATCCATTTCTTGACCAAAAATTTTAAGATTTTGAAACCTTAAGTTTCCCCTTTCCCTTGCTTTGAGATGTTGCCAGTTGAAGCTGAACTAGCTGCCAAGCTGGTATAGGATTCACTTCATCCCTTAAGATAAATAAGGGAAAGCTTATAAGGAAACTTCTCAAAATGAGGACTCAATACAAAATATGTAGGCTTTACATATTTTTTCAAAGGAATTTTGGGAAATTGAGCTCAGAGCTTGCTTCTGTTGGCTAGCATCCTGCTGAGTTAAAGATTTTCAAATTTAGAGAAAATAAAATAATTAAAACTGCTTCTGAGGGTACTGTAAAGGACTGAAGAAATCCATGATTATTCAAATTAATGCTCTGGAACACTTTCTGATATAGCTAGGGGTAATGGCAGGCAGTTGTGTTTTCCTTGTATTTTAAAAACATCTTAATTTGAAAATCATCTTTTCGCATTTATGACCCCAATTCTACTGTGTCAAAATAGCACATTGCTATTCTCTTTTTCACTTTTTACTTTTTAAAAAGATGAAAGACTTTATTAAACTCAATCTTAAACTTCTTGAACCAAAGAATCCAGGAAAATGATGCCCTACCTGCCATTTATAAATAACCAGGTAGATCATATTGTAAGTCAGCCTGAAAATCAGTTAACTCTATTTTTTTGTTTTGTTTTATTTTCTATCTGTTGTTATAGCTCTTTATATGTTCTTAGCCAAGGATGGGAAAAAGAGTATCTGGTAATGGCAATTTATTTAGGATTGACTCAGATTGTAGACTGCTTAAAATTTTTCAGCCATTGGCTTTTAGAAAAATAGATCTATCTGTAAGGCTGCTTGCATTTGTAATTTCATTTCAGTCACAGTTTGATTTATCACAGCTCAGTTGACATTAGGCTATGACTAATTCTTTCAGTACCTTAAAGCCACTGAGCTTTTGTTGCCCAGGAACTCAGGAGACTGTCCAGGTGGTTGGTTAGCATATTGTCAGGCAGTGATATTGATGGTGTGGGAAAGCAGTAGTCTGGTCTACATAATGGTTCAAATCATTATCTAAAAACACCATTTTGGTGCTTCTTATTGGAGCAAGACTAAATTCTCTACCCTAGGATCCAATCCATTCAATTTAAAGGCCTCACTAGCTCTCTCTCTGAGCTTCTCTCTCACTCTTGCCAGCTAGTGCCCTGTGGTTGCCTATTTCTTTATTATTATGGCCCATATTTAGTAACTTTGACTTTGTTACTCATATCCTACCTAGGATATTCTCTTAAATTCTCTCCATTAAACTAAATCCTCAAATTTCTTCAAGACCCACAGTTTAAAAATCACCTTAACAAACTTACACCATCCCTCAAATATATTTTGGTACTCAGCAAGGCAGAAAATATAATACTCTAAACCCTTCATCATGTATTTTTAGTCCTTGCGTTCATACATCACCAGGCTTTGTAGCTGGAAAGGACACTAGAGATTGTTTATAGAAGGGGATGGTGAGGTCCAAAAAGATTGAGAGATTTTTTCCAGTTAGAGTTCGGTGCATTGAAGACTGATGCTCCTGAAGATAGTCTTGAGACCCAGTGGTATCACGAGATGACCTTAAAATCATCAAAGGATGGTTGACTTGTGTTTATTATAGCTTCATAGTTAAATCTGAATCTTAGAAAACAAACATTCCAGGTAATTCTTATGTGGCATCTCCCAGTCCTGCAGCAGAGGTATTCCTCAGAACATCACATTACGTACTCACTCTGAGAGCAGACAGAATGTGTTATATTTTGGAAAATTTCCACAGTTGTTTTGTGTAAAGTTTCCTTTTCCACTTTCCCATAGCAACCATTTCCTTTTGCAGAGCAAATATCTACCCTCTTAATAACTGAATTGGATTGTCGTTATCATATTATTATAACAATGATGTTATCATTGGATTATTAAATCACAAAGGCAGGGACTGAGATTGTTTTGTTTCATTGCATCCCAGTGTCTAGAACAATGCCTTGAACATAGAAAATACTAAAAAACTATTGAATGAATGAATGAATGTTTATGCCTTTTTCCAACTTAAATGTACAGTCTACAAGATAGGGTTTAGTTCTTATTAGCTTAAAGCAATTCATTTAAGTTATATAAAGCTTAATCAAGCTTTAATAAAAGCTTAATATTATATAAAGCTTAATCAATTCAATAAAAATCTACTAAAACATGAGTCACACATTTACATGCCTATAGATGCAAGCAGGGAGCACAAATGAGCAAAGTCAACTGGGTGTGGAAAAACAACACAACAATGCAAGCACAATCTTAGAAAAGGATACTAATAATGATTAGAAGTGTGGCAAAGAGCATAAGTCTCATCTAAACTGGTCGATTATTGCCTTTCAGAATGGACATCCAGTGATTTTTATAAGGAGGCTAAGATTCTGATTTAAATATAAAATATCACAATATTAAAATATTGATAATTTTTAAAATATTGGTAATTTGTTTTAAAAGAAAAACACTTTGTGAACAAATCTTTCTATGAGTATCCCAGTGGCCATCAATTGCTAGACTTCTGTTCTAGAATCAAGGGAACACATCTGGGCAGCTCTGTATAGGTAAATGAACCCAGTCCCCATGTTTCTTGTTGGGACCTCCGGTAGTATGTGGACAGCATCATGCTCTAGATGTCATGCCACCATGAGAATCAGATGAATAGAGCCCTTTACTCCAATCCAGGACCTACAAGGGCTAAGAAGATATAGCACAGATGTACGCTGCTGGCAGGCTCTGCAGCTTCACAAGCCAGTAATTGGCTTGACATTTTAAAAATAGGAAAACAACAAGACTTATGAACTCTAAATTGACCATGAAATGCTCTCAAAGTGAAATTACCACCAAGCCTTTCTTGAAACATCTTCCCAGAAAAGCAGGAAGGGGGAGGACCAGAATGGGTGAAGTTACTTTCTTAAGCTTACATATTTGAGAAAATTCTTATAAAAGTAGTGTGTAATTTGATTGAGATCTTTTGTATATTGTACAGAAGAGCATGTGCACAAGAAAGGGTTCTTTCATAAGAATGATATTGTTTAGAGCATACAATATATTATCTATTACACTGCATTATTCAGCAGGCCACGCCTTCATGAACCAAAACCGTTTTCAACTAGAGAAAGTTAGTCAAATCTTTTACTTGTATGGGAACCCATATTTTTTTTAAATGAAGACAAAACAAACCACTCAAGCAGCTAACACACACACACACATGCATGCACACACTCACATACATGTGTGTGCACGTGCACACACACACCACCATGAGCTAGGTCAATAGAATTGTTTAGTTAAAAACAGAATTTCATCAAACTGCCTTGTGTGTGCATGGGCCGTAAAGGATATTCATTCAACTACAAGTTCATTGATCAGCCCGGTGTGAAATGGAGAAAGTTGGCTGTCAGAAATAGCATCCCATGGAAGGTTTGGAACTTAGAATCTACTAACTGTGCTCATGTTCAGCTGACTAGTGAAGCATGCTGCCGTCGCTCGCTCAACATCCTTTTGAGCTCCTGCTATGTGCCAAGACACTGTGTGGACACCAACAGTCATCTCTCACCCATCCTGCTTCCAATTTGCTCCAGAGACATCCATTTTCAAGATTAGGCACTTAAGGTACACTGCTCCTCAAAGTGAAGAATGTAATCATTTCAAATATATTGACATTTTCTCTGATCCCAGTGGTATTATTTGACAAACAAAACATGGCAGTCTCAGCACAAACCCAGGGAACAGATATTTTTGATGAAACAGCTGAGCTAGGACTCAGTCTCATTATCTGTCTCCTGACCAGGTGCTTTCTGCTCTTCCTCTGAGCCTCTCTGCTTTAGCCACAGACAGCAGCCATTTGTTTCCCAGCTGGCCCATTTCCAGCTTTTGAGTTAGCAGAGATACAAGAGCATTAAACCTGAAAGAATTCTCAAAACATGAATCAAATATCCTGGTTCTAATATACCTTAGACAACTCACTTTACCTTTCCCTTCTGTAAAATAATTGGACAATATCTGCCCATCTAAACACAGAGGACTATAATGAGAATAACAGAATTTATACACATGAAGTCAACATATACAACTTAATCAAGCAGAAATAAACCTTCTTAACTCAGAATTCCTTATCAGTGTTTACCTAGTTTTGCTCGCTCCAAGATCTTAATGACTACTTGTAAAGTGGGGGACTCAAATCTAACTATATAGAGCAGGTGTTCTTTAAGATGACAAAAATAACAAAACATATATTATTGGAAATGACCAGCTTTGCTCTGGGATTAAAGTATACCATATTTATATGGTATTCTATATATTTTTCGTATTTATATACAAGGAACTGGTTTCTGATATTATTTCTTAGTTTACTCCCACTAGGGAATGAGTGGTAACCATAACCAGTAAGGCTAAAAGATTATTTCTGGTCTGCTCTAGTCTTGGTCTCTGAAGTCACAAACTTCAGCATCATCTCTCACTCTGCATCACCAGTCTTGTCAGGTCTGCCTATCTTGTCTCCTCTCCTGAATCAGTAAACTGCTTCATCCTAGTATAGATCTCCTTCTCTATCATCTGGATTATTGCAATGACCACACCAGTCTCCTGGCTCTAGGCTTGTTCTGCTCTAATCCTTTCATCCCACAACCACTCTAGTTCTCTTCCTAAGGGACACATTCGACCAGGCCACAGCCCTGTCCAAAACCCTTCAGTGACCTTCCATTGCCTTCATATGTAACACTAAACTCGCTCCCTAGCTTTCAAACCCCTCAAACTCCCCTTGCCTCCCCTTTTGCTTTTAGGCCCTCCTATGTGCTATTATTCTCTCAACCTGTAATGCTATTATCCCACAATCCAAGTGACATCAGCATGTGACTGAGCAATCTCCTAGTCATCCAGCTAAATATCACTTCCTCACAGGACCTTGCTGATCCCCCAAAATGGATTAGAGCACCCTTCACTTTCCCTTTAGTAGTAGTCATTATTCATTATTGTGTAATGTCTGTCCTCCCCACTATACTATGAGCTCCATAGAGATGGGAACTACTTCATATAGTACTATATCCCCACTGCCTAGGATAGTGAGGACCACATACTAGAATCTCAACATTTACTGATAGAGCAAATAAATGTCCAAATGAGTTAGTATCCCATGCTGTAATTTCCCCCACTCCCCACCCTTATGCTGCCTGTAGTATATTATGGTATCTACTTCTTTTTTAGGGCTTTTATTTGTCATCACATATAGTTCTTAATTTTGCTTATGTCTGATAAATAACCTGTAAGTACTGATTTTGTTTGCTGATTTCCACTCATAACTATACCTCACTGTACCCTCCACTTCTCAGCTGGCACTATGAGATATTAGCACTCAGTTCCAAAACAAAGAGATAGGTATATTTCTAATATCAAAATATCTAAGCCATTTTGGTGAATAAAGTAAGTTTTAAGAAGTACTTCCACAAAATAACACAATATATTTCCACAGGACTATATTAAGAAATTTGAAGGGAGCCTGAGTGGCTTAGTCAGTTAAGCGTCTGCCTTTGGCCCAGGTCATGATCCCAGGGTCCTGGGATCAAGTCCTGCATTAGGCTCCATGCTCCAAAGGGAACCTGCTTCTCCCTCTTCCTCTGCCTTTATCTCTCTCTATTTCTCATGAATGAATAAATAAAATTTAAGAAAGAAAAAGAAGTTTGAAGAGCCTAAACAATCAAATTTTAAAAGCACTGTTCCACCTAATTTGGGATATATTTCTCAAATTAAATGTAAAAATTTTTTGCAAAAATTAGGAAGGATTTTGGGGGTAGGAGTCAAGATGGTGGAGAAATAGCAGGCTGAGACTACATCAGGTAGCAGGAGATCAGCTCGATAGCTTATCTAAACATTGCAAACACCTACAAATCCAACGGGAGATCGAAGAGAAGAAGAACAGCAACTCTAGAAACAGAAAATCAACCACTTTCTGAAAGGTAGGACTGGCGGAGAAGTGAATCTAAAACGACGGGAAGATAGACCGCAGGGGGAGGGGCTGGCTCCCGGCAAGTGGCGGAGGAACGGAGCACAAAATCAGGACTTTTAAAAGTCTGTTCCACTGAGGGACATTGCTCCAGAGGCTAAACCAGGGTGAAGCCCACGCGGGGTCAGCGTGGCCCCAGGTCCCGCAGAGTCACAGAAGGATCGGGGGTGTCGGAGTGTCGCAGAGCTCGCAGGTATTAGAATGGAGAAGCCGGCTGCAGAGACAGAGCCGAGGACTGAACTCTCAGCTCGGGGTTACCTTGAACTGGTCGCGGGCTGGGTGAGCTCGGAGCGCGGCTAGAGGCTGGGGATACGGGAGTGATTGGGTGCTGTCCTCTGGGGGCGCACTGAGGAGTGGGGCCCCAGGCTCTCAGCTCCTCCGGGCCGGAGACTAGGAGGCCGCCATTTTCATTCCCATCCTCCGGAACTGTACGGAACGCGTTCAGGGAACAGAAGCTCCCAAAAGCGAACCTGAGCCGATTACTTAGTCCGGCCACCGGTAAGGGTGGTGCAATCCCGCCTCGGGCAAAGACACTTGAGAGTCACTACAACAGGCCCCTCCCCCAGAAGATCAACAAAATATCCAGCCAGGACGAAGTTCATCTATCAAGGAAAGTAGGTTCAATTTCTACGACAGCAGCGCAATTCCAGAGGAAGAGAAAGCAAAGCATGGAACTCATGGCTTTCTCCCCATGATTCTTTAGTCTTGCGGCTACTTCAATTTTTTTTTCTTTTTTCAATTTTTTTTCTTTTTTCTTCTTCTGCTAAATTTTTTAAAAACTTTTACCCTTTTCTTTTTTAACGTTTTTTGACTAGTTTATCTAAATATATATATTTTTTCTTTCTTTTTTATATTTTTTCTTTGTTTTATTTTTTAAATTTTTTCTTTTTTTTTTTTTCTGAACCTCTTTTTATCCCCTTTCTCCCCCACACAATTTGGGGTCTCTTCTCATTTAGTTACAGCGCATTTTTCTGGGGTCTTTGCCACCCTTTTAGTATTTTATTTGTTCCTTCATATCCTCTTATCTGGACAAAATGACAAGGCGGAAAAAATCACCACAAACAAAAGAACAAGAGACAGTACCGAAGGCTAGGGATCTAATCAACACAGACATTGGTAATATGTCAGATCAAGATTTCAGAATGACGATTCTGAACATTCTAGCCGGGCTCGAAAAAGGCATGGAAGATATTAGAGAAACCCTCTCTGGAGATATTAAAGCCCTTTCTGGAGAAATTAAATAACTAAAATCTAATCAAGTTGAAATCAAAAAAGCTATTAATGAGGTGCAATCAAAAATGGGGACTCTCACTGCTAGGATCAATGAGGCAGAAGAAAGAATTAGTGATATAGAAGACCAAATGACATAGAATAAAGAAGCCGAACAAAAGAGGGACAAACAGCTACTGGACCATGAGGGGAGAATTTGAGAGATAAGTGACACCATAAGACAAAAGAACATTAGAATAATTGGGATTCCAGAAGAAGAAGAAACAGAGAGGGGAGCAGAAGGTCTATTGGAGACAATCATTGGAGAGAATTTCCCTAATATGGCAAAGGGAACAAGCATCAAAATCCAGGAGATGCAGAGAACCCCCCTCAAAGTCAACAAGAATAGGTCCACACCCCGTCACCTAATAGTAAAATTTACAAGTCTTAGTGACAAAGAGAAAATCCTGAAAGCAGCCCGAGAAAAGAAGTCTGTAACATACAATGGTAAAAATATTAGATTGGCAGCAGACTTATCCACAGAGACCTGGAAGGCCAGGAAGAGCTAGCATGATATATTCAGAGCACTCAACGAGAAAAACATGCAGCCAAGAATACTCTATCCAGCTAGGCTATCATTGAAAATAGAAGGAGAGATAAAAAGCTTCCAGGACAAACAAAAACTGAAAGAATTTGCAAACACCAAACCAGCTCTACAGGAAATATTGAAAGGGGTCCTCTAAGCAAAGAGAGAGCCTAAAAGTAGTAGATCAGAAAGGTACAGAGACAATATACAGTAACAGTCACCTTACAGACTAATAATGGCACTAAATTCATATCTCTCAATAGTTACCCTGAATGTTAATGGGCTAAATGCCCCAATCAAAAGACACAGGGTATCAGAATGGATAAAAAAACAAAACCCATCAGTATGTTGCCTACAAGAAACTCATTTTAGACGCGAAGACACCTCCAGATTGAAAGTGAGGGGGTGGAAAACAATTTACCAGGCTAATGGGCATCAGAAGAAAGCTGGGGTGGCAATCCTTATATCAGATCAATTAGATTTTAAGCCAAAGACTATAATAAGAGATGAGGAAGGACACTATATCCTACTCAAAGGGTCTGTCCAACAAGAAGATCTAACCATTTTAAATATCTATGCCCCTAACGTGGGAGCAGCCAACTATATCAACCAATTAATAACAAAATCAAAGAAACACATCAATAATAATACAATAATAGTAGGGGACTTTAACACTCCCCTCACTGAAATGGACAGATCATCCAAGCAAAAGATCAACAAGGAAATAAAGGCCTTAAATGACACACTGGACCAGATGGACATCACAGATCTATTCAGAACATTTCATCCCAAAGCAACAGAATACACATTCTTCTCTAGTGCACATGGAACCTTCTCCAGAATAGATCACATCCTGGGTCACAAATCAGGTCTCAACTGGTATCAAAAGATTGGGATCATTCCCTGCATATTTTCAGACCACAATGCTCTGAAGCTAGAACTCAATCACAAGAGGAAAGCTGGAAAGAACCTAAATACATGGAGACTAAACAGCATCCTTCTAAAGAATGAATGGTCAACCAGGAAATTAAAGAAGAATTGAAAAAATTCATGGAAACAAATGATAATGAAAACACAACAGTTCAAAATCTGTGGGACACAGCAAAGGCAGTCCTGAGAGGAAAATATATAGTGGTACAAGCCTTTCTCAAGAAACAAGAAAGGTCTCAAGTACACAACCTAACCCTACACGTAAAGGAGCTGGAGAAAGAACAAGAAAGAAACCCTAAACCCAGCAGGAGAAGAGAAATCATAAAGATCAGAGCAGAAATCAATGAAATAGAAACCAAAAAAAAAACAATAGAAAAAATAAATGAAACTAGGAGCTGGTTCTTTGAAAGAATCAATAAGATTGATAAACCCCTGGCCAGACTCATCAAAAAGAAAAGAGAAAGGACCCAAATAAATAAAATCATGAATGAAAGAGGAGAGATCACAACTAACACCAAAGAAATACAGACAATTATAAGAACATACTATGAGCAACTCTACGCCAACAAATTGGACAATCTGGAAGAAATGGATGCATTCCTAGAGACATATAAACTACCACAACTGAACCAGGAAGAAATAGAAAACCTGAACAGGCCCATAACCAGTAAGGAGATTGAAACAGTCATCAAAAATCTCCAAACAAACAAAAGCCCAGGGCCAGACGGCTTCCCAGGGGAATTCTACCAAACATTTAAAGAAGAACTCATTCCTATTCTCCTGAAACTGTTCCAGAAAATAGAAATGGAAGGAAAACTTCCAAACTCATTTTATGAGGCCAGCATCACCTTGATCCCAAAACCAGAAAAGGATCCCACCAAAAAAGAGAACTACAGACCAATATCCTTGATGAACACAGACGCAAAAATTCTCGCCAAAATACTAGCCAATAGGATTCAACAGTACATTAAAAGGATTATTCACCACGATCAAGTGGGATTTATTCCAGGGCTGCAGGGTTGGTTCAACATCCGCAAATCAATCAATGTGATACAACACATTAATAAAAGAAAGAACAAGAACCATATGATACTCTCCATAGATGCTGAAAAAGCATTTGACAAAGTACAGCATCCCTTCCTGATCAAAACTCTTCAAATTGTAGGGATAGAGGGCACATACCTCAATATTATCAAAGCCATCTATGAAAAACCCACCGCAAATATCATTCTCAATGGAGAAAAACTGAAAGCTTTTCCGCTAAGGTCAGGAACACGGCAGGGATGTCCATTATCACCACTGCTATTCAACTTAGTACTAGAAGTCCTAGCCTCAGCAATCAGACAACAAAAAGAAATTAAAGGCATCCAAATTGGTAGAGAAGAAGTCAAACTATCACTCTTTGCAGATGATATGATACTATATGTGGAAAACCCAAAAGACTCCACTCCAAAACTGCTAGAACTTGTACAGGAATTCAGTAAAGTGTCAGGATATAAAATCAATGCACAGAAATCAGTTGCATTTCTGTACACCAACAACAAGACAGAAGAAAGAGAAATTAAGGAGTCAATCCCATTTACAATTGTACCCAAAACTATAAGATACCTTGGAATAAACCTAACCAAAGAAGCTAAGAATCTATACACAGAAAATTATAAAGTACTCATGAAAGAAATTGAGGAATACACAAAGAAATGGAAAAATGTTCCATGCTCCTGGATTGGAAGAATAAATATTGTGAAAATGTCCATGCTACCTAAAGCAATCTACACATTGAATGCAATCCCTATCAAAATACCATCCATTTTTTTCAAAGAAATGGAACAAATAATCCTAAAATTTATATGGAACCAGAAAAGACCTCGAATAGCCAAAGGAATATTGAAAAAGAAAGCCAAAGTTGGTGGCATCACAATTCCGGACTTCAAGCTCTATTACAAAGCTGTCATCATCAAGACAACATGGTACTGGCACAAGAACAGACACATAGATCAGTGGAACAGAATAGAGAGCCCAGAAATCGACCCTCAACTCTATGGTCAACTAATCTTCGACAAAGCAGGAAAGAATGTCCAATGGAAAAAAGACAGCCTCTTCAATAAATGCTGCTGGGAAAATTGGACAGCCACATGCAGAAAAATGAAATTGGACCACTTCCTTACACCACACACGAAAATAGACTCCAAATGGATTAAGGACCTCAATGTGAGAAAGGAATCCATCAAAATCCTTGAGGAGAATGCAGGCAGCAACCTCTTCGACCTCAGCCGTAGCAACATCTTCCTAGGAACAACGGCAAAGGCAAGGGAAGCAAGGGCAAAAATGAACTATTGGGATTTCATCAAGATCAAAAGCTTTTGCACAGCAAAGGAAACAGTTAACAAAACCAAAAGACAACTGACAGAATTGGAGAAGATATTTGCAAACGACATATCAGGTAAAGGGCTAGGGTCCAAAATCTATAAGGAACTTAGCAAACTCAACACCCAAAGAACAAACAATCCAATCAAGAAATGGGCAGAGGACATGAACAGACATTTCTGCAAAGAAGACATCCAGATGGCCAACAGACACATGAAAAAGTGTTCCTTGTCACTCGGCATCAGGGAAATACAAATCAAAACCACAATGAGATATCACACCTCACACCAGTCAGAATGGCTAAAATTAACAAGTCAGGAAATGACAGATGCTGGCGAGGATGCGGAGAAAGGGGAACCCTCCTCCACTGTTGGTGGGAATGCAAGCTGGTGCAACCACTCTGGAAAACAGCATGGAGGTTCCTCAAAGTGTTGAAAATAGAACTACCCTATGACCCAGCAATTGCATTACTGGGTATTTACCCTAAAAATACAAACATAGTGATCCAAAGGGGCACGTGTACCCGAATGTTTATAGCAGCAATGTCTACAATAGCCAAACTATGGAAAGAACCTAGATGTCCATCAACAGATGAATGGATAAAGAAGAGTGGTATATATACACAATGGAATACTATGCAGCCATCAAAAGAAATGAAATCTTGCCATTTGCGACGACGTGGATGGAACTAGAGCGTATCATGCTTAGTGAAATAAGTCAATCGGAGAAAGACAACTATCATATGATCTCCCTGATATGAGGACATGGAGAAGCAACATGGGGGGTTAGGGGGATAGGAGAAGAATAAATGAATCAAGATGGGATTGGAGGAAGACAAACCATAAATGACTCTTAATCTCACAAAACAAACTGGGGTTTGCTGGGGGGAGGTGGGATTGGGAGGGGGGAGGGGGCTATGGACATTGGGGAGGGGAGACGAACCATAAGAGACTATGGACTCTGAAAAACAACCTGAGGGTTTTGAAGGGTCAGGGGTGGGAGGCTGGGGGAACAGGTGGTGCGTAATAGGGAGGGCACGTTTTGCATGGAGCACTGGGTGTTGTGCAAAACAATGATTACTGTTACGCTGAAAAAAATAAATAAAATGGGAAAAAAAATAGGAAGTATTTTTTCTAATTTTGCTTTTGGAAAGATTTGGTTACATGTAATTTATTTAATTTGTAATTAGCTATGATTTTCAGAGCTAATTACAAATTAAATAAATTACATGTATTGATCGTTCATGCTTGGGAATATTTGTGAAATGACAAAAAACTAACATATCTATTGTCTTCATATACAATGACTTGTTAATGTTAGTGATTCATCACTTACATATACAAAGCAGGAACAGAGGGAACATACCTCAACATCATAAAAGCCATTTATGATAGAACCACAGCTAATATCATACTCAATGGGCAAAAACTGAGAACTTATCCTCAACAATCAGGAAGAAGTCAAAGATGTTGATTTTCATGATTTTTATTTAACATACTGCTGCGAATCTTAGCCTCAGCAATCAGACAACATAAAAAAATAAAAGGCATTCAAATCAGCAAGAAAGAAGGCAAACTTTCACTATGCAGATGACATGATGCTCAAAGAAAACCTGAGAGACTCCACCAAAAAAATTGCTAGAACTGATACTGAATTCATTAATGTCATAGGATACAAAATCAGTATGTAGAAATCTGTTGCATTTCTATACACCAATAATGAAATGGCAGAAAGAGAAATCAAGGAATTGTTTCCATTTATAATTGCTCCAATAACTGTAAGATACCTAGTGATAAACCTAACCAAAGAGGTTAAAGATCTGTACTCTGAAAACTGTAGAACACTGATGAAAGAAATTGAAGATAAAGAAATGGAAAAACCTTCCATGCTCATGGATTGGAAGAACAAATATTGTTAAATCTCTGTATTACCCAAAGCAATCTGCAAACCCTATCAAAATACCACCAGTATTTTTCACAGAACTAGGACAAACAATCCTAAAATTTGTAGGAAACCACAAAAGGCCAAAGAAATCTTAAAAAAGAAAAACAAAGCCAGAGGCATCACAATTTCAGACTTCAAGCCATATTACAAGGCTGTAGTGATCAAGACAGATGGTACTGTCCCCAAAACAGACACATAGATCAACAGAACAGAACAGAGAACCCAGAAATGGACCCACAGCCATATGGTCAACTAATTTTGACAAAGCAGGCAAGAATATCCAATGGGAAAAAGATGGTCTTTTTAACACATGGTGTTGGGAGAACTGGACAGCAACATGCAGAAGAATGAAACTGGACCACTTTCTTACACCATACCCAAAAATAAATTTAAAATGGATGAAAGATCTAAATGTGAGACAGGAAACTATCAAAATTCTCGAGGAGAACACAGGCAGCAATCTCTTTGACATCAGCCATAACGACTTCTTACCAGACACATTACCAGAGGCAAGAAAAACAAAATCAAAAATGATCTACTGGGACTTTATCAAGATAAAAATCTTTTGCGTGATGAAGGAAACAATCAGCAAAACTACAAGGCAATCTACAGAATGAGAGAAGATATTTGCAAATGACTTATCTGTTAAAGAGTTAGTATCCAAGAGTTATAAAGAACTTATCAAACTCAACACACAAATAAAATAATACAGTTAAGAAATGGGCAGAAGACATGAACAGACATTTTTCCAAAGACATACAAATGGCTAACAGACACATGAAAAGATGTTCAACATCACTCATTATCAGGTAAATACAAGTCAAAACCACAATGAGATACCACCTCCCACCTATCACAATGACTAAAATTAACAACACAGGAAACAACAGATGTTGGCAAGGATGTGGAGAAAAGGAAATCCTGTTGTACTGTTGGTGGGAATGCAAGGTGGTACAGCTACTCTGGAAAACAATATGGAGGTTCCTCAAAAAGTTAGAAATTACTGTATGATCCAGCAATTACACTCCTAAGTATTTAAACATTATTTTTTCATTTGTGTAGTTTTCTTTTTATTCTTTAGAGGCAATAAAACAATTTTAGGACTTAAATATTTTAAAGGCCCCTGAAAAGTGAATAAGCATTAGTTATTATGCTTATCATGCCCAATAGATCAAATGGCTCTATGGCTATAGGGTTAAATGTAGATGGAAACACACAGAAAAAATAAAAGGTCTGGAATTATAAACAATGAACTTACAGTGTTTCGTTCTAGGAAGGGAATTATGATTGGAAGTAGAGGTTTAAGGAACACTAGCTTAATTTATAACGGCAAAATTTTGCAGAGAGAATATGTTCCTGTATTACTTTGAAAATACACCTTGAAAGGGGGCTTAATATTATTTTTTAATTAAGTATAAAGAGAAGACTAGAGTGATAGATGTCATAGACACTAAGGATTTTCAAGAAGCTTTGGGTAATTTTTAACGATGGAAATATCTTTAAACCTATTTTTACCAGGATGTAACATATTTGGGCAGATTAAATAGTGCTGATTTTTTTACAAAACAAGTAAAAAGTCTCCAAGATAATTGTCCAAGAACTTTACTGTAGTATCTGACTATATCAAGTACTCTTGGAATGGATAATTCAATAAATGACTTTTGTAATAAATCTTCCCCATTGTTTATATCTGATTCTGTAGCTTCTAGAAACATATAATGAAAAAAATTGGTATGAAACTTTTGGTATTAAAATGATGATACTCCAGAGGTAAGAATAAGTGGACCATGTTTCATGTTACTTTGCAGTAGTTTGGTTTCACCTCAGCATTTATTCCAAGTCCTGGGTCAGTTGCAAAGGTTTTTCTAAGGACACTAAACCAAAGGCTATGTTACCACAGAGGAAGGTGTGGAAATTTCATGTAACAGGACCCCATTCTTTCAACATATATTTTAATGATTACTTTTGTTGACATTTGCAAGCAAACATGGGGTATTTAAATATAAGCATAAAAAATGCATATTTGTTTTTTTTTTCCTTCAGTACTTTGTTCATTTTTATTTTTTAAAGATTTTATTTATTCATTTGAGAGAGAGAGCACCAGTCGGGGGTTGAGGGACGGGGGAGAGGGAAAAGCAGGCTCCCTATGGAGCAGGAAGCTCCCCAAGGGTCTCCATCCCAGGACTCTGATATCATTACCTGAGCCAAGAGCAGACACTTAACTGACTGAGCCACCAACGCACCCCTAATTTTTTTTTATAGAGAAATAGAGACCATGAGCAGGGGGAGAGGCAGAGGAGAAGGTAAAATCCCAAGTCAGCTCAGCGCTGAGTGTGGAGCCTGATGTGGACTTCAATTCCACAACCCTGAGATCATGACTGAGCTGAAATCAAGAGTTGAATGTTTAACCAACTGAGCCACCCAAGCACCCCTGTACTTTATTTTTTTTTAGTTGAAGTTTATTGATTTATATTATATTACTGTCAGGTGTACAACAAAGTGATTTGACAACTCTGTACATTATGCAGTGCAACCATGTTAAGTGTAATTATCATCTGTCACCATACAATGTTATTACAATATAATTGACTATTTTCCCTATGCTATACTTTTCATCCCCATGACTCATATATTTTGTAACTGGAATTTTGTACCTCTCAATCCCCTTCATCTATTTTTGCCAATCCCCCAAACTGCACCTGGGTGCCTGGGTGCCTCTAGCAGCCACCAGTTTGTTCTCTATATTTATGAATCTGCTTCTGTTTGCTTTGTTCTGTTGTTTGGATCCTGCATATAAATCATATGGCATTTGTCTTTCTCTCTCTCAGGCTTATTTCACTTAGGATGCTATCTTCTAGGTCCAATCATATTGTTGCAAATGGCAAAATTTCATCCTTTTTTATGGCTGAGTAATATTTCATTGTATGCATTCACCACATCTTCTTTATCAATTTATCCATCATTGAACACTTTATGTTGCTTCCATATCTTGGCTATTATAAGTAATTCTGTAATAAATATAGGAGTGAATTAGTGTTTTCATTTTCTTTGGATAAATACCCAGCAATGGAATTACTGAATTGTATGGTATTTTTAGTTTCAGTTTTTTGAGAAACCTCCATACTGTTTTTCACAGTGGCTACACCAATTTATATTCCCTCCAGCAGTGCATGATGGTTCCCTTTTCTCTAAATCTTTGCCATGACTTATTATTTCTTGTCTTTTTTACTCTAGCCATTCTGACTGTGGTTCTGATTTGCATTTTCCTGATGATTAGTGATGTTGAGCATCTTTTCATGTCTGTTGGCCATTTAAATATCTCCTTTGGAAAATTTTTATTCAGGTTCCCCACCCATTTTAATTGAGTTATATGACTTTTTTGTCGTTGAGATGTGTGGATTCTTTATGTATTTTGGAAAATAATCTCTTATCAGATATACTATTTTCAAGTATCTTTTCTCATTCAGTAAGTTGCTTCCTTCACTATGCAAAAGCTGTTTAGTTTGATGTAGTGCCAATAGTTAATTTTGCTTTGGTTTTCTTGCCTGAGGAAACATATTCAGAAATATATTGCTAAGGCCAATGTCAAAGATATTACTATCTTTGTTTTCTTTTAGGAATTTTATAGTTTCAAATCTTACATTAAGGTATTTAATCCATTTTGAATTTATTTTTAAATGAAAGTTGTCCAGTTTCATTCTTCTGTATGTAGTTATCCAGTTGTGACAACACTATTTATGGAAAAGACTGCCCCTTCCCCACTGTATATTCTTGCCTCTTTAATTGTACATTAATGGACCATATACACATGGGTTTACTTCTAGGCTTTCTTTTTTTTTTTTTTTAAATCAAACCAACTCCACACATAAGAAGGGAAATAATCAAGATTAGAGCAGAGATCAATGAGGTAGAAAACAGAGATACAGTGGAACGTATCAATGAAACTAGAAGCTGGTTTTTTTGAAAGAATCAATAAGATTGATAAACTACTGACCACACTAATCCAAAAGAAAAGAGATAAAGCCCAAATTAATAAAACTATGAATGAAAAGGGAGAGATCACAACTAACACCAAGGAAGTAGAAACAATCATCAGAAATTATTACCAACAGTTATATGCCAATAAGCTAAGCAACCTAGATGAAATGGATGCATTCCTGGAAAACTATAAACTCCCAAAATTGAACCAGGAAGAAATTGACAACCTGAATAGACTGATATCCAGTAACAAGATTGAAACAGTGATCAAAAACCTCCCAAAAAACAAGAGCCCAGGACCTGACGGATTCCCTGGGGAATTCTACCAAACTTTCAAAGAAGAAATAACACCTATTCTCCTAAAGCTGTTTCAAAAAATTATAGCAGAAGGCAAACTTCCAGATTCTTTTTATGAAGCCAGCATTTCCCTGATCCCCAAACCAGGCAAAGACCCTACAAAAAAGGAGAATTTAATACCAATATCACTGATAAATATGGATGCAAAGATTCTCAACAAGATCCTAGCAAACAGGATCCAACAGCACATTAAAAAGATTATCCATAAACATTCGGGTACACGTGCCCCTTTGGATCACTATGTTTGTATCTTTAGGGTAAATACCCAGTAGTGCAATTGCTGGGTCATAGGGTAGTTCTATTTTCAACATTTTGAGGAACCTCCATGCTGTTTTCCAGAGTGGTTGCACCAGCTTGCATTCCCACCAACAGTGGAGGAGGGTTCCCCTTTCTCCGCATCCTCGCCAGCATCTGTCATTTCCTGACTTGTTAATGTTTATAGCAGCAATGTCTACAATAGCCAAACTGTGGAAAGAACCTAGATGTCCATCAACAGATGAATGGATAAAGAAGATGTGGTATATATACACAATGGAATACTATGCAGCCATCAAAAGAAATGAAATCATGCCATTTGCGACGACGTGGATGGAACTAGAGCGTATCATGCTTAGTGAAATAAGTCAATCGGACAAAGACAACTATCATATGATCTCCCTGATATGAGGACATGGAGAAGAAACATGGGGGGGTAGAGGGATAGGAGAAGAATAAATGAAACAAGATGGGATTGGGAGGGAGACAAACCATAAATGACTCTTAATCTCACAAAACAAACTGGGGGTTGCTGGGGGGAGGTGGGATTGGGAGAGGGGGAGGGGGCTATGGACATTGGGGAGGGTAAGTGCTATCGTGAGTGCTATGAAGTGTGTAAACCTGGCAATTCACAGACCTGTACCCCTGGGGATAAAAATACATTATATGTTTATTAAAAAAAAAAAATTTGGAAGGGGAGGCGAACCATAAGAGACTATGGACTCTGAAAAACAACCTGAGGGTTTTGAAGGGTCAGGGCTGGGAGGTTGGGGGAACAGGTGGTGGGTAATGGGGAGGGCATGTTTTGCATGGAGCACTGGGTGTTGTGCAAAAAGAATGAATACTGTTACGCTGAAAAAATAAATAAAATGGGGAAAAAAAAAGATTATCCATGACCAGGTGGGATTCATCCCTGGGTCACAAGGATGGTTCAATATTCACAAATCAATCAATGTGATAGAACAAATCAATAAGAGAAGAGAGAAGAACCACATGGTCCTCTCAATTGATGCAGAAAAAGCATTTGACAAAATCCAGCATCCATTCCTGATTAAAACGCTTCAAGTACAGGGATAGAGGGAACATTCCTGAACTCCATAAAATCTATCTAGGAAAGACCCACAGCAAATATCATCCTCAATGGGAAAAAGCTCACAGCCTTCCTGTTGAGATCAGGAACACAACAAGGATGCCCACTCTCACCACTCTTGTTCAACATAGTATTAGAAGTCCTAGCAACAGCAATCAGACAATAGGGAGAAATAAAAGGTCTTCAAATTTTCAATGAAGAAGTCAAACTCTCTCTCTCTTTGCAGATTACATGATTCTTTATATGGAAAACCCCAAAGACTCCACCCCCAAACTGCTAGAACTCATACAGCAATTCAGTAACGTGGCAGGATACAAAGTCAATGTACAGAAATCAGTGGCTTTCTTATATACTAACAATGAAAATACAGAAAGGGAAATTAGAGAATCGATTCCATTTACTATAGCACCAAGAACCATAAGATACCTGGGAATAAATCTAACCAAAGAGGTAAAGGATCTGTACTTGAGGAACTACAGAACACTCATGAAAGAAATTGAAGAAGACACAAAAAGATGGAAGACCATTCCATGCTCTTGGATCGGAAGAATAAACATTGTTAACATGTCTATACTGCCTAGAGCAATCTATACTTTTAATGTCATTCCAATCAAAATTCTACTGGTATTTTTCAAAGAGCTGGAGCAAATAATCCTAAAATTTGTATGGAATCAGAAGAGATCACAAATTGCTAAGGAAATGTTGAAAAACAAAAACAAAACTGGGGGCATCACGTTACCTGATTTCAAGCTTTACTACAAAGCTGTGATCACCAAGACAGCGTGGTATTGGCATAAAAACAGACACATAGACCAGTGGAACAGAGTAGAGAGACCAGATATGGACCCTCAACTCTATGGTCAAATAATCTTCAACAAAACAGGAAAAAATATACAGTGGAAAAAAGACAGTCTCTTCAATAAATGGTGCTGGGAAAAGGGGACAGCTATATGTAGAAGAATGAAACTCGACCATTCTCTTACACCATACACAAAGATAAACTCGAAATGGATAAAAGACCTCAACGTGAGACAGGAATCCATCAGAATCCTAGAGGAGAACATAGGCAAACCTCTTCGATATCAGCCACAGCAACTTCTTTCAAGATATGTCTCCAAAGGCAAAGGAAACAAAAGCGAAAGTGAACTTTTGGGACTTCATCAAGATCAAAAGCTTCTGCTCAGCAAAGGAAACAGTCAACAAAACAAAGAGGCAACCCACGGAATGGGAGAAGATATTTGCAAATGACAGTACAGACAAAAGGTTGATATCCAGGATCTATAAAGAACTTATCAAACTCTACACACACAAAACAGATAATCATATCAAAAAATGGGCAGAAGATATGAACAGACACTTCTCCAATGAAGACATAAAAATGGCTATCAGACTTCCAGGCTTTCTATGTGGTTCTGTTGATCTATGTGTCTTTTTTTATGCCAACATCATGCTGTTTTAATTACATAGCTTTGTAGTATATCTTGAAATCTGGGATGGTGATACCTCAAGCTTTGTTCTCAATATTGCTTTGGATATTTGGAATCTTTTGTGGTTCTATGCAAATTTTAGGATTATTTGTTCTAGTTCTATGAAAAATGCCCTGGCATTTTGACAGGGTTTGCCCTGAATCTTGTAGATTGCTTTGGGTAGATGGATGTTGTAAGAATTTTAATTCTTCCAGTCCGTGAGAATAATCTTTCAACTTATGTTTAGTCTTCCGTTTCTCTCATCATAGCTTTCAGAGTATGGTTCTTTCACTTTCTTGGTTAAATTTATTCCTAGGTATTTTATTCCTTTTAATGAATTTTTAAATGGGATTGTTTTCTTAATTTCTCTTTCTGCTAAAAAGTACATGTCTAATGCATCCAAGAACATTCTGTTTTCACCCATTCAGACAAGATAGTATTATTTTAAATGTCATAGTTTTTATATAGTCTAACCCATTAAAAATTTATTTTTCTAATAATCTGGATACCACATGATTGTTTTCCTACATTACTTAACTTTTTAAAAAAAATAATTTTTGAGATTTTTTTAATAGTCTTCTTTTGTCTACAAATTTCCTTTATGTTTAGACATTATTTTCAAATCCAAAATCTGAATTGACCATGATTAACACAAGGACAATTTTGTGTTCCATTTTTTAGTGTGAGGAAAATTATTTATTATCTTTTTATTTCCAACATAAAGTCTAGAGAAAATGTTAATTGATTCCTTCTGGCAATAATTGAGAACTGGTAAAAGTATCATCCTAAAAACATGAGGTAGCAAGCAATGTTAAAGAAAAAAATGTTGGAAAATATTAAAGCCAAATTTTCCTAACAGTATTATGAAAGAAGGACATTGAGCATTCAATACAAGGACAAAATATAAGAACAAAGAAATACATCAAACCAATGAGAACGAGATCATCAAAATGCCATAATATTCCAAAAGTGGCAAGTAGTAAGAAATTAAGGCATTACTGAAAAAAAAAAAAAGGAGTGAAAACAGTAGATGTAAAATGGAGCTGTGAAGAGGAAAGTTGAAGAAATTAAGAAAATTAACAAATTGTAGTTTTTAGTACATTGTGTCATTTAGATAAGGACCAGTAACATAAAAAACAAGCTTGTTTTTAATTTCTAATTTTATTCTGTAACGTGAACCAGATGCTACACAAAACCATTCAGTTCAACTGATCAAGTGGAAAATTACCTTCTTTCCAGCAGAAACCCTTGGTCATCCAATTTAAGAATTTTGTTCTATTTTGGCATTGTGTCAATATTTTCGGTAATGTAGAAAGAAACTGATCAAATTTGAGATAAATACTAAGCCACTCCAGGTGGGTGTTCTAGGTCTGGCTTTAGCCAGAAGCATCTTGACGTTGCTGTGCTTTGGGTTTTGGTTTGGCAGAGCCAGGTTTTTTGTGACCTCAGATCTGTTTCTCTGAACCTTACTGTTCACACCATTCCAATTTCCCTCCTTCATTTTAGACTGACTGAAATGGCCATCCTTTATTTTGAGTAGGTCTTAACTCATTTTTAAATCTCCTGGAGAGAGATATAAAACTGAACCCCAAACATTGAAATCATATATGCAGGGCCACCCAAACCCCTGAGGAGTCTTATAGGCCTGTGCCCAGCTTGGCAACTGATGCGTATTCCAGGCATTACTCCTTCAAAATCCCAGAAAGCAGTAAACTCCCTCTGTATTTTCTAATTGCAGTGTGGAAGAGAAGATAATTTTGGAGGAAATAAAAATGTTTTCCAGCTCCTGACATGAATATATTAATGAAGTCCTAACCTCAGCCTCTTGCATTTGGAGGCCAAGGAAATTACTCGACATTGGCAGCCTTGGGACACGGCCCAATACCTGGGGATTGAGCATGCTCAGTAAACAGTCTCAGAAGGGGATTCAGCACAACTCAGAGCTTATTATCTTCTGTCTATCCCAGACCAAATCTAAGAGAACATTTAAAAACAAATCTCAACACTGCCTGATTCTGCTGAAATTAAGGTGGCTATTCAAGTTGTTTTAACTTACAGAAGGTTCAGTATGTCAAAAATATTCTTGCTCTGATACCAAGGTTATGAAAAATTAAGGTGGCTAGTTGACTTTTTTTCTTTAAATCCATCCTAAATCTTGGACTGTGTTCAAAAGTTTACTTTTTTTTTCTGTGTTCATCCAAATGAACTTGATGAGGAGCATCAGCCACCTGTGGAAGTTTTGTTTGTTTTACCTCCTTTATAGCTTTCTCATTTAAATCACCCAAATACACCAACATTCTGTTTTCCTTTTCATAGGGAAAGATAAAGCATATTTCTCAGTGCTTGTGCGTCATCATTCCAATTTTATATTGCTGAATTCACTCAGGTGGACTTCCTGAGCACAGCATGTGTCGGGCCTTTCTGATGGGAAGGAATAGCCCTCGAGCTTTTCTCCTGTCCAGTAGTTTGTTTGGATATTCTTGTGTCCACTCATCTTAGATTTCCCAAAAGAATCTCCACTTTAAATATTGTGTTTTTCTGTTGTCTTAAGACATTGAATGTGAAAGGCCATCCCAGGACACTTCCTTAACCATAATATCCACACATGAGTTATGTCAGTGTTTGGTACAGGCACTACTTTCTCAGTGTCCTCATAGTTACCTTATCCTACGGCAATCTGTGTTCTGCTATCCCAGGGCACCAAGCTTTTATCTTGATAAAAGCTGATGTAGGCTAGCCATTTCTGCAGTAGATCAAAGGACAGACTGTTAGCAGAAAGAATCCCATCATACAGCCAGTCACAAACGTTCTCAGAGTGGAGAGGATGGTCTAAAATAGTTCTTTGCTGTTTCCAAACTAAGCAAATTCTCTCTCATATGGGCCTACAGAAGTCCCTTCTTTCTTGATATCCTTCCTTCCTTTCCTACCATCTGTCCACCTTCAAGACCCCCTTTGTCACTGACCCTGTGTATAAGCTCTGGGAAACCCATTCCTGGTTTCATCCAAAGAAGGGATGATGAGTTCTCATTTTCTTTGGAGCAGATCCCTTTAAAAACCAGCCTATGTCATGCATAATACAGATGTGTTATTCTGCTGGAAAAATTGCTTCTGGGCAGAGGTGAGGATGCATGTGAATAGAGGTGGTGAGAAGTCCATTTCACCATAAAGGAATAACAAGAATTTAGGGAGAAGAAAATATTTACCTAGGAGACTCCCATTGATATAAATTTTAAAATTATGATGATTGAAGTTGACACATTATCTATTAAGATAATGGTAGTTAATATCACTGAGTATTTTCTTTACGATGGATACTGAGCTAAGTGCTTTGCTTGGATTATATATTTACCTCAAAATGGCTCTAAGTAGTAGGTGCTATTTTTGTTACAATTTTATAGGTGGGGAAACAGATTAAGAAGATTAAATTGCTTACTTATAATTAGACCATCCTGACTTTGGGTTCAAAAGATGATGTTCACTGTGCCCATTATAGTTACTTGAGTATAAGAGTCAATCCTAATTAAATTAAAAGGACTTGGAAGTCAAAAAGTTTTATACCCACCCACTTCTCCATAGCACATACTTGCATAGAGCTTAGAACAGTGACCTGAAGACATTAAGAACTAACAAATGTTAGTGAACTGTATGAAGGCACAGCAGGATTTTCATAGGTTAATGAAGGCATACACCACATTTTTGGAGTTATAGTCAAGTGTTCACTCTTTAGGTTTACACATATAGAAATAAGAAGTGAAATATAGCAATGACAGGGAACATACTTAAAAAGAGAAATGAAAGACCTTAGCCAGAAATGAAAACAAGATAAATATCACCCTGGACCAGAAATGGAATAGAGATCGAAAATGATGAGCTTGCTGAACCCAAAAGCCCATGAGGCTCTGGCTACAGGCAGTGGTTACCAGGAGGCAAAGTTCTTGGAGTAAAAGAGGCTGGAAGTTCTCCATCACACATGGAGCAGGAACCAGGTTTATAGCATGAAGACAGGGGTTCAGGTAGGGCTCTCCTTAATCACAAAAAGACACTAAACAAAAGAAAAATAATGTGGCAAGTGTCCTCCTGGAGCTCTGGTCTTTTGAGAGCTGAGGATCTGAGAAAGTAGCATGTTGATTCATCAAAATATGAGACAGTAAGCCAAGTTGCCTTCTGGCTCTGCAAAAGGATCTACTGTCTCCAGTATCTTGGTGGAAAAGACATCCAACACTGTTCTAACTCTTCTTAATTTAGAGGCTCAGAGGGCCAGGAAGAGGCAGTTGGAAATCTGCTAGCCTGAGAGGGAGAGACAAAAATACTATGAAATCTAATGTTAAAAAGCCAACAAAATCAACAATGAAAACATTCTTACAGAATACTTTATAGACTCAATTTTATAGACTATTTTTAGCAAAACCTCTAAATAAGTATGCTAAATGTGTTGAAAAAGAAAAGGAGGCATTACTTAACAAGAACAGGAAAAACTCCATAAAACAAAAACAAGGAAAAATGAAACAGGTACAATAGCAAGGAAAAAGAACCAACTCTAAACTTGGTAATGAAAAAAATATGATATCAAAATGAAAATAGTATAAATTCCAAAAGAGAAGAGTTGATGAAAGACTAGCTATTTGGACAAGAGTAGATAGAACACAACCTGCTTTTCAGTTCACGTCACAAAGAAAATACTATTAGGCCTTGACCTTT
Source organism: Meles meles (assembly GCF_922984935.1). NCBI lineage: Eukaryota > Metazoa > Chordata > Mammalia > Carnivora > Mustelidae > Meles > Meles meles. The sequence continues at coordinate 13,425,790 of NC_060079.1, read as the reverse complement.
TCTTCCCAAAGGCTGTCTAACCATCTGTGAGATGTGGCTTTGAGTCTGCTTAAGCCCTTCCAGACTTAGTTCAGCAAACATCTGTGATGAGAGTTTTCTAGGGGTAAATGCATCCTGCTTCTGTATATTAAGGACATTCAGTCACCATGAAAGTGAATGCAACCCCACTTTGCTAGAATAAGGATCTGGAAGCAATGAGAAGTGACTTGCCCGTCCCACTCTCTTCAAGTCCATCTGGTAACCAAAGACAGGGATGGAGGATCCCTGAGTGATTCAGTGACCACACCTCTGTGCTCTACTAGAGTCTAGAGTGTGAGGGGCCCAATCTGGAGGGCCCTTCAATCCCAAGATGGAGAGAACATCAATCTCGGTTGCTAGGAGTTGCAGAGGAAGGAGTTTGGGAATTAGAGGAGGTGTTGATTACCCTGTCTTAAGAGAGAAATGGTGCTCATGGGTTTTGTGTAATCCAGGACAAAATCAATCTCCACCAGAAGGGTTGTGTATGTGACTGTGGGGAGCCCCCATTCCTGGTTAGGCTACTAGGTGTCTGGAGGATAAAATGCATCCAAAAAGGCATCTTATTGGGTACTGTGTTCTAGAGCTATAGCCCCTGTTCAAGGGAACCAGGAGGGCTTGTAGCTGAGAGTGGCATTCCATACCTGAGATAGGGGCTCCCCTTAAAAGGAGCCTTCTGTTAGAACCAGAGAAACTAGAAGTTCACTGGGAAACTGGGGGCCATTGTGGGACCTGAGGCTGCAGAACAGAACATGTATGTTGAATTTTCTTTCAGTTTATTCAGACTTTTAAAAATACTGTGGACATTGCACTTGCCATTTGAAGCATTGGTGCTTGCCATTATTGAGGATTTGAGTAAAGTTAATATTCCCTGGGGTTTTTAACGCATGAGCATCTTCTACACAAAGCTGCATAAACAGGAGTGGCATCCTGAAAGTAGATTAAAGAGTTTGGCTCATTTTTTTTGGAGCATCCTCTTAGCAGTGGTTGCACTGAAGATTCTTGCTTGTACCTTTTAATCTTATATAGTCTCAAGCTGAGCACTACCTTCTCCTGGCTCCTCTGCAATGCCATGCTAGATCCAAAGTGTATATGCTGGCCTCTGGAGGCCTCTCTCCTATCCCTGCTCACATCTGGTCTGCTCACTCATCTCCTCTGGTCAAGCTTTCTTTCTGCCCTTTAGCAACTCTTAACTCCAGAAAATTCTGCCTCCCCTCCTAACTATCTTGTGTAACAATTTCTTTTCGTTTTTTCCTGTCTCTGTTATTTGTTTTGTTTCCCTAGAAACACAGAGCTGGAAGATACTGTAGGGACTACCTACTTCAGCACCCACATCTTACGATGAGAAAACTGAGGCCCAGAGAGTATAAGGGGTGTGTGTGTGTTTGAGTGAGCCATGGGATCTGGCTCTTCTCGGAGAGCTGGCTATGTTTCTCGGACTTTACGTCAATAGGGTTTCTCAGGGTGGCAGTCACTTCCTGCAGCCCTTGAGAACACCCCAGAAGTCCAGCAATGCAGGTCATTCTGAAAGTATCTGCTCTGTCTTGGGAATAGACTGAGTCTGTCTCTGATCTTTTTGTACTCTTTGCGAAGTCTGACCCAGTGTGCTCCTTCCCAGCTTCTTGACAATCCTGCTGTCATCCAGAATGTTCTCCCCCAGTCTGACCTGATTCTCCATCCTACTGCTTCTGTCTAATATTGATCTCCTTGCCATGAAATTTGGCTACTGGTCCAGCAGGAGGTTGCATCATTCCATCCTCTTAAGTGTTTTTTGATGCCCCTTGGTAGCCACGAGCTAGGTTACATTGGGATCAACTCAGCCCCCAGCTCCCCAGAGACTGAGAAACGGCCCATCTGCACCTGCATGCCGTGCCTGCCAAGACAATGTGCTGAGGAAGATGTCTGCAAATTTTAGGGCTGATGAGGATGGGGCTCTCAGAGAGTTCTTGCTGGACATCTGTGACCTAGGGCTTCTCTTTAGGGAGAATAAAGTGAGGTAAACTTAAATGGGCTTAGAACCATAGAATGCTAGTCCTGAATGATAAGTAAAATTTAATCTCGACAAGAGCCCAGTGGGTATCTGATTTAAGAAGCGTCCGCATCATCTTGGGGGATTATTAAAAATTCAGATTTGCAGGCCCTATCCACAGAGAGTATGGTTTACTTGGTCCACAGTAAAGCGCAGGAAGATAACTTTCTAATAACCACAAATGACTGCAATTTGGAACCCCTCAATATGCACACCTCCTGTTGCTGCAAATAAGGAAACTGAGGGCCAGGACCTCTTGGTCCTCCACCCGTGTTCAGCAGGTTGTGGCTCCCCAGCCCAGTAGAGAGAAGATCTCTAACTTGGATTTCAGGCTTCTACATGGCCATTACTCTCCTTGGCTCGGTGAGAGGTGGGCTGTTCTCCCAGATGCGTACCTGGAGGAAAGAGGAAACCCAAGGGCATGAAGGAGAGTGGCACAGAAAGAGAATTGGAAAAGCAGTGAGGACAACTGCAAGTGCTTCCTCACTTTGCTGAAGGAAATCACTGAGCGAGAGCACCCAGTCAACTCTGGAAAAACAGCCATCCACTACCTGCCAAGCCATTAAATGTGTGGTCATCACTCACCTAATGAAACACAACAGAATGTCTACAGAAGCCTTTCTTTCTTCCAGCCTCATCTTCCTCCTTCTCCATCCTCCCCCTTCTCTTCCTTATTTTATTTCCTGCCATATAATGTGAAATACCAAGAATTTTTCAATGTGACATCACACAAATGCAAGTATGTCAAGATATCTGCCAGTCCCCAAAGTCCACCAGGAGTAATGCAGCCGCATAGTCCTGCCTTCTTGGCATTCCTCGCACTTCCTTTTCTCAAAGGGTTGTCCGTGATTGAGTGTTACATACTCAGAGAGAGTGCAGAGGAGGAGGCATTAACAGTTTTCTAGCAGAAATGCTTTTTAAAAAATGATTTTATCTTTCAATCTGAGTTCCTCTTTAAAATTAAAATAGCCATTCAGCTCTTTTGTGCCTAGTGTGCGATTTCAAATTACATCCTCTTGCGGTTTTCCTGGTCCTTGCCAAGACCTCGCAGATGAGAGGATGTTTTATACCTTCAGTATAAGTTTTGTTCCACTTACACACATTAATCACCAAATGCCAAGAAGTGGCAAATATATGGGACAAAACAGGCAGCATAAATTACGTTTTAAGGTGTCCAGATAAGAGCAAAATCAACATCTCCATGTACCACCTCAAATCTCTTTTGGAATTAGATGGTGGTATAAATCTGAAGCTATAAATAAGCAAGACATTGCTGCACTGTTATACTAACATCATAAAAATGAACCACTTTTTCCCCCATTCTGAATGTGCCTGAATTTGAACCAGAAGTCAGAATGGTTTTAGAGAAACACGAAAATGTGCTAAATAAAAGCAAATTTGAACTGGGAATTTTTTTCAGATCACTAAACGAAAGTCATCATCATCGCACATTGTAGCTTCTTTAGAGCTCCAGTCACACTGGCACAAAATTCCTGGGTAAATGATCCTCTTCACTTTGTTGAATAACATTGTGAGTTACAGTGCTAATCACTCCTGTAATGAGATATCCAGTTAAGAGAAAACAGCGGTGGAATCCCAGTTGATCAAATAAATGGAGGAACCCTGCGTGGATTTAGAAAACCCCACACATACATGTGTTAAAAGTGTCAGCTCTCAAGATGTGCTGGACGATTCTGGACCCCGCTGCTTTTGGAGCTGAGGTGTCTGTCATGGGTGATCCCCCAGGAGATACCAAGTCACCGTTCAACAAATGATGGTAAAGGTACATGCATCCAACTCTGTGCAAGCCTAGCAGATACTGAGAGGACATGCCTACCAACGAGATACCTCTGGGTTTTATAGACAGCTCTTGGGATGAATGAAGTACCATTTACCATGCTTAAGTATCAAAAGTGATCTCATTGTAGTTTGGTACAAGAAACATTATTTTACTCACAAAAATATCATATATTGTCTATTGGAACCCATGCCAAAATCATAATCTGAAGATGCTGCAATATTCCAACTATTCTGGGCAGAAGGTCTACAACTGTATGATTAAAAATAAATATGTTGACATCAATAAATATGAAATGCAATAAATTTGCTGGTGAATAAACTTCTGCACCTTTCAGGTCATACTGTAAGTACAAATAACAATTCTACCTTTCAAAGAATGCTGGTACCTGAAAAATCAGCCATAATATAAAATGGATGTGGATGGATTTTTTTTTAACACTTTGGACAAAGTAAATATATCATGGAGAATTCAAGATAGTGGCAAGACACAATAAACTAATTGAAAGTAACCTATAGGAGGGCGCCTGGGTGGCTCAGTGGGTTAAGCCTCTGCCTTTGGCTCAGGTTATGATCCCAGGATCCTGGGATCAAGCCCTACATCAGGCTCTCTGCTCAGCGGGGAGCCTGCTTCCCTCCCCATCTCTCTGCCTGCCTCTCTGCCTACTTGTGTTCTCTGACTGTCAAATAAATAAAAAATCTTAAAAAAAAACCCATAGATATAGAGCCAAAGTTCACATAAACAAAAAATAATAATATTTATGACTGATAGAAAGCTATAAACTACGTAATAAGTTTGAAAGAATTCCAATATGCGTTTCCATGCAACAAAACCAAATAATTCCCTGACTGAGTAAATAATAGGAAACAGGGGGAAACAAGAATTGTAGTAGGTACTACCTTGAACTTATTATTATAATGATTCTACTGGTTTTAAGTCATAGCTTACCTTGAGGCAAATATGTATCCCAAATGTTAGTAAAATAATACCAAATCTACTTCTTATCAGTTGTGTGGCTCCAGGTTTGTTATTTTTTTGTTTAACAAACAAACACTCCCCCCTCCCCTGTCGGGTCCCCACCGTTGTTGTCCTGGTGTCCACCCTCCAATAATGGAGGCCTGGCCTGACAATTGGCCTAGGAGCTCCTGATAGGGGAAAAGCTCCTTGTACTTGGAGGAGACTGAGGGAATGTGTGTCAGAGCCAACAAATCCAGGATTTTTGGATAACTATAGTAATGGCTGCTTGATGTGTTTTTTTTAATTTTAATTTTTTCTTTAGCAAAAAAGGCAACAGCGGCCAACATACTGCATTTTTGAGTGAAATACCTGAAGTTGTTACTAATCCAATACAATCGGTTGATTTGCTAAGCCAAAAGGAAAAGGGGACCATGACTGGCTTTGTATTAGTGGAGTCTTGTACCCCAAACCAGAAAGCCCCGGCAGAAGTGAGTATAAAGAGGGACATCCACTAACAATGAGATAGAAGGGGATGCGCCCACTGGCCAGGAGCCTGTGATCCAGGATGTAATGGTGGATCAAATAGTACTTACAAGTGAAAGGACCTGATAGCTGTAATCAGAAAGATTGTCTCAATGGGAACATTAATGTTCTGAGGGAAATGTGCTAAAACTCCTCAGGAATTCATTTAGCTGTCACAGTCCTGGGCCAATGATGCGTATTGATATCCGCAAGTTTCCAAAGCAGTGATAACAAAAACATATTTCAGGACCACAAGCGTATCTGCACTTCATCCCACAGTCTGTCACGGTCTGTTTCAGCATCTGAGTCTACAGCTACAAAATGAAAAGCGGACAAATTGAGCACAAATTGAGTCATGAATGATACGTATATACCTGAGGATTAATTATATTGAAATTGTATATGCACCTCTCTCATAAAATAAGGGAATGCCCATTTTAGAAAATGTCCCATTAAAAATGAATTGTATGTAAGATTTAAAGGATTTGAAGGTTTCCGAATGAAGTTGGCCACCCAGAAATTCTTCATTCCCCAAGCACTGTGGATTGTGGAACACTTAAAATACTATGCAGATTGGGGTGCCTGGGTGGCTCAGTTGGTTAAGTGTCTGACTTCTGCTCAGGTCGTGATGTGGTCCTGGGATCCAGCCCCGCATAGGGCTCCCTGTGCAGCAGGGAGTTTGCTTCTCCCTTTGTCCTTCCCCTGGTCATGTTCTCTCTCTCTCAAATAAATAAATAAAATCTTTTTTAAAAAATCAACTTCTTTCACCTCTTCACCTATCTATATAACACGAGTGTTCATTTTGTTGCACACAGCTTTCCAACTCAACATAAATTTCCCTTTTTTTAAAAAATCACAAACTTGGGGCGCCTGGGTGGCTCAGTGGGATAAAGCCTCTGCTTTCGGCTCAGGTCATGATCCTAGGGTCCTGGAATGGAGCCCCACATCTCTGCTCAGCAGGGAGCCTGCTTCCTTCTCTCTCTGCCTGCCTCTCTGCCTACTTGTGATGTCTATCTGTCAAATAAATAAATAAAACCTTTTAAAAAAATCACAACTCTTTTGTTTTAGTCTCCCCCTCTTTTTCTCTCTTTTCTTTCCTTGTGGAAGCTATATTCACAGTACAGACAAATGTCTACCTACTGAACATTCTTTATTACAAGTTACAATGTATGTGCACATTGTCTCTCTGAGAAGGAAAAGAGGAGAGTCTGTGCAGTCCTACACTATGTGGCTTTCTGTGGCCTTCTCCATACTAATCCTCGAATTTGAGCTTGAAGAGACCATACGTGTAGTCTGGCTTACTATTCTTATTTGCTGGCTAAAGACAGTAAGGGTGTCAAGTTGTTTTCTATTAGCTCCAGCCCAGTGCTTGTCCCACTGCAGAGAATCCCCCACCCCCACTTCCTTTTCTTATTGATGGTAATATGCCCTGATAGTTCCATTTGCTTGTTTGGGGAGAGGGGAGTGAAGTGGCTGGGACAGGAGCTGGATAGATACTGACGGCCCAGAATATTATGATGATGTATGAACATTGCTAATATAATAATTATTCTTTCTCAAGGGGAGAGCCCCTAAAATAAACATAAAACCTAATAAGAATCAGATATAGTTTGCTTAACCACAATGTGGTTAACATCCAGATGTGAAATATGGAATTTAGAAATACATGCATTCAGAACTAATCTCTTTTCCTTCCTGAATATTCAGATTGGTATGCTATAGAATTTAAACATCTTCAGTCTCCCCGTGGCTATGATTATGGACGTTTCCAGCAGTGCTATAAATATGTAAACAAAATGCTGTGGGAAAATGACTTCTTTTTCAGAAAGTGCATACAAAGACATCTCCTGTAGATTCTTTTTTCAAGTCCAAAACAATGTATTGATATGCACAGACTGTTCTTTATTCCTAATCTATGAGCCATGGTGATAGCACACTGATCTGATCAAGCAGAACTCCAGAGGTCCACCTCTCCTTTCCCAGGTTTCCTTCTGTGTTCCCTAGTGGCCCCATGGAGCTCCCCACCTCCTGGGAACAATACATTGCTGGGAAGGGCACTCTGTGAAACCTCAGTATAAAGGACCGGAACTTTGCACAGAGCCCCCTCATTGAAACACACCTACTCAGGTAACAACCTCCCTGAAATTTACATATAATGCAAATCAGAGCCAGCTGTAGCTAAAATTGTGACCAGGCATGAGTTTCTTACAGAGCATTTTGTACCCTTTGCCCTTTGGTGACTTGGGGACCTTCAGTATTCACACTACTACAAAGGAAGTTTTGAAAAGTCCGTGAAGTTTCTTTATCTTAAAGAGATTATGACAAATAAAAAATCAGTGGTCCAGTTCAAAGCATGTTTATGGAGGAAAATGCTGAATAGCAGTTTGGATACAGAAATAAATTAAAGAATGACTTATATCCAAGCCAAAATCCATACACAGATACCTGTGTGAGTATTAAAAAATATTAGGGGGCTTATGAAAAAAACTGAGCTAAAAAAAAAACACTTCTCTCAAGAAAGACAGCTTTAGTTGTTTTTTAAAAGGCAGTATGGTTGAGTTAAAAACCCATTAAGTCAATGAACTATTACTTTCTAAGTTCAAAAAGTGACATTCTTATTTGCATCATTGTCCTTGAATTTAGTGCTTTTAAACTGAAGTTATCATTTATTTTTTTAACACTTAAAAATTCCACTTCACTTTTCCAAATCTTTCCCTCTCCTCGTCATCTCATGTACTTAATTTTCCCCCTTTTACAAAAGCCTTAGAAAGGGGAAGGAGAGGAAAAAAGATTTAACAATTAGAGGCTTAAGTAAAATTTTGATAAGTTTTCATCTAGCTCCTGCAGTCACAACTACAACAAACTGAGTGTTTTTCAGATATTCTAAACAGCTTCTGATGCTCTGAGAAAGAAGGGTGCCAGTTAATCTACCACTCATTGAACTGGATTGGGTACTAAATTGGAACTAGAGGAAGAAGCGAACCAGTTATCAAATGTTTCAGGAGCATTCCTGTGTGAAGGCTCTGATGTTGGGTGTTGGTGTCCTTCTTCCAAGCTGCCCACTGTAAGCAGCTCACTGTCTGAATAAGCCCTTCCTCATCTCCCCACAAATATTTATTGAACAACTATTCTAGGTCCCTGCCTTCATAGAATGTACATTATAATTGGTAGAGAAAGAGAGAAATGATATCTCATTATCCCAAGAGTTAAATGATTAAAAAATACATATAAAAGACAGAGAATGACTTTGTTGGATATCAAAAGGGGCAGTCAGAGAAGGACCCTAAGTGCATTTAATATTACATGTCAGCTACCTTCTCTCTGAGATGCTACAGCTCAGAAACTAGGTCTTCATTTCTGTCTGGAAAGATGAAAACTTTTTTTAAAGAATAGTCAACTATGGAATAATATAGAAGTATTTACCCTTGGAATATAAACACTAAGGGAACACAAGGAAGCTGAGAAATAAGAATAACTATTCTAGACAGAACTGTTTGGTGAAGTTTTATAAATGACCTCCATTCTTAAAATATGATATCCTTGATTCTGTCCCCTTTTGTCCCAAGAGCCCAAGTTTCCTGCAGACTTACCAGGAGAGGTATGGTAATCTTCACAGAATCTCTGGGAAATGCTGCCATCAGCTTCTGCCCCTAAGAGATGTGGTGCTCTGTGAAGGGATGAGATGAGGTGTAGTTCAAGGGAGATGAGTGGCAGAAAGGCCATCGGATTCTTGGTGAGATCTAGTCCTAGTTCTGCACGGTGGCCAAATGGCCTGAGTATTCCCCAAACTTGACAGAAATATAGTTCTCTAAGGGGAGAAAGGTTGTTTCCTTTGGTTATTGAACTTTGGTGTTAGAAATGTGGTTCTAATTTGTTTCGACTATGCTGTGTTTCCAATCTTATGTTATACTTGACACTAATTTTTTCTATCCTTTTTTTTTCTTTTTGATCCTAAGCAGCTCAGAAAGGGAAACATGGTAGTAATCATACAAGCTTAATGTGCTGATCCCGGTCTTTATGACATCTCCTTTCTAAAAGTCTATAATGTGGGCAGAGACAGGAAAGGATGGTTTAGGAGATATTCAGTAACCAAACATACAAGCCACAATGCCCCTCCCCTCGGTACAGCGTATGTCACAGACCCTCATAGTGCCTTGTCACATATCTCGCCCCTGAATCAGGACAGAGTTGCTAAAAAGGAGGGATTTCTCATTTTTAGTTCTTTAGTTCTCATCTTTAGTTCCATCATTTGTGTTGATACAACCTTTTAAATTTTAACAGAAAAAATATAAGATAGACAAGGTTAAATTTCTATCTGAAGATTTATCTTAAGGGTAATTGTTTTAATCCCTAGTTTTCATTTTTTTCTTGAGAACCATAAACATTTTTTCCTTAACTAAAGAATCTTAAGAATATATACAAAGTACATTATTTAACATGTTGCAGAGGGAAAGTCTACACAAAGTGTTATAATTGTTTATCAGTTTGTAGGATGACCTACATTAAAAGTTTCTACTTTTTAACCACTTCTAAAATTGAATCTTATGTAAAGTACCAATATATAGAGTCAATAACATTTGGTTGTTCTCATTAAAACGGGGGTGAAAAGACCTAAATGTCCTCTTTTTCACAAATGCACACCACACATGTAAGAAACACATTTATACCATGCCCTGAGAAGGTCCTAATGTATGTCCCCAGAATAGATGGCTCTGAGGGACACACTCTTAGAGTCAGTTTTTGGGGGACCCCACTCCTAGCCTTACAATATCACATTTCATAGGTGACCATATTTGTTTATATTGAATGTGATTACCTTTTTGGTGTGTCTAGCATTTGATTTTGCTTATTCAATCTCCAAACACCAGCCAGGAAATTTAAAAGGCACCACATAAAAAAAAAAAAAAAAAATGAGTTCATTTTTTTATTTCTCCTTTTATACCCTTTTATGAAAATAGAATTATGTAAGTCATAGTAATCAAGTTGCTTTGAAAGGAGCCTAGAAATTTTACCTGGATCTGCTCTTAATTTTTTTCTTTGTTTGTTTTTTGTTTGTTACTGTGTTAAATAGTCAACAAACTCCTTCTATACACAAGGCAGTTAACTGTCTAAACGAACCCAATTAAGACAGCATGGTTTGGGGCACCTGGGTGGCTCAGTGGGTTAAAGCCTCTGCCTTCAGCTCAGGTCATGATCCCAGGGTCCTGGGATCGAGCCCCCCATCGGGCTCTCTTCTCAGCAGGGAGCCTGCTTCCTCCTCTCTCTCTGCCTGCCTCTCTCCCTACTTGTGATCTCTCTGTCAAAATAAATAAATAAAAATTAAAAAAAAAAAAGACAGCATGGTTAAATAGAAAGAACATGGGCTTTGGAGTTATCCCAGTTCAATCAGTTGGTGAGCTGTCCAACTGTGCCTCAGTTTCTTCATCTATAAATTGGGGATAATGTCTAACTTGCAGTGTGGTTTTTGCAGTGTGAAGCTCAATGGGATAATGCATATGAAAATACATATCCTTGCACTTGGCCCAGAACACCCAATTTCCCTTCAAGTGGGAAGTAGAAGAGGGAGGGGTGTGGCTAAGTTTTCTGTGGCTTAACCATAGAGTGCAGGGTAAAAGTCTGACATCTAGTGGTCAGAGTGACATTTGCACCTCATCTTGTAGGGTTGAGTCTCAGAAGTTCCCAACTTGGATATGCAGCAGAATCACCTGGAGAAGGAGGCCCCCTCTCATAAAGATCCTGATACTGTACGTCCATGCCAAGATGGGGGAAGATCTAGCTTTAAGAGCTCCTCCAAACGATTCTCACACCACCTGTTAGTCATAGGTAGTTTGAGGTCAATATCCTGAAGGTTCAGAGAAGAGAGGCTGGTAGGTGAGAAAGGTCTTTATTTTAAGCTTTTCATAAAAAGAGATCTTGTGTTGCAGGAGTACAAAGGCAAGAAAGTACTTTATGAAAGAGTGGATTTCCAGGTGTTCCAAGTCAAGCAAACCTAAACAAAACTAAGAATGATCTTAAAAAGAGCAGTAACCATAGCTCTTTATATATATATGAAGAAAACCTACCAAAAAGCACTACACTTAATCTCTCATTAGTTTATTGAGAAACACAGAAAATCAATTATAGCATTTCTATACATTTGACAAACACTTATCTAAAAAAATATTAATTTGCCATCAGCTATGTTCAAAGAACTGTGTTGACCCTTAAGAGTATAACTTGAGTAATACTGATTTCTACAGATCTCATGGGCTACTGGGGAGATGAACAAGTAATCAGACCATTAAAAAGGCATCTTAAGAGTCTTAAGACAGGGGCGCCTGGGTGGCTCAGTGGGTTAAAGCCTCTGCCTTCGTCTCAGGTCATGATCCCGGGGTCCTGGGATCGAGCCCCGCATTGGGCTCTCTGCTCCGCAGGGAGCCTGCTTCCTCCTCTCTCTATGCCTGCCTCTCGGCCTAGTTGTGATTTCTCTCTGTCAAATAAATAAAATATTTTTTTAAAAAAAAGAGTCTTAAGACATAGAAAGGAAAGAAAGGTATGGAGGTATGCAAAACGCTATCTGTATTAGTTTTCTAATTAGTTTTCTTCTGCAACAAATTACCGCAAACCTATTGGCTTAAAACAATGCAGATTTTTTAATCTTACAGTTCTGAAGGTTAGACATCCAGAATGAGGCTTATGGGGCTAAGTCATGATGTCCACACAGCTATGATCCTTTGGAAAGAATCAGCTTCCTTGTCTTTTCCAGTTTCTAGGGGCACCTTGTGTCTTTGGCTCATTGCTTCATCATTCTGACCTTGGCTTCCACTGTCACATCTTCTCTGATTCTAACTCCCCGGATTCCCTTTTATAAGCGCCCTTGTGATTACACTGGGCCCATCTGGGTAATTCAAGATCATCTCCCCACCCCGGTCTCCTTAAGTTAATCACATCTTGCAAAGTTCCTTTTGCTACACAAGGTCATATATTTACGGATTTCGACATTAAGACATGGACATATTTGAGGAACCATTATCCTGCCTATCACATGATTCCACCCAGACCTGGGGAATCAGGGCAAGAACGCCTACCTAGAAGAAGACATATCTGAACAAAAAAAAAAAAAAGAAGAAGAAGAAGAGATATCTGAATTTGAACTTAAATGATAAAATATTATATTTCCAGGAAGAAAAAAAATAGTGAGATATGAGAAAAAGGTGATCAGTCATACAGTAAGATTTCCCAAAGTGGAAACATGTGAGGAGACCCAGAGATAAAAGGACGTATGCCTGTGGATCTAAAGACAGTGCTTTAGGGCTATGTGGCAGGTGAGAGAGGGAGATGAGAAGGTTCTAAAAATAATCAGAGGCCAGTGTATGGAGAATAATGTCAAAAGCTGCATTATGTGACTTCGGAATTTTTCCTGTGAGTAGCAGGGAGTTAAACTAAAGAACTTTAATTGGAAATATTTCACTCTGGTGTGAAGTGAAGCTTGGAAAGGGGTATGGTTGGAAGCTGATGTGCATTGAAATCCAGAGGAGAGTTGATAACAGCTGCCTAACCTGGTGGTTCAGTGGCTAATGACACTGGTTCATGCTGCAAGGTTCCTTCACCTACCTTCGATGTGGTAGGTGCAAAATGCTCAGCCTCTTTATACTTCATTTTCCTTATCTGTAAAAATGGGAATAACACTAGAGCCCACTGGAGCTCACCCAGTTGCATTATTCCGAGGAATGAATGCGGAAATACATTTAAAGTACTTGGGATAGAAACTGGTACATGACAAAGATCCAGTAAACATTAACCATTGTTATTTACTGGTCATTTCAGTAGGAATGGAGACAACTGAGCAGACTCAAGAGCTATTTTTTTTCCCATATACTTTTTTTTTTAATTTCTTTTCAGCGTAACAGAATTCATTGTTTATGCACCACACCCAGTGCTCCATGCAATATGTGCCCTCCATAATACCCACCACCTGGCTCCCCCAACCTCCCACCCCCCGCCCCTTCAAAACCCTCAGATTGTTTTTCAGAGTCCATAGTCTCTCATGGTTCATCTTCCCTTCCAGTTTCCCTCAACTCCCTTCTCCTCTCCATCTCCCTATGTCCTCCATGTTATTTGTTATGCTCCGCAAATAAGTGAAACCATAGGATAATTGACTCTCTCTGCTTGACTTATTTCACTCAGCATAATTCAAGAGCTATTTAAAAGAAAGAATGAATAGAACTAGTGGCAAGTTGCTACAGTGGGGTGAGGTAGACCAGGAAGCCAAGACTAATGCTCTGATGTCTAGGTGGGCAATTGATTTAACGGTGCTGCAGATAATAGTGCCCTAGGACACAAGGAAAGAACTAAGGTGTAAGTATATGTGTGTGTAGGGGATAAGAGAAGTGACTGGTTCAGGTTTTGACATGTTGAATTTGAAACTGATTGTGAGACTCTTGAGAGATCCAATAGACATTTGGTGGCTATGTTTAGAAAGATTTGAGCTGGACATGGGAGTCATTAATTGAATCCAGGAGAGTGAATGAGATCACCTGGGAGCACATATAAAGTAAGGGAAGGAAGACCTAGGGTAGAAGATGTGGATGAAGAGGACTCTGCACTTTCCTTCTCATGGCATTTGTGACATTGAGTTCTAACTGTTGTTTCTTGTCTCTGCCACATGACTCTATTACACTGCAGGCTCCCTGAGGGCAATGATAGAGTCTAACTTGCTCACCATTGTACCTCCAATAGGTAATATCTTGCTGGCATTTATGAACCACACTTCATAAATACCTTCAGTTGACTTATTAAATTATAGGCATCCTTCAAAACCAAAAAGGATAAGTAAAATATATAGTAGAAAGAAGCTGTGAAAGATCTTTGAAAGTCCGAGCATGAAGACAATTAATATTGTAGCAATATGCATAAGGAATTGGATAGCTTTAATAATGAGGTATATGAGAATTGGGGAGGGTATGTGCTATAGAGAGTGCTGTGAAGTGTGTAAACCTAGCGATTCACAGACTGTACCCCTGGGGATAAAAATACATTATATGTTTATAAAAAAAATAAGAAATAAATAAAAAATTTAAAAAAAATGAGGTATATGAGAAATTGGTAAGTAAAAGTAGAACAATCACTCTAAGATGAACTATGTAGAAAGAATTGATGGAAAGTGGCTGTTGGATGGTGATGATGGTGGTGGTTGTGATGATGATGATGGTAGGCAAAAATGAGACCTGTGGATGATAATGTCATTAAAAATAGGATAAATTACCGGAGGAGGAGTCAAGATGGCGGAGAAGTAGCAGGCTGAGACGACATCAGGTAACAGGAGATCAGCTCGATAGCTTATCTAAACATAGCAAACACCTACAAATCCAACGGGAGAGCGAAGAGAAGAAGAACAGCAACTCTAGAAACAGAAAATCAACCACTTTCTGAAAGGTAGGACTGGCGGAGAAGTGAATCTAAAACGACGGGAAGATAGACCGCGGGGGGAGGGGCCGGCTCCCGGCAAGCGGCGGAGCAACGGAGCACAAAATCAGGACTTTTAAAAGTCTGTTCCACTGAGGGACATTGCTCCAGGGGCTAAACCGGGGTGAAGCCCACGCGGGGCCAGCGTGGCCCCAGGCCCCGCAAGGTCACAGAAGGATCGGGGGTGTCAGAGTGTCGGAGAGCTCGCAGGTATTAGAACGGAGAAACCGGCTGCAAAGACAGAGCCGAGGACTGAACTCTCAGCTCGGGGTTACCTTGAACTGGTCGCGGGCTGGGTGAGCTCGGAGCGCGGCTAGAGGCTGGGGATACGGGAGTGATTGGGTGCTGTCCTCTGGGGGCGCACTGAGGAGTGGGGCCCCAGGCTCTCGGCTCCTCCGGGCCGGAGACTGGGAGGCCGCCATTTTCATTCCCGTCCTCCGGAACTCTACGGAAAGCGTTCAGGGAACAGAAGCTCCCAAAAGCGAACCCGAGCCGAGCCGATTACTTAGTCCGGCCGCCGGTAAGGGCGGTGCAATCCCGCCTCGGGCAAAGACACTTCAGAGTCACTACAACAGGCCCCTCCCCCAGAAGATCAACAAAATATCCAGCCAGGACGAAGTTCATCTATCAAGGAGAAAGCAGATTCAATTCCTAAGACAGCAGAGCAATTCCAGAGGAGGAGAAAGCAAAGCACGGAACTCATGGCTTTCTCCCCATGATTCTTTAGTCTTGCGGCTACTTCAATTTTTTTTTCTTTTTTCAATTTTTTATTTTTTTTTTCTTTTTTCAATTTTTTTTCTTTTTTCTTTTTTCTTCTTCTGCTAAATTTTTTTAAAAACTTTTACCCTTTTCTTTTTTAACGTTTTTTGACTAGTTCATCTAAATATATATATTTTTTCTTTCTTTTTTATATTTTTTTATTTGTTTTATTTCTTAAATTTTTTTCTTTTTTTTTTTTTTCTTTTTTTTTCAGAACCTGTTTTTTATCCCCTTCCCCCCCCCCCCACAATTTGGGGTCTCTTCTGATTTGGTTACAGCGCATTTTTCCGGGGTCTTTGCCACCCTATTAGTAGTTTATTTGCTCCTTCATATCCTCTTATCTGGACAAAATGACAAGGCGGAAAAAATCACCACAAACAAAAGAACAAGAGACAGTACCGAAGGCTAGGGACCTAATCAACACAGACATTGGTACTATGTCAGATCAAGAGTTCAGAATGACGATTCTGAACATTCTAGCCGGGCTCGAAAAAGGCATGGAAGATATTAGAGAAACCCTCTCTGGAGATATTAAAGCCCTTACTGGAGAAATTAAAGAACTAAAGTCTAACCAAGTTGAAATCAAAAAAGCTATTAATGAGGTGCAATCAAAAATGGAGGCTCTCACTGCTAGGACCAATGAGGCAGAAGAAAGAATTAGTGATATAGAAGACCAAATGACAGAGAATAAGGAAGCCGAGCAAAAGAGGGACAAACAGCTACTGGACCATGAGGGGAGAATTCGAGAGATAAGTGACACCATAAGACGAAACAACATTAGAATAATTGGGATTCCAGAAGAAGAAGAAACAGAGAGGGGAGCAGAGGGTCTATTGGAGAGAATCATTGGAGAGAATTTCCCTAATATGGCAAAGGGAACAAGCATTAAAATCCAGGAGATGCAGAGAACCCCCCTCAAAGTCAACAAGAATAGGTCCACACCCCGTCACCTAATAGTAAAATTTACAAGTCTTAGTGACAAAGAGAAAATCCTGAAAGCAGCCCGAGAAAAGAAATCAGTAACATACAATGGTAAAAATATTAGATTGGCGGCAGACTTATCCACAGAGACCTGGCAGGCCAGAAAGAGCTGGCATGATATATTCAGAGCACTCAACGAGAAAAACATGCAGCCAAGAATACTCTATCCAGCTAGGCTATCATTGAAAATAGAAGGAGAGATAAAAAGCTTCCAGGACAAACAAAAACTGAAAGAATTTGCAAACACCAAACCAGCTCTCCAGGAAATATTGAAAGGGGTCCTCTAAGCAAAGAGAGAGCCTAAAAGTAGTAGATCAGAAAGGTACAGAGACAATATACAGTAACAGTCACCTTACAGGCTAATAATGGCACTAAATTCATATCTCTCAATAGTTACCCTGAATGTTAATGGGCTAAATGCCCCAATCAAAAGACACAGGGTATCAGAATGGATAAAAAAACAAAACCCATCAGTATGTTGCCTACAAGAAACTCATTTTAGAAGCGAAGACACCTCCAGATTGAAAGTGAGGGGGTGGAAAACAATTTACCATGCTAATGGGCATCAGAAGAAAGCTGGGGTGGCAATCCTTATATCAGATCAATTAGATTTTAAGCCAAAGACTATAATAAGAGATGAGGAAGGACACTATATCCTACTCAAAGGGTCTGTCCAACAAGAAGATCTAACAATTTTAAATATCTATGCCCCTAACGTGGGAGCAGCCAACTATATCAACCAATTAATAACAAAATCAAAGAAACACATCAATAATAATACAATAATAGTAGGGGACTTTAACACTCCCCTCACTGAAATGGACAGATCATCCAAGAAAAAGATCAACAAGGAAATCAAGGCCTTAAATGACACACTGGACCAGATGGACATCACAGATATATTCAGAACATTTCATCCCAAAGCAACAGAATACACATTCTTCTCTAGTGCACATGGAACCTTCTCCAGAATAGATCACATCCTGGGTCACAAATCAGGTCTCAACCGGTATCAAAAGCTTAGGATTATTCCCTGCATATTTTCAGACCACAATGCTCTGAAGCTAGAACTCAATCACAAGACGAAAGCTGGAAAGAACCCAGATACATGGAGACTAAACAGCATCCTTCTAAAGAATGAATGGGTCAACCAGAAAATTAAAGAATTGAAAAAATTCATGGAAACAAATGATAATGAAAACACAACAGTTCAAAATCTGTGGGACACAGCAAAGGCAGTCCTGAGAGGAAAATATATAGCGGTACAAGCCTTTCTCAAGAAACAAGAAAGGTCTCAAGTACACAACCTAACCCTACGCATAAAGGAGCTGGAGAAAGAACAAGAAAGAAACCCTAAACCCAGCAGGAGAAGAGAAATCATAAAGATCAGAGCAGAAATCAACGAAATAGAAACCAAAAAAACAATAGAAAAAATCAATGAAACTAGGAGCTGGTTCTTTGAAAGAATCAATAGGATTGATAAACCCCTGGCCAGACTCATCAAAAAGAAAAGAGAAAGGACCCAAATCAATAAAATCATGAATGAAAGAGGAGAGATCACAACTAACACCAAAGAAATACAGACAATTATAAGAACATACTATGAGCAACTCTACGCCAACAAATTGGCCAATCTGGAAGAAATGGATGCATTCCTAGAGACATATAAACTACCACAACTGAACCAGGAAGAAATAGAAAACCTGAACAGGCCCATAACCAGTAAGGAGATTGAAACAGTCATCAAAAATCTCCAAACAAACAAAAGCCCAGGGCCAGACGGCTTCCCAGGGGAATTCTACCAAACATTTAAAGAAGAACTCATTCCTATTCTCCTGAAACTGTTCCAAAAAATAGAAATGGAAGGAAAACTTCCAAACTCATTCTATGAGGCCAGCATCACCTTGATCCCAAAACCAGACAAGGATCCCACCAAAAAAGAGAACTACAGACCAATATCCTTGATGAACACAGACGCAAAAATTCTCGCCAAAATACTAGCCAATAGGATTCAACAGTACATTAAAAGGATTATTCACCACGATCAAGTGGGTTTTATTCCAGGGCTGCAGGGTTGGTTCAACATCCGCAAATCAATCAATGTGATAGAACACATTAATAAAAGAAAGAGCAAGAACCATATGATACTCTCAATAGATGCTGAAAAAGCATTTGACAAAGTACAGCATCCCTTCCTGATCAAAACTCTTCAAAGTGTAGGGATAGAGGGCACATACCTCAATATTATCAAAGCCATCTATGAAAAACCCACCGCAAATATCATTCTCAATGGAGAAAAACTGAAAGCTTTTCCATTAAGGTCAGGAACACGGCAGGGATGTCCATTATCACCACTGCTATTCAACATAGTATTAGAAGTCCTAGCCTCAGCAATCAGACAACAAAAAGAAATTAAAGGCATCCAAATTGGTAAAGAAGAAGTCAAACTATCACTCTTCGCAGATGATATGATACTATATGTGGAAAACCCAAAAGACTCCACTCCAAAACTGCTAGAACTTGTCCAGGAATTCAGTAAAGTGTCAGGATATAAAATCAATGCACAGAAATCAGTTGCATTTCTGTACACCAACAACAAGACAGAAGAAAGAGAAATTAAGGAGTCAATCCCATTTACAATTGTACCCAAAACTATAAGATACCTAGGAATAAACCTAACCAAAGAGACTAAGAATCTATACACAGAAAATTATAAAGTACTCATGAAAGAAATTGAGGAAGACACAAAAAAATGGAAAAATGTTCCATGCTCCTGGATTGGAAGAATAAATATTGTGAAAATGTCTATGCTACCTAAAGCAATCTACACATTTAATGCAATCCCTATCAAAATACCATCCATTTTTTTCAAAGAAATGGAACAAATAATCCTCAAATTTATATGGAACCAGAAAAGACCTCGAATAGCCAAAGGAATATTGAAGAACAAAGCCAAAGTTGGTGGCATCACAATTCCGGACTTCAAGCTCTATTACAAAGCTGTCATCATCAAGACAGCATGGTACTGGCACAAAAACAGACACATAGACCAGTGGAACAGAATAGAGAGCCCAGAAATCGACCCTCAACTCTATGGTCAACTAATCTTTGACAAAGCAGGAAAGAATGTCCAATGGAAAAAAGACAGCCTCTTCAATAAATGGTGCTGGGAAAATTGGACAGCCACATGCAGAAAAATGAAATTGGACCACTTCCTTACACCACACACGAAAATAGACTCCAAATGGATGAAGGACCTCAATGTGAGAAAGGAATCCATCAAAATCCTTGAGGAGAACGCAGGCAGCAACCTCTTCGACCTCAGCCGCAGCAACATCTTCCTAGGAACAACAGCAAAGGCAAGGGAAGGAAGGGCAAAAATGAACTATTGGGATTTCATCAAGATCAAAAGCTTTTGCACAGCAAAGGAAACAGTTAACAAAACCAAAAGACAGCTGACAGAATGGGAGAAGATATTTGCAAACGACATATCAGATAAAGGGCTAGTATCCAAAATCTATAAGGAACTTAGCAAACTCAACACCCAAAGAACAAACAATCCAATCAAGAAATGGGCAGAGGACATGAACAGACATTTCTGCAAAGAAGACATCCAGATGGCCAACAGACACATGAAAAAGTGCTCCACGTCACTCGGCATCAGGGAAATACAAATCAAAACCACAATGAGATATCACCTCACACCAGTCAGAATGGCTAAAATTAAAAAGTCAGGAAATGACAGATGCTGGCGAGGATGTGGAGAAAGGGGAACCCTCCTCCACTGTTGGTGGGAATGCAAGCTGGTCCAACCACTCTGGAAAACAGCATGGAGGTTCCTCAAAATGTTGAAAATAGAGCTACCCTATGACCCAGCAATTGCACTACTGGGTATTTACCCTAAAGATACAAACATAGTGATCCGAAGGGGCACGTGTACCCGAATGTTTATAGCAGCAATGTCTACAATAGCCAGACTATGGAAAGAACCTAGATGTCCATCAACAGATGAATGGATCAAGAAGATGTGGTATATATACACAATGGAATACTATGCAGCCATCAAAAGAAATGAAATCTTGCCATTTGCGACGACGTGGATGGAACTAGAGCGTATCATGCTTAGTGAAATAAGTCAATCGGAGAAAGACAACTATCATATGATCTCCCTGATATGAGGACATGGAGAAGCAACATGGGGGGGTAGGGGGATAGGAGAAGAATAAATGAAACAAGATGGGATTGGGAGGGAGACAAACCATAAATGACTCTTAATCTCACAAAACAAACTGGGGGTTGCTGGGGGGAGGTGGGATTGGGAGAGGGGGAGCGGGCTATGGACATTGGGGAGGGGAGGCGAACCATAAGAGACTATGGACTCTGAAAAACAACCTGAGGGTTTTGAAGGGTCAGGGGTGGGAGGTTGGGGGAACAGGTGGTGGGTGATGGGGAGGGCACGTTTTGCATGGAGCACTGGGTGTTGTGCAAAAAGAATGAATACTGTTACGCTGAAAAAATTAATAAAAAGGGGAAAAAAATATAGGATAAATTACCATTTATGTTCTTGGGTGATTCAAGTACAATGTTGTCTAGTGACAGATCTTTTTCTGGTCCAATAGTTCTGGGGTAATGGCAGCCTTATAATGGAGATCCTGGTCAAAACCTCAAATATTCCTTTTCATGTATTTATATATTCATTCCACATTCATTGAGCACCCACTGCATATCAGGACACAAAAATGAGTGAGATTGCCTAAGAGGGAGTGAAACGACACATCACTGGTATAAAAGGAAGTATAAACAAATTAACAAGCTACAATACTGATTTTATAATCTAGATATAAGACACTCTACCAAAATTGCTTTTTCAAGGTCAATAATGACCTACATGTTTCCAAACTAAATAATCAATTCTAGGTTCTCATCTTACTTGACCTATCAATAACATCTGAGAGAACTGATTACTCCCTATTCTTGTAATATTTTGTTCCCTTGGATTCCTGGTTTGATTTTACTGCCTAGTCCTTTTTAATCTTCTTCTATGATTATTCCTCTCTTCCATGACTTCTAAACATTGGAGTGCCTCAGAGTTGAGCACTTGGATCTCTTCTCTATCTATACTTACTTCCTCAGTGATCTCATCTAATGTCTTGGCTTTAAATGTGCTGAAGAATTTTTTACTTCAAGCCTCAAATTTTCCTCTGATTTCCAGGTTATGTAATCACATATCAAACTCACATCTCCTCTTGAGTGTCTAGGAGGTATCTCAAACTTACCATGTCCAAAATCCAATTCCTGACTATCCCTTTAAAATCAGCTCTTCCCATAGTCTTCCCCTCTTAGTCATGGCAATTTTATCCTTCTAATTGTTCAGGCCAATTTATATGGACTCATCCTTGACTTCTGTCTTTCTCTAGCACCCAACAGACAATCTTTCAGAAAATCTTCTAGCTTTATTGTTACGTTATATCCAGGATCTCATTTCTTTCATTACTATCAAACTTCTCCACGCCATGGGCATCTCTCACTTGGACAACTGCAAGAGTTCCTAACTGTTCCCCTGCTTCTACACTTGCCTTCCTATAGCCTTGTCTGAACACTGAAACCAGATGATCCTGTTAAACATGTTGGGTTACTGCTCCACTCAAATCCTGCTTTTTGTTTCAGAGAGAAAGCCGGAATCACGATTACCTATCAGACCTTAGATTCTCTCCTTGCTCATTCTTTTGAGTCATACCAGCCTCCTTGATATTTCTTAAACATGCCAGACATTTGTTTGTTCCTTCCGCCTGGAACAGTTTACTCTTTTTTTTTTTAATTTTTTTTAAATTTTTTTTAATTTTTTTTTATTTTTTAAATTTTTTTTTAAATTTTTTACTTATTTCTTATTTTTTATAAACATATCATGTATTTTTATCCCCAGGGGTACAGGTCTGAGTATCGCCAGGTTTACACACTTCACAGCACTCACCATAGCACATACCCTCCCCAATGCCCATAACCGCACTCCCCCTCTCCCAACCCCCCCTTCCCCCAGCAACCCTCAGTTTGTTTTGTGAGATTAAGAGTCACTTATGGTTTGTCTCCCTCCCAATCCTATCTCGTTTCATTTATTCTTCTCCTATCCTCCTAACCCCCCATGTTGCATCTCCACGTCCTCATATCAGGGAGATCATATGATAGTTGTCTTTCTCCGATTGACTTATTTCACTAAGCATGATACCCTCTAGTTCCATCCACATCGTCGCAAATGGCAAGATTTCATTTCTTTTGATGGCTGCATAGTATTCCATTGTGTATATATACCACCTCTTCTTTATCCATTCATCTGTTGATGGACATCTAGGTTCTTTCCATAGTTTGGCTATTGTAGACATTGCTGCTATAAACATTCGGGTGCACATGCCCCTTCGGATCAGTACGTTTGTATCTTTAGGGTAAATACCCAGTAGTGCAATTGCTGGGTCATAGGGTAGCTCTATTTTCAACATTTTGAGGAACCTCCATGCTGTTTTCCAGAGTGGTTGCACCAGCTTGCATTCCCACCAACAGTGTAGGAGGGTTCCCCTTTCTCCGCATCCTCGCCAGCATCTGTCATTTCCTGACTTGTTAATTTTAGAATGGCTCATTCCTTTACCTCCTTTCAGATCTTTGCCTAGTGCAAAGTTGGGAAGAGAGGCACAATCGGCTCTTGTGAACTGGTACTAGCAGACTACAGTGCACCAACGGGAGGCTAGCTTGTGTGAGGTCAGTTTGTCACCCCTGTGAGATTAAAGACCTATCCCTCAAATGCCTGAAAGATTCTGATAGCACTTAAAAAAAAAAATCCACCTTGGGATTATGTCTCTTTCCTCAAATAGGCCTCTTCCCAACAAAGCACAGAGAGAGTGACATGATTGGCCACGCAGTCCTTTGGTTTAGGATGTGAAAGTTGGACCAGAGGGAAAGTGCAGAGAAGGGCTACCCAGCAAACTTCACTTGTGCTCAGCTTTTAAAGACCTGCTCATTCTGGGCATAGGCCTAGATAACAAGAGAGTCCTTGTCCTCAGAGTCTCATAAGGTGCCTCATTCAAAAGTCCTGCTGGGCAAGAATGAGTCCCCAGTTAAAACAGCAAATCTGAAAAGAAAAATGAGAACAAGTTTAAATGGGCATATTTATCTAACCCTCTATAATTGCAAAACTTACAATTCTAGGGCAACTGTTTTCCCTTCAAAAGAGTTAGAAAGAGAACATTTTTTTCTTGGAGAAGGATGTAAGATGATTTGAATAGGGATGAAATATATATTGCCAGCCCCAAGTAAACTGCCAATATGAACCCAGAAATATGAATAAAGTTTGAAGGCAATAAAAGTTTTTTTTTAAAGTGCTTAAAATGTGCCAGATATTGTGCAGACTGTTTTACATAACTTAGTTCATTTAGCCTTCACAAAAAGTTTCAAATTAGGTATTGTTCTCCCTATTGTGTAAATGGGGAAACTGACACCCAGAGAGTTCAGATAAATTAGCTCAGGTTGGTGGTAAATGACAGAGTTAAGTCTATTCAGCTCCAAAGGTGCTTTCCACTATTCCAGGTACTGAAGACAGGTAAAGGGGATGTGGCCAGTATCTCCTACAGAGGATGAGGCTGAGGACAAGGCTGATTTCCCTATTGAACTGTTCCTTATCCACCCAGACTTGCCTCCTTGGTTCCTCTCTGGTCACCCTTTCATAAAACGACTCTGGATCATGGCCACAAGAGGGCAGACATGCCCGAAAAGTCAGGAGCACTAGAAGGAATGAGGAACTTTATCCTGCCCATTTCCACTCTTGGTCTCCTTCACACCAGGATTAGAAGAGGCACTCCTGGGTCTGCAGAATAAATGGCAATAATTACCATTTTGTCCTTGGCACAGCTTCATCAACTAGTGCTTTTTATCATTTTCATTTTACAGAAACACTTAAAAAAGAATGAGATAGAGACCTGTGACGTCACTATTAATATTTTTCTAGACTGTAGGGTCTTGTTGGAACTGTGGAAAGTGCTGATCCCTCAAGACAAATTGCTCTGATAGGATAAGCAGCCCAAAGCATAGAGTTCAGGCACTTAGAGGGAACAAGTCTTCTTCAGCCCTGAGTTTCTCACAAACAAGAAATATTAATTAAATAATTTTAAAAAAGAAACTCAAAAACGTATTGTATCGGGTTTACTACCTTCAAGATTTTGCAAATGAGGCTCCTTGGCATTATTATCCCATCGTATAAGTAAAGTATCTTGAACTCAGGAACATATCAAACCACAAAGTTTTTCAGCAAAAATAAGTATGACTTGCACTAAGTATTTACTTTTAGAACTCTTTTTGCCAGACCTCATGATAATCTCTACATCCAGAATCCACACAAAAATCAAAGTCAAAAGAGATGTACCCTGATAATCAAGTTCTGGGAGGCCAGGCTGTCTGTCACTCATAAGAAGAGTCAATGCTTAGTCTACCCCACTCAGTTTGACCCAAATTAGAGAAAACTGATAACCTCACCCTGTTTGCAGTGTTTTAGTATCTTATAGATAACAACAAAGCATTGGAAGAATATTTTCGAAGGCTTATATTAAAGGAAAGGTTAAGAAAAGCAGAGTCTAACTAGATCATTAAGACGACCCACCAGAGTAGCTACTAAGAACTTATACCAAGCTATGTTGATGGTATCTGAACTAAGATGATGGCAAACGCTGGTTTGAAGTTTTACTAGATGAGGAAGAAAGTGTCACAAGAAGCTTATTCCATAACCCTTTAACCAGGTTCCAATCTTTTTATTCCAGTGGCCTTGAGAAGACTCTTTAACTGTACTTTCTAGTCATTTCTCTGCCCAACCAGCTTATTCCATGCTGATGAAATCATGGTTGCTGCTTCTTTGGTTGATGTTTCTTTTGAATTATCTGTTTCATTCTCATATCTGGCTTCACCCTAAAATAGTCTTGTGAATCCTCTTAGCACCATATTCTGCAACCCTAGAACCAAGTCCATACCACCCCCACTTCTAATCCAGCCCCAAGAATCCCGTGCTGTATAAAACCCTGGTCATACCTCTCAGTAAGGGAGTGCTCCAGAAAGGGAGCCATTTTTATAACATCAATCCTGTTTCATTCAACAACTATTTACTAAGCCATTCTGTGTGCAAGAGTTATGCTATATACAGGCAAGGACCTAAAGAATGTTAAAATAAAGATTCATATACCCTTAAATTTTGATAATATATTGGAAGTGGGCATTGATTAGGGCAAGATAACCCTAATATATGAAGAAATAGGTTGAATTTCATCATAAGGAGAAAATGCTGTAGGTGTCCAGAGGAGGAAGAGATTAAAATCAAATTAGAAGGATGAGGAGAATATTTGAAAAGGAGTTGGCATTTAGTGAGCATTAAAAAAGATCAAAGGGAATGACGTTTCACAAAAGAAAATGAGACCCTCAAGAGCATGTGCAGAGAAAGCACCGGAAGTACACCTAGATTTATGGACTGGCCTAGTATGGCTGAAGAATGGAAAAAAGCGGTCCTGGAAAGAGTGGAAGGGTCAGCCACGTGGCTTCCTGAAATTCAGGAAGGGGATACATGAAGTGGACTTCTCAAACAACGTGTACAATATGTTCTAACATATCTAGTATTGAGCAATATTAAAACGTGTTTCCACTGGGTGAGTTTATTCTGGGTGGAGCTCCTTGGTCCTGAGAGATTCACTTCATTAATGTTTGCCTGGAACATGTCTTCATGTCTCCCACCACAGTTTATTAAATTCTTTCCCTTTGCTCCAACAAGTTACAAAACTTCTACCTCTTCTTCCAAACCTTGACTCATTTCCTAGAAGAGAGGTAATAATTTCACCTTTTAACTAAATATATCATCCTAGGCTGTCTCAGAGCTCACCTCCTACTCTCCCCCAAAGCCTCCAGGCCTCTTATCCCCTACCCCATCAGACATTTTGCTCATTATTTGTGCTAAACTATGATTTTTAAAATTTGATTATGCCCATTTCCATCTCCGCGGTGCTGCCTGTCTCAAGTGGTGAGATCTGTGTATGGTGGTTTTCCATATAGCAGGGATCACTGTCAATGTGTGGCTGGAAACAGAGCTCAGTAATAGTTCTGAGGCTCACCCTGGTGCTCTATTGGTAGATGCTTTATACAGTTAAAATATAATATGCTAATAGAAATATAAACCTCATTTTATAAACTCTTTTGAGAAGTAGCTCAGGAATGATCTCAGATATGGTGCCCATGATGGATTCATTCTTTGGTGCCTTGCTGTTAATTCCCTGTCCCTTTTCAAGTCATGATATTTGGGTAGTATAAGAATTTTGTTTCTCATTTCCTTCCTACCAAAGCTTATTTCCTTCAGTAGACATTTAGAAATGACTTTCTCCATTTCTCCACTAATGTATCCAGTGTCCTGAGATGAGAAGGATGAGAATGCTAAAGAAACATGGCCCTTCTACCTGTGTGTCCATTTCCATAGAATGTGTAGTCCCAAATAGTCAGGAAATCTTAGTGATTAAAGTTCAAATAATATTCAAAAATCTCCATTAACTTAAAATTCAGACATTTTTGGAGGGACACAGAACTAAGATATACTTTTATGTCACGTGTAGGGGGAGAAAAGACTTTACTAAGTATGCAACTTTGATTGGTGTATTTTTTTCCCTTTTCCATCTCAATGATTTTTTTCCAATTTTACATATATATTTTTTCTCCCATCTAATTGATCTGATTATTAGCTGAAATTTTCAGAATTAAAGATACACTGACTTTGGTGCTGAAATAATAGAAGATCAGAGAGAGATCCTAAATATTCTGGTAGTATGTAGAAGTGGGGTGGGATTCTAAGACTTCTGCTCTGGATGCATAATTTTCACTGTTCTTTAGAAATCAGAATACCAAGGACCATGACCACAACATGGATATGGAAATATAGTGACAACATAATGATTGTATGGAATTTAGGAAGTATAAATAAGGATTTATGTATATTCTTTTTCCTATAATTAACCTTACAAATTAAACTGTCCACACTTCAAATGGGCATTTATTTTATTTTCACTAAACATTCCTTTGCTCCTCGTTTTATTAAAATTTAACAAATTTTAATAAATTTAAATAAATAAATAATAAATTAAAATAAAATAAAATTTTATTTTATTTTCCCTAAACATTCCTTTGCTCCTCAAAGTGTTCAGATTTACTCGTGTAGTCTAACATAAGGCCCAGGATTAGCCATTAGCGACTATGTGTATTAACACATATGCACATAACAATTCCTTATCTCTATAGCCATGTGCTCATAAAGGCAAACTGGATACACAAGAAGGAAGGATTTCATCATTCCCAGTTTGGGTTAACATTCCCAGTTAATATCTATATGGTCTCATGATGAGCTTGAAGGCAGACACAGTGGATTTACCTGTCCCCATCCCACAAAAACTCATAATAAAAACTAGATCTGTTGAAACATATCCAATCCTCCCTTGCTTGTGGAAATCATTCAGCCATCAGCATGTGCCCTCTTCTCTTCCTTCTTGTGGATCCCCAAACTCCAGGCTTTGCACACTGCATTTATTCCTTATCAGTTTATTCCAAAACCTGTTGGTTAACATACAAAAGCAAACAGATCTAGGTTAGGCATTCCTCTGGATGTGCTTTTCTTCTTCTTGCATCCCAACCCACAAAAGACAGCAGCTGTCAACAACTACCAAAATCTGGCCTTTAAAAGCATAGTGCCTGGTCCCAAAGCAAAGATTTTTTTATTTACTGGATGTTTGTGAGTATCCTGGAGCTAAATGACCACACAGAAATGTTTTTAAAGAACTATTCTCTAAGGAGAAACCAACTTATAGAGCAGGAAGTGAAGACTTTTACCATCATGGCTTTTCCCTGCCCTCAGGATACCTCCTGCCTCATCTGGCATTCAAGGCCCTCCTCACTGAGGCCTTGCTGCCTCTCTAGTACTTTTCCACAACTGCTCCATCAAGAGCCATCTACTGTCCGCTCTCTAACTTGTTGTTGTTTTCATCCATGCCTAGAAGGCACTCTCTTTGACTTGTCCAAATATTATTTCACCCCCTATGCAAACTGCTCCTTATCCCCTCTAAAACCTTCCCATACCCACTTGGATCTACTTCCCTTCTCTATTCAGACACTTACTTATCTGTATGGTTTATTTCCCAAATGTCATATACTTAATTATGACTTTGTTTTGTCTTATCATTAATTTTTCTTATATTTGACTTATAATGACCTTTCTTCTCAACTAGACCATACATTTCCTGAGGGTATGGGCCCTGTTTTTTGCATCTTTGTCTCCCAATAGCACCTAATGGCACACAGTAGGAACTCAATATATATTCATTGATAACATATGGGGACAAACAGCTCGAGAACCTTCAGAAATCTTATTCTCATGAGAGACTGAAAATAAATGTACATACATTCAGTGATGCCAACTCTCTGGAGAAGCAAGAAAAAACCAACCTTTCTTCATGTCCTGAGTGTCATTTGCAGGCTCCAGCCCCTCCTCTCCACTCTGCCTCTGACCACCCCTGAAAGAGATTCTCTAAGCTGCCCCTGCTCTGCCATCTGCCCTCTTTCTGCTCTCCATCCTGGACTTCTCTGGATCAGTGATTTAGCACCCGTCTTTCACTCTTCTGTGTTTTTCCCCCATAGAGAACCCATGGGAGGTGATCAAGTCTAAATGCCCTGTGCTACAAGTCCACTTTTCCCCTGTTATTGCATAAACAATATACAATATGCAACAATATGACACATCCCTCTGGTTATTCATGCTTTCCCATGGTGTCATCCTTGTAATACTTTCACTGCTCCCACTCAGCCCCCTTCCTCCTAACCCTTATATTCTGCCTTCTTGCACTCTCCATTATCTACAAACTCCCCTGTCCTCAGACCCCTCTGGGAACCTCCTTCTCCTTTCCATACCTTAACTGTAACCAGCTGTCTCCTGATAGTACCATTTCTCCTACAGTGCCGAGAAACTGCCCATTTTCTCACACCCTTGTTAAATGAGATAAGATAGATCACACCTTGGTACTGAGTAGGGGGCTTCAGAAATGGTAGCTATTAGTAGTCCATCATTATAATTATCATTGTTGTTATTCTGCAGATCAAGAAATGAGGTCATCTTCCTCCTCACTCCTCCATCTTCTGGAGAAGACCCTGCTCTTTGGAGTGCATGCTGCCTGGGAAAATCACCCTTGATTCCCTATTAGAACTGTCAGTGGGGCCTCTGGTGCATAGATGGGCTGTCTTCCCTTTCTCCACCAGCCCCACCTCTTTTCACTTCCTTCCCTTTGCATTGTAGGTTTTTTTTTTGTTTTTTATTTTGTTTTGTTTTGTTTTGTTTTGTTTTGTTTTGTTTTTGCATTGTAGATCTGATGGCGTAGCATCTCCATCCCACTCTTGCCCAAACTCTAAATTCTCTTGTCCATCTTCCTTTTTTTCTGACCTGCCCAAACCAATTTCACTCCTACATGATATCAATTTTGTTTTCTCTATGCCAGCACCTGGGCAACTAAGCCCCAGATTCGACTTGTTCATGTTTATACAGGAGATTTGTCATACATTTTGTACGATAGATTATTCTGAAGTTTTCTTTCTGTGACATATTGTTCAAAGCAACATGTAATTTCAGAGAATCTGATGTGCCTCAAACTCTGGTAGCAGTGAAAGCATTGACATGGCCACAGGCTTCTTGATGCCTAATGCTGTAGCTACAGGTCTTGAAAATAAATTGGGAAGAATTTTATCTTTTTTATTCTGTTAGAGAATTTTAACAGCACAGGAATTCACCTGTTCCTTAAAAGTTTGATAATGATTAAGGCTGATTGGTTTTCATGTGGAGATTTCACCTTTGAAAGTGAGGATCTTTTAGAAATAGCAGTTATTTAAATTGACAGATTCAGTAATAGAACTAGGAAGGAATACTTCACTGTAAGCCGTTCTTTCAGTTCTAGATTGTTCTTCAACTATTTACTCTTTGTTGAGAACATCTTCTGGGCCTTTCATATTGAATTTCCTGGTTACGGATTATAAATGCAAACAATTATTTAAGAGATGGCTGAGTGGCTTACTTGGGCACAAAATTACATTCCTCTTACCTCAAGACTATCTCAGACAGTTTTGTAACTTACAAATCCTGCTTGAGCTTTCAGCCCGCTGGTCTTCCATACAGATTTAAGACTTGCCAGCACCCCCAATAACATGACCAATTTCTTAAAATAAATCATATACATACAATGTGTATAAACAATACAGATACATATTATATAAATACATGAATACAGACACACGCGCGCGCCCACACACACACATACACACTATTTGTTCTGTTCTGGAGAACCCTTACCAACATACATAATCCAAAGTTTTTTGCATTTACAATTGTCCCTTCACTTTCCGTAGACCATGGTCTATTGTTATTTTCTTTCCTTTGAAGTCCAAAGCAACATAATTTATCGTTCAGTAGCTAAAGTTTTATAAGCACTTAGGAGTACATAAACCCTCGGGAACTTTCAAACAATAAATTCATACAGTTTGGGGGAGGCAATATCTTTTTTAAATAGTAAGACCTGGGAAAATGTTCACAAAATGATATAAAATATTTTAAATCTATACAAATATATCTATTATAAATCTACAATGTAGAAAATCTGTAAATACTTGGTGCATCATGCTTAGTGCACTGGTTCTTTTTTTGGTGCTGATTTTTCTTTTTCTTTATTTATTTCTTAGCTATTTTTTTAAGGTTTTTTATTTATTTGACACAGAGATAGAGAGCACAAGTAGGCAGAGCAGAAGGCAGAGGGAGAGGGAGAAGCAGGCTCTCCGCTGAGCAGAGAGCCCGATGTGGGACTCGATCCCAGGACCCTGGGATCATGACCTGAGCCGAAGGCAGCTGCTTAACTGACTGAGCCACAACCCCAGTTCTGATTTTTCTTAAACTTCATTCCAATTAGATGTGATCTCAATTTGGATTTTTTTAAGTCAAAAACAAAACTGGGGGAAAAAATATGGGCATTGTTACTCTCCTTGAGGTGGAATTACATATGAAATGTTCAACTCCTTTTTGTAATGAATACATGTTGCTCTTAAAATAGAAAAAAAAAAGATTCTGAAAAAACAGAAATACTTGCTTTTATATAATACAATTAAATCAGAGTTGGAAAATTTGAAAAATGTGGATGAAATTAAAGAAATATTGAAAAAATTAAGAAATTGAAAACTTAGGGGTGTAGGAATATAAGTTTATTTCTCCAACGCCACAGACAATATACATGCAGGGCAGACAGAGGGACAGGAGTACAGATAACAGGATTAACCATCACACAATGGAAGGAAACAGGCAAAGTCTGAACATCAATTAATGAAATATGACAATTTTATTAAAAAGGAAGACTGTTAATTGGGCTCTGAGGTCCTGGGAGTATAAGCACTATGTCAGCTCATGAGCCCCAGCTAGAAATACCCCAAATGAAATGGAAGGATGAAGTTAGGAGTGGATGAACAAGAAGGAAGTATTTGGGAACAAAATGCTCTCCAGAGAAACTGAATGATAAAGGAACTAAATGACTCAGCTCTTAATGCTGATTTTTTTTCTTTTAAAAAGGAATAGACATCCATAAGAAGTTAAATCGAAATGTATTGAATCTGACAACACAACCACAGAAGATACGAAAGATGTTCAGATATACATGTAAACTTTGAGAAACTTTACCAATCAAATACCACCCAAGAAAATAAACCCTTCTGGGATAAAAATCCTTTTACTTAATCATGTAAAGGATTTAGGAGTATTTCAGGAGAAAGGCACCCAGGAAATTCCAAGTTATTTTTATCACTTTTATTGGAAAGGCCATTTCTCTGCTCTAAGGCTGAATTTTCTGATGCAAGTTCGGTGGCTTTGGGGTGAATCTGAACGCAGTTTTCAGAGCAGTGAGAAAAATCATGCAGTGTTAAGACGCCAAGCTTTCTCCAATAAATCTTTTGAAAATAACTGATAAAGATGCTTAGGGCTTCTCTGAATTCCTGTGAGGTATAGCATTCAAAGAAGCTGGTAGCTTTGGAATAGTGCTTTCCTTTGATTACAGACTGTTGGATTCTCAAATGCCACATAGCAATATAAGAGCAAAATATATTCATTTTTAACTCACAGTGGACAAAATACATGGGTACCGTCTTCACTCTAAGGCTGAGGAGGTAGATGTGGATGCTTCAGTCCAGTTATCTTCTTGGCTGTTCTTAATGATCATTACCAATGCCGTGTCATTCACTAGGGAGGGAAATGATAGTATAAGCCATTTCAGGCATTTGGCAAAGGTAATCAAATACCAGGAGGAAGAAATGGGATAGAGCAGAAATAAATACAACAAAGGTCCTCATAAATCAGGAAGTCCAATCTGACCAATGGCCAATGACATGCATAATAGCACATAGTAATTAATATCATACCATTCTAATGCGGGGGGGGAAATTGCATTGTTTCTGGAGTTCGGACATTTTGAGAACTATTGGGTGTTTGGGATTTTAATGCCACTTTGTAACACAATTTTTACTCTTTAAAAGACTTTATTTATTTATTTTGGGAGAAAGAGAACACGAGCACAGGGAGGGGGCAGAGGGAAAGACAGAGGGAGAATCTTGAGCAGAGTCCACACTGAACACAAAGCCCGAGGTGGGGTTTGACGTCACAACCCTGAGATCATGACCTGAACCAAAATTAAGAGTCAGAGACTTAACCAACCGAACCATCCAGACACCCCTGAACTTTATTTTTAAAAAATATTTACTTATTTAAGTAATCTCTACCCCCAACATGGGGCTCGAACTCATGATCCCAAGATCAAGAGTGGCGTGCTTCACCAGCTGAGCCAGGCAGGCACCCCCCCCACACTTTTTTTTCCTTCACAAATTGAACTTTAAAATTTCCCCTGTATACCAAAAATCATTCATTTAATAATAATAATAGTCTACACATACCATGTTTCTTTTATATCAGACATCATAGTTAACAAGTATTATCTCACCACAACCCTTTTAAGATAGAAGATTGTTTCTATCCCCATTTTGCAAA
This sequence comes from Meles meles, assembly GCF_922984935.1. Taxonomy (NCBI): domain Eukaryota; kingdom Metazoa; phylum Chordata; class Mammalia; order Carnivora; family Mustelidae; genus Meles; species Meles meles. The sequence goes on along the minus strand of NC_060079.1, from coordinate 13,392,178 downwards.
AGAGAAAACTAAATTATAGAGAGGTTAACTTGCCCAAAGTTATACAACTATTTGGTGACAGACCTAGGATTCAGACCCAGTTAATCAAGCTTAAATATCAAGACTTTTATACTAATACACCACACTCTGCAGTTTATATTTTAATTGAGCATCTATTAAGGACATAGCACTGTGCTTATTTGTGTAGATGATGTGAAGTATGAGACAGGATTTTTTAAAAATTCTTTTAATAAATAACATTCAGTATTTTTCTCCTTTCCAAAAACCCATGCATATATACATAGCATTGCTTAGCGTTTTGCCTCAGTCTTTGGTACCATCTGTACTGAAAATCCCCAAAATAGTGAAAATAGCTGACTGGCAGAGAAGAGCTGATATTATGACACTTAATACTTATCTTTCCTGACGGTTGGATCTGGATCCACCGGAGCAAACATATGGCTTAGTGATGGCTCTCTGGGCTGCAGGCTTATGCTGCAAACTTCCTATTGCGATATCACTAATGAGAGAGCTCCATGCCCAGCCTACACTCCCATTTCTCCAAGAGACCATTTCCTGGTGGAAAGTGGCATGTTAAAGGCCGAGACTCATCTCTGGATTGCCTTGGATTTCCTGTCACTATTACTAAAGTCTAATAATAATAACAACATTAATTAGACACGTGTTTCTTAGCACTGCCCTATACAGCACTGATTCATTACAATATTCTCACCACAGAAATGTTTGTATTAAAAATAGAGACTATTTAATTCCATTATAGTGAGTCAGAGTATAATTAGAACAGTGAAGCAAATGAAATTACCAACATTCAACCTTTTTGACCTACAAAAAATGTTCTTATATACAATGAGTATAATACATAGAGTGTCCTAAGTTCTTTGCCAATGAAACAACTTCCCACAGGGCACTTTGCAATCTCAGTGAGGTTTAACTTTCTGGTCTCTCTGTCATTATTGGATATTCTTGTGGTTCAAGGGACTCACCAAATTAAAAAGGATACATTGGTGACCATGCCTCCAATACTGCAAGGCCTCATGGAAGAGCTGAAAGGTGATGTGAAATGCAGGTTTATGGCTAGTGGCCTTCCCAAGGGAATGTCGTAGAAGCACAAGGTGAAAATCAGCTGCCATGTAGAGGGCCATTAAGAAATAAGACATTATGAAGAGCATCGTAGGCATCATTGTTGCACTGGGAAAATTGAACAGACACATGTCACAACTTTGGGAAGTATGACAAGAATGAGTAACTGTCAAGATTGCATTTTCATGGGGATTATCCCCTGGCAACCCATGTTTCCAGAAAGAATCCTCTATATTAAACAGATATGTATAAAATAACAGTGATTAGTCTATACATTGTGGGGACTATGATGGGCAAGGCACAGTGCTAACTGCTCTGGATGAATGTATAGGGTTCTCCAGAATGACAGAACCAGTGGGATGTACATACATTGCGATCTACTTTGAGGAATTGCCTTACACACTGGTGAGGCTGACAAGTTCAAAGTCCATATGGCAGACCAGGAGAATGGAGACTGTCAGGTGGGAGTTGATGCTGCCATCTTGAAGCAGAATTTCTTCCTCCTCAAGAAATCTCAGTGTGATGCTACGCCTGGGGCTTTTCAACGGATTGGATGCTGCCAATTCAGAGTGTAGAGGATAATCTCCTTTACTTAATGTCTTTTGATTATACATGTTGACCACATCTACAAAATACCTTCAGAGTAATCCCTAGATTAGTGTTTAACTGAATAGCTGAGTACTATGGTCTAACCCAGATGGCAGCTTAAACTAATCACAACATGTGTGCTATTTTCTCTTCCTGAAAAATCTGTGAGGATGTTATCATTTTATCCCACTTTACAAATAATGAAGTCCAAGAAGGTCAAGAACTTGTTCAAGGTAATAAAGTTTGTAAGAGATGGAGTCATGTTTTGAAACTAGGGAATTTAACTTGAGAGCCTGTGAATTTGACCACTGGGCTCTTTTGTCTCACAAACTAGTAAGGATTTTGTGCTAAGGATGCAGAAGTTGAAAAGGCAAAACCCAGCAAAATGTAAAGCCAAAAAGAGGTCAGTATTAGAGAACCACAGGCTTCCCAGCACCATAGCCAACCCCCCGCCCCAGCCATCTCATCGTTCAGTGAACACAAGCTGAGACATATTAAATGAGCCACTCTATAAATAGAAGATTATAACATAGTGCATACAGGGATACCAGCTTGTGTGGAGAAAAAAAAGTCAGATCAATTTAGATTACACGTAAGACAGAAATCAAGGGAAGAGTAAAAAAGTCCTCCTCTCTGACATTCCACATAGACTCCTTCCAAGGTTTCATTCCAACAGCAGCATTAGCAGTATCTGGGAAAGCTGCTTCCTCAGAGCTGTGACAATGGGGGCATAGAAGGATGTGGTACTTGAGGACTCCAGGGAAAAGCAAGCTGATAGCTAGTTGGAGGGTGATTTTACAGTTGCTGGAGGACTCTCCCTCACCTACCAAACAAATACCTCTCTCCCACTGACACCCTCCCTTTCCCATTGACCATTGGTGGCACTTGCAAAACCTTTCCGTGTCCCTAAAACTCTCAGCTCTGCTTGCAAATATTATAGCAGAAGACCTTGTTCCCACCTGGGGAGAAAAATAGAGGCCAGTAGAGACTACCTTCCTAAATATCTTCTCATACCACCACCAAACACAGATCTGTACCAGTCAGTCCTCCCTGGCTTCCTCTGTAAGATGACTCCTTGTCGTATGCTCTGGATTCCAAATATCACTGCCATCCATCACCTCTAGAACATACCTTATCAGTCTCAATTTCCTTTCCCTCTCTTAATTTTTTCAACATTTTTATTTTTTTCTTTCCCAGAGGGGAAAGAATGAATGAAGAATGAATGCTTCCACCATCTTAAAAAAAATACCTTGTTTCTACATCATTGTAATAAACATAAATAGATAAAAATGCTTTACAAATAGGAAAATTTAATCAGAGAAAGTGGGATAAAACAATTATATTCCAATTACAATAAATACATCTTACATATAAAGTTATAAAGATTATAGAGGCACCTGGATGATTCATTCAGTTAAGTGTCTACCTTTGGCTCAGGTCATGATCCCAAGGTCCTAAGATCAATCCCCACGTCATTGCGCTTCCTGCTCAGGGAGGAGCCTGCTTTTCCCTCTCCCTCTGCCCCTCCTCCCTGTTTGTATTCTTTCTCTCCTTCAAATAAATAGATATTTTAATGAAATAAAGATGTTATAAAAAGATAGGAAAAAATAGATTCCTTCCAAATCCTAAGCAAAATACAGTGTACATCACATAAAGAAAACATGGAGATAGGAAATATTACAAGAGATAAGAAAAGGAAGTTTCATAGAGATAAAAAGTTCAATTTACCAGGAAGATACAAAAAATTCTAAATCTGTATATGTTTAAATGTACTTTTAAATTTACATATTCTTCTAAATATAGACAGCAAAAATTAACAAAAGAGGAAGTATATATCAGTAATGTACTGTGGGTTTTAACTTACCTCTACCAGTGATTTACAGAGAGAGCAGGTACACACAGTAAGATTTCAGATGGTTTGATTAACGTGCTCTGACATATCAATAAACTGTGCTATCAGTTGAATGTAGAAATGCACTATCACTCTCCTTACAGATACATTCAGCCAAAACAGACACACACATATACCCAGAGACATTTACAAGAATATTTATAGCAGCACTATTTCTAATTGTCAACAACTAGAAACGGGCAATGATACCAAGGCAGATGAAATAGATGAATTATGGTATCTATCTATCTATCCATACCTTATCTCAATCCTGCTGCTCCTAGAGCTACCAAAACTTTTCTTTCTTTCCTTATCTGACAATCTTGAGTACACATATTTTCAGGAAGAAAAAATACTAGCTCTGTTTCCTCACTTTTATCGCACTGCTCAATCCTTAGCAATATTCCCAGCCCCCATCTTGCCACAGAAATTGTTCTGGGCAAGGCAGCAATTACAAAACTCTGTTATCTTTTTCTTTTTCTTTTCCCCATTATCTTGTTTCTTATTCCTGTTCTAGGTTGGCTTCTCAGCATCACGTGAAATCGATGGTTACTCCCTTCAACCTAACAATCCTTTTTTTCTTAAATTATTTATTTTTAAAAAGTTTTAAGATGTGTTTAAATTTAAATTTTAAATTTAATTTTAAAATTTAAATTTTAAAATTTTATTTTCATCCCAGTATCGTTAACATGCAGTGTTCTAGAAGTTTCAGGTGTACAGTACAGTGATTCCACAATCCCATACATCACCAGCAGCTCATCCCAAGTGTCCTGCTTAATTTCTTGATTTCTCTCTTCATTCTCTTTCTGATGCTAAAATCTTCTCTTTTTCCTCCCCCCCCCCCCCCCCCGCAGTGTCTTCCACATCTTCCATAACCTCTTGTTCTGTCACTGCAGGCATACTGAGACCTGAGGCCTCGTCTCTGTTCATGCTGGGCAACAATATTCAGTCCCACAGCTTTACTGCCATGGCTGTGCTGAGGCAGGAGGTCCAGTGACATGGTTGAACATGGACTCTGAAGTCAGATAACAAGTTGACTCTGCCCAGCGATGTCTCTAAACCCCAAACCTTCTCCTGAGCTCTAATCAGACGGACCCCCAAAATAAACTTGACTCATGTCATAACTGTGTAGTGAGCCAATTTGCATCCATTCGCCTTCATAAGCTGTTGAAAGCTCATATCCTATTCTTATAATATCAGACCCAATTTATGCATTTCTCAGATTTGCTTGGCTATGTTGTCTGCTTGGTGATAAAATGACGTTTTTGTTGGTGCAGAGAAATGATGTCCATCTTTACAGAGAAGGTTGCTGAACTCATGTCCTTGCCCTCATGATGGAGGCTGATCTCTTGTTGCGCTAGGCTGCCTGGAGCTTGGCCCTGCTTCTATAAGTGGCTGGTTTTGATTTCCCATCTTGTTAGAAGCAGGAACAAACCATGTCTCATCTCACACCTCTGACCTCATACTGCAAGGCTCTCTCTTCTGCCCTTGTGCTGTTCCTGCTAAAGTGCAGATTCCAGAAGTTTCATAAGCTCCTCAACCCACCCATCCCACTGGCTTTCCAGGATGGGTCTTTCAGAATGCAGTTTGCAAAAAGTGCGTGAAATGTTGCCGGTTCATGCAAGTGCCACTGCTCTTGGGAAAAAAATAACCGGAAATGTGGGGGAGTTACACCCCAATGGTGGAAAGAAGGGGAGGCTGTTTAGTGAGCAAAAGAGAGTGAGAGGAGCCAACAGATTCTTCTCCGTTCTCCTCCCCGAGAGACTATTCTGAGACTCAGTATTTCCATTTTCCTTCTCTGGAGTTGTCCTACATGACCGAGGAACCAATAAGGTTCCTGGTAAAGTCTACAAGGCTTGGAATGCACTCCTTTGTACTTGCACTCTCTTATCCCCTATTTCACTTACCTGGTCCCTTCTCTTTTGCTTCCCTGTATTACACCCCCTCAGCAAAACTTTCACACCTACGTTTTGACTTGGGCTCAGTACTCCAGGGAAACCATAAAATAAATATTCACCACACAAAGGAAAAGGGAGTATAATCTTCTGGATACTCTAGTAAGTGCAAGTGGTTTTGCTAAGTGACTTCCCTTTATCTCTTTGAATCCTCACATAAATCTTGCAATAGGTGTTATTTTTCTCCTATTACAGTGAGAAACTGAAGCTCGATGAGGCTTAAGTAACTTGCTCAAGGTGGCACAGAGCTAAGGTGCTAACACCCGTGTGTCTGGCTTCCGAGGCAGTATTCTTCCCCCCGTTCTTTACTGTCTCTAATATCAGGATGTTGGGGCCTGGGGATTCTATGAAGATTACCTGCGTAATTCACTGTTGGAGTCTTCAGAAGCTTTGAGAATGATTCAGTGAAGAACATTTTAAGTACCCAAGCACAGCACCATCAGAGAGTCCTAAGAGGACAAGGTGAGCAGTCAACAAAAGCGGCTGGCTAAACACCCTTATTATTTGACATTTAGATATCACTTGTATAGTCATTTCTAAATGGAATCCCATTAATGAGCCAACTAAAGGTCACAAAAGTAGCTGCTGCAGGAGACACAGAGATCCAAATGGAGAAACAAAGGAGGGGAGCTGTGCCCCACCCAAGCCCAGCTCGGTGCTCCATCGACGTGTGAAACCACTTGGCCAGGCTCATCTAGATCATCCAGATCCGTCTGTTCTCCTCATAAAGATCTTTGAGAACAACAAGTACAAAGGTTTAGCTAGAAAATTAATCTCGAGATGAAGTAGAGGGATCCTGACTGCCAGAGACGGACAAGGGAGGGATTTCCTCATCCTGCACAAACTGTAATTGGCAGAGTTCTGTGTGTGTCCAGAGGTCTGGGCCAGGATTGCTCTTTGGAAATTGAAAACAGACTGAATTTGGACCCTAGGATGGCTCTCAGCATCTCTCCAGGTTGTGAATTACAAACTGAACCTTTTCAATGTGTCCCTCCTATGGGAAGTAGATGTCTTCTTGTGTGATTAAAAAGTCATACTGTCTACAGATCTAATCGTTTTCTCTTGGTCTGATAAAGTGCTGGAAGATTGACTCCTTGAACATGTGCATACTGAGAAAAGCTGCTGGATTGTGAAGAAAGCATTATTACCACCTGCCTGATATTGAAACTCTCGCCTTTAAACCTGATAAGCATCCCAGAGGTCTCCAGGAACTCTGCTAAGCCACAAGAGGTTTGCTCTCCCAGCATCATTGCCTGCAGAGGTCTTTTCCTCTTCTGTATGGTCCCTGCATGCTGTTCTGTTACATTGCTGCAAAGTCAAAACCCTCACCTAAAGAATCAGCACTTGTCTCTGAAGATATGTAAACCCCTCATCTCTCAAACCACTCTCCCACAAAAACCTGTTCAAAGAGCTTAAAACGCATTGTCTCAAATTGTAATATCACCTGGAGGTCTGGATAAAATGGTGATATTCTGATTCAGTAGGTCATAGTAGGGGGTTGGGAGCTGAGATCCTGCGTTTCCAGCATGCTCTCAGGATACGTTAATGCTGCTGATCCATGAACAAAATGTAGAATAGGGAGAGCTTAAAAGACCACCTTGATTCTCTTTTGAGTTTTAAGATTATTTGGTCTGTAGAAAAAATTGTCCCTTGAAACTTCCTCCTTCTTACCAACAAGCTGTTCCGGGCACCACTGCAGAAATTTTCAAACAGATGGGGACAAAGTTAGAAACACTGAGAACATCACATAAGAGCTGTTCTTGTTGGCCGCATTGTTTTAGCTCTCGGCACAAGCACAAACTCAATGCTGACCTAAAGGCTTATTCTAAATTACATACAAAAATGGATTTTGCGAATGCTTCTTGACTAATGTGCTTGTTCCTGAGACCACCAGGCTCATTTTATTCCATTTCCAATTGGTTATTTTTCTTTGGGCTATTTCAATTATTGGAAGGGGGTAAGAAGATTTAAATGTTAAAGCGCATAAACAGAAGCAGCTCAATTATGTATTTAAATTCTATATTTGTTTAACAGAAGTAATACTTGTTATTCTGCCTCTATTTTAGGATTTTCATTTTCTGCCTGGAGAATTCAGTCATTTTAATGTCTTTAGAAAAAAAAAAAAACAACTATTGTGGAAATGCATCTAGTCCAAAACATGTTTCACTGTCTAGAACAGATGAGGGAAAAGGGTTTTGAACTAGGCTGTTCTTTCCAGATGCTTTAGAAATGCTTACTTAATATGTATTGTCTTTTACCCAAAGAGCATAGCCGTGTATTATCTTATATAGAAAATACGTTACTTGGAGAAAAATGAAGATAAACATGTGTTTATACATAAACTATACCGGTTCTTAGATTTAGCCCTTATATTCATTTTTGAAAACTGCCTGCCTAGATCAAATCCTTACCACCACATTTCAGTAACAGCCTCCTGGTTACTATCCCTGTCTCTAGAAGCTATTTATTCTAAGTAGATATCTATTCCAAAACACATTTGCCAAAATCTCCTTAATTTGAGATTAAGACCTTAAAAACCATTTAGCATATCATTCTCCTATTTCAAGACATTTGTTTAAAGCCTACCCATGACTCAACACCCTTCATCGTATAAATTAACAACCAAAATCTCAGATCTGGGGTACCAGTATTTTGCTCAGCAGGGACAAAATAAGGAGCCCTACCTCAGTAAGTTAGTCTTAATTATTTTTCTCTGTCCATATTGACCTATGCATTTAACACTGAATTCCATTTCTTTAATAAATACAGAATTCAAGCTATCTATTTCTTCTTCAATGAGACTTGATAGTTTGCATATTCAGAGGAATTTCTATTTCATCCATGTTGTTACATTTATGTGCATAAAGTTCTTTATAATATTCCCTTAGTACACATTTAATGTTTGTTGGATCTATAATAATGCCATCATTTTTCCTCCTAATATTGTAATTTATGTCTACTCTCCTGTTTTTTGTTTTTTGTTTTTTGGTCAATCTGTACAAAGTTTTACCCAATCTTATTGCTCTTTTGAAAAAACCAGTTTCTGGTTGTACTTATTATTTTTCTGTTTTCAATTTTATGGATTTCTGCTTTCTATTATGTTCTTCCTTCTGATAACCTTGGTTTACTTTGCTCTTCTTTTCTAGTTCCCTAAATAGAATATATTATTAACTTGAGGCCTATTTTTTTCCTCATATATGCATTTAGTGACATTTTTTCCCTTTTAAGTACTATTGTAGTTTTACCTCACCAATTCTGATATGTTGTATTTTCATTTTCACTCAGTTCACAGTGTTTTCTGATTTTCGCTGAGACTTGCTTTCTGGACAGTGGATTATTTATTATCTAATTTTTACCTACACTATTATATAATTTCTAAGAATTGAGGGATCTTCCAGTTATTTTTCTGTTACTGATTTCTAGATTAATTCTATTATGGTTAGAGGATATACTTTGCATGATTTCAATAATTTTAAATGTGTTAAGGTTGTTTTATGACCAAGTATATGTTCTATCTAGATAAGTGGTCCCTGTGCAGTTGAAAAAATTTGTATTCTGTTGTTCTTTAATGGAATGGTGTTGTTAATATCTTCTATAGTCTTATTTTTTGTCTACTTGTTCTATTACTGAAAGAGGACACTGAAAGCCTCCAGCTATAATTGTGGGCTTATTTCTCCTTGAAGTTCTTCCAAGTTGTATTTTAATACCACTTTTGGTTTTGGTTTTGATTTTTCTGTGTATGCATACATATTAAAGATTGTATGTCTTCTTAGTGTATTGACCTTGTTACATAATGATGTCCCTTGGTAATTTTCCTTGGTCTAAAGTCTACTTGGCATAATATTAATAGAGACAATCCAGCTTTCTTTTGATAAGTATATATTACATATTTTTCTTTTTACTTTTAACCTATCCATACCAGGATGTTTCAAGTGGTCTGTTTCTCAATAACATATATTTGAGTCTTAGTTTTTTTTGTCCAACCTAATGATCACTGTCTTTTATTTGGTATGCTTAGACCATTCAAATTTAATGTAATTATTGATAAGTTATTGTTTTGGCCTGTCATTATTTTTCTTTTTATCCTCTCTATTTTATATGCTCCTTTTCCCCTTTTTATGGATTTTTTCAATCATCCTTCCTAATTTATTCCCCTTTTGTGGATTTTTAAAAAATATTTAGCTATATATTTATATTCCATCTTATCTGCTGTCTTTTTGTCTCTATTGTTCTTAGGGGCTGTTATAGGCATTACTACATTCATATGTCACTTTTTACAGTTTACTAAAAATAATATTTTACCTCTTCTGAAATGTAGAAACTGTATTCTCCCCATTTTATGTTAGATTTATAGTTGTCATATTACATCTACAGGTATTAAAACCTTACCAGATAGTATTATAATTTTTGTTATCATACATATTCTAAAGAATTTGAGGAAAAAATGTCATATTTACTTGTTATTTACCACTTAAGTTGTGCTTCCTTCATGCCTAATTTTTCCTGTAGTGTCTCCTTTAACATTTTTTTTAGAGAAGGCCTGCTTTTGACTAGTTCTCTTAGTTTTCTTTCAACTCAGACTCATGTCATTATTGCTTCATTCTTAAAGATATTCTTACTGGATAGAGAACTGGGTTGACAGTTCATTTTTTACACTACTTTTAAAATGTGTCACTTTATTCTACCTTCATTGATTCTCATGAAAAATCCAGTCATTCAAATATAATGTGTAATTTTTTTTTCTGACAGCTTTTAAGATTTTGAATATTGATTTTCAGCAGTTTAGTTAAGAGGTATCTGGGCATGGTTTCCTTTGAGTTGATCCAGTGAAGGGTTCTTTAAGTTTCCTGAATCTGTAAATTTATGTCTTTTTCCAAATTTTGGAAATTTTCAGCCATTATTTCTTCAATACTCATTCTGCATTATATTCTACTTATATCTATTCTACTTATATCTTCTCCCCTCCTAGGTTTCAACTGTCATGGATGTTATGTCTTCTTATACTATTCCACAGGACTCTGACACTCTGTTCAAACTTTTTTCCCCAAAATATTTTTCTCTGCCTTTCAAATTGGATCATTTCTATTACTCTATTCAAGTTTACAGATTCTTTTCTGTGTTATTACTTTTTTTAGTTCTAAAATGTCCATTTTATTCTTTTTTTACAGCTTCTCTTCCCCTGCTGAGAACTACTGTCTTTCCATTTGTTCCAAGGGTGTTCAACCTTACTTCATGAAACACAGTTACTATAGTTGCTTTAAAGTTTTGTTGGACTTAGATCATCAGGATTCACATCACCACCAGGTAGGCAGCTGTTGAAAGTTTTTTCCTTATGAGTTATTGAGATTTTCTCTCTTCTTTACATATAATGTTATAAGACTCTGGGTCTGTTGGATATCCTCTGGGATGTAGGGTTTCTATTTCCATCCAAGTTGAAATAACAGAAACCAGTCTCATCATCTCTTTGAAATAACCCTCCCCCTTCAAAACAAAGGACAAAATACTTGCAATTGTGGTTTTTAAGACACTGGATACCAGGCCATTAAGGACAGCAACCTATAAGAGATAGGAAACAAGGGAAGCCCTAAAATTGCCCTCTTTTAATTCTGTAAGACAGTTATCAGGCCATGATGCTGGAAGTGGAGGCCAAAGCAGAACCCAGTTTATTCCCTGAGGTGAGTAGATTAAGCTCAGCATCCATTGAGACCAAAGTGGCTAGAATTTACAGTCCAAATAACCAGAGATGAGAGAACTACCCAAAAAGGAAACTCTGGAGATCTGCAGGGGTAGTGAGTGCATATGTGTGAGAAACTAAATGCATGCTAGCAAATAACCACCCAAAAAGTATCAGAGAAAACGTTCTTTGGTGTTCACAGAGGACCAGGAATATGACCTGTTTCCACCAGCCAGAAGGGAAAACCTCATAACCCATGAAATATCTAGTAGAGTACTCAGAAGTGTCTTATTTCAGTAGTAATTTCAGTAATTTAGTCTTATTTCAGTAATAATTAGCCTTAGGTTAAATGCTGTTCTTATTCTGCCTAAACATGTCTTAGAAACAAGACATACAAAGATTAAACTGTTTCTTAATTTCATCCCAGGAAAAAAAAATTAAGAATATTTATAGGAAAACAAAAATGTCTAGCACCTAACAAGCTAAAATTCACAATGCCTGGAATCCAATTTAAAAATCCCAAATCATGTGAAGAAACAAAAAAATGCCAATAATAGGTAAAAATCAATCAACCCAGAATTGACATAGGTGTTAGAATTATCAGAGAAGGGCATTAAAAGTTATTGTAACCATATTATGTATGTTCAAACATTTAAGTAGAGGCATAAGAAGTTATTTTTGAAATCCAAATCAAATTTCTAGAAGTGAAAATTACAATGTCTAAGATGAAGACTACATTCAATGAGATTAACAGCAGATTAGACATTATTAGAAATAAAGATTATTGAATTTAAAGACAGAGCAATAATAACCATCCAAACCTAAATATGGAGAAAAAAGAATCAAAAAAAAAAAAAGCACTAATTAACTGTGGCCTAAATTCCAGAAGCTTAATATTAGTGTAAATGGAATCTCTAAACTAGAGGAAGCAGGAAGAAAATGAAAATAATTTTAAATATTAGGGGGTAAAGTCTCCGAAATTGGTTAAATGCTACAAACCCCCACAACCAACAGGTTCAATGAACACAAACTTGCTCAAAACAATGGTAAAGAGAAAAGTCTTAAAATCAATCAGAAAAAAACGATTTGTCAGGTATAGAGAAACTAAAGTAAGGGTGACATCAGATTTCTTATTGGAAGGCTAACAAAAACACAAGTAGACAGCATTCTAAAAGTCCTAAAATAAAAATTACTATACAGGAATATATCCCCTAATGAAAATCTCTTTCAAAACTATAGCAAAATAAGCCATTTATCAGATATATAAAAGCTGAAATAATTCATTGTTAGCCTGAAATAAATATAAAGTCCTCCAGGCACAAGGTATCTGATTATCAGATAAAAAATATATTTTAAAAAAGGAATAAAAAATATCAGATATAAAAAATTTATTTCACTTAAATGTCTTTAAAATTAATTTTTATACATATTGGATAAGAAAACAGGATTCAACTCTATGCTGTCTTTCAAGGCTATATAAGTGTATCTTCATAATATGTGTGTATATGTGTGTGTACATACATATAGAATCTTGACTTTTATTTATACCAATCTACTATCTTAATATTAGTGATAAAAAATCTGTTGTAATTATGTTAACATCATAAAAAGTATAATGCAGTGCAAAGAATATTATCAGAGGTAAAGAAGTTTAATAATGATAAAAGAAACAACTCATAAAGAAGACATAAAATCTTAGTCACTTATGTACCTAATAATAGAACTTCCAAATATTTAAAGAAAAAATTAATAGAATTGTAAGGAGAAATAGACAAATCCAAACTTCTATGCAGAGATATCTATACTCCTTTATCAAGAATCTATAGAACATGTAGGGGTGGCTCAGTGGGTTAAGCCGCTGCCTTCGGCTCAGGTCATGGTCTCAGGGTCCTGGGATTGAGCCCCGCATCGGGCTCTCTGCTCCGCAGGGAGCCTGCTTCCTCCTCTCTATCTGCCTGCCTCTCTGCCTACTTGTGACCTCTCTCTCTGTCAAATAAATAAAATAATAAAATCTTTAAAAAAAAATTCCAAAAAACAAACAAAAACAGCTATTTGTCACATGAAAAAGTGTTCATCATCATTAGCTGTCAGGGAAATTCAAGTCAAAACCACACTGAGATACCACCTTATACCAGTTAGAATGCCAAAATTTGACAAGGCAAGAACAAGTGTTGGATAAGTTGTAGGGAAAGGGGAACCCTCTTACACTGTTGGTGGGATGCAAATTGGTGCAGGCACTTTGGAAAACAGTGTGGAGGTTCCTCAAAAAATTAAAAATAGAGCTACCCTATGACCCAACAATTGCACTACTGGGTATTTACCCCAAAGATACAGATGTAGTGAAAAGAAGGGCCATATACACCCCAACGTTCATAACAGCAATGTCCACTATAGCCAAACTGGAAAAAGTCAAGATGCCCTTCAACAGACAAATGGATAAAGAAGATGTGGTCCATATACACAATGAAATATTACTCAGCCATCAGAAAGGATGAATACCCACCATTTACATCAACATGGATGGAACTGGGGGCATTATGCTAAGTGAAATAAGTCAGACAGAGAAAGACAATTATCATATGGTTTCACTCATATGTGAAATATAAGGAATAGCACAGAGAACCATAGGGCAAAGGAGGGGATACTGAGTGGGAAGAAATCAGAGAGGGATAAAAACCATAAGAGACTTTCAATTCTGGGAAAACAAACTGAGGGGTACAGAGGGGAGGGGGAGGGAGAATGGGGTGACTGGGTGCTGGGTACAAAGGAGGACATGTGTTGTGATGAGCACTGGGTGTTATATGCAACTAATGAATCACTGAACACTACATCAGAAACTAATGATGTACTATATGTTGGCTGACTGAACATAATAAAAGAAAGAAAGGAGGAAGAAAAGAAGGGAGGGAGGGAAGGAAGAAGGAAGGAAGGAAGGAGATCTGATTCATCATAACAAACTAAAAAAATGTATATTATCATATTAATAGATGGAGAAGAAGCATTTAACAAAATCCAACATTCATTCCAATAAAAAAAATCAGCATCTAGGAATAGAAGAAAGCCTTCTCAATCTGGTAAACATCACACAGAATGGTGAAAGATTAAATACTTCTCCCTAAGACCAGGAATAAGACAGAAATGTCTGCTCTCACCATTTCTGTTCAGTGTTGTAATGAATGTTCTGTGATTAGTCAAAGAAAGGGAGTAAAAATCATTCTGAATTGAAAGGAAGTGAAATCACTTGTAGATAACATGACTATCTATGTAGAAAATCTGATAAAATTCTACCAAAATAAACAAATAAAAGCTCCTAGAAGTAGTAAGGGAATTTAACAAGGTTGCAGAATACAAGTTTAATATACAAAAGTTAATTGCATTTCTAAGTATTAAATAATCAGAAATTGAAATTAACAATATATAATATCCCCAAATATGACATACTTTGGAATAAATCTGACAAATATGCAAAACTTATACACTAAAAACTGTAAGACATTAATAAGAGAATTTAAAGTAGACCTAAATAGGTAGGCTATGTTCATGGCTCTGAAGACTCAATATTGTTAAGATGTCAGTTCTGGGGGCACCTAGGTGGCTGTGCCAGTTAAGCATCTGCCTTCAGCTGAGGTCATGATCTCAGGGTCCTGGGATTCAGCTCTGCATCAGGCTCTCTGCTCAACAGGAAGTCTGCTTCTCACTCTCCCCTTCCTCCCTGCTTGTTCACTCTCTCTCACACACACATAAATAAAATCTTTTTTTTAATGTTGATTTTAATTTTATTTTTTTAATTAATTTATTTTTTTCAGCGTAACAGTATTCATTGTTTTTGCACAACACCCAGTGCTCCATGCAATACGTGCCCTCCCTATTACCCACCACCTGTTCCCCCAACCTCCCACCCCCGCCCCTTCAAAACCCTCAGGTTGTTTTTCAGAGTCCATAGTCTCTTATGGTTCGCCTCCCCTTCCAATTTTTTTTTTTTATAAACATATAATGTATTTTTATCCCCAGGGGTACAGGTCTGTGAATCGCCAGGTTTACACACTTCACAGCACTCACGATAACACATACCCTCCCCAATGTCCATAACCCCCTCCCCCTCTCCCAACCCCACCTCCCCCCAGCAACCCCCAGTTTGTTTTGTGAGATTAAGAGTCATTTATGGTTTGTCTCCCTCCCAATCCCATCTTGTTTCATTTATTCTTCTCCTATCCCCCTGACCCCCCATGTGGCATCTCCATGAATGGATAAAGAAGATGTGGTATATATACACAATGGAATACTATGCAGCCATCAAAAGAAATGAAATCTTGCCATTTGCAACAACGTGGATGGAACTAGAGGGTATCATGCTTAGTGAAATAAATAAAATCTTTTAAAAAATAAGATGTCAATTCTTTCCAAATTGACATCTATATTCAATGCAATCCAAATTAAAATCTCACTTAGATTTTTCTGGTAGAAATTAACAAACTAATTCTAAAATTTATATTGAAATTTTAAAAATCTAAATTAGCTAAAACAAGTTTTAAAAGAAAAACAAAGAGAATTAACTTTTTCCTGATTTCAAGACTGTTATAAACAGAAGTAATCAAGACAGTGTCTTGATTTATAAAGATAAATAGATCAATAGAAGAAAGATTCCAAAAATATAGGAACATATCACAAATACAGACAACTGATTTTTGGCCAAGGTACCAAGGCCCTAAAGACAGTTCAGTGAAAAAATTGAATATTCTATGCAAAAAAGAGATACAACTTCAATCTATACCTCATACCATATATAAAAATTAACTCAAAATAAATCATAGACAAATATAAAATCTAAAACTATTCAACTTCTGGAAGAAAAAGAGAAAATGAAAAGACAAGCTACAGACTAGGAAAAAATACTTTGCCCATTTTTAATATTGAGTTGATTATTTCCTTATTGAGTTTCATGATATTATAGATAAAAGTCTTATACAGATTTTATGTTTTGGAAATATTTCATTCATTTTGTTGTCTTTTTATTCTTTAAACATAGTCTTTTTTTTCTTCCAACTTCTTATTGAAATTCCATTTAATTAAACATATGTTTAATATTACACATATAAAATTTAGTGGTTCATCATTTACATACATTACCTGGTGGATCATCACAAGTGCCCTCCTTAACACCCATCACCTGTTTAACTCATCTCCACCACCTCCAACCACCTCCTCTCCAGTAACCATCAGTTTAAACAGTCTTTTAAAGAACAGACATTTTTAATTTTGGTAAGGTCTATTTTACCAACTTGTTTATTTATGGGTCATGCTTTTGGTGTCATATTGAAGAAATCTTGCCTAACCCAAGGTTACCAATGTTCCCTCCTTTCTTTCTTCTAGAAGTTTTATAATTTTAGGTTTTATATTCAAAACTATAATCCACTTTGAGTTATTATAGGGTACAAAGTATAAAATAGAGTCAAAACAATTTTTTAAAGTTTAAAAATATTTATAAATCGGTAAAGGATTTATATCCAGAACACATAAAAAATATTTAAAACTCAGTAATAAGAAAATGCACAAGTCGTGAAATAAGCAAAAACAATGAATAGATGCTTCACCAAAGAAGATAATAGAGACCATAAATGAGCATATGACAAGATGCTCAATATTACTAGTTATTAATAAAATGCAAATTAAAACCACAATGAAATACCACTACTCACCTATTGGCTTACCTAAAATCAAGAAGACCGGTCAAACCAAGTATTGGCAAGGTTGTGGTGGAAATAAAACTCTCATGGTCTGCCTCTCATAGGTCAGATTTTTAAATCGTACAGTTGTTTTGGAAATAAGTTTGGTAGTTTCTTGGAAAAGTTAAGCACATACTTACTATATGATCCATCTTTCCTCTCTTACTTACCCAAAAGAATCGAAAACATATGTCTACACAAAGCTACCATTAATGTTCATAGCAGCTTTTATTAATAGTTCAAAACTGTCTATCCATAGAGCTAAATGGACAAAAATATTGTTTATCACATGATTAGTTTAATAGGGCTGCCATAACAAAATGGGTGGCTTAAACAACAGATATTTATCATTTCATAATTCTGGAGGCTCGAAATCCAAAATGTTGGTTGCTTCTGAAAGCTATGAAAGAGATCTGTTCTGGGCCTCTCTCCTAGCCTCTTGGCAGCCTCAGGAATTACTTGGCTTGTAAATGATGTTCACCCTGTGTCTTTATATTATCTTATCTCTGTGCATTTCTCTCTGTCCAAATTTCCCCATTTTATAAGGACACTAGTCATATTGGATTAGGGTCCACCCTAATAACCTCATTTTAACTAGCTTACCTCTGTGCAGACCCTATTTCCAAATAAGGTCACATTCTAAAGTAATAGAGGTCAGGACTTCAAAGTTTCTTTTTTGGGTGGGGGGGTGGGGTAGGGCACAATTCAACCCAGAACACTATACAGTGGGTTACTATTCTGCAATAAAAAGCAAAAGCATAAATGATTTTGAAACATTTATAAGTGAAAGAAACCAGACCAGAAAAAAAGTATATACTGTATGATTCCATTATCTAAAATTCTAGAAAATGTAAACTAATCTATAAACTGCTTTCTTTGTAGAAGGCAGATCAGTGATTGCCTAAAGCAATGGATACATGGAAATTTTGTTGGTGATGAATGTTTGCTATTTTTATTGTGATAATTATGGTCATGCAGACAAAATGATTCAGAGACAAGACAAATTCTGTCAGTGGAATGAAACCACACAGAAAAATAATCCAGTTATTGGCAGTGTTGGGTATCATTATCCAGGCAGGACAAAGGAACCAGTAGTTCTCCCCTCTGGCTTCACCTTCATGTCAGTTATGCACAGGCATACCTCAAAAATACTGCAAATTTGATTCCAGATCACTGCAATAAAGTGACTATGGCAAGTCAAAAGATTTTTCTGTTTCTCAGTGCATGTAAAAATTAGGTTTATACTGTACTATAGTCTATTAAGTGTACAAAAGCATTATGTCTAAAAAACGTACATACCTTAATAAAATGTAATTTATTGCTGAAAATGCTAATCATTATCTGAGCTTTCAATGAATTGTAATCTTTTTGCTTGTGGGGAGCCTTGTCTCGATGTCAATGGTGACTGCATATGTCTCTGAGGCAGTGTAAATGGACATGATATCAGTTTTGCCAATTATTGGATCCTTAGCCAAGATGTTTTAGGTTTCTCAACTAAAAGACGGAGGTGATTGTATCTATTGCAATTCAACTAGAATTGATAATATCTACAGTTATTCCATGTCAGTACACTTTAAGATTTGTTTATTTAATAAACCGTGACATAATATTACTTGCCAGCCATTTTTCTAAGCAGTGCTCAAATATGAATTCATTTAATTCTAATAATGATATGTTTTATTTTCCTCATTTTTAAAGCTTGAATAACTTACCCAATGTCACAAAGCCATAATACGACAGAGTTGGGATTTGATCCAAAGAACACAGTCTGGCTACAGTCTGTGTTCTTAGCCACTCATTGCTGCCTTACTTTTGGATTAAATGTAAATTTTAACAAGAAAAAAATCCACGTCACTCACTAAAAATGACAGCCATCATGTTGAAACAACAGTTTTTATTATCCAATGTTATATGATACTTCTGTTTAGTTATTTGTTACTGTCTGCCAAAGTTTCTAGCACTCAGTAGGCACACAAAAATATCTATTAGCTGACTTGTCATGTTGTCAATTCTCAATTAGCCAAAGTGACAAAACATAGAAATCAAATGAGTAATAGCAAATCATTTATATTTGGCCTATGCATATCTAATATGCTAGAGAAAGATGAAGAAGATTCTTGTCTGTAATTCCCCTTCCTAAATGTACTTCCCTATCACATTTACTTAGTTGTCTCTCAGACATTCTGCAAGATGTCACTAAATTTTCTCTCATTAAAAATATCATTTTCTATATTTCTGAAATTGTTTTACTCTCCTAGCCTCTACATGTCTATAACTCATCCCTTAGTTAGCTTAGGGATTGCAAGTGGGTTTCATCTGGAGTGTCAGCTCTGGATAGTTGTGACTCCCTTGGGACCATGGATGGAAGAGTTCTGAGGCTGAGTCTTGACATAATCACACTGTTGGGTCCATGGTCAAAGGAGTGAGACTGATACAAAGCAAAGGTCAAGCAAAGCTTTATTTCGTGCCAAGCATCAAGAATCAAACTGATCCGCCAGGGACGTCTCTTGCAAAGAGGCGACGACCCTCTGCCTTACAGACTTTAAGGGCAAAGGCCATGTGGTTGGGACTGGCCACGCACAGGTAACCAATGAGATTGTAACACAGAGAAAGCTGCACAGTCCTGCTAGGTCACACATAAGTGACCAATTGAGTTACAATTTACCCCATAGTAGATATTTGAACTAGCCTATCACCTTGGTCAGAATGGGCACCCAAAAGGCACCCAAAGGGTGGGGCCCATACTCCTCGGTAACTAGGGAGACAGTATGCGCCCCCACTGATTGAATGCCTCGACCTGGCCTGACCCACCCTTGTATTTGTGCTTTGTTACCTGGGACTGGTTTCCGGGACTTGTTTTTAAGTAAGTTCCCTGATGGGGGAGGGACAGGGCCAGGATGGAGCTGTTCTGGCTAAATAGGCCCTTACAATATGAAGCTGAATTTACAGGGAACTGAGGAAGGCATGCACACAGGGTCACACTTACTTCCATCCCTGTGGCCCATCTCCTTATTCAGTACCACATGTCCAGCCATCAGAGTACAATAGTGTTAGTTAACTAACTGGAATTTAAGTAAAAACTCAAAAAAATAATAATGGTGAGGGATTCAAACAACACTTTTAGAGAATCCTCAAAGAGTAAGAAAGACATCGTCACTTTATTAAATTGAAGTCCAGTAAAGATAGAACCAGCAATGCTGATTTCTGCTTGTCACTCTTAAAAGTCAGCTGGGATTCTACTCCTATTTCCTCAGCTTCAAATGACCAGCCTCTCAAATAAGTGACTCAGGAACCAGCGTCCTTAGAGATCCCTAACCTCAGAGTTGAGAAGATGATGATGATACAAGTCAAATCAAGGGTGGTAACAGAACCAGAATCTAGTGCTTTGGCAACTGAAAGTAAGGATCCTCGTCTTCCATGAGCATTGCTTTATCTATCTATGAAACATCACCTTTTTCTCAAGGATGAGTCATTGGAAATAATATATTTATAGGATAAAGATAGAGAATATCCGAAAATCATTAGAATTCGCTTTCCTAATATAAACTTAGACAAAATCAATTTTAATGAAGTACCTGACAACATGAAAAAATTGATTTTGAGAGGGAGGAGTCAAGATGGCGGAGAAGTAGCAGCCTGAGACTACATCAGGTAGCAGGAGATCAGCTCGATAGCTTATCTAAACATTGCAAACACCTACAAATCCAACGGGAGAGCGAAGAGAAGAAGAACAGCAACTCTAGAAACAGAAAATCAACCACTTTCTGAAAGGTAGGACTGGCGGAGAAGTGAATCTAAAATGACGGGAAGATAGACCGCGGGGGGAGGGGCCGGCTCCCGGCAAGCGGCGGAGGAACGGAGCACAAAATCAGGACTTTTAAAAGTCTGTTCCACTGAGGGACATTGCTCCAGGGGCTAAACCGGGGTGAAGCCCACGCGGGGCCAGCGTGGCCCCAGGCCCCGCAGGGTCACAGAAGGATCGGGGGTGTCAGAGTGTCGGAGAGCTCGCAGCTATTAGAACGGAGAAGCCGGCTGCCAAGACAGAGCCGAGGACTGAACTCTCAGCTCGGGGTTACCTTGAACTGGTCGCGGGCTGGGTGAGCTCCGAGCGCGGCTAGAGGCTGGGGATACGGGAGTGATTGGGTGCTGTCCTCTGGGGGCGCACTGAGGAGTGGGGCCCCAGGCTCTCGGCTCCTCCGGGCCGGAGACTGGGAGGCCGCCATTTTCATTCCCGTCCTCCGGAACTCTACGGAAAGCGTTCAGGGAACAGAAGCTCCCAAAAGCGAACCCGAGCCGAGCCGATTACTTAGTCCGGCCGCCGGTAAGGGCGGTGCAATCCCGCCTCGGGCAAAGACACTTGAGAGTCACTACAACAGGCCCCTCCCCCAGAAGATCAACAAAATATCCAGCCAGAACGAATTTCATCTATCAAGGAGAAAGCAGATTCAATTCCTAAGACAGCAGAGCAATTCCAGAGGAGGAGAAAGCAAAGCACGGAACTCATGGCTTTCTCCCCATGATTCGTTAGTCTTGCGGCTACTTCAATTTTTTTTTCTTTTTTCAATTTTTTTTTCTTTTTTCAATTTTTTTTTCTTTTTTCTTTTTTCTTCTTCTGCTAAATTTTTTAAAACTTTTACCCTTTTCTTTTTTAACATTTTTTGACTAGTTCATCTAAATATATATATTTTTTCTTTCTTTTTTGTATTTTTTTATTTGTTTTATTTTTTAAATTTTTTTCTTTCTTTTTTTTTTTTTTTTCTTTTTTCTTTTCTTTTTTTTTCAGAAGCTGTTTTATCCCCTTTCTCCCCCCCACAATTTGGGGTCTCTTCTCATTTGGTTACAGCGCATTTTTCCGGGGTCTTTGCCACCCTTTTAGTAGTTTATTTGCTCCTTCATATCCTCTTATCTGGACAAAATGACAAGGCGGAAAAAATCACCACAAACAAAAGAACAAGAGACAGTACCGAAGGCTAGGGACCTAATCAACACAGACATGGGTAATATGTCAGATCAAGAGTTCAGAATGACGATTCTGAACATTCTAGCCGGGCTCGAAAAAGGCATGGAAGATATTAGAGAAACCCTCTCTGGAGATATTAAAGCCCTTTCTGGAGAAATTAAAGAACTAAAATCTAACCAAGTTGAAATCAAAAAAGCTATTAATGAGGTGCAATCAAAAATGGAGGCTCTCACTGCTAGGATCAATGAGGCAGAAGAAAGAATTAGTGATATAGAAGACCAAATGACAGAGAATAAGGAAGCCGAGCAAAAGAGGGACAAACAGCTACTGGACCATGAGGGGAGAATTCGAGAGATAAGTGACACCATAAGACGAAACAACATTAGAATAATTGGGATTCCAGAAGAAGAAGAAACAGAGAGGGGAGCAGAAGGTCTATTGGAGAGAATCATTGGAGAGAATTTCCCTAATATGGCAAAGGGAACAAGCATCAAAATCCAGGAGATGCAGAGAACCCCCCTCAAAGTCAACAAGAATAGGTCCACACCCCGTCACCTAATAGTAAAATTTACAAGTCTTAGTGACAAAGAGAAAATCCTGAAAGCAGCCCGAGAAAAGAAGTCTGTAACATACAATGGTAAAAATATTAGATTGGCAGCAGACTTATCCACAGAGACCTGGCAGGCCAGAAAGAGCTGGCATGATATATTCAGAGCACTCAACGAGAAAAACATGCAGCCAAGAATACTCTATCCAGCTAGGCTATCATTGAAAATAGAAGGAGAGATCAAAAGCTTCCAGGACAAACAAAAACTGAAAGAATTTGCAAACACCAAACCAGCTCTACAGGAAATATTGAAAGGGGTCCTCTAAGCAAAGAGAGAGCCTAAAAGTAGTAGATCAGAAAGGTACAGAGACAAGATACAGTAACAGTCACCTTACAGGCTAATAATGGCACTAAATTCATATCTCTCAATAGTTACCCTGAATGTTAATGGGCTAAATGCCCCAATCAAAAGACACAGGGTATCAGAATGGATAAAAAAACAAAACCCATCAGTATGTTGCCTACAAGAAACTCATTTTAGACGCGAAGACACCTCCAGATTTAAAGTGAGGGGGTGGAAAACAATTTACCATGCTAATGGGCATCAGAAGAAAGCTGGAGTGGCAATCCTTATATCAGATCAATTAGATTTTAAGCCAAAGACTATAATAAGAGATGAGGAAGGACACTATATCCTACTCAAAGGGTCTGTCCAACAAGAAGATCTAACAATTTTAAATATCTATGCCCCTAACGTGGGAGCAGCCAACTATATCAACCAATTAATAACAAAATCAAAGAAACACATCAATAATAATACAATAATAGTAGGGGACTTGAACACTCCCCTCACTGAAATGGACAGATCATCCAAGCAAAAGATCAACAAGGAAATAAAGGCCTTAAATGACACACTGGACCAGATGGACATCACAGATATATTCAGAACATTTCATCCCAAAGCAACAGAATACACATTCTTCTCTAGTGCACATGGAACCTTCTCCAGAATAGATCACATCCTGGGTCACAAATCAGGTCTCAACCGGTATCAAAAGATTAGGATCATTCCCTGCATATTTTCAGACCACAATGCTCTGAAGCTAGAACTCAATCACAAGAGGAAAGCTGGAAAGAACCCAAATACATGGAGACTAAACAGCATCCTTCTAAAGAATGAATGGGTTAACCAGGAAATTAAAGAAGAATTGAAAAAATTCATGGAAACAAATGATAATGAAAACACAACAGTTCAAAATCTGTGGGACACAGCAAAGGCAGTCCTGAGAGGAAAATATATAGCGGTACAAGCCTTTCTCAAGAAACAAGAAAGGTCTCAAGTACACAACCTAACCCTACACGTAAAGGAGCTGGAGAAAGAACAAGAAAGAAACCCTAAACCCAGCAGGAGAAGAGAAATCATAAAGATCAGAGCAGAAATCAATGAAATAGAAACCAAAAAAACAATAGAAAAAATCAATGAAACTAGGAGCTGGTTCTTTGAAAGAATCAATAAGATTGATAAACCCCTGGCCAGACTCATCAAAAAGAAAAGAGAAAGGACCCAAATCAATAAAATCATGAATGAAAGAGGAGAGATCACAACTAACACCAAAGAAATACAGACAATTATAAGAACATACTATGAGCAACTTTACGCCAACAAATTGGACAATCTGGAAGAAATGGATGCATTCCTAGAGACATATAAACTACCACAACTGAACCAGGAAGAAATAGAAAACCTGAACAGGCCCATAACCAGTAAGGAGATTGAAACAGTCATCAAAAATCTCCAAACAAACAAAAGCCCAGGGCCAGACGGCTTCCCAGGGGAATTCTACCAAACATTTAAAGAAGAACTCATTCCTATTCTCCTGAAACTGTTCCAAAAAATAGAAATGGAAGGAAAACTTCCAAACTCATTTTATGAGGCCAGCATCACCTTGATCCCAAAACCAGACAAGGACCCCACCAAAAAAGAGAACTACAGACCAATATCCTTGATGAACACAGACGCAAAAATTCTCGCCAAAATACTAGCCAATAGGATTCAACAGTACATTAAAAGGATTATTCACCATGATCAAGTGGGATTTATTCCAGGGCTGCAGGGTTGGTTCAACATCCGCAAATCAATCAATGTGATAGAACACATTAATAAAAGAAAGAACAAGAACCATATGATACTCTCAATAGATGCTGAAAAAGCATTTGACAAAGTACAGCATCCCTTCCTGATCAAAACTCTTCAAAGTGTAGGGATAGAGGGCACATACCTCAATATTATCAAAGCCATCTATGAAAAACCCACCGCAAATATCATTCTCAATGGAGAAAAACTGAAAGCTTTTCCGTTAAGGTCAGGAACACGGCAGGGATGTCCATTATCACCACTGCTATTCAACATAGTACTAGAAGTCCTAGCCTCAGCAATCAGACAACAAAAAGAAATTAAAGGCATCCAAATTGGTAAAGAAGAAGTCAAACTATCACTCTTCGCAGATGATATGATACTATATGTGGAAAACCCAAAAGACTCCACTCCAAAACTGCTAGAACTTGTTCAGGAATTCAGTAAAGTGTCAGGATATAAAATCAATGCACAGAAATCAGTTGCATTTCTGTACACCAACAACAAGACTGAAGAAAGAGAAATTAAGGAGTCAATCCCATTTACAATTGTACCCAAAACTATAAGATACCTAGGAATAAACCTAACCAAAGAGACTAAGAATCTATACACAGAAAATTATAAAGTACTCATGAAAGAAATTGAGGAAGACACAAAAAAATGGAAAAATGTTCCATGCTCCTGGATTGGAAGAATAAATATTGTGAAAATGTCTATGCTACCTAAAGCAATCTACACATTTAATGCAATCCCTATCAAAATACCATCCATTTTTTTCAAAGAAATGGAACAAATAATCCTAAAATTTATATGGAACCAGAAAAGACCTCGAATAGCCAAAGGAATATTGAAGAACAAAGCCAAAGTTGGTGGCATCACAATTCCGGACTTCAAGCTCTATTACAAAGCTGTCATCATCAAGACAGCATGGTACTGGCACAAAAACAGACACATAGATCAGTGGAACAGAATAGAGAGCCCAGAAATCGACCCTCAACTCTATGGTCAACTAATCTTCGACAAAGCAGGAAAGAATGTCCAATGGAAAAAAGACAGCCTCTTCAATAAATGGTGCTGGGAAAATTGGACAGCCACATGCAGAAAAATGAAATTGGACCACTTCCTTACACCACACACAAAAATAGACTCCAAATGGTTGAAGGACCTCAATGTGAGAAAGGAATCCATCAAAATCCTTGAGGAGAATGCAGGCAGCAACCTCTTCGACCTCAGCCGTAGCAACATCTTCCTAGGAACAACGGCAAAGGCAAGGGAAGCAAGGGCAAAAATGAACTGTTGGGATTTCATCAAGATCAAAAGCTTTTGCACATCAAAGGAAACAGTTAACAAAACCAAAAGACAACTGACAGAATGGGAGAAGATATTTGCAAACGACATATCAGATAAAGGGCTAGTATCCAAAATCTATAAGGAACTTAGCAAACTCAACACCCAAAGAACAAACAATCCAATCAAGAAATGGGCAGAGGACATGAACAGACATTTCTGCAAAGAAGACATCCAGATGGCCAACAGACACATGAAAAAGTGCTCCACGTCACTTGCCATCAGGGAAATACAAATCAAAACCACAATGAGATATCACCTCACACCAGTCAGAATGGCTAAAATGAACAAGTCAGGAAATGACAGATGCTGGAGAGGATGTGGAGAAAGGGGAACCCTCCTCCACTGTTGGTGGGAATGCAGGCTGGTGCAACCACTCTGGAAAACAGCATGGAGGTTCCTCAAAATGTTGAAAATAGAACTACCCTATGACCCAGCAATTGCACTACTGGGTATTTACCCTAAAGATACAAACATAGTGATCCGAAGGGGCACGTGTACCCGAATGTTTATAGCAGCAATGTCTACAATAGCCAGACTATGGAAAGAACCTAGATGTCCATCAACAGATGAATGGATCAAGAAGATGTGGTATATATACACAATGGAATACTATGCAGCCATCAAAAGAAATGAAATCTTGCCATTTGCGACGATGTGGATGGAACTAGAGCGTATCATGCTTAGTGAAATAAGTCAATCGGAGAAAGACAACTATCATATGATCTCCCTGATATGAGGACATGGAGAAGCAACATGGGGGGGTAGGAGATAGGAGAAGAATAAATGAAACAAGATGGGATTGGGAGGGAGACAAACCATAAATGACTCTTAATCTCACAAAACAAACTGGGGGTTGCTGCGGGGAGGTGGGATTGGGGGAGGGGGAGCGGGCTATGGACATTGGGGAGGGGAAGCGAACCATAAGAGACTATGGACTCTGAAAAACAACCTGAGGGTTTTGAAGGGTCAGGGGTGGGAGGTTGGGGCAACCTGAGGGTTTCGAAGGGTCAGGGGTGGGAGGTTGGGGGAACAGGTGGTGGGTAATGGAGAGGGCACGTTTTGAATGGAGCACTGGGTGTTGTGCAAAAAGAATGAATACTGTTACGCTGAAAAAATAAATAAAATGAGGAAAAAAAAAAAATTGATTTTGAAATACTCTCTGAAGGAGAAAGTTAACTCAATTTTCCTTCATCATCAAGAGGCCCACTTTTCTAAGAATCTAAGAAGGTGATCTCTGTATGAAGAAAAGAAAATATCCAAGAGCTTGGTGGAAGACTGAAGAAAGAGAAATTGGGCCAGCCCTTTGCTATATACAGAAGAGGCTCTCAGCCAAAGGGGCAGTGATTACCTCAGAATATGGCACTGTCCTCAGACCAAGGAGGTCTTCCTCTTACTACTTCCTACTTCCTACTTTCCTACCATACAGAGGCACAGGAGGGCATGTTCATTTTTTCTACCTCAGAGATCTCTGGAAGCCTGGAATGCTCTAGTGGTGCTTGGATTTCTTCTCCCATGATTGTGGCAAGTATCTTCAGAGCAAAGATTTCAGGCACATCTATCTGCTGGGTCAGCCTGAGACACACATGAAAACCTATGGCAGAAAATGTTTTACCACCTTGTGGAAAAACATTTCTGCCATTTTAATTTTAGAACATTAGAAATAGACTTTTAAAATGGAAAGTAGTCCATAAAGTGGCTTTAAAATTCCAGCTATTAGTTTTTCTAAAAACTGTATAAATGAAACTGAATCCTTTATCCCTCCCCCAAAAGAAAAAAAAAAGTGGGTAGAACTGTGTCACTTCACAAGGTGACTTTTTTTTTCAAAGTCTTTTTGACTCTCAACTTTAAAAAGGATGACATTCAATAAGAGCTAAAAGCCTCACATTACTCATTCCTCTTTGAACTTCTCTTGAATGTGGTCTATGATCATGTTGTTTTTGGATATACTCCCTTTATAGCAGCTGCCCAATGATCCATTAAAATGACAAGTGAAGGGCCACATGGTGGGCTGAGTGCACTTAGTGCAACTCTGACAGGAGAGATGACAAAACGGTTTCTTCTGGTCAGTTGCAGAGATGCCTCTACACCTGGGAGCAGAGGGAGAACATTTAAGTTAAAGCATAGAATTATCTTTGAAACTCCAGAGACTAGAAATAGAATTGAGGAACTGTGGTGCCAAATGAATCAAAGTGATTTTAAATTGGTATTAGAGACCAAAGAATGCAAAGCTATAGAAGGTTTTCTACAATCATGTTCCAATTATTACCTCTTATCAGTGGGTTAAACGACCATCTTTAGGAAGTTTGATGGGCATCATTGAGTAGATGACACCATCCATGGTTATCTCTTTAATTACAATGAAACCTAGATTATTCATACTAATGTAGGATCTGGATGGATGACAGAGAACTATAGATGACAGATAACCTCCCTGGGATTCTTGTTAGCCAACAACCATTAATACCCATGAGCTTACTACTGCAGAGATCAAATTCTACAGTGCAAGCTTTGAGAAACACAAATGTGAAAACTTTGCTTTTTTTGACATAGGACTTTTAAGGGACTCCATTTCTGGTTAATGTGAGCAACAATGAGCTGGATTAAGAAATAAGTGCTACATGATTTCTGTTTGATTAAAAAAATTTTAATGGAAGTCATAAACAGGAGGCCCATGTATTTTCTTTTTAACTTTCTATTTTGAAATAATTTTAGATTTACAAAAAGTTCCAAAAGGGAATGGATAGAACCCCATGAACCCTTTACCCGTCTTTCCCCAATGATGACACCTTTTATAACTATAGTACAATAGCAAAACCAGTAACTGACACTGGCCTGCTACTATTAACAACATTATAGAAGTTATTCAATTTTCAACAGTTTTTACACATACTCGTTGTTCTGCCAAACTTTGAAGAAACAGATTATTCCATATATATATGTACATATATATATGAAGTGTACCTATGAAATGTCAATATTTTATTAGTTGAAAATTGACTAAGAGTTGTAAACTTGATGTAAATATGATTCCATTTATGTTACTGAGAATTTACAAAAATATCTTCTCTTTAATTTTGTTTTCCTACTGAGTTTATTTTTATTGTTTTTATATTTCCACCGAAGTAAATAATATGATGTCTTTGAAAGAAATGTAAGTTTTTTTTATGAATTTAAATGAACATTTTATAGCTAAGACAGATAAAACTGTTTTGGGTTTTCTGTATAGACAATCTGATGTGAATAATGGCAATTTTATTTCCTCTTTTCTAATTCTTATATTATCCTTTTCCTTAATGTACTGTTTTATGCAGAACTACTGGAATAATGTAGAAAGGACATGGTATTAATGGGTTCTTGGTTTTCAAATGGGATGATTCTAATGCTTCATGTTTGGTATGGTAATGATGTTTGGTATAGGCTTTGAATATACAACATTAGTCACATTAAAGGAATTTGCTTCTATTTCTTACCATGTCTTTACGAAGAGATTTTTTTTAAAAATCATGAATGAGTACAGAATTTTCCCAAATTATCTTTGTGCCCCTATTGAGGTGTTTGTACTCTTTTGATATTAATATGATTAACTACATTTAGATATTTTCTAATGGTAATCACTTCTTCATCTCTAGGATAAGCCCAACTTGGTCAGAGTATCGTTTCTGTCCTTTACATTACTGAATTTAATATGCGTTTATCATGCCTAGGATTTTTTTATATAGATAAATGAGTAATATTGTGTTATAATTTTCTTTTATTATATAGTCCTTGTCTGATTTTGGTGTCACAATTGTACTGACCTCAAAAATGAATTGGGAAATATCTCTTTTTCTAATCTCTAGGAAAATTTATGCTATATGAAATTTCTGTACTTCTTGATAATAAAATTCCAGAGTTTGGAGGAAAATAAGTTTTAATCAACACATACGTCTCACTAACATTAATAATTTTTATACTGGCATATTAAATATTATATGCAATTTTATAAATTTGGTCATTTTGTATGACATAAATTGTTCCAGTCTTCCAATTTACTAGTTCTTGATTAGGGAAAGATTTGTTTTTTAAAACTCCGATTGATGAACGTAGTGGTGGTCCATGGGGAAAATTTCATTGAGTATGGCAAATACAATATGATGATATCAGTAGCTGTTTTGCCTAAGCTTAGGAAACCACAACACAGTCACCAGATTTACAAGCTTCTGTTGCCTAGTATTTGGTGGACCATGTATTCTAATCTTGACAAACTGACATCTTGAATTCTATACTGAAAAAAGTATAAAATTTGTTTAAAAATAGTGTTAAATCTGTAAAATGCCTGATTTTCTGGGAGTAAGTATAAAGTAAGCAATGAAAGCTAGCTGTCCATCAGTAGTTGCTGTCAAATTCTGGTCTCTCCTAATCAGATATATTAATTATCGTTTATATGTCTTGGGAAGCAGTCCTTACTCTTCTGGAGGAATATCAGAGAAATAAGTACTTTTCGAAACTCATATTTTAAAAAATATGCTTGACTCCTTCTGCACTGAAAAAATTAATAATAAATAAAATGCACACACACCCAAAGACAGTAGCCGTAAAGGGCACCATTATAACCACTCCCTTGCGTACACTCTCAACCTTCCAACTTCTGCCTGGCCTCACCATGGCAAAATCACAATCCTAATTAAAACCATCTGTCTGCATATTTCATACCTGTATCTGTACAGCTAATAAGGCTGGAAGAAAACACACAATCACACTGATTGATCGTACTTCAAATTTAAAATTTTAAGTCAAGTGGACCCTTATTTTATGATGCCCAACAATCATGCTATAGTCCCCTATTTCATTCACTCTCCTATTCTTCTAGAGAAGTATAATCACTTCTTGTTGTTTGCTACAGTTACATCCTTTGAAGTAGCCAGCAACAATGAGCTAATACATACTGAACCAGTGCTCCTAGGAGAAATACAGAGTAAGGTTGCTAAAAACTTCCGGCCACATTTTCATCAGCTGATCCTGTATAACCTTGTTTTTTGTGTGTTTTCATTTTAAAACATCTTATTTAATAGATATTATTGATTCACACTGAACTTACAAGACAATAAGCATTGTAACTCATGCCTAAATAAAGCTTATCTAATATGCATATTTGCTCCATAAGACACACATGGCCTCCTTGCTCTTTGGAACACTAGACAGCACTTTGGCACTATGCCTGGAAGGGGCACTATAAACAGCAAAACCAGCAATTAAAAAGCACAAAATGCTAAAATAGACCATGAAGAAGACACTTTCTTATACTATGAGAGCTGAAACAAGAAAGCAGAGTGTCACCCCGTTCAGTCTCAGCTGGGAACATACACATTGGGTGACTACAGTATTTCACAGATCAGAGTGTGCGTGTATCTGCAAATGAAAACACAGAGAGTACAGATCTGGGGGTGACAAGTTAATTTTAACAGATGGGTTAAGTTTGGGTTAAGATTGCAAGTATGAAGTCCACAAATAATGAGAATCAACTATACTATTTCACCGTCTTCTCCTCTCACACCTTCATCTTCTCCTCCGCCTCCCTCCAACTCATGACCTTATTTTTTACTTCTCCAAGATGTTTGAAACAACCAGAACTTCTGCTCCCACCACCACACAGTCAAATTTCTAGCATCTTCTCCCTCATACTATAACTTCCTGTTTTCTCCTTGTTCCTATTAAAAATCACCCCCCACCCCAGCTAGGCACTAAGATCTCATACCCTCTCACCCCCTCAAGGACATTGTTCTGGCTATTCTGCCCTTACTACCAAGCAGTAGTTTTTCTCTCTCTTAGGTCATTTCTGTCAGTGCAAAAATTTTGTTCTCTCTTCTTTCTTGATCATTGTTCTGAAAGCTATTTGCAGAATTACAGAAGCTTTTTAAAATAGTCATACAGTTTGACAAAGATTCCTGTCTCTCCTTAATACTAATGAAATGATCAGAAATGAGTAGTTTCTATGAGGCTATTAATTGCAGCAGTATTCATAAAAGCAAATAATTAAATTTGGGACAACATGGGTAGATCTGGAGGTTATTATGCCAAGTGAAAAGAGTCAGACAGACAAAAACAAATACCATATGATTTCACTTATATGTAAAAATCTAAGAAAAACTAATTAAAAAAGCAGAGAGACACATAAATACGGAGAAGAAACAGGTAGTTGCATGAGGCAAGGATAGAAAAAATGAGTGAAGGGGAGTGGGAGACACAGGCTTATAGTTATGGAACAAATAAGTCACAGGAACAAAAGGTACTGTGTGAGGATTTTAGTCAATGGTATTATAATAGTGTTGTATGGTGATAAATGGTAGCTACACTTGTGGTGAGCATACCATAACATACAAACTTTTGGAACCACTATGTTGTACCTGAAATATAACAGTGTGTGTCAATTATACTTAGGAAAAAAAAAAAAACAAACAGAGAATTGAAAGCAATCTAAATAAATAGTAGAGGGCTGGGTAAGTACATACAGTAAAATATTACATAGACATTATTATAAGCTACAGATTGATATTAAGTAATAGGATATTCTTTCCTACAAATTGAACAAATTATAAAATATTATCCTACTTTTGTAAAAAGTAAAAATAAATTCATTTTGCCTATGTTGGTTTGTACTCTGAAAAATAATTGGAAGGATATATGTTCCTGGTTTGCCTACATGCAAACCCAGGGTCTTAGCCACTCCACTAAACTGTCAGGTGTGCCTGTTCTCAACTAGAGTGTGATGGAAGCCCATGAACGTTTCTGTAATCTTGGCCCAGAAAGCCACACTAAAACTATACGTATTTTGTTAACTTATTCCTGGAATGTAAAAAAAAAAGTTGGAGTTGCAGTGTCTTCTTTGTCTTATATAGGTACACACAATTTAATTATAAAACTGGGACTGTGACTAAGAGGTTTCTTAACAAAATGTCTGCCAAAAGGGTAAGCTGGGATCACCCTCCCTTAGTCAAAGGCAAAGACCAAGAAATCCAATACCCCAGGTAGAATAAGAACAAACAGCTTACAATAGCAAAAGCAACCAATAAGTTCTCAAAACTGTGTTTAAAGAAGGAAAAAACAAAACAAAACTCAATGTCCAAGGGCAAGCAGAATCTTTTCTAGGGGAGGTAGGAGGTGTGTGTGTAGTGGGCTGGCTAGTTCAAAGCCAGACTTCCATCTTGACAGGATTCTCACAAACTGTCACCATGGCTACTCCTCAGCTAATTCTCACCAGATGTTTTGAGAGATTGAGAGCATTTCCCAAAACATAGCCCAGTTTCCCAAAACAATTAAGATCTATAATCAGATTCTAAAACTCGCCTTCATACACTATTAAACAACAGTGCATTACTTAAGGAGAAAGTAAGAATAAACAATAGAATTTAAATTTACACTATTCCGGTCATCAAAGGGCTTAAGTAAATTTTTTGTTGTTGTTTTCACAACAATCCTATGGAACAGGAAGAGATGGTACAGTTACTCTGTTTAATAGATGAAGAAAGCAGGGCTCAGTGGTATTAAGCATTTTGCTCAGTCACATGTCGGGTAAGATGTGGGGTCAAGAGGCCAGATCTGCTGCTCCTGGTTCACTGCTCTAGGCCTCATACATTGCTGGTCAATATCTTCTCAGTCTTGGTGTATCTGTACCCCAAAGCAATCACACATCTTCATCCCTACCTCCTTTCTGTGCACCTCAAATCCTCACCACTATGCTTTTACAATGTTCTACCAAACTTTTCCACTATTTACCCTTCAAGCTCCCACAAGGACTAGATTCCGCCTTTATTAAAAAAACATGTATTTAGGTTACATCAGTGTTTGCTTAATAATTATTCTTTAAATGATAATTTTACATATCCTTCTGCTTTATATTTCAAAAAAAGTAAAAATAACCAGTTCTATGATGAAGAAAATGGCTAACTTTTAGGATTTTTAATAATTATTCTTGCCCATATCTATCTGTTAGCAGGTCATGACAGAACTTTGGCCTTTTCCTAACCCCAGTTTTTACCTAGTTTCCTGATGCTTCTTCAATCAACTTCCTTCTTTGCTCCCACCCAGTCCTGTGTTAGTACTCCACACCCTGCAGAAATCAGCCTAATTAGCACAAGAATGCTGCTCGGTGGGCTCCTAAACTCTGGGGGCCTCGCCTTCAGGTCTACCCAGTCCCTGTATGGGCATTGAGAAATACCTAGGACCCTTTAAGTTAGGATTTTATATGAAAATAACAAAACAATGTACTGAATATGACTGGAACGCATACTTCAAGATGAAAACTATATATATTTTTTGTTTGTTTGAAAACTATATATTTTTTTATATGCGTGTAAAAGGGTGTTTTTATCCAGATCAAACCTGAGGAACCTTAGAACTCTTGACCTCTGACCCAGAGGTCAGCTGTGATGCTCCAGGCAAACCGCTTCTTAACTGTCATAGAACACTGGGAAAGTTCTTAACCGTCACGGACAGCAATGTCCAGACATATCTCTTGATGCACTTGATGGAGCAGGAGCCCTGTAGGGACATTTGAAACTAATGTGTATTTAGGTGTTTCTGCTGGACTGAGTGTCCCCAGAGGAAACTAGACAGAAGGAAGAAGTAGAGTCCTGAGATAAGAATCCCTGTGAATAAAGAAGATTAGCCAGTTGGATCTGACAGGGCATGGTAA
The DNA here is from genome assembly GCF_922984935.1 of Meles meles. Lineage (NCBI taxonomy): Eukaryota > Metazoa > Chordata > Mammalia > Carnivora > Mustelidae > Meles > Meles meles. The sequence continues at coordinate 13,357,605 of NC_060079.1, read as the reverse complement.
AGCAGATGTGCCAGACAGGGGAGACATCGTACGTGTCCCTGAGCCAGCTTTTCTACCCACCTACCCACAGCTGCTCCCCTTCCCCAGGGGAAGAGTATGCTCCAGAAAGGAGTGCTCCAAAGGCACAAAACCTTCTAACACTGAAGGAGTAGAGATCCAGAGGAGATGGGCAGCCACGTGGGGAGGGGTCTCTGTGGGAGGAGACCAGAGCATGGAGATGAGACCAGAGCAACTGTAAAGCATGTGGGCTTTGTTTTCAGGATGTGAGTTGCTGTGCCTCCTTCAAGGTGCTTCAAGAAAAAAAGTAAATTTAACTTTCCTAGGAGTAGGGATATTCAGATTAACAATGAAGACACATTTAGAAATCCCAAGAAATGTTTTGGAAGAGATATCTGGGCGGGTGGGGGGGGGGGGGGGTTGGGTAGGATTTTTGCTGGGAAGAGACATGGGAATCCAGGCAGGGAGAATGGCAGGAGCACTACAAATGAGGAGTGTATGTGCTCAGTGGCAGATGAAACTGGCCATAAACTCAATGAGTATACAATGGGGGAGATGAATCTGGAATTCTTCCCCACTAAAGGGATCAATGATAAGCCTTAACACCGGGATGGATTAGGGAACCATCCTGGCCCAGTCTGGGTCCTCTTCTTCATGTTCCCATGAAGAACATGTGTCCCATGTTCCACAGAACATATCGTCATTGAGTATCCCCTTCTTGCTTTGATGCCCTTATTCCTGAAACCAGGACTTTTTGCTTAGGAAGTTGCTCACAGAATAGCCTTCAATTACACTGTCCTTGCCATTTATTTGATGGCAGGCTCTGCTTCCCTGAACTATGTGAGTTTTGCTATGGCATTCTCTAGCCCAAGTCTGCTGGGCCTGTTTCTGTGTTCTCTTTGGCAATTGCATTCTCTCTTTGGGACTCAGCTTCTTCCTACATGCTATGGTAATCAGACAGGCACATGAAATCCAGCTCAGCAGCTGAATATTAGCTCAAAAGTATCCCCATTAGACCAAAAAAAAAAAAAGTGTGGCTATGTTACAATTTTAACATAAAAGGTCAGTTCCTGCTTGAAATTAGAGATGAAAAGTATTCCCCACTTGTCCTAAACATGGATAAAAATCTATTGCTTGTGCAGTAGGCAGTAAGCTTCTCTCTCTAGCCTCCTATCCCATCCTCTTCAGTATCTGATGGCAAGTATATTTTGCCAATTTTGTGCCAGTTATTAATGTAAACCTCCATAAAGCAGGTTCTCAGGCTTTGCTGCCCACCTCTGGTCATTTTGCTTCTTTGTTTCTTATCTTGCCACCCAGTACCCTGATACCTAACGTATAGGTAACCAGGTTACTTTCCTGATCTATACTCTTGCTGCCCCTCACTGTTGTCTCCTTCAGAGGACCAGTAGGACCCAGGTAGTTAGAGTCTGGCTTCACAGGAAGAAGGGTCTGGAAAGTGTAGTCAAGATGTTGAACTACAGTAGAAGTCAGTTGAACTTAAGAGAAAAGTAGACACCGTACATCTATTACTATAGCGATATCAGGAGTTGGGAAATCCAGGTTTCTGGAGCTATTGAGCCCCGCCGAGGTAGAAATTGACACCTTTGGCAAAGGTCCCATGATAAAAACACACAGCTTCTACTTACTCCGCTGGGTTGGTTGGGTGAATTTGGGGAATTCACTGACTTTGTAACGTTGGTTCTTTATCCAGATTTCAGGGAAGATGGGGAAGAGCTAGGAAGGACAATTACCAGGAACCCTGTGGATTTGCAGATCCAGAAGTGAAGGCAGGAAAAACTGAGACCAGCAGGAGATGCTGAGACGGCCCAGGCTGAGGGCATTAGCTCTGCTCTGTTTTATAATACCTGCCCCAGCTATGTGGTCTGGGAACCCCCTTGATGCAGATGTTTTTCTGTGTCTCCTGACTTCTGTAGCTCATTACGCTGCCTGCTTCGAAGACTCTCAGGACCCATAAAAGAATCCTGAGATTCCTCTACTTTCTCCATTTGTTTCCTTGATCCTCATATCCACTAGCCTGTTGAACAGCATTGAGTAGACACTTCCCAGCTGTAAAAAGACGTTAAGGTCTGATGCAAGAGCAGCCTCATTTTGTTGTCTTTTTCTCTGTTTTGATTTTTATTTTTAATTTTAAAAGCATTTTAAATTTTAAAAATGTATATTTTATGAGGTGAATAACACTATTCCACTTAAACCTTTAAGATTTTACCCCATTGTCAAGTCAAATCAAACTCCTTGGAATGAAATTCATAATTTCTCACAGTCTGGCCCAAACTTTCCTTTCCAATGTAATCTCCTGTCACTTTCTCCCACCCTAATTGCTCTGGCTCCTCCAGAGAGCCTAGAACATGCTAAATAAATAGTTGCCTGCCTCTCTAATTCTGCTTGTTGCTGGTCCTTCCATCTCCTCTACCTCTTGAGAATGCCTCTACCATGTTCTCTTCAACATTACCTTACAACTCCCTATCTCTTTCCTCCTTGAAAGACACCTGTCCTCCCTGCTCCGCCCTCCCAAAGGCTACTTCATTTATTCTCTTATTATTTAACTTGTATTTGTGCCTCATCTTCCCAACTGTTAGAAGTTTTAGGGCAATATAGATGGCTCTTGCATTTCTTGTATACTCCCCACGTTGCCTGACATACAGTATACACATACAGCTCTTCAATAAATGTTGAGCTAATATAGGAAATAAAGCATAACAACCAAAACCCTTTGAAGATGGCCCAACATTAAGCTTTCCTTCTAAACCTACCACTTTAGTCTCTTGGCTGAGCACATTTCTATGCTTGCATGTACTCTGCCTTTATTGTTTAAGTCCGTTGATCAATACTGGGGACACTAGTGAATGTCCAACTCAAGGGCAGAAGCCAGGTTTCCAGGCATAAGCCAAGGAGAGAAGAAATCTTCCCAACACTGCTTTTAGGATGTCTGGATCTGTCACATTGAGGTTAGACTGAAATGTCATGAAAGGAAAAAACAATCAGTGCCCTGAAGCTACGCCTACAGAGGAAGAGGTCAAGAGTTAGAATCTATCTACTTAATCATATTTTAGAGAGGGAAGCTCTATTAGTCAAAGTTTAAAATGGAGTTTTTGAGAAAACTGACAAAGCAGATAACTCAATAAAGCTTTTATTTTTTTTTTCCTGAATGTCTTTTAAGTGACAAATTATGTCTTAGGAGTCTTGGTTTATCTACCTTCTCAAATCCAACTGAGTTTACTCTCCAGTAATTTCCCTCAGGAATAAGAGATGAGAAAGATTTATATGGGTTATTGAAAAATTGAAAGCAGAATGATTTTTAAAGTATTGAGGAAACTATTCATAGCACTTTAGATCTTCTTACCAATGATTTTCAGAACGTATATTACAAATATTTACATAACTTAGGTAGTGGGGTATACCAGAACATAAATACACAGTATAGGCTCTCAAACTGAAAATGAATAAATAAATAAATAAAATAGACTTGAAATGAATGTTATACTTTCTTGACTGAAGAAAATCTTCAAGCCCAAACCACAACATTCTACAAAATCATCAGCTCATCAGCACTATCCTGGGATGACCTTTACTCACATTCTTTCCTGGCATTCTTCAAACTTTAAAGATAGGATTTAAAAAAAAAAAAAAAAAAAACTGCCCTAGATAGGGTACGTTCATCCTGCTGGGAAATACAAACTTTTCCAAAACAAAAAGCTATGAATTCAACCTTTCATCAAGATCTGGGGATTTTAAGGATTCCTGGCTCTTGGGCTATAACTTGTTTCCCAGGGGGAAAAAAAAAAAAACCAATAAAACATCAGTTTTCACTATCCTTAGCATAATTAAAATCATTTTCATTCAAAATCACTTTGAGAGGTAGTCATACACATGATACTCACATCCTAAATCTCTTCTGTTCTGGACAGACACTGGACAGCATTGCAGATATAGGTCCCTAAAGGGAGGGTTTTTAATCCTGAAGTCAAGTTCCACTGGATAAAATTTAAATTGCAAGAGAATTTCCAAATCTATGATTTCCATCTGATTTTTCATCTTATGAGCATATGATTTTCAAAAATGCAGACATTGAAGGATAGCATGCACTTTATTTTTACATGTAGAACTATCCTCCCTGCCCTCTCTAATAACTCCATTCCTCTTGCCTTCTAATCAGTTCTCCACACATAGTCCAAAGTATCCCAAGGTGCAAATACGATCATGTCACTTTCCTATTTAAAATCCCTCAAAAGTTCTCCATTGCTCTTAGGATGAAGTCCAAATTCCTTATCTTGGCTTACAGACCCTGCTGGGTCAGCCCTGGCCTATCCACCTCTCTCTCTTTCTCCATCTATCACCCCTGCTATCACCACACATCTTTGCTTCCCAACATATAGAAAATCCCTCTGTGCTCTGTTGTCTCCATGTCTTCCGCGTTTTGTTCCCTCGTATGCCTGCTCCTGCCCTCCACACTCCTTTAATTTAGACTTGACTTTACATGCACATGTTTGCACAAACACATGTAAGAACAAATGCCCTGGTGGTGTGAAGAGTAAGATTTAATTCTTAAATGTTACATACAACAAATTCTATAGTGATTTTATAGGCCAACATATAACTTATCATTTTAAATGCAGTCCTCTATTTTTCTCTTAATTACCTCTCCCACCCCACCAAGTCAGTTAAATGTTTGAAGTATTATGAAATAAGTTCTGTTTCAAATTAAAAGCAACTCTAATATGTGGAGGGTTCTGGCCATCTCTCTTGATGCCTGTAGTTGTACTCTAATGAGATTCGATATCATCACTCTGGCTGTCTAGTGTTTGATTTGGCTTGGTCTTGACTACGTAGAAGAGTATACAGTAACAATAAGATATTTAATTCACCAAAGAGGTATTTAATTTTCTCATTTGCTAAATTAGAAGTGTGATAGATAATCTAGGAGAATGATGAAATACAGTTCACCTGCCCGATTTTTACTAGATTTTACAGTTCTTAGAGATCCTTAGAAAAAGTATCATAGTACTTTCTGTCCTTCCTTGGAAAAGAATGCATTTGGAAACATTACCTCTCTCTGCCTGTAAGCTGTTACTTTCTTCTATTGAAGTGAAGTTCAGGATCATATAAAGTAAGCATTCTCCATTTTTGCTCATTGCTGGTTACCGTCAAAATATCTGGTTAATGATCTGAATTCTTCAATTTTAAGTTGTTTTAATGCCAAGAAACCATAACTTTATATAACTTTAATCCAGGAATCTTTCCCTAAGGCTTACTATATTTCAAGGCTTTTCTCCCTGAAAAAGCCCTTATTTTATCCCAGTTTATGTGAGTGAATGTGTCCGGTATAAAGAGGAGCGGATGTTCAAACACTGACATTGACTCTAGGACCTCCCTGAGTGATGAGGTTCTCTACAGGGTAGGGGAGAGGCCTTCCCCAAGCCTCTTGATGCTTTGTGTAATGCTGGCACCGTTTCCTACTGCTTGCCCTTCAGAGGTTACAAGCTTGTACCCAGATAGGTGACATCATCTATTGTACGGTGGTATTACAGAATACTACTAGGATGAGTCTGGAAAATGAGGGATTTGTGATATTAAATTCTTGGAAGAATTCCCTAAATCAAGATTTGTATAACCAGGGTCTTTATCCAGTCAGAGCTTACCCAGGTCCCCATTTCCAGCAGCCCAAAGTCTCCTATAATGAATTCAGCAAGTCTTCATATAAGTGAATGCTGGAGCTGTGTATGGGGCTGGGGCTGGGGCTGGGGTGGCCTTGATGGGTCATCCACTGCCCCTGTCCCCTAGGCCCCAAGGAAATCTTATATCCAAGTGACAAGGAATGAGCCTGTGCCTTTCACCCTGCTCTGATGCTCAAGGAGGCACTTAACAGTGAATCAGAGAATGAAGTGCAAAGCTCTTCAAAATGGACAAGTTTATCCTAATCAAACCAGTCCTTTTTAGTGCTTGAGAATGAAATAAAAAACACGATTAAACCAAACCCAGAATTGATACATTTAAGGAACAAGAACAAATGAGAGTGTTAAGATTTGGTAGAAAATAAAACCCTTCCTGTCGGTAATATTGAAAACGTAGGCAATCTGCCAAGAAACAAGTCCCCAGTGCCTTCTACAAGTATGGTGCTGGGGACCCACAGAAGAGTCTGGAGACATGAAAAGAAAGAGAACTTGGCCTCTGATGAGGAAGGATGGGCAGAAGACCTGGAAATAAAAGATAATTGGAGTATGACTTCTTAGGTGTCCTCGCTACCATCAGGGTGGGCATCCATCCCTCTGTCCTGGGAAGGAGAAGCTGCCTGTGAGGGCCAGTTCACCAGTCTTCTTTATGGGATGTGGGGACGGAAGTAGGGAGGCTGTCTGCTGCGTCCTTCAGGTGCAAGGAGAGCTGAGCGCTGACAGACGAGGTTTTACTCTCAGGAAGCCACACCAGTTCTCTTTGGGAACCAAGTGACAGAGGTTGACCTCTGGGAGGAAGGAGAGGCCCAGGAAGGGAGAGACCCTTCAAAATGCTCCTGGGCATCATTAACAACTTTCCCTTGACCTCAGCACTGCTTACGTGACTGTCGGGTTTACAGATATTTGTTAAACTGCATGGATTTATGCACTTTTCTGTAGTTTTATTTTACAGCATGAAAAATGTTAAAATGAAAAAGAACAGAGCACAAGGATATAAAAGCAGGCCTCTTCCTGGCACCTTAGTAACTGTAGGACTTTGGGCAGTAAAAATAAGAATAAAAACTATTAGGTGCTGGTTGTGTCCTTGTACTAAACTTGCATGATGCAGCCGTCTCATTGTTGATTATTACTGTGCCCATTCTACAGATGAAACTACCTTAGCAAGGTGAAGGAGTCTGCTCAAAAGCATACACCCCTTGAGAGGCAGGGCCAGGTTTAGACACAAGGTCCTCTTAATAGGTCGACCCAGAGCCCGCTGTCCTGACAGGACATAGGAAGATGTCCTCCAAGGCCAACTTGCTGCTGGTGTAGCGACTCAAACAAAACCATGATGCCATGCTATTCCGAGAGGGTATGGTGATTTTTGAGATGGAAATCCAAAGACGTGGTCTTGACAGCGTACTTCAAAGAATGTGTGGCCAAGATATACCTAATGTGATTTTTTAAATTGCTCATAGGACTGTGTTTTGACTTGACAGGATGTTTCTGCTGGATTGTATAAAGAAAAATGGCCTGAAGGAGCTTCAATACTTAAGCGGTCTTTACTTTTGTTAAATGGCATACCAAAATATGGGTACATGATTGGCTTTCTCTGTAGTCCCTGGTTTGGCCTCTGGCTCCAAGTGATGCACTAGTCAACCCCTCAGGTCCCTGTACAATAGTCCTTCTGCCCCTCAGGAGGAGTAATTTAGATAGTCACTGGGTTCTGGTGACCCTGGAGAGACATAACTGGCCCCTCCCCACCTGGAAAAATGACTGAGCACATGGGGACCAAGGACCATTGAACCATTTCTCCAATCACTGGCTCCCATCGCACAGCCAAGGCCAGTGCAGCCAGGCATGGTGTTGAGGTCCAGGACAATGGGGACATGGGTGACTGTCACTGACTCTGCTTGAGCCAAGTCCATGGGTCCTGTGGAAATTGTTACTCCACAGTTGTCCCATCTGGTTCCCCAAGCCGCTATGCTCGTAACCCTGGTACTATAATGCCATCCCCATGCTCCCCAAGAAAGAGGGGTGCTTAGGTCTAGATACAAGTGGCAGAAGGTTGGGGAGTACATAAACCACTCAATAAAATGTGTACATTTTCCTAAAGTATTTAATTAAATATTATTAAGGTTGCAGGATTGTCCTTGTAGCCTAATTCTAAGAGACCCCTCAGTGTCTGAGCCTTGTTCAAGTTCACAGCTCCAAGATCGGGAAAGGTTCAGGCCATGCTGGCCTAAAGAGGCTGAGGGAGATAAGTCAGGAGAATGTGCATGCCTGAATGGGCTGCGGTGGCCCCTCATATGTACCTGGTGCAACATAAGAGCCATGCGTGCTTCTTGCACAGAGGAGGGTCTCCAGCACATGCTCTGAGTCTGCAAGGCCTGGTCTGAGGGCAGCAATGTTCAGGTGCTGTGTATCTGCTTCCATGAGCCTACTCTGGGGCCGAGGAAGCTCAGACCTCCATCTGTCACTGGGGGATATAGCTCTTCTCTCTATAGTCCACCCCATTTGCCGAGACTTTATCCTTTACAGAAGCAGATCTTGATCGACCTATGCCCAGTCTATCAATAGAAACCTATTTTTGCCATTTGTCAATATCGGGGGGGGAAGAATACAGAAGTATATGACTATGTTTCCTTCTGTACAAGTACAAAATTGCCTGAATTTTCCGACAAAATGCAAGATTTCAAAAACAGAATCAATACTTTGGGGAAGCTTTGGGCTGGCCTACAGAAAGCTTTGGGAGGGTGTGGCTGCTACCAAGGGAGGTGGGATAATATAAATTCATTCTGCTCTGCCCTTAGGAACCACGGGGCTTGCAGAGCAGATTCCCCAAATCCAGGCTGACAGCTACGTCTAGGGAATAAAGGAGCCTGACAGGCTCTCTATCATCTGCAGCGCCACACATGAATAAAAGTTGTGGGCCCTGTTGTCATAGAGTTCAGACCAGGAACTCCTGCTTAGGGGGGTTGTGTCCCAGGACCGCCAGCTCCTGCACTACCTCCAGCAAATTCCACCCAGGCTTCTCATTTTCCTCCAAAATGGTAATATAGGACCTACCTCATAGAGTTGTTGTGAAGATTAAATGGGTTAATTTGTGTGAGGCTCTTAGAGTGTCTGGCAGAGAGTAAGCACTCTGTAAATGTTAGCTGGCAGCAGCGGCAGGAGGCATAGGAGTGAGCAGTCGGAGGAGGAGGAGGAGGAGGATCGCTCAGCAGAGATCTCAGCCTGGTTTCAGGGAAGCCGGTTACTTTCGTCCAAAGTTCTCCTCTGTCATCTGTCCTCTGTTTGCTGTCAGTGGTTTGTCGCATTATCGCCCAAGTTTTTAAAGCAATGAATAATTATAGGGAGTTCTTATAGGGAGACACACTCCCCGGGCCATATGATGCTGTATTGCTACTTCTCCTTTCTCCTAATAGAAGCACGTGACTTCCACGTTCATTTTTCCCCGAGGCAGAGCGAATGTCGAGCTGCAAGGGGAACACCTGGCCTCTGGATGCCACTTGATCTCATTTTTCCATTATGTTCCCATTCATCCAGAGTTATACCTCAGATGCTTTTCACTAGTAAACAGAAGAGAGGGACAGAGAGAGGGAAGGAGAGAGAGAACCAACTCCACTTTTTGACTGGTTCCTGAAACATTTCCCTTAGATGCTGGACAGAGGCTACACTGTTCTGGTTCAACAGGATAATTAAGCGTTGAAAAGGACCGGGGTGCAGGACTACACTGGCCCACTCTGACTCGGGGTTTGCTCCCTTGCCTGGGTCAGTGAGGCTGGATGCGACCCAAAGCACTCAGCAAAGAAAAGTGGCACAAAGAGGTGAGGGGAAAAGAATGTCTTCCTGCCTTTTGAGTTTCAAAAGCCTAGACCTTTATGGGAATAAAAGAAATTTAAAAAAAAATAAAAAGCCTTTGACTTTAAAAGATTTGGGAGAAAGCCAGATGGGTAAGAGCAGGACTTCTCATGCTCTTCCGTAGCCAGTGATAGTAGACTCTTCCCGCTGGGGTGGACACAAGAGAGGAAGGATACAAGGGTTGATGTTAGAGGGTCTCTGGAAGAGATCCTGCTCTCCAGGTGAAGCTGTAAGGGGTCTCTGGGGCCCCTATGAATACAGAGCCTGTGTCATCGTTCCCATGGAAATCCCTAGAGAAATGGCCAGACTCCCAAAAATTAGACGAATAAAGGTGCAGAGGGGTCTACAAAGATGGGGCTTACATGGCTTCCAGAAATTTCCAAGTAATATAGACTAGCTGAAAACCTGAAGCTGGTTCCTTTGTGCTAAAAGACATGGTGTGTCCATCAGAAGATGGGAACATCCTTATAGCACCCGGTGTGGTCCAACAACTGTGAGCCCAATGCAACAGTGGACATCACAGTGGACACTGTGTAGACAGGTAACCCTTTTGTAAAGCCCTGGAATTTAGCCAAGATCCACGGCCAAAAGCATGAGAATCCCTGATTTGACTAGGATTATTTTCCCATTGCCCTGTCAGACTGACAGTTTCAAAGATATTTTCTGAGATGTCCGGCCATTTACATACACACAAAATCAAAATACTATGTAATTTATTGAGCCTGCCTTATCATGGCTGAAGACATCTCTTCAAATGAAATCTTTGTAAACCTATAGAATATAAGTACAATTCGTAGAGGATTAATTATTTGGGGGTTTATCCCACGTTTGGTACAACATTGTGCATACTGAGGTAGGACAGTGGTAAGTAGCCATAACTATAGCCAAGCCAAGAAGAACATCCTAGGGCCACTGGTTCCGTGTGGGATTAGTGAGAAAGTCAACTAATGTTCCCAGATCTTAGGAGTTTTTGGAAAACTGAGAGGAAGAGTGACCAAGAAGAGGTCTAAGGTCTAGAAGTTACAGAGGACAATGACAATGGTAAGGTCAGCAGGAGGTGGCAAGAAACCCATAAGCTGATGGATCCCAGGACCAGACATTTGATGCCCAGGTCACTGACACGTTCAACAGATACTGCAGGGATAGCTGGCCGTGCTCACTGGGGACAAGACACCCTTTCCAAATGCTAGAAAGTACATTAGTCCCCTTTCCCCCAGGCATTTAATGTCACCTCCAAAAAGAAAGGCAGGCAAAAGTGGAGAGAGAAAAAAACAAAAAAACAAAAACCTTCACCACACCATGGTAGGATCTGAACTTAACAGTGGTTGAGAAAACAACTTTTGCTTGTATCCGTAAAAAATCCCTGGATTAGATGAATATGCCAAAATAGGAAAGAAGAGTTACTTGTTTTCATCTTTGCTCTCAAGAGCAAAGTTGAATTCAACATTCAGAAATAATGTCACATTTGCTCACATTCAAATTCAAAATGGTCTGATGTGGACTTGAATTACATACCCAGGAGAATACAAGCAAAGTGGTATTATAGGAGTGTTCTGGGGTGGGGGGGGGAGTGGGAAGACAGCAGGCAGTTATAGTCTTGACAGTCCCCGTGCAAGGAGATGGTTACAGCCAGGAAACATTGCGTTAAGCTTAGAAAGCCACTTATTAAGTTTAATTTCACATTAGAAGATTCAAAGAGATAGTAACATAGAGAGAGGAGGGAGTGTGATGTTAGAGGTAGAAAGCCAGAAGGGAAGCTGATGTTTACCAGTCTAAGAGACAGAAGTGACAAGGTGGAGAAGAAGGGATGAATCTCAGAGAGATTTAGGAAGTAAAAAGAGAACTTGCTGTTTGATGCTTGACTAAGGAGAGGGCAAAGGGGTGGGGGGGGAGGTAAAAGATCCAGGGTAGGTTAGAGCCAGCTCCTTTGGACAACTGTGTGGGTGAGCTTCTTTGGACAACTGTGTGCATGAGCATGGCATTCACTAGTTTTACCAGGGAAGGCAAGGGCTGAGGGGTTAGCAGTTTGGGTGGTGAGAAGAAATAAGGGAGATGCTGAACTTGAAGCACCTGTGAAACATTTGTTTGGCAAGTTCTGCTAGCAAAACACTTATCTCCAGAGATCTAGAAAGGACAAAGTATCTGGGAGTCACCAACCTACAGATGGTAGCTGAAGTCACACCATGTGTGACACTGTCCACTGGCCCAGCATAGAGTGAAAAGAGAAGAGCCCAGAGCAAAGATTAGGGAGGATGGATATTAGGCAGAGTAAAAAGAGCATATAGTGAGCTCTGGCCATGAGCAGCCAGAAGCCTGGGTGATAAGAGTCAAGAGATATGAGTGATATGAGTCAAGAGAGCATAAGTTCAGGGAAATGAATGGAAAGTTTCAAGAGGGAGTGGGTGGGGGCGCCTGGGTGGCTCAGTGGGTTAAGCCGCTGCCTTCTGCTCAGGTCATGATCCCAGGGTCCTGGGATCCAGCCCCGCATCAGGCTCTCTGCTCCGCAGGGAGCCTGCTTCCTCCTCTCTCTCTGCCTGCCTCTCTGCCTACTTGTGATCTCTCTGTCAAATAAATAAATAAAATCTTAAAAAAAAAAAAAAAAAAAGAGGGAGTGGGTGATTGGGTCAGATTCCCAGAGGAGTCTGGTAAGCTGGCAACTTGATAGAGTCAAAGGCTCTGAATTACAATGTTTTCTGCATTTCCCCTCTCTTCTGCGGTTACATGATTCTAGATGAGCTCAGGGTTGCTGCAGACTGTCTTAATGAACCTCCAACCAAGATGGGATTTTTTTTTGTTTATCCTCTACTGCTCCCCTGATTTCAATAAGAACAAATAAATTACCCTGATAGTGACTCTAGAATGGCAAGAGCTATGTTGGGGGATGGGGGAACAACTGCAGCCTTCTGGACAGACCCCAGCCCTGCTGTTCCTATGAGGCTTTCACTTTTTCAGTGTCCCCTTTGAGCTCCCAAGTGCTGGAATCTCCAAGAGTCTCTTAATACTTTAGAGAAATATGGCCAACGTACAAACTAAGTAGCCTGAGAATTTTTCCAGGGCTACAGTGTACCCTTTGCTTATAATGGCCCCCAAACAGGATAGATCCACAACTTTGGATTGTTTTCAAATGTTCTCCATGGCCATTCCTCCCCTTAGGAGTTGGATAGTACTTAGTGCTAGCCTAACTCTGGTTTCTAGACCTGCATAAATCTCTCTATCCTTTTTATCCTACTATATGGGCCACTCAAGAGTATGCCAAATCACAAACGAAATGGATTAAGGAAACACTCCTCCAAGCATATGTGTTTGGAAAGGTTTCCAAGATGTCCATCCCCTCTCTGGTCTCCTCCAGCCCTACTCAGGTGCAAAGACAGGAGAGACCCCCAAGCTGAGAGTTCAGCTCCATGTCATTCCTGATCACTTCACCACACTAAGAATGGTATTTGATGTATCTCCAGTGCTTTCTGGGATACCCATTGGTCCACTGAGTCTTTCTTTAATCCCATTAAGTGGTAGGTTGTGGTGGTAAAGATATACAGCCTGGCACTAGAAGTCAAGAAGGTTTTTCTTAAAGGATATCTACACTGAATAGTGAAGAATTGTAAAGTTGAAGGGGGAGAGGAAGCAGGGAATGGCACTCCAAAATTAATAGACATCAAGTCAAGGAAGTCAGCATGATCCATGAGAAGAATAGGTTTTAGACCATGTGATATATCCTGGGGTTGGAGCAGAGATCAAGGGCAGATGGTGAAAGCCTCGGCCTGTGGGGGAAAAAAGCTTGGACTTCCTACAGTAGGCAATGAAGAACTGTGGGAAAGAGTTTAGTCAATGGAATAAAAGGATGAGGTTATATTTTAGATCTTTGGAAGGCCCTGACTTGCTTTTTAATCAATGGCCATTCATTTTACATCGCCGCAGAGGCAGTGCCCAGGAAAAGAATATCAGAAACCTCAATGCAACTTGGAAGTCCAGATTTGCACACTGATAGTAGGATGTGAGGATGTTTGTGGTGGTTGAACCTTTATGCCTCCGTGAGTCACACATACCACATCCTTTTCTGCGAAAAATGTCTCCCCACAGTATGGCAGAGCCCAATGCGGAAGCTGTGATGCATGGAGTCATGTTACATGGGTGCCAGCATGCAAGGGGCCACTGTTAAAGCAAACACTTGTCAGGGCAGCAGAGGGCGGCTGTCCCCTGCATGTGAAAACACACATTTGATTAGTCTCCCAAAGAAACTGTGGCACGAGGTGGAAGAAAGGATCGCTTTAGCGGGAGGAGATAATTCAGAAAGCTCCAAGCTCAAGCTCAAGTGGTTTTTGAAAAGAGATGGCACGTCCATCGTCTGATCTCGTATCAGAAGATATTAGAGTCCATCTTTTTTTAAAAGATGTTTTAAACTTATGTTGTTTTTAGGAACAAAGCCTTAACCCTTACAGACAATGTGGAATAAGAAACAAAACACTCAATTTCATAAAAATAATGAAATGCAACAAAGTATTTTAGCCTTTGGTGATCCCTTTGGCATACCAAAATCACTCATTTCTGACATTCTTCTCATGCTGAACCATATAGAATCAATTATAAATCTCTCTCTCAAAAGTCCAGGGAGGCTATTGGGAAAACACTTGAAAAAAAACATTTTTTTTATCTAAATCCAAAATAGACGAAACAAGTGGAAAGAAATCAATGATTCTCTTTTTTTAAAATGAAAATGAACGCCATTTTCAGATACTAACGAAACAATTAGATGTAACAGCACATAGTCTTTTGGACAAGAGCAAAGGTAAAAACAAATGACAGGGAAGAAATTTACCAGCCTGAGCTTTACAACAACTGAGAGCACTATTCTGCTGGCCCATCTGCGCGCTCCTCAGGACAGTCACCAGAACAGGTGCACTGCCCGCAGATTCCATACAGCAAGCGCAAAGAGTTAGTAAGAAGCATACCCAACAGGGTAGGAAGTCTGGATGGCACCAAGTCCCCATTTAAGGAAATGCCCTCATGCTGGATCCTGATGGTGCAGTTGGGGGAGGTGGCTTAGGAGTGGGGGAGCAGGGAGGAGAGTGATAGGAAAGGATGAGGAAAGGGTGTAGCAGAAGGAGAGCTTATGAGAGTAGAGGAAGCCATGGCAGAGGGGAGGATTAAAAAGGTCCACATATGGAAGAGATTGTGGATATATAAGATCATTTTTTCAAAAAGTTTCATAACATGCTTATTCTTGATAGACACCTCAGGCATAATATCCCAAATAACATGCATGAATGTCATTTTTTAAATAAGCACCTGATACTCTTGACAGTGGTTAATAGGTGAGAGTACTGTTTTATACTAAAAGTTGTTCTTTTAGGAGAACAACATTTTCCCCCATGCGTCACATCCTGAGCATGGCAGGACTTTTTAAGCCTATATATATATATAAAACAAAACAACTTTTAAATAAAATATATATTACCAACAAACAAGAAAAATGGGAAGTATATTGAATTGAATGTAGGCTGTGACCTATATTCAGTTTGAATGTATGTTTGAAACAAATTGCTCCCCTTCCAAGGCAAAGAAATAGAAACTACTAGCCTCATTGAAAATAAAAAGTCAGCGTGATAGGTGCAATATTTTTTAAAAGTGGTTAAATAAATAAAAAATCCTAGTCCTCTCAATCCATAAAAGGGTTTGTTAAGGTCTCCTCGGGGAACTGAGGTCAGGTTACAGGAAACAGATTACTCCCCTGTAGCAAACAGCTTCTAAATAAAGCCTCCCTGGGCAACAAGAGAAGGGAAACATTTCTTAGATGCTGCTGGCTTAGCCACAGGCAAAATTATCAAGTCAAAAGAGGCAACATCTGGTCTCTCTTCCTTTTTTCAATCACATAGAGGCCTCCAGCTCCCAGAACACTACCTAGCCTATAGCCATACTCAGTAAATCTTGTATGAGTGAATGCAAGGGATGAATTGAACGAAGTTAATGGAAAAGTTAACGAGCATTACCAAGTTCTCAAGAGCCCATAGCCGGCAGTGAAGACAGAAGAGCAAGACAACAATAGAAAAACAGAATAAAAATTTAAAATAGAAAATAAAGCACCGAAGGAAAGTGTTTTGGTAGCAGTAGGTACAACATGCTGGAGGCGCGTCAGGGCTCTTGCCTGCATTTACCCTTTTCTGGGTTTTCCTCTCTTCCCCTCCCACCTGTATCCTCATTTCATTCATTCAAGTATTCTTTGGGCACCTGGAACCCGCACCCAGTAGTGAGCGGGATATGCCAGGTTCTGCCCTCAGAGAGCTTGCATTCCAGTAGACAGAGTGGAAATACACAGTGCGTAGGGCTTAAGATAATATCAAAGACAATAAATGCTGGTAAGGCCATCACACAGGATAATATGGGAGTGATGGGAATTGGAGGACTGATTCATGGAGGATTGTCAAGGAAGGCTTCTCTGATGAAGTGACGCTGGCTTTCTGCCCACTCCCAGAGTGGAAATTGGCCTTTCCTCAGTCAGCACCTTCAAGGAGAATGATTTTCAAACTGAAAAATCCCCAAGAAAGTAGAAAGAAGACATCTAATAACTGTAAAAGTAATAAGAGAACTCCTAACAGCTAATTATTTTAAATCCCTTCTCAGAAGAGCTAAAAACATGAGGAAGTGTATACACATAATCCTGGAAACTGAGTAGTCTTTGAGGCCTTAATAGAGAATAAGAGGGGAAACAAACAAAAAAATGCTGATTATTTACAGAAGGAAAGAAAAATACAAATTTTGGCCCAGATTGCTCAGTTTAATGTGAATTCCCAGCAAAACGCAAGACAGACTTTCAAAGAACGGGTGCCTGTGTCCTTGAGGATCCCCATCCCCATTCCATCCACGCAGCACACCCATGGCTTGACATTGAGCCTGCATTTCCCAGATATCTCCCGGATTCTATTTGCCTGAATGTTCAGAGCATTTTATGCCCACATCCAAACCTGAGTTCATCATGCTCCCACCCATATGTCCCTCTTTCTCTCATGGTAATTTACTCACATTCATTCATTCATTTCACAAACACTTAGTGAGCACTAAATGGCAGTCTAGATGTTACACGCTGTCATTGCAAAGAAGAATGCACAGTACAGGGCAGCCTGCACCAACTTCAGAGTCAGGCCTTGGGAGCTCCAGCCTAGGCCAGGGGCTTCCACTGAACGAAGTATATGCGTATCAACAAGCATCTTACCCTTGCTGCCTCTCCATTTCCTCATCTGTAAAATAGTGGTGATGGCATAGGTTTGGACCTAAAATATGGGCAGAAGGAGGGAAGGGCAAAGGGAGAAAGAGAAGGAGGGGAGGAGAGCGAGAGGGGAATGTGGGAGACAGGGAGGGAGGGAGGAAGAACTGGCACTCACCTGATTTGTGAGTATTCAAGGAAATACCAGCACTTAACAGCATGCCTGGCACATGGTGGTTTCTGTAATTATAGCCCCTCATTTCAAGGAGCCCACCATCTAGTGAGAAAATAGGAACACCGTTCAGATACTATTAATAGTTAACACTTACTGAGTGCTTATGCTGTGCCTGGCACTATTCTAAACACTCGGCCCTTGAGGAGTTAGGTTCTGTTATTATTATCCTGACTCCACAGATGAGTACTACAGGCAGGAAAGGATTAAGTAACTTGCTCAAGGTTACACCAGGAGCAGAGCTGGGATTCAAACTCAGGCACTTCGGCTCCCATCGCTTCAGTCTGTTGCCTCACACAAGTATGAGCAAACGCAGAGCTGGGATGTGCACGAGCTATTATGGGGGACTTGCAGTCAGTAAGGTGAGAGTGTGGCAGGGGAAGAGGAGGCAAAGGGCATCCCACAGAAGGCGGCATGAGTAGAGCTCTGCGTTGCTGGGGCAGGGACGGTGGTGAGGCTCAGGCTGCACTGCACACCATGCTAGGGGCTTGGACTTTATCCTCTAAGCAATGGGGAGTCACAGAGAAGCAGCATGATGGGAGTTGCACTGTAGAAAGACTGCTCTGGGGCCAAATGCGTGTGAGAAACATGATCGCAGAGAAGGGGGATCAGTCAGAGGCTGCTGCTAGGGGTCCCTAGGACAGTGGACAAAGGTGGGGACAGTTTGATGACCTACTTAGAAGGTACCATTGGAAAAACATTGTGCTTGTTGCATGAAAAGGCTGAAGGAGAGCGAGGAGATGAGGAAGACTTTTAAGAGTTTGGACTTGGAAGCTGAACTACAATGCTGTTGTCTTTTGGACAGAAAACACAGAAGTATTGATATAAAGATCTCAGAAGCAAGAAGCTTCCAGTGTCTCAAAGTCTGGGAGTTCCCCTTTGCCTTTTTTAAAACCTTCTTTTATAATGATGACAATAAACTTTGAACATGTAGAAAAGGAGGAGTACAATAAATTCCCATCACCTGGATGCAACCGTTCTTCACAGATTGTGGAGTCTGCCACATCTGCTTCCTTTGTACATTATACTTTTATAGTTACTCTCTTATTTTGCTTGCTTTTTATTGTTGTCAAATCATTTTAAATAAACTAAATACATCATTACATTTACCGTTAACACTTTAGCCTGTGTCACCAAAAAATACTTAAGTAATCACAATACCATTGTCACACCTCAAAGAATTAATTATGTAATATCATCTCATAATGAATCCACATTAAAATTTCCCCAGTAATTTCTGGAATTGCTTTATAGTTTGTTGGTTTGCTTTCCAAACAAGATTGAAGGAGTGGTCCCCTATCGCTATTGCTATGTCTTCTAAGTCTCTTCAAATCTGTACCGATCCCCCACATTTTTTATGACATTGACTTGTTTAGGAAACTAAGCCAGGTGTCTGAAGGATGCCTCATCGTCTGGACTTGTCTGCTGGTTTCATCATCATCGTCGTTTCATTTGTTCTTCTACTCCTTGCAGTTCTAGCAAACTGGAAGAAAGTTGTAAAAGCCCAACCAGATTTGAGGTTAACATTTTGACAAGCAGACGTCATTGATGATGCCATATCTGTTGTATCACATTCCGTCAGTGTCGAGATTTTGGTTTCAAAATACCATCCTAGTCATGCTTCTAAACAAAACTTGACTGATTCCAGGTCTGGGGTGGGGAAACGAAAATGGTGAGCCCTGTTCTGGAAAGCACAGAAGTACCCAGATACTAATCAGTCATGTCAGGAGAACAAAATAGCCAATTTAAGGGGCCCCACTGGTTGAATTTGGGATACTTTAAGCATAAAAAAAAAAAAACTGCAATTGATCAAAATATAGTGAATGTATAAATCTTTATAATAATCATAATACTCACAGGGCATCTGGGTAGCTCAGTGGATTAATAAGCCTCTGCCTTCAGCTCAGATCATGGTCTCAGGGTCCAGGGATCAAGCCCTGCATTGGGCTCTCTGCTCAGTAGGGAGCCTGTTTCCCCTTCTCTCTCCGCCTGCCTCTCTGCCTACTTGTGATCTCTCTCTCTCTCTCTCTCTCTTCAAATAAATAAAATCTTTTAAAAATGATCATAATACTCACAAAAAAATAAAACAATTCTGGGTCACTTGAAGATTCAGGAGTGGTTCACACACTGCTGAGAAAATTTCTCTGCTTTGTATCTCACTCTGATCCATGCCTCTCTGTCTTGAGTCTAGAATACCCCAGACATGGAGCACCTGGGTGGTTCAGTAGGTTAAGCATCTGCCTTCAGCCTGCTCAGGGTCCTGGGGTCGAGTCTCACATCAGGCTCCCTGCTCAGAGGGAGTCTTCTCCCTCTCCCTCTGCTCTTCCCCACTGGTCACACTCTCTCCCTCATGCTCTCTCTCTTATTCTCTCTCAAATACATAAAATCTTAAAAAGAAAAATAGAACACTCCAGCCTTCACTTAAACTTGGATCATGACCCCAGCTGTCTTTTATGTGTTCCTGGAATAACTGGTAAATGTGATGGGAACTAAAACTAGATTTTCTTCCCCAAAATTACTTAGGTCTTATCGAAAAAGACTGTATACCAAACATCACATTCTCATTTTAAAGTAAAATTGACAGCATATTTCAGAACTTCCTTAGTACTGCACAAATTCTTGTCAGTACTAAAAACCAGCAACAACAACAAAGAAGTTTCTGATCCCAATGAATAAATATGCCTTGCTAGTAAATATTCTTCTTGTGGCTCTGGCCCCACCTTAATTATTTTCCTAAAGTTTACATCTGTTCCATAAGAATAAGAAGCAGTTTTTTCTCTAATATTTATGAGAACTGGCTTCATTTCCTTCATGTTAACAATGGTCAAAAAACACCAAACAAAATTCTATTTTAGAACTTAAAGAAAATATACATTTGTTCATTAAAGTCCACCAGCTTTAGATAATTTTTTTTCTCCTCATGCATTAACATAGTAAACTAACATCTAATCCATGCTGCAAAAGTTATACTAAATGAAACAAATAGTAAAACATCACAGTGATGAAGTTCTAGAATCTAGGTGAGGTTCGGTGGGCTGAGGTCCGATGACCAAGAAAGAATTCTTGAGACATCTTTGGTGCAAAATGGTGGTTTATTAAAGCATGGGGACAAGACCCAGGGGCAGAAAGAGCTGCTGCCCCAGGTTGTGAGGGATGGCAGGTTATGTACCCTCTGGTTGGGGGAAGGTGAGGGAAAGGGAGGTTTCAACGGAGTTTTCATATACTAAAGAGGACCTACAAGGTGCCAGGAGTATCCTGGAGGTCTTTGGGGAGTATCCCAGATGTCTTCTGGTTTGATCTATGTGGTCTTTTAGCAAGCCATTAACATCAAGATAGTTGGGAGATTCCTCTCTTGCAGGATTGTGATCTCTGCAAGTTAACTATTTGTTTCTCGTTTATGGCAGTCAGGGGTGCCTGAGGAATGCTACACATATTACTGAGGGGAGCAGGTGGAGAGGGGGAGCAAGGTGCCAGCTTTTGCTTTGTCCTCAGTCAGCCTCCTGCTCCCTCGTCATTCCCCCCTGAACAATTTTGACCCTTAAATCTTTAAGGTAGTTGAAGGTGGAAGGTCTCATCTTCTGTAATTTCTTCCTGCTAAATAGGGGTGTAGAGCTGTCCCTACCTACTCGGGCCAACATTGATCAGTGGAGGAACGTATAGGGGAGTTACAGAAGGCGGAGGCCGCTGAAACCAGCATTGACAGTGAAGAAGTGTCTTTGCGTGTGGTCAGGATCATCTGTTCTGGTGAAGTCATTGCAGTAATGGAGTCTCAGCTCCAAGTAGAGAAACACTGAACCAAGCAACACATTAAGATTAATAAGGCTATAAGAATGAGAAGCCCAAAAAGGAGATTTTTAATTATTGGCCATAGTCCTCCCTCAAACCAGGAAGCTAACCAATCACTGAGAGGGTGAGAGAGAGAGGATCTTGTATTGTAGAGCCTTAATCTGGGCGTTCATATCTTTTATTAGTCCTGTGACATGTTTGTGATAGTCTGGGATGTACACACAACATTCTGTTGTGATAATTGCACATGTGCCGCCCTGTGCTCCTGTCAGGACATCTAAGGCCATTCCATTTCGTAGGACTGCCTTGCGCATCTGGGAGATTTCTATATTAAGCAAGGAGATGATATTTAGTGAATCATTGAGTGCCTTTGTAGTATTAAGGGCTTCTACATGCCACATGACATCCTC
The DNA here is from genome assembly GCF_922984935.1 of Meles meles. Lineage (NCBI taxonomy): Eukaryota > Metazoa > Chordata > Mammalia > Carnivora > Mustelidae > Meles > Meles meles. The sequence goes on along the minus strand of NC_060079.1, from coordinate 13,336,455 downwards.
TAGTCCCACAGATGGAACAAAAATGGATGTTAAGTGATCATAACATCACTTTAAATTGGGGAGATTAGCTGGAGTGGTGATGGTTTTAGTAATGCGCCCATGAATCCAGGCAAATCCTAAAGTACAGCGACCTATCCACCTTGGAGGAAGCCAGGGCCACAGGTTGGTTCCATATATCCAGTGGGTTCCATTTGGAGCTAACCATCTAATGCCAGATCGCCTTGCCCAATCGGTAACAAGCCAGTCAGTAGCCTGGAGTACTATTACTTGGGAACACATTTCTTTTTTTTTTTTTTTTAAAGATTTTATTTATTTGACAGAGATCACAAGTAGGCAGAGAGGCAGGCAAAGTGAGAGGAAGGAAGCAGGCTCGCTGCTGAACAGAGAGCCCGCCCGATGTTGGGCTCGATCCCTTGACCCTGGGATCATGACCTGAGCTGAAGGCAGAGGCTTTAATCCACTGAGCCACCAAGGCGCCCCTGGGAACACATTTCTAATGATAGCCATCCTAGATGTCGTGTGTCGTTTGCCCAAGTATCATATGTATGATTTCTTTGTTCCCGGCATAAAAATGCCTTTTGACTGAGCTGTCCAATGGTGGGTTTGAGCTACAAATATGTATCCCAGATTTGATATATGCCATCCTCAGTATAGCGATAAGTAGGGTTTTATAACTTAGGCCCATATTTGATTGGGGAGTTATGGCTTGACAGCAAACCCCTTTCCTTCCAAATAGCTCCATGGGCATGTAGTACCAGGAAGGCATATTTGGAGTCAGTGTTAATGTTTATTTTTAGGCTTTGGCAATTGCAAAGTGCCGGTGAGCACTATGGCATACCTAGCTTTTCTTATTCTTTCTATGAAAACTATTGTTATCAGTAAACCAACTGTCATTTGTATTTTTAACAGGGGCATCTTAAATCTGGCCAACTAGAGTAAGCAATATCAATAACCTCTGAACAGTTTTGCTCTATAGAGAAAGAAGTATAGTGGACAGGTTCAGGCATACAGGTAACTAGGTTTAAAGTTTGACAAGTTTTAAGTATTATTTCTGGCATATCTGTAAGTATAGCCCAGTATTAATAAGTCGGCCTCCACCATCCATTGGTGACCTTTGGCTTCTAAGACAAATCTGGACCTAATGTGAAGTCATTACAGTCAGGGACTGTCCCATAGTGAGCTTTGAGGCTCTTTTTACGAAGAGGGCTGTTCTATGCTTAGCTAAAGCATCTGTTCGCAATTTCACCTCAACAGAGGTGGCTTCTAGGATAAATATGACTTAGGGATGATACCATTAAGAAGCCCTTTGAGTGTTCTTAACAATATCCTGATTACAGAGGATCACTGGCAAGTGGGAGAAAACTTGTCAAGAGATAGGGGGAGTCCCACATGCATCATCCAATTTAATCATACAGACAGTGGGGTCATCCATTATCTCCACAAGTCCATAGTTAATCCTATGGAGTGCGGTATGCTGGCTTTTGGCAATTTCATTATTCCAGTCACACACAAGGTGATAGTTAAGTTATACAATTGGTGGGGAATCAATCCCATTTTCCAGTTGTTTAATCATGTGCCATGGGGTCTTGTTATTATACCCACAGAATTAAAAAAAAAATCATCTAAATGAGCTATTGTGCAACTTCTCTGAAGTTAACCTCAAATTGTCTAGCTCAGGTAAGCAAACAAAGACAATCAAATCTAGAATTTAACATCCATAAAGGTGTGTTATTAAACATAATTTTTCTCTCTAAAATAACCCTCATTTCCAGAGATAGTCAAATCAGGACTAATTTATTTGAGAAACAAGTCCAGTTTTCACAAACTTGGCCTATTATTTACATAAGCTCAGCAGGAACAGTAAGTGATCATACAGATCTTTTAGAATCTGCTTTGCTGGAACTTCTTATAGCCTTTCTGGGACAGAAGCCAAGCCACGTACTTGCCATCAGACATGCCTGCAGTACCTGTTGATTTGGGCGAATTCTTCTTCCTGAGGCTCTGCACCTACCAAGGAAGTGACATTCTTTTTTTTTTTTTAATTTATTTCTAATTTTTTTATAAACATGTAATGTATTTTTAGCCCCAGGGGTACAGGTCTGAGTATCGCCAGGTTTACACACTTCACAGCACTCACCATAGCACATACCCTCCCCAATGTCCATAAGCCCCCTCCCCATCTCCCAACCTACCCTCCACCCAGCAACCCTCAGTTTGTTTTGTGAGATTAAGATTCACTTATGGTTTGTCTCCCTCCCAATCCCATCTTGTTTCATTTATTCTTCTCCTATCCCCCTAACCCCCCAAGTTGCATCTCAATGTCCTCATATCAGGGAGATCATATGATAGTTGTCTTTCTCCGATTAACTTATTTCACTAAGCATGATATCCTCTACTTCCATCCACGTCGTCGCAAATGGCAAGATTTCATTTCTTTGGATGGCTGCATAGTATTCCATTGTGTATACATACATACAACATCTTCCTTATCCATTCATCTGTTGATGGACATCTAGGTTCCTTCCATAGTTTGGCTATTATAGACACTGCTGCTATAAACATTTTGGTTCACGTGCCCCTTCGTATCACATGTTTGTATCTTTAAGGTAAATACACAGTAGTGCAATTGCTGGGTCATAGGGTAGTTCTATTTTCAACACTTTGAGGAACCTCCATGCTGTTTTCCAGAGTGGTTGCACCAGCTTGCATTCCCACCAACAGTGGAGGAGGGTTCCCCTTTCTCCGCATCCTTGCCAGCATCTGTCATTTCCTGACTTGTTAAATTTAGCCATTCTGACTGGTGTGAGGTGATACCTCATTGTGGTTTTGATTTGTATTTCCCTGATGCCGAGTGATGTGGAGCACTTTTTCATGTGTCTGTTGGCCATCTGGATGTCTTCTTTGCAGAAATGTCTGTTCATGTCCTCTGCCCTTTTCTTGATTGGGTTGTTTGTTCTTTGGGTGTTGAATTTGCTAAGTTCCTTATAGATTTTGGATACTAACCCTTTATCTGATATGTCATTTGCAAATATCTTCTCCCATTCTGTCAGTTGTCCTTTGGTTTTGTTAACTGTTTCCTTTGCTGTGCAAAAGCTTTTGATCTTGATGAAATCCCAATAGTTCATTTTTGCCCTTGCTTCTCTTGCCTTTGGCGATGTTCCTAGGAAGATGTTGCTACAGCTAAGGTCGAAGAGGTTGCTGCCTGAGTTCTCCTCAAGGATTTGGATGGATTCCTTTCTCACATTGAGGTCCTTCATCCATTTGGAGTCTATTTTCGTGTGTGGTGTAAGGAAGTGGTCCAATTTCATTTTTCTGCATGTGGCTGTCCAATTTTCCCAGCACCATTTATTGAAGGGGCTGTCTTTTTTCCATTGGACATTCTTTCCTGCTTTGTTGAAGATTAGTTGAGCATAGAGTTGAGGGTCTATTTCTGGGCTCTCTATTCTGTTCCATTGATCTATGTGTCTGTTTTTGTGCCAGTACCATGCTGTCTTGATGATGACAGCTTTGTAATAGAGCTTGAAGTCCGGAATTGTGATGCCACCAACTCTGGCTTTGTTTTTCAATATTCCTTTGGCTATTCGAGGTCTTTTCTGGTTCCATATAAATTTTAGGATCATTTGTTCCATTTCTTTGAAAAAAATGGACAGTATTTTGATAGGGATTGCATTAAATGTGTAGATTGCTTTAGGTAGCATAGACATTTTCACAATATTTATTCTTCCAATCCAGGAGCATGGAACATTTTTCCATTTCTTTGTGTCTTCCTCAATTTCGTTCATGAGTACTTTATAACTATAAAGTACTGCATATAGATTCTTAGCCTCTTTGGTTAGGTTTATTCCTAGGTATCTTATAGTTTTGGGTGCAATTGTAAATGGAATTGACGCCTTAATTTCTCTTTCTTCAGTCTTGTTGTTGGTGTAGAGAAATGCAACTGATTTCTGTGCATTGATTTTATATCCTGACACTTTACTGAATTCCTGTACAAGTTGTAGCAGTTTTGGAGTGGAGTCTTTTGGGTTTTCCACATACAGTATCATATCATCTGCGAAGAGTGATAGTTTGACTTCTTCTTTGCTGATTTGGATGCCATTAATTTACTTTTGTCATCTGATTGCTGAGGCTAGGACTTCTAGTACTATGTTGAATAGCAGTGGTGATAATGGACATCCCTGCTGTGTTCCTGACCTTAGCGGAAAAGCTTTCAGTTTTTCTCCATTGAAAATGATATTTGCAGTGGGTTTTTCATAGATGGCTTTGATAATATTGAGGTATGTGCCCTCTATCCCTACACTTTGAAGAGTTTTGATCAGGAAGGGATGCTGTACTTTGTCAAATGTTTTTTGCGGCATCTATTGAGAGTATCATATGGTTCTTGTTCTTTCTTTTATTAATGTGTTGTATCACATTGATTGATTTGCGGATGTTGAACCAATCTTGCAGCCCTGGAATAAGTCCCACTTGGTCGTGGTGAATAATCCTTTTAATGTACTGTTGAATCCTATTGGCTAGTATTTTGATGAGAATGTAGTTCTCTTTTTTGGTGGGATCCTTGTCTGGCTTTGGGATCAAGGTGATGCTGGCCTCATAAAATGAGTTTGGAAGTTTTCCTTCCATTTCTATTTTTTGGAACAGTTTCAGGAGAATAGGAATTAATTCTTCTTTAAATGTTTGGTAGAATTCCCCTGGGAAGCCGTCTGGCTCTGGGCTTTTGTTTGTTTGGAGATTTTTGATGACGGTTTCAATCTCCTTACTGGTTATGGGCCTATTCAGGTTTTCTATTTCTTCCTGGTTCAGTTGTGGTAGTTTATATGTCTCTAGGAATGCATCCATTTCTTCCAGATTGTCCAATTTGTTGGCAAAGAGTTGCTCATAGTATGTTCTTATAATTGTCTGTATTTCTTTGGTGTTAGTTGTGATCTCTCCTCTTTCATTCATGATTTTATTGATTTGGGTCCTTTCTCTTTTCTTTTTGATGAGTCTGGCCAGGGGTTTATCAATCTTATTGATTCTTTCAAAGAACCAGCTCCTAGTTTTGTTTATTTGTCCTTTTCTTTTTTTCGTTTCTATTTCATTGATTTCTGCTCTGATCTTTATGATTTCTCTTCTCCTGCTGGGTTTAGGGTTTCTTTCTTGTTCTTTCTCCAGCTCCTTTAGGTGGAGGGTTAGGTTGTGTACTTGAGACCTTTCTTGTTTCTTGAGAAAGGCTTGTACCGCTATATATTTTCCTCTCAGGACTGCCTTCGCTGTGTCCCACAGATTTTGAACCGTTGTGTTTTCATTATCATTTGTTTCCATGAATTTTTTCAATTCTTCTTTAATTTTCTGGTTGACCCATTCATTCTTTAGAAGGATGCTGTTTAGTCTCCATGTATTTGGGTTCTTTCTAGCTTTCCTCTTGTGATTGAGTTCTAGCTTCAGACCATTGTGGTCTGAAAATATGCAGGGAATGATCCCAATCTTTTGATACTGGTTGAGACCTGATTTAGGACCCAGGATGTGATCTATTCTGGAGAAGGTTCCATGTGCACTAGAGAAGAATGTGTATTCTGTTGCTTTGGGATGGAATGTTCTGAATATATCTGTGATGTCCATCTGGTCCAGTGTGTCATTTAAAGCCTTTATTTCCTTGTTGATCTTTTGCTTGGATGATCTGTCCATTTCAGTGAGGGGAGTATTAAAATCCCCTACTATTGTATTATTATTGATGTGCTTCTTTGATTTTGTTATTAATTGGTTTATATAGTTGGCTGCTCCCACGTTAGGGGCATAGATATTTAAAACTGTTAGATCTTCTTGTTGGACAGACCCTTTGAGTATGATATAGTGTCCTTCCTCATCTCTTATTATAGTCTTTGGATTAATATCTAATTGATCTGATATAAGGATTGCCACCCAGCTTTCTTCTGATGCCCATTAGCCTGGTAAATTGTTTTCCACCCCCTCACTTTAAATCTGGAGGTGTCTTCACATCTAAAATGAGTTTCTTGTAGGCAACTTATAGATGGGTTTTGTTTTTTTATCCATTCTGGTACCCTGTGTCTTTTGATTGGGGCATTTAGCCCATTAACATTCAGGGTAACTATTGAGAGATATGAATTTAGTGCCATTATTAGCCTGTAAGGTGACTGTTACTGTATATTGTCTCTGTACCTTTCTGATCTACTACTTTTAGGCTCTCTCTTTGCTTAGAGGACCCCTTTCAATATTTCCTGTAGAGCTGGTTTGGTGTTTGCACATTCTTTCAGTTTTTGTTTGTCCTGGAAGCTTTTTATCTCTCCTATTTTCAGTGATAGCCTAGCTGGATAGAGTATTCTTGGCTGCATGTTTTTCTCGTTGAGTGCTCTGAATATATCATGCCAGCTCTTTCTGGCCTGCCAGGTCTCTGTGGATAAGTCTGCTGTCAATCTAATAGTTTTACCATTTTATGTTACAGACTTCTTTTCCCGGGCTCTTTTCAGGATTTTCTCTTTGTCACTAAGACTTGTAAATTTTACTATTAGGTGATGGAGTGTGGAACTATTCTTGTTGATTTTGATGGGGGATCTCTGCACCTCATGGATTTTGATGCTTGTTCCCTTTGCCATGTTAGGGAAATTCTCTCCAATAATTCTCTCCAATAGACCTTCTGCTCCCCTCTCTCTTTCTTCTTCTTCTGGAATCCCAATTATTCTGTTGTTTCATCTTATGGTGTCACTTATCTCTCGAATCCTCCCCTCATGGTCCAGTAGCTGTTTGTCCCTCTTTTGCTCAGCTTCTTTATTCTCTGTCATTTGGTCTTCTATATCACTAATTCTTTCTCTGCCTCATTGATCCTAGCAGTGAGAGCCTCCATTTTTGATTGCACCTCATTAATAGCTTTTTTTTATTTCATCTTGGTTCGATTTTAGTTCTTTAATTTCTCCAGAAAGGGCTTTTATATCTCCAGAGAGGGTTTCTCTAATATCTTCCATGCCTTTTTTTGAGCCCGGCTAGAACCTTCAGAATTGTCATTCTGAACTCTAGATCTGTCATATTACCAATGTCTGTGTTGATTAGGTCCCTAGCCTTCGGTACTGCCTCTTGTTCTTGTTCTTGTGGTGAATTTTTCCGCCTTGTCATTTTGTCCAGATAAGAGGATATAAAGGAGCAAATAAAATACTAAAAGGGTGGCAAAGACCCCAGAAAAATATGCTTTAACCAAATCAGAAGAGACCCCAATTCGGGGGGGGGGGGGGGAGAAAAGGGATAAAAAGAGGTTCAGGGAAAAAAAAAAAAGAAAACAAAGAAAAAATATAAAAAAGAAAGAAAATATATATATATTAGATAAACTAGTTAAAAAACATTAAAAAAGAAAAGAGTAAAAGTTTTAAAAAAATTTAGCAGAAGAAGAAAAAAGAAAGAAAAATTGAAAAAAAATTGAATTAACCACAAGACTAAAGAATCATGGGGAGAAAGCCATGAGTTCCGTGCTTTGCTTTCTCCTCCTCTGGAATTCCACTGCTGTCCTAGGTATTGAACCTGCTTTCCTTGGTAGATGAACTTCGTCCTGGCTGGATTTTTTTTTTTTTTTAATTTTTAAATTTATTTTTTCAGTGTAACAGTATTCTGGCTGGATTTTTTGTTGATCTTCTGGAGGACGGGCCTGTTGTAGTGACTCTCACGTGTCTTTGCCCGAGGCGGAATTGCACTGCCCTTACCGGACTAAGTAATCCGCTCGGGTTTGCTTTTGGGAGCTTTTGTTCCCTGAACGCTTTCCGTAGAGTTCCGGAGGACAGGAATGAAAATGGCGGCCTCCCAGTCTCCAGCCTAGAGGAGCCGAGAGCCCGGGGCCCCACTCCTCAGTGTGCCCCCAGAGAACAGCACCCAATCACTCCCGTATCCCCAGCCTCCAGCCGCGCTCTGAGCTCACCCAGCCTTGCGACCAGCTCAAGGTAACCCCGAGCTGAGAGCTCAGTCCTCAGCTCTGTCTCTGTAGCCTGCTACAGAGCTCTGTAGCCCGTTATAATACCTGCAAGCTCTGCGACACTCGGACACCCCCAATCCTTCTGTGACCCTGCAGGACCTGGGGCCACACTGACCCCACGTGGGCTTCACCCTGTTTAGCCTCTGGAGCAATGTCCCTCAGTGGAACAGACTTTAAAAAATCCTGATTTAGTGCTCCATTGCTGGGCCGCTTGCCTGGAGCCAGCACCTCTCCCCACGGTCTATCTTCCTGTCGTTTTGGATTCACTTCTCCACCAGTCCTACCTTTCAGAAAGTGGTTGATTTTCTGTTTCTAGGATTGCTGTTGTTCTTCTCTTCGATCTCCTGTTGGATTTGTAGTTGTTTGCAATGTTTAGATAAGCTATCTAGCTGATCTCCTGCTACCTGATGTAGTCTGACTACCTGATGTAGTCTCAGCCTGCTACTTTTCCACCATCTTGACTCCTCCCAAGGAGTGACATTCTTTACTCACCGGGTGAGGCTGCTGGGAACTCTGTAAGCAAGGTATCAGGCCAACAGTTCCAAGGGGCTTTATGGCTCCAGGTTTCATAAAGTCAACCTTAGTTCCTTTAAACTGTCTGGTCATATCTGAGTCTTTTCATATATGACATTCCAGTCAAAGCCTTTGTAAAATAACCCATGTTTCCAATGGTGTCCTGTTACAAGAAGAACAGATTTTTATTGAACTTATGCAAATGACTGGTTGCCATGAAAGAAAGAATACTTACTGAGACTTTTTGGTTTCCAGAGGGTTAAGATAGAAAAGTGAATGATTTGTTTGCAAATAATTTTACATTTCTGTAAGTCACAGATATTTTAAGAAAAAAAGTTTCCTTAGTCTGGAAGAGAAACCATTAGAGAACCAGCAATGTCTAAAATCAGACAAAACATTAATAGACACAACACTATAATCTTTTAGTTCATTTAGTCCCACGTTACTAAATCCGGTGAATGCAGCTTTAGTTAGTTTTGGAAATTCTTACCCATTTCAGTTTTAGAATTTTAACATCTCAAAGACCTTATTTGTCCTGAAAGTCCTTTATATGAATCTCCTTGAAGATAAAACTCATTTTACAAGAGAAAACAATTATAAATGACAAAAACTTAGAATGGATATGGTTAGAGCTGATGAGATGAGAATTTACAATTTAGTTGGCAAGGAAATCAGGTTATTTCTGTGACACATAACATTTCCGTAATTACAATATCAAGCGATGATCTCTCAAAACATTAAAACATTAGGAAATGCATAGAATCTCTAATTATAACATTTTCCTAAATGTAACCCAAGGTTTATCATTGGTTTAGCAGTACTTCATGAGTAACTTCACATACCAAGGAAAAGCCTGAGTTAGAGATTTACAACTTAAATCTTGTCAACATTTGCTAAAATCTTGCAAAGTTTTAAAGCACATGCCTAAATATAATTAGGGATGTTAAACACCTGATAAAACAAAACATAGAAACTGGGCTTTCTGGGCAGGCAAAGAGAAAACCATTTACATTTTCTTAACAGCAGATCAATTAATCTAAGAAAACTTTGTCCTTTTTGAACAGAGAATTTCAGTCTTATACCAATGTACCTTTAAAACCTATTCATTTCACTCTTAGTCCTTCCTGACCATAGCTAAAATTCCTTTTCTGAAGATCTCCCTTCACAAACCTTCTACAACTTTCCTCTGCATTCAGATTTTGTCCCAAGTAATCTCCTTCCAAACAAGCATCACATTTAGGACATAATTACCTTCTCTTACCTTCAACAAAATGTATTCCCATTCTTTAAATCTTTCTTACATATCTCCTAATTTCCTACATACAGAGTTGCTTCCTTTATTTCCATCAGTCTTTGTTACACTAAGCAGAATTTTGTACTCTTAGAAACACCTTAATCTCTAGTGAAGACTAAGTATTAACCAATTGTGAACTGTTACAACAGAGTTCTTCAGATGGCAAATTTATGAATCAGTTAAGCGTAAAACATGTTTACCAACAGATTTAAATACTCTTAGTTTATTTGCAATAAGAAGTCAAAAGTACAAACCTACATCCAGTAATTAATGACTTAGCATTTTATCCTGTTTGGCTAAGACCTAGATGTCCATAATTTAATTCCATTTGTCATCCAACCAAAACTTTAAACTTTCAGGTTACCAAAGACTTTGAAAGCTACTTTAGCAATTACCCATTAAAACTTTGAGACAGACAACCATCAGTTTAGTAATTTCTTTGCTAACAGATTTTAACAAATAACACGAGCTCCTTTGACCTTCAGTAAACTCTGATAGAATAAAAGCTTCACATTTACTGCTGTAACTTCAAAGACATGTCTATCTTAATTAAACCAACAAACTTAGTTCAAATACTGATTTACGTTCCACCTGGGCCCACTCCACTTTGAATGTTTACCTGAGACACGGGTGGGAAGGTCCGGAGTGGGAGGTGTTAGGTCCAGGGGGTGCTCTTCCTGCTCCTTGACAGTGAAGAGAGAAGGAGCCGCGGTGCACGATTAGAGGCCAGTCATGCAGGCTGCATGCACATTGGTGCAGAAACAGGAGAAGGTGGAAACTGAGGAAACAATGTGCTGCCAGGAGGCAGAGAAAGGATTCCCGGTTTTAGAACTCATAAGCCCCAACAGAGGAGCAGATGCCATGCTTTCCCACCAACAAGTTTGGGGGGGGGGGGGGTTAAGCAGTCCAAATCAGGCCAGGAAGACAGGGAAATTTCCTCAAAACAAAGGGAGTTTCAGCAGCTGCTTGGGAATATTCCTTACGGTCTCTGTCTCAAGTTAGACTAACCCCAGTTGGCTCCAGTTATAGCCATTAACACGGAAAGTGAGTGAGGGAGAAGCCCCCACATATATTAGGAGAAACAGCGAGAAAGCCAGAGTTCCCTTTGCTAGGGATAGTCCAGCAACCTGTGTTTATCTGAAGTCCTACTAACATAATTATCATCCAGTATGTCAAGAGGAAGTTTACTAGCTGACTCATTTGGGCAAACACATTCTGCAAAAGCCCCTTAATTCGGGGTCCTGGTGTAGAGCAATGAAGGCCTAGGTGTGAGCAATGAAGGTATCCTAGGTCCATTTTGCCCTGTTTCCTGCAGAGGAGATCTGATAGTTCCCACTGGGGCCATGCAGTGTTACAAGAGCTCAGTCCTTTTCTAAGTTTTGCAATCCAAATTATTTCCAGTGGGCTAAAAGGCACCCCTAAGTAGAGTCCTTGGGAACTAAAGAAGCCTACTGAGGCCATGCTACCAGAAACGTAAAGAAGGTCCCTTACCAAATCCCCCCTGACTCCTGGGTGGCATCCCACGCAGGATGTCAGAGTTTCCTGTGTGTCAAAAGCGACCAGAGGCATCCCTCAAGATTTCGCTATTGATCACCATCCTGCCTTCCCTGGAAAGGCATTCCTGACGTTAAAGGCCCTGGAGGGGTGCCGTGTCCCTCCCCTTCCCCATCGCATCCTAGGCTGCCAATGGGTGCCCGGTGAATGGACCAAAACACTGTGCCATGCCATGCCATCGCATACTGTTTTGCCATTTTAACCCATGGAAATACTAGGAAAGTCTTTAAAAGGGGAAATTACCCAATTTCGTAGCTTTAAGTAGTTTGTAGGAGACACTGACAAGAAACAGTAAAGACTGAAATCTATCATGGTCTATGCAACATTCCAACACTTGTGGTCCTTACAGCCAACTTCCCCAGGAAAAGGTCCCCAGTTACATTTTAATTCAATCGGGTACTGGTTTCAGCCGGCTCCCAGTGGAGGTCTCTTGGCCAGAAGTGGCTAGACCAGGGATGTGGAGGGGATCACATTAGATCAATCAGGAGGAAACCTCACACAGGAGTCTTAAGATTGGCAGCCGTCCTAGTGACTTAGGTGGCCGTCCCGTGCCCAAGAGAGACAACTGTATATAAGAACAGGAATAAAGAGAGGCCATCAAGTTTCTGGTCTTATTGCCATTCCAGCCAGGGTACTAACTTACAGCCAAAAGGCAGACGTTCTCCTCCCCGTAGAGTAGCCATGGGCTAGAGGATTACAGCCTGAGCAACTGACATGCAAGTGTTCCAATAAAACCATACTTCTTGAAAAGCCCCCAAATGAGAGTAAAGGAAAAGGAGAGAAAGTACTCACCAATTTTGCACCAAAGCTCAGAGTCCAAATGTAAAGACTCACAGCCCCACGTTGGGCACCATATGATGAAGTTCTAGAACCTAGGTGAGGTTCGATGGGCTGAGGTCCGGAGCCGATGACCAAGAAAGAATTCTTGAGACATCTTTGGTGCAAAATGGTGGTTTATTAAAGCATGGGGACAGGACCCAGGGGCAGAAAGAGCTGCTGCCCCGGGTTGTGAGGGATGGCAGGTTATGTACCCTCTGGTTGGGGGAAGGTGAGGGAAAGGGAGGTTTCAATGGAGTTTTCATATGCTAAAGAGGACCTACAAGGTGCCAGGAGTATCCTGGAGGTCTTTGGGGAGTATCCCAGATGTCTTTTGGTTTGATCTATGTGGTCTTTTAGCAAGCCATTAACATCAAGATAGTTGGGAGATTCCTCTCTTGCAGGATTGTGATCTTTGCAAGTTAACTATTTGTTTCTCGTTTATGGTGGTCAGGGGTGCCTGAGGAATGCTACACATATTACTGAGGGGAGCAAGTGGAGAGGGGGAGCAAGGTGCCAGCTTTTGCTTTGTCCTCAGCGAGCCTCTTGCTCCCTCATCAACAAGGATGAAGGAAACAATTTTTGTAAAAATATATGCAAAAAGATAAAATTCAGAAAGGAACATTCAGTATATTTTTGCAGAAAATAGGTTTGGTTTCAGATAAAGACTTCTCAAACAAGTTCTGTTTGGTTCTTCATAGAATCTTAATTCTCCGCGATGTTTACTAACAATTTAAAAGACTTGTTTTGGACCCTTCTTGCCTCCTTTTCATTGTACAGATGTTTGTTCAAAGGCTTGCCCAACCATTCCTATTGAATTTTAGTCATGTTTTAGAAAATCACCATCAGACTTTCTTCCCTAATTCTTCTGGATAGATGTTTCTCTCTCTTTCTCTCTCTCTCTGGTTTTGTACTAAAATAAATTTTTTTAGCTTAGAAACCACTTTGAAAATTGATCCCATGCACCACAATTTTGAGGCAGGATTTTTTTTTCAAATATACTTCAGAAAAGTCTCCCAAGTTTGAGATTAAGAAACCATTAGGTGGTTTGCACCTCATTTCAATACTGGTTTAATGTTTGACTGGTTTTACTGCACAGACATCAAATATTATATTCCAATATTAGACATTAGAAGTTTTCCTGGCTGCAGATAGAAGTAGAGCAGGGGCATTGGGCAGGGCACAAAAGTGGTAGAACAGACTTGTTTCTCATCTACACCTTCTGTGACAAAGAAAAAGATTTCAGCATGGGTTTCAAAAAGGCCTGGAAGATGCTTTCTGAAAATCCATCTCTACTTGGCGTGAGCCATTTTTTTTTTTTAAGATTTTATTTATTTATTTATTTTTTCTTTTTTTATGTTACTTTTTTTTTTCATTTTATTTATTTTTTCAGTGTAACAGTATTCATTCTTTTTGCACAACACCCAGTGCTCCATGCAAAACGTGCCCTCCCCATTACCCACCACCTGTTCCCCCAACCTCCCACCCCTGACCCTTCAAAACCCTCAGGTTGCCCCAACCTCCCACCCCTGACCCTTCAAAACCCTCAGGTTGTTTTTCAGAGTCCATAGTCTCTTATGGTTCGCCTCCCCTCCCCAATGTCCATAGCCCCCTCCCCCTCTCCCAATCCCACTTCCCCCCAGCAACCCCCAGTTTGTTTTGTGAGATTAAGAGTCATTTATGGTTTGTCTCCCTCCCAATCCCATCTTGTTTCATTTACTCTTCTCCTATCCCCCTACCCCCCCATGTTGCTTCTCCATGTCCTCATATCAGGGAGATCATATGATAGTTGTCTTTCTCCGATTGACTTATTTCACTAAGCATGATACGCTCTAGTTCCATCCACGTCGTCGCAAATGGCATGATTTCATTTCTTTTGATGGCTGCATAGTATTCCATTGTGTATATATACCACATCTTCTTTATCCATTCATCTGTTGATGGACATCTAGGTTCTTTCCATAGTCTGGCTATTGTAGACATTGCTGCTATAAACATTCGGGTACACGTGCCCCTTCGGATCACTATGTTTGTATCTTTAGGGTAAATACCCAGTAGTGCAATTGCTGGGTCATAGGGTAGTTCTATTTTCAACATTTTGAGGAACCTCCATGCTGTTTTCCAGAGTGGTTGCACCAGCTTGCATTCCCACCAACAGTGGAGGAGGGTTCCCCTTTCTCCACATCCTCGCCAGCATCTGTCATTTCCTGACTTGTTAATTTTAGCCATTCTGACTGGTGTGAGGTGATATCTCATTGAGGTTTTGATTTGTATTTCCCTGATGCCGAGTGACGTGGAGCACTTTTCCATGTGTCTGTTGGCCATCTGGATGTCTTCTTTGCAGAAATGTCTGTTCATGTCCTCTGCCCATTTCTTGATTGGATTGTTTGTTCTTTGGGTGTTGAGTTTGCTAAGTTCCTTATAGATTTTGGATACTAGCCCTTTATCTGATATGTCGTTTGCAAATATCTTCTCCCATTCTGTCAGTTGTCTTTTGGTTTTGTTAACTGTTTCCTTTGCTGTGCAAAAGCTTTTGATCTTGATGAAATCCCAATAGTTCATTTTTGCCCTTGCTTCCCTTGCCTTTGCTGTTGTTCCTAGGAAGATGTTGCTACGGCTGAGGTCGAAGAGGTTGCTGCCTGCATTCTCCTCAAGGATTTTGATGGATTCCTTTCTCACATTGAGGTCTTTCATCCATTTGGAGTCTATTTTCGTGTGTGGTGTAAGGAAGTGGTCCAATTTCATTTTTCTGCATGTGGCTGTCCAATTTTCCCAGCACCATTTATTGAAGAGGCTGTCTTTTTTCCATTGGACATTCTTTCTTGCTTTGTCAAAGATTAGTTGACCATAGAGTTGAGGGTCTATTTCTGGGCTCTCTATTCTGTTCCACTGATCTATGTGTCTGTTTTTGTGCCAGTACCATGCTGTCTTGATGATGACAGCTTTGTAATAGAGCTTGAAGTCCGGAATTGTGATGCCACCAACTTTGGCTTTGTTCTTCAATATTCCTTTGGCTATTCGAGGTCTTTTCTGGTTCCATATAAATTTGAGGATTATTTGTTCCATTTCTTTGAAAAAAATGGATGGTATTTTGATAGGGATTGCATTAAATGTGTAGATTGCTTTAGGTAGCATAGACATTTTCACAATATTTATTCTTCCAATCCAGGAGCATGGAACATTTTTCCATTTTTTTGTGTCTTCCTCAATTTCTTTCATGAGTACTTTATAATTTTCGGTGTATAGATTCTTAGTCTCTTTGGTTAGGTTTATTCCTAAGTATCTTATAGTTTTGGGTACAATTGTAAATGGGATTGACTCCTTAATTTCTCTTTCTTCAGTCTTGTTGTTGGTGTACAGAAATGCAACTGATTTCTGTGCATTGATTTTATATCCTGACACTTTACTGAATTCCTGTACAAGTGCTAGCAGTTTTGGAGTGGAGTCTTTTGGGTTTTCCACATATAGTATCATATCATCTGCGAAGAGTGATAGTTTGACTTCTTCTTTACCAATTTGGATGCCTTTAATTTCTTTTTGTTGTCTGATTGCTGAGGCTAGGACTTCTAGTACTATGTTGAATAGCAGTGGTGATAATGGACATCCCTGCTGTGTTCCTGACCTTAACGGAAAAGCTTTCAGTTTTTCTCCATTGAGAATGATATTTGCAGTGGGTTTTTCATAGATGGCTTTGATAATATTGAGGTATGTGCCCTCTATCCCCACACTTTGAAGAGTTTTGATCAGGAAGGGATGCTGTACTTTGTCAAATGCTTTTTCAGCATCTATTGAGAGTATCATATGGTTCTTGTTCTTTCTTTTATTAATGTGTTCTATCACATTGATTGATTTGCGGATGTTGAACCAACCCTGCAGCCCTGGAATAAATCCCACTTGATCGTGGTGAATAATCCTTTTAATGTACTGTTGAATCCTATTGGCTAGTATTTTGGCGAGAATTTTTGCGTCTGTGTTCATCAAGGATATTGGTCTGTAGTTCTCTTTTTTGGTGGGATCCTTGTCTGGTTTTGGGATCAAGGTGATGCTGGCCTCATAAAATGAGTTTGGAAGTTTTCCTTCCATTTCTATTTTTTGGAACAGTTTCAAGAGAATAGGAATTAGTTCTTCTTTAAATGTTTGGTAGAATTCCCCTGGGAAGCTGTCTGGCCCTGGGCTTTTGTTTGTTTGGAGATTTTTGATGACTGTTTCAATCTCCTTACTGGTTATGGGCCTGTTCAGGTTTTCTATTTCTTCCTGGTTCAGTTGTGGTAGTTTATATGTCTCTAGGAATGCATCCATTTCTTCCAGATTGTCCAATTTGTTGGCGTAGAGTTGCTCATAGTATGTTCTTATAATTGTCTGTATTTCTTTGGTGTTAGTTGTGATCGCTCCTCTTTCATTCATGATTTTATTGATTTGGGTCCTTTCTCTTTTCTTTTTGATGAGTCTGGCCAGGGGTTTATCAATCTTATTGATTCTTTCAAAGAACCAGCTCCTAGTTTCATTGATTTTTTCTATTGTTTTTTTGGTTTCTATTTCATTGATTTCTGCTCTGATCTTTATGATTTCTCTTCTCCTGCTGGGTTTAGGGTTTCTTTCTTGTTCTTTCTCCAGCTCCTTTACGTGTAGGGTTAGGTTGTGTACTTGAGACCTTTCTTGTTTCTTGAGAAAGGCTTGTACCGCTATATATTTTCCTCTCAGGACTGCCTTTGCTGTGTCCCACAGATTTTGAACTGTTGTGTTTTCATTATCATTTGTTTCCATGAATTTTTTCAATTCTTCTTTAATTTCCTGGTTAACCCATTCATTCTTTAGAAGGATGCTGTTTAGTCTCCATGTATTTGGGTTCTTTCCAGCTTTCCTCTTGTGATTGAGTTCTAGCTTCAGAGCATTGTGGTCTGAAAATATGCAGGGAATGATCCCAATCTTTTGATACTGGTTGAGACCTGATTTGTGACCCAGGATGTGATCTATTCTGGAGAAGGTTCCATGTGCACTAGAGAAGAATGTGTATTCTGTTGCTTTGGGATGAAATGTTCTGAATAGATCTGTGATGTCCATCTGGTCCAGTGTGTCATTTAAGGCCTTTATTTCCTTGTTGATCTTTTGCTTGGATGATCTGTCCATTTCAGTGAGGGGAGTGTTCAAGTCCCCTACTATTATTGTATTATTATTGATGTGTTTCTTTGATTTTGTTATTAATTGGTTGATATAGTTGGCTGCTCCCACGTTAGGGGCATAGATATTTAAAATTGTTAGATCTTCTTGTTGGACAGACCCTTTGAGTAGGATATAGTGTCCTTCCTCATCTCTTATTATAGTCTTTGGCTTAAAATCTAATTGATCTGATATAAGGATTGCCACCCCAGCTTTCTTCTGATGCCCATTAGCATGGTAAATTGTTTTCCACCCCCTCACTTTAAATCTGGAGGTGTCTTCGCGTCTAAAATGAGTTTCTTGTAGGTAACATACTGATGGGTTTTGTTTTTTTATCCATTCTGATACCCTGTGTCTTTTGATTGGGGCATTTAGCCCATTAACATTCAGGGTAACTATTGAGAGATATGAATTTAGTGCCATTATTAGCCTGTAAGGTGACTGTTACTGTATATTGTCTCTGTACCTTTCTGATCTACTACTTTTAGGCTCTCTCTTTGCTTAGAGGACCCCTTTCAATATTTCCTGGAGAGCTGGTTTGGTGTTTGCAAATTCTTTCAGTTTTTGTTTGTCCTGGAAGCTTTTGATCTCTCCTTCTATTTTCAATGATAGCCTAGCTGGATAGAGTATTCTTGGCTGCATGTTTTTCTCATTGAGTGCTCTGAATATATCATGCCAGCTCTTTCTGGCCTGCCAGGTCTCTGTGGATAAGTCTGCCGCCAATCTAATATTTTTACCATTGTATGTTACAGACTTCTTTTCTCGGGCTGCTTTCAGGATTTTCTCTTTGTCACTAAGACTTGTAAATTTTACTATTAGGTGACGGGGTGTGGACCTATTCTTGTTGACTTTGAGGGGGGTTCTCTGCATCTCCTGCCATTTTTTTTTTTCCTGCGCAAATATTTGACTCTCACTAAGGGGAAGAAATGGAACAAGAAAAAGTTGGGATTGTCTTCTATTGTGTGATACAAGAGCCATCTATGTATACTTTTCAGAGTAGCATTGGTACATTACAGCAGTAAAGGGATTGTTGTTTCACTTTTGCTACAGTTCTTTCCACACAGAAGAGCTTTTCCTGAGAAATGAAAAACTTCAATCCTGTGTGTCCTCCAAGGATGCCTTAAAAACTGGTTTAGGTGCTCCACGATGAATCCCGGCTAGCAGGAAACTACTCTCCACTAACATTTAGGATTACTGCACAATATTTTAAGCACCAGGCAAATGGACTATGAATCTCAATCTAAATCTCACTGCCATTTACCAAGATATCCTCAGTGAAGAATTCATCATTTTTTAAATTAACCCTTGATAAAACTCAACTTGCTAATAGAAGTGTAACTTTTGTTAACTACAGAAGTTAATGCTGTATTTGCCTGACTTAGCACTTCCTCAGAATCAGCTGGGCTGTTCTCCCGCAGCTAAACTCTACCTGATTTGCCTCCCAATCTCTGTACCATCACTCAACGTAACTTGCAAACACGCTGAATAGCTTGGTTTGTCAATTATGCAAGGAAAACCAAGGGAGAGCACTAGCATAAAGTAAATAAACATTGCAGTGGTGGGAGGGAGACTTTCTCTGTATTTGCACCAGACACTCAGAGACAGATGAGCCATGATTCTACTGACTATTGAATCAACAGAGCTGTATTAATTGACAATTAATATAAAAGCTCCAGGGTCTCCATTATATTTCTTAGCAGTAGAATTAAGTTCTTGATTTCATCTCACCACTTCACCAACTATATAGATAATCATTGCTATAAACAGAGTCCTTGACTATGAACCACACTGTGATTCAGCTGCCAGGAGACTGTTAGAGCAGAGCATGCCTTCTTTCTGAAACCATCTCTTTCATCACAAAGAGGACATTCTGAATGAGCCTCAATGGTTTAGACAGTGTGACAAATGACTGAAGCTGTCCTTACACACAGATTCTACAGTTGTTATTGCAAATTATGTTTGCAATAATTAATGTTTTTTTAGTAAGACCCCTAAAAAGTGGCTTTGCTCCTGAGACAAGCTTTCTTGGCAAGAAATTAAATTCAATAATTGGCTACCTAAAATGAGATTCCCATCCCAAATCATGGGTGAAATTATTATTACATTTCATAAAACTATCAAGTCCCTCCATCTAGCAAGTAGGCTCATGGCTGCAGGAACCTTCTAAAATCTGACACCATTAGTTTGGAAACTAGTTTCTTGAGTTCTGTCTTTTCTGTGTGAGCAGTTCTCTCCATACCATGTGAGGGCATCCTTCCTTGCTGAGGTTCCAGGAGCTATGTGTTCACTGGAGTCTCTCCTGTAGAGTTTTGTTTTTTGTTTTTTATTTTTCCTTATCTCTAGGTGACAGCTTTGGCTTATCAGAAAGAAGTTTGGGGAAAAGTTTCCAGAACACAAACTACCATGGGAGAATAGTCCACAGGTTGAATCATTCTCTTTGTAAAGACTTTGTCATATCTCTCCTCAAATCTGTTTTAGGACAAGACTGCAGTTATTAATATTTCTGTCAGATTCAACTTCTTCATCTTCATCAATTACTCTGTCTTTAGTGTCTTGCAACTACCTCTGGACAGCCTCCCATGGCAACTCTCCAGTTACCCAATGCATTGTTTCACAAAGGTCTCTCATGCCAAATGAAAAAGGTCACAGTACATGGAGCTCTCACATTGTCATGTCCATCAAGAACGCTGCCATTGGAACCCAGTACAGAGCCTTGCTCTCATCAGGCTTCACGTTCTTATTGGACAATCTCCATCATAATTATGCTTTTGCCTGTCTTTCTTTCCTCGGTGAACTGAAACTCCTCAAATCTCAAAATCTAGCCAGGGCAGCTCAGGGCAGCTTGACCCACAGTGGAAAGGACACCTCAACCCATCTGCCCCAGGGGATAATCAGGCAAATGTGGAGTCTGCATCCATCTCTGGCCTGGCTGTCCTGCAGTCCATGAACTGTAGCCACACTGACTTTCTAGTCCTTATCCCAAAACAAGTGTTTTTATTTGACTATAACACCCCTGCTCATGTTCTCTTACAGATGGGGTTGTCTCCCTATTGCATACAAATAGTGTATAAGAAAATTTCTTAACTTTTATAATAGAATGTCAACCCTATCCTTGCCTCTTCTAGCTTAACACACAAATACTATTTAGCCATATGGAGTAGCCTACACACCAGACCCTTATATAGGAAGCTATTACTATTTGCTATCCATCACCATCAAATGCTTCACTCAGAGTACTGACATTCAATATATGGCATAAGGCAACAATTCTTAATTTAGCTGTACATAAGGACCATTTGAAAGAATTTTAAGTAAAAATACAAATTCCCTGTACCCCACTCCAGAAGTTCCTAATCTGGTAGACATAGAATTTGGTAAAAGCTGGTTTTTGGAACCCTGGCTAAGGAGTGTATCTCTTTCCACATCTTCGGCTGTGCCCTCCTATGGTGGGATCATTGTTTATGCTTGTTTAAAAGAATATTACTAGTCCAGGTTTCCAGTCCTCTTAGAAAATGCTTTCATTTATGTCAAATTCTACAAAAATCCATTTCTCTAATCCCAAAAGAACTAACAAATTTATCTTTTTCTCCCTCTGATATCAACTGCTGTATTGCATAACTGTCAGCAGACCCTTCCTTCCTATAATCAATGTGGTTTCCCTGTAGTTGTCTGGAAGGAAAACAGAGACCCAGCCCAAAAAATCTCTGGGTTTTATGAAGACTCAGCCCAAGTGTGTTTCGTAAACACTGTCATCTGCCTCAGAGTCTTTTATCACTTCAGGATTGAGAGCAAAAGAGTTGGGAGTGCAAGGGCTTGGGACCTGACAGACCAGAGGCTAGATCTACACTCTGTCCTTAACCAACACAATAGTGTGACCTTGAGCAAGTTACTAAGTTTGCTGAAGAAGCTTCATCTGTAAAATGGAAGTGTTGTTATCTCCTGGGGGAGTATCCCAATTAAATAAAATACCTAGTGGGCACTAATTTCATCATAGCTGTGTGGACAATGACTGGTGTTGACATAGTGCCAGCTGTGTATGTGTGTGAGGTTACAGATACCATTGCTTTAAAAGCATTACATATACATACTGTTATATAAAAACAGTTATATATAAATAAGTTTTATGATGTAGTACATATATATCCTTTTGTTGTGGTGATCTCTAATAAAAATAATACTTTAAAGAAAGCAAAGAATAAACAATTGTTCAAGAAGGTAAAAAAGAGAATGAGAACTCATTTTCTCAGGAGAGACCAAGAGAAAAAAGAAAGAAAGAGGAAGGAAGGAGAG
This sequence comes from Meles meles, assembly GCF_922984935.1. Lineage (NCBI taxonomy): Eukaryota > Metazoa > Chordata > Mammalia > Carnivora > Mustelidae > Meles > Meles meles. The sequence continues at coordinate 13,314,883 of NC_060079.1, read as the reverse complement.
AAAGAGGGAGGGAGAGAGAGCAGAGGAGGGAAGGAAGGAAAGAAGAGAAAAACTATTTAGTGCCTGAAAGTAGAAAACAGTTGACTGATTAATATTTTGTGTGACTTATTCAGAATAGCAGTAGTATCACCTCTTCAAACAATGTTTGATGAGTACTGCTGAAATTTTATTTTTTTATTTCGTCATCAGTTGGTCATGATTTGGGATGGCAATGAGGGGGGTGACAGAAAATAGAGATTTTACTAATTTCCTTGCTGAAGATTCTTCCAACTTTAGTAACTGGCACTCAAAGGTAGAGATGGCTACTAACCTCAGAAAGAAATACCACCTGAAAATCAGAAATAGGTACAGCTGTGGCTGTGAAGATGACTAGGTCACAGAAGACACTGGAGGATGACTCACAGTTTGAACAAAGGGTGCTGTGTCCTCGAGCTATCCTGGGCCCTAAACTGTGCTTGTCACTGGATTCTGAGGAGCTGGGATCTCTGAAGCACCCTGGGGTACAGGATCTAACTGCAAAGTCAAAAACCCTTCCTACAGGAAGAGAAAGGTGGAAATAAAGCACATTGGGAGGAGAGATATAAATTTGAATGGTACTCAATCTCTGTGATTTAGTTTCATTCTGTCCAGCCACCATGTCCTTGTATCTGGGGTATGCAGGGCAGAAGAAGAGGGCACAATCAAGAGCAAATAAAGACTAAAAGATCTCTTTCACTAAAAATCTCTGTAAAGCTTTGAGGACTCAGGGGTGTAGTATTGTGTAGCTTATGAATACAGAGAATAAAATAATATATGCAAGGGTGGCAGGTCCTTCCTTTTCTCATTATTACCAAGAACAGACATATGGACCTGAGGAATAAGTAAATTTTCTTCATGAACCCAGGCTAGAGAGAGAATAATAGGAAAAAGTAAATAGGAGTTGGCAACCAAATTAAATATTGACAGCATTTAAATTTTTTTTATTAAGTATACCTATAGTAGTTACTATTTTCCAGGTCCTGTTTTGAGACACTTTACAAATATTTAAATTGCCATAATGACTCTGTGAAGTAAATATTTTCTTTATTTCCACTTCAGATGGGGATTTTCAGCCATTTTATACTGCCCATAATACTCATTTCATTGGGTATTAAAGGCTACTATAGCCCTGTAATCTTTAAGTTGGAACAAAAATCAGGGGAAAGTGAATACAGTAAGCCATACAACCATGAGACGCACCTCCAAAGGTATCCCAAGTATATTTGGGGAGACTTTTAAAGAGCTAGCTTAGCCTATTCATTTATTTTATTGGTCCTAGGGATTTAAGAAACCCAGATTTCATAATGTTGCCTGAAAACTGATTAAAAGCAATATCTTAGTATCAATTCTAATAATACTTTCTAGCAGAATTCACCAAGTCAGATCCCTGCAAGAACCAGGCAGGTGATGTAAGTGAATGAATGTACTCTGGTGTAGAAATACAGCATCTGCCCCATATAGAAGGGGAAATAGCTTTTCATATCCAGCCAATTTGCTCAGACTATCCATTTTTTCAAGAGAAGTTAGAAATCCATATTTTATGCTAAATCTCCCTATTTTTAAATGTTTGCAACTAATTCAATTTTTTATGACAGTATGTAGGTTAACAAAGCAAGTCTGCTGGTCTCTCCTGGATCGTGGGTATCCATTGTGCAATATCTGCTCCATGGCCTTTGTGCCACGGCCACATGGGAAATGTCCTTATAAGAAAATGAAAATCTTATCAAGGGCTCCAACTTTTGTGCAAGTCATGCTTCCTCTGCTGAGCTGCATTTGGCATAGAACTTTCTTTTTTCCTCTCTGGGACTACTTTCGAAACATTTTGAAAGGGCTTCTTTAAAAGTGCCAGTCTTACTTATTCCTGTGGAGCCCGAGCAAGAAGAAATAAACAGTACATGGCATAATTGTTTCCTGGTCATTCCCTTGAACCAGTAATCAAAAGTCAAGATTGCTCTGAAGTTTCTCTAATTAGCTCAAGTGTACACAACGTGCCTGGTTCTTTGTCTTCACCAATTTCTCTGACTTTCTTCTTCTATTTGGGAAACTGTCATAAAAGATTCAGAACAACTTAATTTCATGCTAGCTTCTGCTCCATGGTGCTCCTCCATTCCTGGAACTCCCAAGGACTGCTCAGCTCAGTGGCTCACATCAGTGTTGGCTGTCCCACCAGTCCCTTCTATCACAAGAGTTGGAACATGTCTGTCTTGTCACTGCTACTAAACTAACCCTGGCCAGGTATCCAACACAGATCCCAGGTGGGGTGCTGGTAATCTGAAAAATTATTTCAGAATGATTTGATGTAAGAGCAAACAAATTCTTTGAGATTTTTCATTTTATATAGCTGACTGTACCATCCTTTTTTTTTTAAAGATTTTCATTTTTTTCCAATTTATTTTATTTCTTTTCAGTGTTCCAGCATTCATAGTTTATGCACCACACCCAGTGCTCTATGCAATACATGCCCTCCATACTATTCACCACCACGCTTACCCAATGCCCCACCCCTCTCCCCTCCAAAACCCTCAGTTTGTTTTTCAGAGTGCACAGTCTCTCATGGTTTGTCTCCCCCTCCAGTTTCCCCCAACTCAATTCTCCGCTCCTTCTCCCAGTGTCCTCCATGTTATTCCTTATGCTCCACAAGTAAGTGAAACCATATGATATTCGACTTTCTCTGCTTGACTTATTTCACTCAGCATAATCTCTTCCAGTCCCATCTATGTTGATAGAAAAGTTGGGTATTCATCCTTTCTGATGGAGGCATAATACTCCATTGTATATATGGACCATATCTTCTTTATTCATTTGTCTGTTGAAGGGTATCTTGGTTCTTTCCACAGTTTGGCTACTGTGGTCATTGCTGCTATGAACATTGCGGGTACAGATGGCCCTTCTTTTTACTACATCGGTACCTTTGGGGTAAATACCCAGTAGTACAATTGCAGGGTCACAGGGAAGCTCTATGTTTAATTTCTTAAGGAATCTCCACACTGTTTTCCAAGGTGACTGCACCAACTTGCATTCCTACTAACAGTATAAGAGGGTTCCCCTTTCTCCACATCCTCTGCAACACATGTTGTTTATTGTCTTGTTAATTTTGGACATTCTAACTTGTGTAAGGTGGTATCTCAATGTGGGTTTGATTTGATCTCCCTTATGGCTAATGATGATGAACGTTTTTTCTTGTGTCTGTTAGCCAGTTGTATGTCTTCTTTGGAGAAGTGTCTGTTCATGACTTCTGCCCACTTTTTGATGTGATTATCTGTTTTGTGTGTGTTGAGTTTGAGGAGTTCTTTATAGATCTTGGACATCAACCCTTTGTATGTAGTATCATTTGCAAATATCTTCTCCCATTCCATGGGTTGCCTCTACAAAGCTGTGATCACCAAGGCAGCATGGTACTGGCATAAAAACAGACACATAGACCAGTGGAACAGAGTAGAGAGCCCAGATATGGACCCTCAACTCTATGGTCAACTAATCTTTGACAAAGCAGGAAAAAATATATATTGGTAAAAAGACAGTCTCTTCAATAAATGGTGCTGGAAAAATTGGACAGCTACATGTAGAAGAATGAAACTCGACCATTCTCTTATGCCATACACAAAGATAAACTCTAAATGGATAAAAGACCTCAACATGAGGCAGGAATCCATCAGAATCCTAGAGAGAACATAGGCAGTAACCTCTTCGACATCAGCCACAGCAACTTCTTTCAAGATATGTCTCCAAAGGCAAAGGAAACAAAAGTGAAAATGAACTTTTGGGACTTCATCAAGATCAAAATCTTCTACACAGCAAAGGAAACAGTCAACAGAACAAAGAGGCAACCCACATACCATCCTTTTTTAATATCTAGAATGGCTTGACTTTTGGAACACAACACATATCTCCTTGCTTCTCACAGTGTTGGCTCTTCCCTCTCTGGCCTATTTGCTCTTAGTTATTCCTCATGTAGCTGTTAGGCAATTGAGGCTCTTTTTTCTGTGTCCCTGCTACACTGTCCTGCAGCTGAAGGACCTCTACAGACTGGAATCAACCCAAAGAGCAATGTCGGAAGGGTTCTGGGCACAAATAAGCTTGAAAGATGCTAGGCTGATTTAGGTTTCAACTTTCTTTACTGCAGAGTTTCCTCATGTTTTTAGTATACTAGTGTACTCTAAGAATTCCTAAGTTTTTAAAAATTACTTAACTCTGAAAGTCTCCTGAGAAGTATTACAAAGGTCAAATATTCTGTGGGTCAAATCCTGGAAAGCCCATTCTGAAGTAAAGTAAGCCAACTGAAATAATTCTAGATTGGGATATATGTAGGATGGAAGACTAGAAGGACCATGAGTGAAGGAATATACTTCTTGACTCACTGGGTTAGTCACTTAGTTCTAATGAGCAACACACTTGACACAATAATGTCCTTGAGGAGTTCTTCCTTTTTGATGCAGCCTGGCTGGATCTGCCACAAAACCTCAGAGGAAAGAGCTCAGTCAGTCTATTCTTACATATATATATGATTGCTTTGATGATGTGTGAGGGAAGAGGTATAGAGGACACAAACTGGAAATAAAGCTTGATAGAATAGTCACAAATGGCAGAAAGGTTTGTCAGTCACAGAGGAAAAATGAGATGTGAACAGTTCTATGACAATAACCTTTGGAAAAACTAACAATCAATGAGCAGGGAGAGAAAGAAGAACCAAAAAATATTACAGAAAGGAAGCCGGAGAAGAAAGAAGAAAATCAAGATACTGCATTATTAATAGTAGTAACAGTGGCTAACATTTAGTGAGCTGTTGTATTTATTCATTGCATTCATTCAGTGAACTTGGCATTTTATTATTGAATCCTCGCAAGAGCCCCAGTGAGCTTGCTGAGCTAAGGAATTGCCCAAAGTCACACAGCTAGTAAGTAGTGGTAGAGTTGGAACATGAAGCTGTCTACTCCTAGAGCCCATATGTGAAGATGGGGGAAGTTCCTCCAACACCTGTAAGGTGGAGGAAGAGCTTTAGAAATGAATATGGGGAACAGTGCCAAATAGCACAAGGAAACAAGTGAAATAAGAACTGGGAAGGATTTTGAATTTGGCAGTTCTAAATTTTGGAAAGTACACTTTCCAAAAGAAGAGACTCACAGAAACATACCAGATTATTGGTAATAAGACAAGGATTGGATGCACTGAAATTAGAAGTAGTTGGATATGTAGCATTTATTTGAGAAATTTGGCCTCAAAGGAAACTGAACTTAGTGGAGGCACCTTAGTAAGCCCTTAATCCATTAGGGTCAGTATACTATTCAGGGTACTTAGTTGCTTTAACAACCCTAAAACCTCAGTGGCTTAAAACCATGGAAGTTTATTTCTTGCTCTCATTAGAGTCCAGAGAGGTTTGTGGATGAGGAGCATTCTGTTCCACATAGTCATTCAGGGACCTATGCTCCTAGCATGTGCATCATCCTTGAAGACCTCAGAATCCCCTAACTCAATCTGTGACTCTTTAGACCAGGAAAGAGCTTATGAATGGAATATGGGGAGATGGAGAGATAAGTATGGCTAGACTTAGAAGTGATGTACATCATTTATATCTACATGTGTCCAGCTATCACATGTTCACATGACCCCACTCTGACCAGAGGGCTTTCTGGGAAATGTGCTATAGATATGTGCCCAGGAAGAAAAGCAAGCAGCTTACCTTTAGTCTCTCTCTCTGAGCTCCTCTGTTACAACTCTGTTCTTCCTCTGCTTACTAGTTACATGGTAGAGTGAAGAGGTTCAGATGCTTAGAGACCCTAGTTTCTTTTCCACTTTCATCTCAAAAATGAACTTGAAGTCTAGTCTTGGTATAGGCCGCCATCCTTTCCTAACTGGCCGAGTTGGCCTCATCCTGCAGTGCTGAACTTTCTACTTTCAAGTCTGGTGGCCCTAAGCTGGCCCTGAATTGAGAGAGGTGACTGTAGGATCAAAGAAAACACAGAGCAAAGAAAATCCTCTGCACCGTGCTGATAATTCCAGGGAAGGCTATCACACGGTAAATGTGAATGAGTAGGGCAGGCAGGGAACAGTGGGTCCCCTAGAGAATACGTACCCCTCCTAAAAATCTAGCTGAGTGTCAGTGCTTAGGAATATGGGCCCCTTGTTGCCAGATCTCACATTTTTCAAGAAAAGTCAGAAATCTAGATTTTTATTTGAAAAATCAATTTTTTTAAAATTGGTCAAATAAAATACCTGTGGGCCAGATTCAACCAACAGGAGAACCATTTTCTGTCTCTGGATTCTGCAATGTGACTCTAGGGACTCTAACCTCACCATTATGCTGCTCATAGAGCAATCAGAAGAGCTAAGCCTCTGGCACTCTTGAATAAACTGTATCATAAGAAGGGGAGGGAACTGGGGCAGGGGCAGGGGGGATGTGTTCAGATGAAGCACCTCTGATAAACCTGACTCTGAAACAAGCTACCAGAGTCTGGTATGCCAATAATGTCCAAAGTGCCAGAAAAGGATGCCCCTTCTACGTGTATGCAGTCTAGAACATTCCAAAGTTAGGCTAGAGATTGGGGATAAAGAATCTCTGCCTCAGGGGGACCTCTACTTCTCATTACCTCTTAGATCCTATCATGCTGTTGACAAACTCTGTCCCACATCTAGGTTCTAGCATACCCTACTTTATTCTGTGCAATAATGCAACTCAGCCGTTATGATCTCACCAAGTACTTAGAGAAGGTGACCTGTACATGAACAAGTTGCAGAAAGCCAATGATGTTTTATTGCCATGTGATATTTACTGCTTCTATGACATCCAGGCTTCCAATCGTGACTTTCCTTCTTCTAACTTAAATCCTAGTTGAAAAAAACCTCTGATTAGGTCTGAGAAAGGATTCACCAACATGGAAGATGGAAAGGCTAGAAAAATTCTAGTATTGAATTAGAATTAAATGCATTGGAATTACTGTGGGAATTTTTAATACATATAAACATAAACATTGGAATAGTTACAGATGTTATGTATGTGTGTATATCAATATATATGTATGTACATGTGTATACATATGTATTTTTTCAACTTCATCTCCTGAAGGGGTCTGGGAGCAATGATATCCCAGTAGAAATGAGGATACTGAGTGCTCAAATCAAACTTGGCATCTAAATGTCATTTTTCACTAAAAGGAGCTAAAACTCCTCAGTGGAATAACACTTTCTATCACTGGGTGAGGAAGAACAGACCTTTTATTATTATTATTTTTTTAATACCAGAAAATATAAAAATACTCCAAAGAATTACTGGAACAAAAGAGTAAGAGCCAACTTGAAGAGGCCTCCACTGGCCAAATCCAGAAAAATTTGAGCATCTACATATATAGTGGGCATACCACTCTCTAGCAGCTGTGGAGACCCCACATGGTTCTGCCAATGCCCTGATAGAGAATTTGAGGCCAGCATTAAATTTGAAATATTTCAAGTATTTCAAATGGGCGGGTACTGAAATACTTTAGCAACATAAACAATTTATTGTCAGTGAAAGAGTCATCAGTTTAAAAAAAACAACACACACACACACACACACATCACCTGACAAACTATCCAATTTCCCACCTGAATATATTCCATGTAGGCGGCCATGGACTGAGCTGGAGTCAGGAGACCAAACCAGGCTCTGACTAGCGCCTCCTTGAAGCTCAAGGGCTAATAACCTTGTGGGCATAAAAGTAGAGTACGCTTGAGAAGGGGCCTGAGCTATGGATTCCAAGACTCGCCGACGTGACTCCCTGCATGTCTTTAGCTAGGCTACTAAGCTATTGTGGGTTTGTACTGTTCTTGCACAGACCATACATCATACCATTGTAAGATCACGAGTTACTTTGAAGATAGTGTACCTGGTTAATAGATTACTTAAAGACAAAAATCACTGGCTTCAGAGGGTCTGCTGCTAGGGCATGGGAAACAGAACAACGGGAGGCCTAGAGGGCTAGCATGTACATGTAGTAATTTCCTTTACAATCAGTCAAGTAAGAAACTTCCTTGTAATTGTTTCTGTACACTATATAATGGCTTTACGATCTCAGATAAACTCGGCATTGTTCGGACATCATCCACTTTGTCCCTCCTGCTCCCATCTCTGTATCTTAACTTCTTTTCACCATCCTCTTACCCTCTCGCCCCTGGTGGTGTTGTCGCGCCGGCCGCGACAGTTCCAGCTATGCCTGACAGCTGTGCGGGCACAGTCAGGGTGGAGCACGCCTTATGGTCTTGAACTTTTTGATACTGCCGTGCAAGAGGATTATAATAAAATAAGACCTTCACCAGTCCACAACAGATGCGCCCCTAGTCTGTTTTTCAGTGCTCTCTCTCTCTCTGTCTTCATTTGAGAATATGAAAGAAAAGTGGGTACTTCAGACGCAGGCTCCTATCTTGCTTGTTGGGACCAACACTGACCTCAAATGATCCCTCTACTGCTGACACCTGTGCTAAGAGCAAAAGCCCATCACTCTGAGGACTGCTGAGAAGCAAGCCCATGGCCTGAAGGCTTGCCAGGGTGTGGGGTATTTTGCACTCAAATGGAAAGGCCAAAGAGTGCATTGACAAAACACTATTTATTAGCCATCCTAAGCCTCTAGAACAGAAGGGCCACAGGTGTGTGCTGCTCCAGACATCCCTCTAGAGCCCTTCCTGCACCAGTGGTGTTCACATGCTACTAAAAGCAGTGTTTTAAGTTGAACTAAAGATTAAAAATTAAAATATGCTCCTGTAATAATGACAAATGCTCTGCATCCACCCTCATGTGCTTTTGTGAGCCAGGGCCCATAGGTATGGTCTATTTAACTCAATTTAAATAAATTAATGTTAAGTGCTGTGCATTATAAGAAAAGTGATCAATGCCATTTTTTTTTTGTCTTTTTATTTCTTTTTATTTCATTTAAAAAGAAGGCATGCTTGTAATGACTGAAAAATTCTTGGCTCAAAATGTTGAAACTGCTTCATAGTTACGCTCTGGAGAGTAGTTTGGTACATCTTAGAGAACTTTTTTTGGTTTTTGTTTTTTCTTCCTTTCCCTTTGAAGGGATGTATGGAGCAATTTTTATTCGGCTTGTTTTTAATTAACCAGTGGGCAGCCCTGAGCAGAGGAGTATGGATTGATTGCTTATTCTGCTTCCTAGACCTAATTTGGAAAATATAATGTCCATGTGCTGCTATGAGAAAGTAATATAATAGAGTAAATGTCTCATTTAATGACACATGATCCTTTTTGAAAGTTGCCTTTTCTCTCCTTGAGTGGGCCCAGTATATTATGAAATTATGACTTATAAAAATGGGTAGGACTTTGATGTACTATAAACGTGACTATGACTGTCAAGGAAATTTTTCTGCCATGTGCTGTTCTTTTTTTTTTTTTAATTTATTTATTTGACAGACAGAGATCACAAGTAGGCAGAGAGGCAGGCAGAAAGAGAAAGAGAGGAGGAAGCAGGCTCCCCGCTGAGCAGAGAGCCCGATATGGGCCTCGATCCCAGGATCCCGGGATCATGACCTGCACCGAAGGCAGAGGCTTTTTTTTTTTTTTTTTAATATTTATTTGACAGACAGAGATCTCAAGTAGGCAGAGACGTAGACAGAGAGAGAGGGAAGCAGGCTCCTCGCTGAGCAGAGAGCCCGATTCGGGGCTCAATCCCAGGACCCTGAGACCATGACCTGAGCCGCAAGCAGAGGCTTTAACCCACTGAGCCACCCAGATGCCCCTGCCATGTGCTGTTCTTGAAGTTGTTTTCTGACCTCTTTTACTGATAGAGAAAAGTATTGCCCCTTTTGAAATAATCCAAACAGATTCAGCTCTTAATTACTCCCTGTTTAGAAATATGCACACAATGTAGAATTGCCACCCATTACATAAAATCATAACCAAGGAGTTCATATTAACCTAAAGTTAATAAATACAAAGGGGAGAAAAGAGAAAGCTCATTCCTAAAATAGAACACCAGCCAACATGTGTAGATAGAATGGGGAAAATCATCATTAGCTGAAAGTCAAACCATCACAGGAGTACTTGGTACCGGCAGGAGTTGTCAGTGGATGTGAGGTTTGGTGGATGGAGGTTTGGGGTAGGATAATTTCAGAACATCTCTTTGCAAAAGATGGATCAAATACAAAGGGGGAAACAGCAGCTATACGTGAGGAAGACTGGCAGACACTTAACTTGTCCCAGTGATCACGATCAACGTCATAATGGGACCAGGAAACATCGTGTGGCCACTGACATGATGCACTGGAGAAGAGTCCAGCATCATTTCTGCGCTATTTCGGCCAAAAATGTGTGGCTCGCATCTGGTCAGGAGAAAACATAAGACCAACCCTGATTGGTAGTCATGCTATAGACCACTGTATTCTTTAAGCTTTACAAAGACATGAGAATAAGAAAGACTGCTCCAGACTGATGGAAATTGATGCAACATGTTCACTAAATAAAACACACGTTCCTAGGTAGGATGCTGGGCCAGAAAGGAAAATAGACATTTGGTGTCTATTTTGGTGGGACAGTTGGTAAAATTTTAATAAGGTTTGTGGATGGGATGGTAATGTTGAACCAGTGCTGATTTCCTCATTTTCAGAGGTTTGCACAGTGGCAATGTAAGGGAATATTCTTGTTTAGGAGAAGTATATCCCAGAATATTTAGTGGTAAGGGGAAATCTGGGTTTGAGAAATGAGAAAGTTGTTTTGTTCTTGCAATTTTTTGGTAGATTAAAAACAAAACAAAGATTAGAAGAAAATAAAATGGGAAGAGTAGTTGCCCTCTGAATACCAAGATTATGCCTGGTTTCTAAAATGTTTTGTTAAATTTTGCTACACTTTCCAGCTATTCAATAATAAACATGCATTTTTTAGTTGAGAGGCATTATAATAAAGTACATAAAGTATACCCACTTGATTTTTTTGTTGTTGTTTTTTTTTTTCCATTTTATTTATTTTTTCAGCGTAACAGTATTCATTCTTTTTGCACAACACCCAGTGCTCCATGCAAAACGTGCCCTCCCCATTACCCACCACCTGTTCCCCCAACCTCCCACCCCTGACCCTCCAAAACCCTCAGGTTGTTTTTCAGAGTCCATAGTCTCTTATGGTTCGCCTCCCCTCCCCAATGTCCATAGCCCGCTCCCCCTCTCCCAATCCCACCTCCCTCCAGCAACCCCCAGTTTGTTTTGTGAGATTAAGAGTCATTTATGGTTTGTCTCCCTCCCAATCCCATCTTGTTTCATTTATTCTTCTCCCACTTGATTTTTTACTTGTGTTTACACACTGCGCGAGACAGTGAACATTTCCAGCGTGATATAATGTTCCTCTAAGTGGCTTCCCTGTTCATTTCTCATCACCAGAAGTTTCCATTATTCCAATTTGTCAACTATCTTTACTAGTTCTTAAATTTCATATAAATGGAATGACACAATTATGTTCTCTTTTGTATCTGGCATCTTTTGCTCAATATATGAGTAAGAATCATATCTACCGATAGTTTATTCCTTTTAAGTGCTGTAAAGTATTCTATTGTTAGAATATATCACAATTTATCTACTCTCTTCTTGGTGAGAACTGTTTTTCCAGTTTGGAGTTATTGTAACAAAATTTCTATGAACTCTCTTTGTGGAACCATGCCCTTAGGGGAGGAATTGCTTAGATGTGTAGACCAGTGGTCAGCAAACTCTTTCTGTAAAGAATCAGATAGTATTTTAGGGCTTGTAAGCCATACATTCTACCATAACCAGTCAACTCTGCCACAGACAATACCCATTTTCCAAGCCTTCTTAGAAGCTTGTAGTTACCTCTGGACACTGTCCTGATATCTATGTTTGTGACAGTTATTTTTTTTTTTAAAGATTTTGTTTATTTTATTTATTTGACAGAGAGAAATCACAAGAGAGGCAGGCAGAGAGAGAGAAAGGGAAGCAGGCTCTCCGCTGAGCAGAGAGCCCAATGCGGGACTCGATCCCAGGACCCTGAGATCATGACCTGAGCTGAAGGCAGCAGCTTAACCCACTGAGCCACCCAGGCGCCCCTGTTTGTGACAGTTATTTTTGATCATGAGGCACAAGCGTGAGAATGAAGGCAACATACCAAGGATGACAGGGCAAAAATATATAAAGAAAATGAGTCTCTGATGGCATTTTTGAGCAGCTAAAGCAAAACCATAAACTACCTACTTCAAAAATATTTTATATGTGAAAGAAGTAAATCTGTATTAAGATTCTGTGTTTAATTTTTTGTTATTTATAACTCAGTGCATTGCTAACAGGTATTTTAATTCAGCTTCAGTTATTCAATAAACTAACAAGAGATTTGTTGAATACCTGTTGTATACGCTGTAATTCTGTTATGCCTTTGTTTCACTGAGTATTAAAAGAAGTTCACAACATGACTCCTACTTGAAGAATTATCGTATAACACATGATATGTAACCATCCCATTTCAAGTAAATGATATGATAGTGACCAATTGATATTTCTAAAATTATTCTCCCTATTCAGTGTAGGAAAATAAATGTTCCCTGCCTGGATATTGAAAGGGAAAGGACTGCTTCAGTCTAATGATTGAGTTTAATGCCATTCACAATTGAGAGGTAGTTGCTTTCATGGAGAAATTGAAGAGCTCCTAAAGTTTGTGTAAGCAAAGTTAAATTTCTTAGCCTGCATGTACTCATGTTTTAAAAAGCCCATTGTTAAAACACTTCTTTGGATTTAGGGAATTATTCCAAAGTGTTCCTGATTAAAATAAATATCTTAGCCAGAGGGCATAACATTAATAATCCTCGTTGTAGGTTTTGTACCGTGGTGCTCACTGAACCTCTGAAGGATTGAGGTAATAAAGAGGTAGAATTTGAAGGTTTGCAAAGAGAGGTTTGGAAGGGAGTTTTGGAAGGTTTAGGACATTCCCTAGGAAGCCAAGTATATTTGTCTGCTCAGGCAGCCATAACAAAATACCACAGACTGGGTGGCTTAAATGACAGAAATTTATTTGCTCACAGTTGTGGAGGCCGGAAGTTCATCATCAAGGTACTAGTAAATTCAGTTTCTGGTGAGACCTCTCTTCCTGGCTTGTAGATGGCCACCTTTTCACTATGTCCTCTCGTGGTCTTTCCTTGGTGCCTGTGTGTTGGGGGAGACAGAAAACAGGCTCTCTGGGATCTCTTCTTACAAGGGCACTAATCCTCTTGGATCATGGCACAACCCTAATGACTTCATTTAACCTTAATTACTTCCTTAGAGACCCCGTCTTCAACCATAGCCACCTGAGTGTTAGGGCTTCAACATATGAATATTGGGTAGGGGGGACACAAACATTTGGTTCATAACACCAGGAAACAGAATGAGGTGCTGAGTGTTGAAGGGAAGGAGCAAGAGAAAATCATACAGAAGCCATATGACATGAAGGCATGGTCACTGGCTTGGAGCCCAGGGTTCCAGTTCAGGCCTTACATCAACTTGTTATGTCATAGGTTACATGGTTCAACCACTTTGTGTATCTTTAGTTAAAATGAAAACAGCAAATGGGAGATTGCTATAGTCAAGCATATAACAGGGTGGATGTGGAAAGAGATAGTATGACTCTTAGATCAGGGAAGCAGATCCCTGACACCAGCCCCGTCCTCAGGACTCAGTGCTCTGGAGTGCCTTCCTTCAAGGAAGTCCCCCTCTAAAGCCTGGCACTTGTTGGGACTAGTCATGCCATCTGCACTTTGTGTGCCAAACCCAGATGATGGCCATTTCTTTCCTAGCAGCACTTTCTGACCTTCTACCTCACACGTAGGGTAGACTGGAAGCCCCATAGAGCTCTGGAACTCATATATACAGAGTCATCCTAGGGCCTCATAGAGATACCAAGTTCCAGGAAGCAGCTTGAAGAACAGGTTACTACCACTGACTGCTGTAGTGGTTCCTTTAGAGAATCACATGAGTTGGGTCACCAAAATAGAGCTGTGACACTAAATTTGAGCTGACTCTCACTCACATAGGACACAGGACAAAGAATCTTCACATGCACTGATTGGAAGATAAATAAGTATCTCTTCTCTACCTATCATTTTAAGTCTTCATCAGTAAATCCCTCTAACTCACATGGGTCCATGAGTTTTGTAATATAATTTCTAATCAAACTGCTTTTATAGACAGGCAACCTACAAAAAAGATTTTCCCATAACCCATGTGTCCCGGGGTAGCTCTAGAAAAGGGCATACTCCTTTACATTTTGTCTGAAACTATATATGGTTAAGAGATTAGAGGAGTCAAAGTAGATAAGAATTAATAGTGAGAAGTTTTCCAGAAGAGGAAATCCTGACAGGTAGAATATTACTCAGTCTTTGGAAAAAAAAAAAAAAAAGAAGAGCAATTCAGAGACTTTAGGTATCTTTGTTTCTTTTAAATAACACTAAGGACAATAAATTAAATTGAATCTCCGGCGTTGAGCTCTTCACTAATTACATGTCAGGTGTCTGGGTACTTACTCATTCAGTGCTCTATAAACAGACACCTAAACCTGATCTTGGCGTTTGAACTGTGGAGCAGGCTGCTGATGTCTGGTTTTCTGCCTCTCCTCTTGGAATACAGATGCAATTGAAAAAAGCAGTTAGGCAGTTCTTAATGGGTCATTTCTAGGCCTTAATTGGACTGGTCCCATCTATGTTTTTGGTGCCCAAAAGCCTTTGATTACAGTGCCAATTATCAGTCAATTACATTTTAGCTCCACTCTACCCTTTGTTACCTGCTCTGTCATATTGGAGCAAGACCATGTAAGCATTTCTCCTTTACAGCAAGTAATGTTGTTAAGCTTTGTCAGTGAAGTGCTGCAGAGGGACATTGCAGGAGGAAGGGTCTTCTCCCTGTTGCCAGTGTGTTCACCTCATTAGACAACTGCATGTGCCTGGCCTTTTCTGCTGTGCCCAGTGGGCTGGCAACACATATCCCCTTCCAGTAAGCATCTTCCCCTACAACCTACCTCAGAAAGCTGTGCAGCAGAACGCCTCTGGTGGGGGTCCTTGCTACTACAGGCTTACCCCGGCTCCTCCTCTGTACATTCAGAGTTCACTTTCCAATAAAATGTTAGCAAAGACTTGTTTTCTAAAGCTAAACGTATAGCACTCATTGTGTGAACATTTTCATCCTGCAGAGATTCTGCAAATGGCTTATAAAGGGAAAAACAGAAATGAGCCTTAGGGAACACTTATATTTCTCAACATGTTTGCACTATTTTTATTCCCCAAAGGCAGAAAGGCTGGGGGAAATGAAGGCAAGGTTGTGCATTCTGTCGAGGTAGAGCTTAGCAAATTGATTATTAATCTGGCTCTCAGGATGCTTGAAACTTCTGACATATATTCAGATGCCAAGATCAGTGAGGAACAATTTTTATGAATCAGACACTGTTTTAAAGATTACTAGAATAATCATTTAATTCTCACTACCACCGTATGGGGACAGCCCAACTACCAGCCTTTTCTAAATGAGGTTGAATAATTTGGTTGAGGTCTGCGAGTGGCAGAGCTTGGATTTCAATCAGGACATTCTGGCTGCAGAACATACACTCTTAACCACTGTGCTAAAGTAATGTACTTGGCAGTCAAGCTTGGAGTGTCTTTGGAGGGAATCTCTCAAGACAGCCCTTAAAACAAAACAAAACAAAACACACCCCATAGTAGCTTAACTACCCTGTTTCACCTTATGCTATAACCCAAATCTGTTTGAACCCAAATATCCACTTTCTTCACTTGGAAGAAACTTTCACTGAAAGTTGCTGGAGATATCACAAAGACAGACTGTCATACAAAATTTAAAATCACGATATTAATCTCAAAGGGACACAGAACCCTCCCCACTGATTCTCCTGGTTCCCTCATCATAAGCTCATGTTCCTACACTGAGACATTTCAACTTTCTCTTCATCCCTCAAACTTCTCCCTCCCTCTTCTTCCCTACCTTGCCTCATTTTTAACTGAAATGTAGAAATCCTCAGATAAGAGCCTTACATTCCCATAGTGGAATCCACAGGCCCTCCTGCATTTGCAGACATATTTTCTTTCTATCGCAATGTGAGAAAGGCCTTCATTCTAACCAAGGTGTGTTCTTCCACTGTACTCGGGTCATTTCCATGCTCTGCTACGTCAGGTGTTCATTCCTTCAATCTTCCCTCTCTTTTCTGCACTCCTGTAGCAATGCTCTCTCTCTCTCTGTGATTGATCCCATCAGTATACTCATATGCTCTAATATCTTACATCTTTTTTTATTAATTTTTAAAAATTTTTTATAAACACATAATGTATTTTTATCCCCAGGGTTACAGGTCGTGAATCGCCAGGTTCACACAGTTCACAGCACTCACCATAGCACATACACTCCCCAATGTCCATATCCCCACCACCCTCTCCCGACCCCCTCTCCCCAGCAACCCTCAGTCTGTTTTTTGAGATTGGGTCTTTTATGGTTTGTCTCCCTCCCGATCCCACCTTCTTTCATTTTTTTCTTTTCCTGCCTCCCAAACCCCCCATTTTGCATCTCCACTTCCTCATATCAGGGAGATCATATGATAGTTGTCTTTCTCCGATTGACTTATTTCAGTAAGCATAATACCCTCTAGTTCCATCCATGTCGTCACAAATGGCAAGATTTCATTTCTTTTGATGGCTGCATAGTATTTCATTGTGTATATATACCACTTCTTCTTTATCCATTCATCTGTTGATAGACATCTGGGCTTTTTCCATAGTTTGGCTATTGTGGACACTGCTGCTATAAACATTTGGGTGCACGTGCCCCTTCGGAGCACCACGTTTGTATCTTCAGGGTATATACCAAGTAGTGCAATCGCTGGGTTGTAGGGAAGTTCTATTTTCAGTTTTTTGAGGAACCTCCATGCTGTTTTTCAGAGTGGTTGCACCAGCTTGCATTCCCACCAACAGTGGAGGAGGGTTCCCCTTTCTCCACATCCTCGCCAGCATCTGTCATTTCCTGACTTGTTAATTTTAGTTATTCTGACTGGTGTGAGGTGGTATCTCATTGTGGTTTTGATTTGTATTTCCCTGATGCTGAGTGATATGGAGCATTTTTTCATATGTCTGTTGGCCATCTGGATGTCTTCTTTGCAGAAATGTCTGTTCATGTCCTCTGCCCATTTCTTGATAGGGTTATTTGTTCTTTGGGTGTTGAGTTTGTTAAGCTCTTTATAGATTTTGGATACTAGCCCTTTATCTGATATGTCGTTTGCAAATATTCCCATTCTGTCAGTTGTCTTTTGGTTTTGTTAACTATTTCCTTTGCTGTGCAAAAGATTTTGATCTTGATGAAATCCCAATAGTTCATTTTTGCCCTTGCTTCTCTTGCCTTTGGCGATGTTCCTAGGAAGAAGTTGCTGTGGCTGAAGTCAAAGAGGTTGCTGCCTGTGTTCTCCTCACGGAGTTTGATGGATTCCTTCCTCACATTGAGGTCCTTCATCCATTTTGAGTCTATTATGTGTGGTGTAAGGAAATGGTCCAATTTCATTTTTCTGCATGTGGCTGTCCAATTTTCCCAGCACCATCCCTAGTGCATCCCTAATATCTCACATCTTAATAAGGAGATTCTTTTTTGACCCTATAGCCCATGCCATTGCTCTGTTCTCATCCACAACAAACCTTCTGGAAAAGGTTGTATTCATTTTTGTAGTGTATATATACAATGGAATATTACTCAGCCATCAGAGATAATGAATACTTATCATTTACATCAATGTCGCTGAAACTGGAGGAGATTATGCTAAGTGAAATAAGTCAATTGGGAAAAGACAATTTTATGGTTTTATTCATATGTGGATTATAAGAAACAGTACAGAGGACCATAAGGACCATAAGGGAAGGGAGGGAAAACTGGATGGGAAGAAATCAGAGAGGGAGACAAACTATGAGAGACTCTTAACTATGGAAAACAAACTGGGGGTTGCTGAAGGTGTTGGGGGGGGTATGAGGTAATTGGGTGATGTGATCGCATTAAGGAAGGCACGGGATGTGATAAGCACTGGATATTATATGAAACTGATGAGTTGTTGAACACTTTATCTAAAACTAGTGATGTAATATGTGTTGGCCAATTGAATTTAAATTAAAAAAAAAATGCATTCATTCTGTCACTTGACATGCTTATCCGGTCCAGTTGACTTTTGTCCTTAATGCTCCAAATGAAACTGAACCAGTCAAGTCCCCAGCAACTTCCACATTTTCAAATCCAGTGGCTTAGTCTCAGAAACTGACCTTATTCTTTTAACTTGGTGACCTTTAACATTGGTTACTTTTCAAATACTTTTCCTGTCTTACCTTCCATGATAGCATATTTTCTTTGTTTTCCTTCGTATCAGCCAGACTGGTTACACAGACCTTGGATTGGGAGACATTTTCTAGGTTCCAAATAGTAATATTTTAAGCTTTGCAGGCCACATAGGACTCTCCCATATTCTTTTCTGTATATTTGGGGTTTTTCGTAACAACACTTTAAAAATATGTAAAAAAAAAAAATCATTCTTAGTTTATGGGCAACACAAAAACAAGACTAGAGACCAGATTTGGCCTATGCATTGTAGTTTGCCAATCCCAGATTTTAACAATAAAGGTTTAATTCTTGCTTATGTTCCATCTTAATCATGGGTCAGCTGAGTGTTCTGCTCATTTTAATGACTCCTGATTCTTACTAACAGTCATCATCTTAAACATGACAGTCACTGTGCCAGAGTAAGTGAAATGAGGGTTCTGGAATGTTCCACACCAGCAATGGTGGCTCACAACCCTTTGGCTATAAGTAGTGGCATGACCCACCCAATCATAAGAGAGTCCTGAAATTTATCCCAACTGATGAACATCACTAATCAGAATCATATTCTTAGAAGGCAGTTCCCCACAGGTCTCTCCTATTTCTGCATGTCATAAAAACAGAGGTATTGACAGCTTCTATTCCAGACCACCTTTGCAAGGATGTCTTTTTGTATAGCAAAAAGCCATGAAAGATAGAAGTTGTGCCTCATTCTGTAGCATAGTTTGTTTACTGTTCAATATAATAATGTGTTTCTGAGGCAACAGATGGGCTAGTTTGCTTGGAACCCATTAAAAAGATTGGGATTCCCATGGGGTGCCTGGGTGGCTCAGTGGGTTAAAGCCTCTGCCTTTGGCTCAGGTCATGATCCCAGAGTCCTGGGATCGAGCCCCGCATCGGGCTCTCTGCTCTGCAGGGAGCCTGCTTCCTCCTCTCTCTCTGCCTGCCTCTCTGCCTAACTGTGATTTCTGTCAAATAAAAAAAAATATTTAAAAAAAAAAAAAAAAGATTGGGATTCCCTGAGCTATGAGTTCCTCACCCATGATACAAGCCCATCTACATATCACCCCCATTGGATTTGGGGACAGGAGGAACCAAGCGAACATGAAGTTCCTGTGGCTTTCTGTGCCATGCAAAATAAAGTGCTTTGTCTCTGACCCAGCACCTGTGTCTTCTGACAGCATCTATGAAACCATAGCAGGCTAAGTCAGAAGACAAAGAAGGTCCTCATCCTCATGCTCCTTACATAAATGAGTGGGGCCACTTTCATTCTTGTCACTTTATCACAAAGGTCTTTCCTGAACTTCCCGACAAGTTATTCTCTACCACATCATCCTTTTTACTTCAAAGATACTATAATTTAAAACATAAATTCTGTCTTAATTTTCCATTTCCCTTCTCTTGAATGTAGGCTCCTTAAAAGTTGACATCACCATCTTCAGTGCCAAGAACAGTGGTCTGGCACAACAGCTATGGTGAAGGAAGAGCAGATGAAAGAGAGGAAGAAAATTAATGTGGGTGTCATGTCCCTGATCCACAACAGGTCTGAGTACTCCTCTCCAGCTCCAGAGTTGAAATGTATTTAGACAAGTTAGCCAAAGGGACAACTAAGCCTTCAGGAAAGGTTAGCCACTGAAAGCCAATCCAGATTTAGAAATCTTTTTCCATCGAAACAAGAACACTGGGCCTATTTCTATGCCAAACCATAACCCTGAATGGAGGGAGCTAAAATTTTCTCCTTTGAATAGACAGATATAGGTATAGATTTTGGCAGGTCCTTTGCTGGAACCCCTCAGCCTGCCTGCAAAGCCAACCCTGACCATACAAGGAAAAGGCCCAGATATCAGTTTTGTGGTGGTGAGGGGTTAGGAGGATGGGGGTGGACAGTTTTTCTTTTATTTACATTTGTCTGTTAGCATGAATCTTGTAAGGTTTCCACAGTCTGCACTTCTGT
Organism: Meles meles; assembly: GCF_922984935.1. NCBI lineage: Eukaryota > Metazoa > Chordata > Mammalia > Carnivora > Mustelidae > Meles > Meles meles. The sequence continues at coordinate 13,294,626 of NC_060079.1, read as the reverse complement.
GGATTTGATTTCCAATCTAGGGACACTTAACAATTTTTAGATGAAAAATGCACCAACCTTTCCTTGCCTTGCCAAATTTTGTGGGGATACAAAAAAGGGCATTCTTGTAAAAATACAGTTGTTGTTATTTTTTTTAATTACCATTGTCTCTTTCAAAAACTCAGAGTCTCCTGTTTATTTTTGTTCTCTTCTGTTCTCATGGTGGTTTTCTCATCCTTTTCTCCTTTTGCTTTTCACATTACCAACTTTCTTTGGGATTTCATCTGAAATCCACAGCATTACTCTGACTGCCGACATTTTCAGTATCTCTTTTCTTACCTGAACTTTAGATCTTGCAAACTGGCTTGGGAAGAGTGACAGCAATTTTTACTTATTTACTTTAAATTGCAGCAATAGTTCAAAAGGTTTTGAGTTTCTATAGAGTAAAGTGATGGATTGTTTTATTAATTCAACTACTTAATACAGAGAGAAGAATTTGCTAGCTTTTGAGTCAACATGACAAATGGAAGACTTGATTTCTTTTTTTAAAGTGAGCTAAGCAAATGTTTACTTCAGTAATGAAGGGCAAATGTGAGTTACACAATTCTGGTGCCCTGGAATTGCTTTCTGTGTTGGTTAAAACAGTGATTCTCAAAAAGGTACTCTTAGAGAATAGTTTCCCAATGAAATGCGCTAATGTGTTCTAGTGCTCAAATTTTAACAATAGTGTTTTCCCTATTACCTGGCAAAAAAAAATAGATGAACTGAACTATTTTCTTGAATTTAAGTTTTTCTCCCATAAATAGTGTTCATGCATGTGGAAGCTGCTGCTGCTTATCTGTCAACAAAAGTCAGCAGATGACCACCTTTTTTTTTTAAAGATTTTATTTATTTATTTGGCAGACAGAGATCATAAGTAGGCAGAGAGGCAGGCAGAGAGAGAAGAAGGGAAGCAGACTCCCCGCTGAGCAGAGAGCCCTATGCGGGGCTTGATCCCAGGACCCTGAGATCATGAGCTGAGCCGAAGGCAGAGGCTTTAACCCACTGAGCCACCCAGGCACCCCCAGATGACCACTCTTAATGAATCAATAGCAAACAGATATTTACATAAAATTCAGAATCTCATTATCTTGCTAAATCTTTTGCATTATTTGTCCAAATACATCACTTCACACCTCTGAACTGGTTCCTGGCTTCATGAGGAAATAAGCTAAATATTTGTGGATCTCTAAAACGAATTCTTTGATTTCTAGTTGTTCTACTATCTAAACAAATTTTCACTCTGTATTCCAGACCATGACACAGATCAGTTCTCCTCATAATAACAAAATTATGAAGTATTTTAAATTCAGTGTTAGAGAACCCTCATACTACCTATTCTACATTCTTCAAAATTTATAGTCTAACCCGGTCAGCCCAAGGGAGACTCCTAAATGAATGCTAAACAAGTCCAAATTCTATAACAAGATTGTACCTCCTACTGTCTCTTCCATGGACTTTATCATCTGGTTTCCACTTAAAACTGCAGAGTCAGAATGTTTATGTTTCTGTGTATATTGATTTGAAAAAATGGCCATTCTAGGAAAATTTAGCTTAGTTAATGCCAATGACCATCTACTAGGGTTCTTTCTTTGTTGATGGTTGGGCTGACTGTGGATGGATTTCCATATTACCCATTATTCTTATCATTCTCTGCCCGCCTCCGCCCCCCCGCCGTGTGTGTGTGTGTGTGTGTGTGTTGACTGAATGACCTATCATTCAACCTCAGGTCAATAAGATGATTTAAACTCCTATCTCTGTGGACCCATTTAAAATGAAAGCATATAAATCAAGTGCTGTGAAATAATAGAAGAAACATCATTCATCACACTGTTAGTCTGCAGTAATGAGGCTGGATACTGAGCTTGGGTTAAGAGGAATAGAGCCATCTTATAACATATGCGACATATGGAAGCCGTGTGCTCAAGTGTTTGTGGTATAGATCATCTTGCAGGAGACTTCTTGCCTCCACTGAGAGCACACACTTGATATTTATGACCCATCTGTTAACTCAGAGTTTACTTTGGTTTTTATGTTCCACAGTTCTCCCAATCTTGATGGCCGTGAGAAAGTGAGGCATAATTGGTTTCCATGGAGATATTATCACTCTTTGCATGTTGTAGTGCAGCTGAACACTTTAATTCTACTTGTTTTCATGTTGAAATGCATCAATAAATTATTCAAATTATCTTTTCCCAGGTGAATTTCAGGTCCAGAATGTTACTTTTTCCAAATACCTAGTTGCTTGTAATGTTATAAGAGGAAAGGAGGTAGCTTGCCTGTATTGAAATAGATAACCAAGACAATATAGCCTAGCACTACATGAAAAATAAGTACCAGTAAATATACTGACTGAGAGCCAACTACTCTTACTCATCCAACTGAAATTGTATACTACATAACAGTTGAGAGATGAAAAGTTCATTCAGTTTTCTGGTTATTTTCTATGCTTGAGTGTTATGTTTGTCACTAAATAGCTGCCAATATTTGCCACATTACAAGACAATTGTGATAGAAAATGTGAAAATAAAGTGGGTTTTGTGCACTGTGTATACCAAGGGTATAGAAAAATAAAGAGTAAGTCTTAACCTTGAAAGTGGTGGTTAGGTTAAGAGAGGTATGTCCTGATCTGAATGGGCCAGATATCCTCTGAAGCACCCAATTCCCAGGTGCTTCTGTTCCTCTGTCTACTACATTAATCTTGATATTTTTTATGATGCTCTCCCAGCCCATGGCTGTTCCTCCTATATTCTTTGAGTGATTCAACCCACAATCATGGTTTCTGTGGATAGTAGGCAGGTTTGTGTCATCCCTGCAGAGCTATACACCCATGTTCCTAACTGGCCCAATGGCCTTCCAGAGGCTACTTTAGGCACTTCAAATGCAATATGACCAAATCTAAACTCTTTATCTACCTCTTCCCTAAATCAGCTTGCCTCCCTTTTTCCTTTGCCTCCTGGAATGGTTCCACCAAACTCCTATTGTCTAAGCCAACCACCTTCCTCACCTCCTATTCCCACTACTCTGGCTTAGGCCCTTGTCATCTCTTACTTGATCTAGTGCAATGGCATCCTTACTAGTCCCTGTCTCTAGTCTTACACAGCATTCTCTAGTATGCAAATTATTGTAAGATTTTTCCCTTGATAAAAGTTCTTCAAGATCTTACCATCACCTAAGACAAAATCTAACTTCTGTTTGCAATCCACAAAATTCTTCATAAATCTGAACCTTAGTTCTCAAATCAACACCATCTTCTTAATTGCATGGCTTTTGAAATGTTAGTACTTTCACATTTTATCAAAATAACACACATATATATATAGTTTTAAAAATCAAGTAGTACAGAAGGTCTATAATTAAAAGCGAATGTTCTTTTACCAATCCTGTCCTCCCCCAGTCCAGATCCCCAGGAAAAGCACTTTTCAGAACTTGTTTCTAATTCTTCTGGTATTCACTGGTATAGGTTTAGAAAATATATTTTCACTATCATTTTTTGCTTAGCAACCTTAGGGATCCCATTACCTGCATTCCCCACCTCCTCCTAATACAATTACATCACCAATGTATTTCTCTACCTTTTTAGACTTAAAATAGTAGAAACTCCTATTTCTTATAACATCATTTCTAGATACTGCCTTTCTATATTTCAGATCGTAGTATTAGGATAACAGCCTTCCTACCCTTTCTTTCACCTCTTCTCTCCACACCCCTTCCTAAATTTTATCAAATGTGTTTTTACTTTCATAATCTGCATATGCTATTTTGTAACAATGATTAATTTTTCTGTTCTTTTTCTGTAAGTGGATTTTTCAAGTTTTAGCCATCAATGACATACTTATATTATCATATCCCTATAAATATTGTTCACTGCAGAGCTCTTGTTTTATGATGTTTCTTTCTTTTACAGCTTTTATGTTCTGAAATACTAATTGCCTTGCTAGGATTTCTTCCCTTTATCATATTCTTAAGTTCATCCAGCATCTCAATGGTGCTATGTGGTCTATGGATTCTCTTTTTCCTCCATAAGAGCTCCCTCCTGGGTTGTCCATATTCCTGCTGCCATCTGGACTGATTATTCTCTAGGCCTGCTCCATTCTGTCACTCTGGGACTCTTACTGTTCAACTGAGTAGGAGCCTTTGTTTTCTGGATCCTTCCTTTGTTTAGTGTCTCATTTGGCTGGAACATAAGTAACTTCCTAAGAAGTAATACATAGTGCATGAGAAATAAAATTTCTGCACCTTGGCACATTTAGTAACACATTTACTGACTCTTCACACTTGACTGATAGTGTGGCTTGTATAGCATTCCATATAACTTTCCCTCAGCACACATAAGGCATTGATCCACCTGAAAATGCCCATCTTATTCTTCCTTTCATATAAGAATTCTATGGTTTTCTTCATAGATCTTTTAGATTGTCCCTTTATCCTTCTATTAAATTTCACATTATGTGTAAGTGTGGGAGGTTTTTATATTTTGCTTTGTTACAGTTTTTTTTTTATTATGCTAGATGTGGAATAGAACATTTTAATTAGAAGATTGGAGAAAATATTTCTTTGATAATTTCTGCTCTCTGATTTCTGTATTATCTATGGAAACCCCATTCTTTGGATGTTGTACTTATGATTTCATTTGTATGAGGTTCTAGAAAAAACAAAACTACCATGGCAAAAAGCAGATCAGTGGACACCCAGGGCCCCTGGCAGGGCAGATAGGATTGACAACAACAGGATATGAGGGAACATGTTGAGAGATGAAAATGTTTTATGTAATGACAATGGTGGTAGTTTCATAAATGCATGTTTGTGAAAGTTCATCTAATTGTACACTTAATATTGGGAAATTTTGAGGTACATTTTACCTCCAGGAAAAAAGCCTTTTAAAAAGGAACTGAGTCAAAACAGTAAAAAGCTTAATGAGATCTATAGCATGATATCGTCATGTAAATTAAAAGTAAATACAGCACACTCATAAACTGTCATTCAGCCATAAATAGAAAAGAAGTACTGACCCATGCTATGACATAGATGAACCTTGTTTTCTATCATGCAAAGTGAAAATAGGGTCATATTATATGATTCAATTTATATGAAATATTCAGTAGGGGATATAGCTCAGGGGCAGAGCATTTGACTGCAATTTATATGAAATATTCAGAATAGACAAGTTCATAGAAATAGAAAGATGATTTGCCATTTCCAGGGCCTGGAGGAGAGGGAATCAGAATGACTGGTTAATGGATATAGAGTTTCTGGTTTGCAGTGATGAAAGTGTTGTAGATTTAGGTAGTAATGATGATTACATAACATTGAATGCACTAAAAGCTACTGAACTGCATATAACATGAACCATGATTAAAATACTAAATTTTGTGGGGTGCCTGGGTGGCTCTGTGGGTTAAAGCCTCTGCCTTTGGCTCAGGTCATGATCCCAGGATCCTGGGATTGATCCCTGCATCGGACTCTGCTCAGTGGGGGGCCTGCTTCCCTTCCTCTCTCTCTGTCTGCCTCTGCCTACTTGTGATCTCTGTCTGTCAAATAAATAAAATCTTAAAAAAATAAAAATAAAAAAATACTAAATTTTGTGTTACCTTTATTTCCCACAATAAAAATTAGTACATGTACACTGTTTTTCCACTTGCAGCACTGATGGGGTAACTTATATTAGACCAAAATTTCCACCAAGAAAAACTCTAAAAGCAGTATACATGTACATTAGGGGGAACAAAAGCTTTTGAATCTGGCCAAGAAATTGGTCAAGGCAGGCAGAACATGAGGGAAGGTATGTATGACAGACTTTCAGACAGACCCCAGTAATCCTTGTCTCATGGTATTCATGCCCTTGATTTTAGATGTGACTTGTGTTTTGCCTCTAACCAGCATATAGCAAAGGCAATGGGCTGTCACTTCTGTGATTCCATTACATAGGACTATAACTTCCACCTTGCTAGCTGAGTCTGTTGTGCTCTCAGCTTGTATGCTTTGATGAAGAAAGTGTTGAAATAGCCCATATGGCAAAGGAACTGAGAATAAAAACTAGCCAGGAAGTAAAGACTTCCATCTAATAGCCTGTGAGAAACTGAAACCTGCTAACAACCACTGAGTGAGTTGGAAGTAGATTCTTTCCTGGTCTAACCTTGAAATGAGATCCTAGCCATAGCTGACACCTTAGTTAGTTTCAGCTAACTTACTTACTTAGTTTCAGCTTCCTGAGAGAGCTGGAAGCAGAGGACTGAGCTAAGCCATGTCTGGATTCCTGACCCTGAGAACTGTGAAATAATAATTTGTGTTGTTTTAAGTCCCTAAGTTTATGATAATTTATTACACAGCAATAAATAATATAAAGAGCTGAGAGCACAGAGTGAAGGACAATATAGTGGGTGCTGGACTGTCTTTGTCTCCCTTTCCCTCAGAATATTGCTTGTTTTTAGTGCAAAAGATTGAGGCTGAGCAGAATATAGCTGCCTAGAGATTTTTCCAGTTGAGAGTCATAAATGAATGCAAGATTAATAAGGCAGCCAGACTTGAAGTAGTAAGATCCTAAAGTAAAGGAAACCACAGAAAAGTGGCTCCAACATTCTGTATCATTCTATACTGCATATATCCTCAAAGACTTTGCCAGAGTAGTTTACATGATAAACTACTCTGGGTCAAGAGGCCAAAGAATTCAGCAGAGAATAGTTACTAAATGGCCACATGATAGAACAGAGTTTATATACTCTAATAGAGCTGAGGGAAGTAAAATTACAGATCAGGATAAGACAAGGAAGAGGGACCCTGATAAATATTTCAAGTTTTCATCTGAGACCCCTAAAGTGCCAACCACTAGATGAAGGGACAAAGTGGAATGACCAGCCCTCAGAAAGCCGGAATCCCACTTGAATCATTTCAGACCTTGATTTAATCTTTTTTTTTTTTTTTTGCTTCTAGTTTACTTTCTAAAGGGAAATTAAATCATCTTTGGGAGAGAGAAAATAACCCACAGCCTATATAATATTTCATACAAAATGTCTAGCATTCAATCAAAAAATACCAGGCATGGCAGAAGACAGGAAAATTAACTGATTTTCAAAAGATAAAACAAGCAATCAAAACAGATAATTCAGAATATGATGAAAAAGTAGAGAATTTTGCCATAATATTGGGAGTCTTTTTAAAGTCAAACGGGAGGGCGCCTTGGTGGCTCAGTGGGTTAAAGCCTTTGCCTTTGGCTTGGGTCATGATCCCAGGTCCTGGGATTGAGCCACGCATCAGGCTTTCTGCTCAGTGGGGAGCCTGCTTCCTCCTTTCTCTCTGCCTGCCTCTCTGTCTACTTGTGATCTCTGTCTGTCAAATAAATAAATAAAATCTTTAAAAAAAATGAGTAAAAATAAAGTCAAATGGAAAGTTTAGATCTTAAAATTCCTGTTACTGATTTCAAGAAAAAATAAGAAAAAAACCACAGTAGAAAAAAGAGTGAACTGGAACATCAAGTCATTTGAAACAATTTAGACAAACCAACAAAAGAAAGAAGAAGAAAGGGGCGCCTGGGTGGCTCAGTGGATTAAGCCGCTGCCTTCGGCTCAGGTCATGATCCCAGGGTCCTGGGATCGAGCCCCGCATCGGGCTCTCTGCTCCGCAGGGAGCCTGCTTCCTCCTCTCTCTCTGCCTGCCTCTGCCTACTTGTGATCTCTCTCTCTGTCAAATAAGTAAAATAATAAAATCTTTAAAAAAAAAATAAAATAAATAAAATTCCTGTTACTGATTTCAAGAAAAAATAAGAAAAAAACCACAGTAGAAAAAAGAGTGAACTGGAACATCAAGTCATTTGAAACAATTTAGACAAACCAACAAAAGAAAGAAGAAGAAAGGGGCGCCTGGGTGGCTCAGTGGGTTTAAGTCTCTGCCTTCAGCTCAGGTCATAATCTCAGGGTCCTGGGATCAAACCCCACATCAGGCTTGCTGCTCAGTGGGGAGCCTGCTTTGCCCCCTCTCTCTGCCTGCCTCTCTGCCTACTTGTGATCTCTCTGTCAAATAAATCAAATATTTAAAAAAAAAAGAAAAAAGAGGATGGAAAACACAAAAATAAACTGCAATTGGAGGGAGTGGGTGCTGTAACATATATAAACTAGAGTCTTAGCAGGAAAGAAAAGAGATGATGGGATAAAAATATATTTGAAGGGACAAATGACTGATAATTTCCTAAAACTGATGAAAGACATAAGCCACAGATTCAAGAATCTCTATGAATACAAGACCTTAAAAAATTAGTAAAACCACAACTAGACATACTAATAACATTGCTGAAAAAGAAGGATAAGAGTAAATTTTAAAAACAGAAAAAATAAGTATTAATTTCCAGGCAGAAACAAAAATACTGACTTACCAACAGAAATTATGAAGCCAGAAGATAATTAGATGACATCTTAGGAAATGATGAAATTATTCAATAAAAAATCAAATTCTTTCAAAGGAAGAGGTGAAATATAGACCATTTCTAATTTTAAAAGTAAAGAAACATCCATTGTGGTAAAAACTCTCAACACATGATCCTCAGGGTCCTGAGATCTAGCCCCGCATCAAGCTCTCTGCTCTGCAGGGAGCCTGCTTCCCCCTCTCTCTCTGCCTGCCTGCTTGTGATCCCTTCCTCCCTCTGTCAAATAAATAAATAAAATCTTTAAAAAAAAAAAACTCAACGAAGTGGGTATAGATGGAATGCACCTCAACATAACAAATGATAAGCTCATACCTAACATTATACCCAATGGTGAAAAGCTGAAAGCTTTTCCTGTAAGTTCAGGAATAAGACAAGGATACCCATCATGGCAGTCTTAATCAACACAGTATTGGAAGACATAGCCAGTCCAGTTAGTCAAGAAAAAGAAAAGCCATCCAAACTGAAAAGGAAGAAGAAAAACTGTTACTATTTACAGAAGACATGATATTATATATAGAAAACCCTAAAACTCCACCAAAAAATTATTAGGACTAATAGAAGAATTTAGTAAAGTTACAAAATACAAAATAAGTACACAAAAATTTACTATTTATATACACTAATAATGAACTATCAGAAAGAGAAATTAATAAAGCAATTCCATTTACAGTTGCATCAAAATAAATAAAATACCTGGAATAAATTTAACCCAGGAGGTAAAAGAACTGTACTCTGAAAACTACAAGGCATTAATGAAAGAGATTGAAGAAGACACCAAAAAATGGGAAGCTATTCCATGTTCATAGATTCAAAGAATAAATATTTTTATGTGCATACACTACCCAAAGCAATCTATAGTTACAGTGTAATCCTTATCAAAATTCGAGTGGCATTTTTCACAGAAATAGAACAATCCTAAAATGTGTATGGAACCATAAAGACCCTGAAAAGCCAAAGAAGTCTTGAAAAAGAAGAGCAAAACTGGAGACCTCAGACTCCTTGATTTCAAACTATATTATAAAGATAAAGTGATCAAAACAGTATGGCATTGGCATAAAAACAGACCCAGAGATCAATGGAATGGAATATAGAACCCAAAAATAAACTCACACGTGTAGGGTTAATGAAATCCCAACAATAGGGAAAGGACAATCTTTTCAGTAAATAGTATTGGGGAAACTGGACAACCACATACAAGAGAATGAAACTGGACCACGATTTTCCACCATACACAAAAATTTATTCAAAATGGATTAAGGACTTGAATGTAAAACCTGAAACCCTAAAACTTCTAGAAGAAAACACAGGTGGCACATATCCTTGATGTAGGTCTTGGAGATGATTTTTGGAATCTGACACCCAAAAGCAAAAGCAACAAGATCAAAAACAGGTGGGACTGCATCAAACGAAAAAGCATCTGCACAGCAAGAGAAACCATCAACAAAACGAAAAAGCAACTACTCAATGGGAGAAAATATTTGCAAATCATTGCTCATACAACTCAATACCAAAAAAGAAGAAAAAAAAAGAAATCCATTAATAAATGGGCAGAATATCCGAATATGCATTTTCCCAAATAAAATATACAGATGGATAAAAGGTACATGAAAAGGTGCTCTAACATTACTCATTATCAGGGAAATGTAAATCAAAACTACAATGAGATATCACCTCACACCTGTTAAAATGGCAGTTATTTAAATAATAAGAGATAACGTACTGGTGAAGATGTGAAGAAAAGGGAGCCCTTGTGCACTGTTGGTGGAGATGTAGCCACTGAGGAAAACGGTATGAAGTTTCCTCAAAAAATTAAGTAGAACCACCATCTGATTCAGCAATTCCATCTCTTGGTATTTATCTAAAGGAAATGAAAACAGTAATTTGCAAAGATATCTGCATCTCCATGTTCATTACATCATCATTTACAATAGCCAAGACATGGAAATGACCTAAGTGTTCATTAATGGATAAATGGATAAAGAAATTGTGGTATATATACAATGGACTATTATTCAGCTATTAAAAAAAAAAAAGGAAATATTGTCATTTCCAGCAACATGGATGGACTTTGAGGGCATTATGCTAAGTGAAATAAGTCAGAGAAAACCCAATACAGTATGATCTCCCTGATATGCAGAAATTAAAAACAAACAAGCACCTCACAGAACAAAGAACAAACAAGTGGTTGCCAGAGTTGGGGGATGGAGTGAGCAAAATGAGTGAAGTGAGACAAAAGGTAAAAACTTCCAGCTAAAGTCATGGGGACGTAATGTACAGCATGGTGATATAGTTAATGATATCATATTATACATTTGATAGTTGTTAAGTGAGTAGTACATCTTAAAATTCTCATCACAAGAAAAAATGTATAACTGTTTATGATGATAGATGTTAACTAGACATATTATGATAACAATTTTCATACTATATATATCTCTATTGAATCATTATATTATATACCTAAAACTAACATTATATGTCAATTATATCTCAAAAAAATAGTAAAGGAGTAGAATTTATCACCAGATAACCCATGCTAAAAAATAGCAAAATTATATAGATGGTCAGTGGAAAAGATAAAAAGAAATTATCCCAGTAGAATCATAACAATGTAGAAAGGAATAGATAGCTTTGAAATTTTGAAAATTTAACAGTAATTTCTAAATAACCCATACATAAAAGAATAAATTGCAATGGAAGTTTTTAAATATTTTGAACTAGGTAATAATATTATATAGTAAAGCTTACAGGATACAATTAAAATTGTGCTCTAAGGAGAATTTAAAATGTATATATTAGAGGTATAGATTAGAAAAATTAAAAAAGCTAAAAAATCAATGATCTGATCTAAGCATCCACTTTTGAGAAAAAAAATCATTTTTGAGATAAAAGCAAAATCCCAAGAAAATAAGAGAAGGAAATCATTAAGAACAGCGAAGAAAATAATTATGTACAAAATAAAAGGAAAATAGAGAAAAGCAATAACTCAAAGCTGGTTCTTTGAAAAGTCAAGGCAGGACTGATCATGGAAAAAGAAGAAAAGATATATCGACCAGTGTCAAGACTGAGAAAGTGATATAACTACAGATTCCACAGCCATTGAAAGGATGAGACACTGAAAATATAAGCACAGTGCTATGCCAATAAATTTAAATTTGGGAATGAAGTGAGGAACTCTCTTGAAAAAGTATAGTTTACCAAAACTTGATACAAGAATAGAAAGATCTGAATATATTAAATAAAGTGAATCTATAATTTAAAACCACTTCATAGAAAGAAATCCAGGCCAAATCACTTCACCAGTGACTTTTTCCAAACATTTCAGAAAGGAATAATGCCAATTTTAAACAAACTCTTCCTAAAATAGAAAATTTGGGAACACATCTCAAGTTGTTTTATAAAACCTGCATAACCTTAACACCAAAACTTGACATGAACGTTCTACAAAAGAAAAATTATAAATTAATCTCTCATGAACATGAATTGAAAGATGCTAAATAAAATACTGATACATTGAATACTGTGATAGAAAGAAATGATAATACATCTTAACCACCTGCGTTTATTTCAAAAATTCAAGGCTGTATTACATTCAATAATAGTCAATTTGATTTATCCATTATTCAAAAAAAAAGAAAAAGCAATGATCTCAAAAGACGCAGAAAATTTATTTGATATTCAAACACTAGTTTATACTAATAAAAATAACTCCTAGCTAGCTATGAACAGAAGGGAAATTTCTTTTTTTTTTTTTTTTTTTTTTTTTTTTTTTAGAAGGGAAATTTCTTAATCTAATGGATTAGATTAATTAGATTAATCCCCCCAACACACACACAACCTGTAGCAAACGTCATACACTAAAACTGCAAGAGATTTTTTTGCCCCTGGGATCAGAAGAGAGGCAAGCGTATGCACTGTTATTACTTCTGTTCAACATTGCATTGGAGGTCTAGCCTTTACGGTAAGGCAACAAAAGGAAAAGGACTGAAGAAATAAAGCTCAGTTAAAAATGACATGATTATATATGTAGCATATAAAAAAAAAGTGGTGGGGTCTCTGGGTGGCTCAGTCAGTTAAGCATTGGACTGTTGATCTCAGCTCAGGTCTCAGTCTCAGGGTGATGAGTTCAAGCCCCTCGTTGGGCTCGTACTGAACATGTAGCCTACTTAAAACAAAAATCTTTGGTAATTTTAGAGTTAATATGTGAATTCAACAAGATGGATAGATCTAAGGTTAATAATGACTCAACAAAGATTCATACCCAGGATATATTTCACATTCCTGTAAACCAGTAAGAAAAAAAAAACAAAACAGGTAAGTCAATTTTTCAAAAATGGGTGAAAGATTTAATCAGGCATTTCACAGAAGAGAATATCCAAATGGCCAGTAAATATATTCAACCTCATTAATCTTGATGGAAATGCAAATTTAAAACACCCTGAGGTATGACCACACATCCATCAGAATGACTGAAACATGAGAGACTAAAAGAAGCAGAAGGATGCGGAGGAGGGGTGGAAGAGAGATCTGAGGATGAAAAGCTAAGAGATGCCTGCCTGCCTGCCTGCCTGCCTGGCTAAATACATGAACTAACAAAACAAGTGGGAAAGAGGATAATATAAGGAAAGAGCTAAACACTTTTATATTTTAGGATAAGTATAGCCTCTCCAAAAATCAAAGGTGGAACAACAGGAAAAAAATTATTAAGTAACTATAAACAAATTAAAATTTCTTCCTGACAAAATAAAACCAAATAGATCCCATAAATACAGTTAAACATTAAGCTAGTAAAGAAAAAAATACAACATATATCACAAACCAAATGAAATTATATCCAGAATGTACAAAGAGATGTTATTTAATCACAAATTAATAGAAGCAATAATTGCTATTCGTGGCCTAACTGGAAACTAGTCCTGAAGAGGAGGAGAAAGGTATTCTTACTATAAGTTTGACAAAATCCCCGAAACAAATCAGCCCACGTGATGTCAGTCCACTGACCCTCTTTTCCAGGAGTGGATTCGAGGGGTTTGTACCTCTCATCCAAGCCCTATCTCGGAGAGTACCAAGGGGACTTGTATTTCTAGAGTTTAGCCCTTGCAATACTAAGGAGAATCTTTTTTGCAGTAATGACCTAAACCCCATCTCACAATTATTGTCTTAGAGTCTCCAGGGACAGAGCTCAGGGATCTGTTTAATTTCAGAGCCATTCAGGAAATCCTTGTGATCATTGAGAGTTGGGGACCTAAAACTCTCAACTGAAGAAGGATGAAAATAAGAATCTGTGAACTATATGGAGGAAGGCGTTCTTCAAGTTGAAGTTGTATACTCAGTCAGCTGCTCCTGCTCTTCTCACATTACTTCTGTCCTTCTGAGTCAGATTCAGAGTGCTAGCTGAAACAAAAGTATTTGAGGAAAAAAAGAAACCTTCCCTTTCCTCACTTGAGCCCTTCTTTTAAACACTAAATTTCAAAAGCATTTGGAAAAATATTGGGGGGCAATTGTTTGGTTGTGGTTTTCTTTTCTTATCCTCCATCCTTGTCCTAAGCCAACCCATTTACTTAACTGGGAGAATACAAGGTTGTATATAATGGACCATTTCTCTTACTAATCCCTTCTGAAAGTGGCAAAAGACAAGAATTATGAGAACAACCTGTCTTCCTCTCCCTAAGAACCCATTTCTACAGACTTGAAAAGTTAAGCCTCACCCCTTACCTCCCTCCTTACTTGCTCCCTAGGTCAGAGGTAAGGATGAGTGGAGTGTTTCAATATGGACTTCCAGCCATGATTATGACTCTGTGTCACCTCTGCCACAGGGCAGGGGAAGCCATCACTAGGCTCCCTGCATCTTCACTGCTCATCTGTCCCCAACACAGAGGCCACAGCGTGGTGATTGCCTCATTTTTCTCTCTTGGCTGGACTGATATGATGACCAGGAGCCACGATAAGAGAAGGAAGTAAGTGAGAGTATATGGACCATTAATTCCTCATGGTTGAACGCTGCTGTATCTGATTGGCAATAAATCCTATTCCAGGCTGAGAGAGCTATTAATCTTCTTGTATTAAAATACACTTGATAAAATCAGTGGGCAGGTAAACCTTACAATCTGAAATATTGGAATATACATATTACCTCAATTAGCAAGGACAGGTCTACAAATTAACAAAGCATGCTTTACGATGAATTTAGGGAGCTTTATACGTTGTGTGTGGTTTTTTTTAAATATAGTTGTTTTCCAATTAATTAAATTAACCTTGACTTTTAAGTGAGGTGATAGATTTGTGGATTGTGACAGGAGAATATAAAATCCTGTATCTTTTATATTTTTTAAGAAGGGGGTTACAGACTGATCACTTACTGAAATTTAAGTATTTATTCCTTCAAAGCTTATTGGGAGGAGAAGGGGAAAATATATTTTCCCCCTCTTATATTGTTTGAACTGATTTATCTTGCAAATAATATCTCTGATTAGACTATTCAAACACTGGTATGTTCTGCTAACTTTCTTTGGTTGCCTGCCGTTCTTCATATCACTAGGGACATAAGAGGATATATCTGCATCTCAATTCCAAGCAAGTGCATCAGTGAGTGCAACTTTCTGCATTAATATGTCAGAATAAAATATCACCATTAGCTTCTGATGATGGGGGATATTTTTCATCTTTCTTAAATTGCTTTTCCCCTCAAAAAAAATTTGTCAAATTTTGAAATACATTTCTAGGTTGTATTTTCTTCAGGTTGTGAATTTCTATTTTGAACTATATTAGCAGGTATGTTTGGGTTAATTGCACAGTTGATATGGTGGGTTCAGTGCATCTGTACTGGGAAGTCATTTAAACCCATTGAAGGGTTGGCATTGGTGCCTAAGGGAGTCTACTTTGTAGCATCACAAAGTCATGAGCTAAATTATCTACAGTAGCCTTCAAACTACGTAAGTGGTTATGATGTTTAACAGAATCAGTTTCCAGATCTTCACTTGCGTATGTACCCTGAACTTGGTACTATGGGTTCTCCTTCCCCATCTCCCCTTTCATGCTAAGAAAGGAAGGCCTATCTCTCAATTTCACTATATGTTGGTCTGGGTAGGTAAACCTCCAAGTACGTAATAAAGGATCCATTCAAAATCTTGGTGTCAGCATTGAGAAATAACGAAGTAAAAGTCCTTATATAGGTGAGGTGCTTTCTAGCTCTTTGCTGTCAGCAAAATTGAAAGATGACATAATGGAATTATTATTAGCTGGTGGATCACTAAATATTTTGGAAAAATAAATTATTATGTAATTTTTGGCATGCAACTCGGGATTTCAAAGAACTAAATGATAATACTATAACATCCCCTCTATTTCCATCTACTTACTGATCAATAAAAATTAAAATAGCAATAATGTTCATCCATGAATATATAAAATCATATAAACCTATTCCACCAATCTTATTGAGTTGCATTTCCCATAAAAGTTTCTTCTATTTAATAATTACCTTAAAAATCTAATATGTAGGGTGCCTGGGTGGCCTGGTGGGTTAAAGCCTCTGCCTTCAGCTCAGGTCATGATCCCAGGGTCCTGGGATCGAGCCCCACATTGGGCTCTCTGCTTGGCAGGGAACCTGCTTCCTCCTCTCTCTCTGCCTGCCTCTCTGCCTACTTGTGATCTTTCTCTGTCAAATAAATAAAATATTTTTTAAAAAATCTAATATGTAACTATTGTTTTTATCATAATGTTTATAATGATAAATTGACTTCGGTTTTTTAAAATTTAAAGTCTCAGAGTCAGGGAAAAAAATTTTAAAACAATAACTTTATATGTATGTAAATTTAAAAATATTTTTTGCATATATATACTTTTATATATACATTTACATATATATATGTATCTTTTGCCAAGAGGTATGATGAATTATTAAGAAATGGCTTTTGATGAATACTGTTACGCTGAAAAAATAAATAAAATGAGAAAGAAAAAAAAAAGAAATGGCTTTTGATGGGACACCTGGGTGGCTCAGTGGGTTAAAGCCTCTGCCTTCGGCTCAGGTCATGATCTCAGGGCGTGGGATGGAGCCCCACATCGGGCTCTCCACTCCGCAGGGAGCCTGCTTCCTCCTCTCTCTCTGCCTGCCTCTCTGCCTAGTTGTGATTTCTCTCTGTCAAATAAATAAAATATTATTTTTAAAAAAAAGAAATGGCTTTTGAGAATTCTGGGCATGAATTTAAGGAGAAAAGGGAATGGTTTAAAGCTTCTGATTGTTAAAGAATAGATTGTTCCTGTATTTTTAAAATGAATAATGGTAAGCATTAAATTGCCATGGTATTTGGATTCATCTAAATAGATCAAAAGAGTGATTTAGCAGTTTTAATTTTTTTCTTTTTTTAGATTTATTTTGTGTGTATGTGTTCCAAAATTCATTGTTTACGTGCCACACCCTGTGCTCCGTGCAACAGGTGCCCTCCTTAATACCCACCACCAGGCTCACCCAACCCCCTACCTCCCTTCTCTCCAAAACCCTCAGTTTGTTTCTCAGAGTCCACAGTGTCTCCTGGTTTGTCTCCCCCTCCAATTTCCCCCCAGCTCACTTCTCCTCTCTATCTCTCCATGTCCTCCGTGTTATTCCTTACGCTCCATAAGTAAGTGAAACCATGTGATACTTGACTCTCTCTGCTTGTCTTATTTCACGCAGTATAATCTCTTCCAGTCCCATCCATGTTGATACGAAAGTTGGGTATTCATCCTTTCTGATGGAGGCATAATACTCCATTGTATATATGGACCATATTCTTCTTTATCCATTCGTCCATCTTGGTTCTTTCCACTTTGGCGACTGTGGTCATTGCTGCTATGAACATTGGGGTTCAGATGGCCCTTCTTTTTACTACATCTGTACCTTTGGGGTAAATACCTAGTAATGTAATTGCAGGGTCATAGAGTAGCTCAATTTTTAATTTCTTAAGGAGTCTCCACACTGTTTTCCAAAGTGACTGCACCAACTTGCATTCCCACCAGCAGTGTAAGAGGGTTCCCCTTTCTTCACATCCTCTCCAACACTTGTTTACTGTCTTGTTGATTTTGGCCATTCTGACTGGTGTAAGGTGGTATCTCAATGTAGTTTTGATATTCATCTCCCTGATGGCTAGCAATGAAGAATATTTTTTTTCATGTGTCTGTTAACCAATTGTGTGTCTTCTTTGGAGAAGGGTCTGTTCATATCTTCTGCCCATTTTTTTCACGTGATTATCTGTTTTGTGTGTATTGAGTTTGAGAAGTACTTTATAGATCTTGGATATCAGCCCTTTATCTGTAGTATTGTATTGTATCCTTTGCAAATATCTTCTCCCATTCTGTGGGTGGCCTCTTTGTTTTGTTGACTGTTTCCTTTGTTGTGCAAGAAACTTTTGATTTTGATGAAGTCCCAGAAGTTCATTTTTGCTTTTGTTTCCTTTGCCTTTGGAGACATGTCTTCAGAGAAGTTGCTGTTGCCTATGTTCTCCTCTAGGATTTTGATAGATTCCTGCCTCACATTGAGGTCTTCTATCCATTTTGAGTTTACTTTTGTGTATGGTGTAAGAGAATGGTTGAGTTTCATTCTTCTATACATAGCTGACCAATTTTCCCAGCACCATTTATTGAAGAGATTGTCTTTTTTCCACTGTATATTTTTTCATGTTTTGTTGGTGATTATTTGACCATAGAGTTGAGGGTCCATATCTGGGTTCTCTACTCTGTTCCACTGGCACATTTTTGTGCCAGTACCATGCTGTCTTGGTGATCACAGCTTTGTAGTAAAGCTTGAAATCAGACAACATGATGCCCCAGTTTTGTTTTTCTTTTTCAGCATTTCCTTAGCAATTCCAGCTCTCTTCTGGTTCCATACAAATTTTAGGATTGTTTGTTCCAGCTCTTTGAAAAATATCTGTGGAATTTTGATCAGGATGGCATTGAAAGTATAGATTGCTCTAGACAGTATAGACATTTTAACAATATTTATTCTTCTGATCCATGAGCATGGAATGGTCTTCCATCTCCTTGTGTCTTCTTCAATTTCTTTCATGAGTGTTCTGTAGTTCCTCGAGTACAGATCCTTTACCTCTTTGGTTAGGTTTATTCCCGGGTATCTTATGGTTCTCGGTACTATAGTAAATGGAACTGATTCTCTTAATTTACCTTTCCATATTTTCATTGATTTCTGCACATTGATTTTGTATCCTGCCACATTACTGAATTGCTGTATGAGTTCTAGTAGTTTGGGGGTGGAGTCTTTTGGGTTTCCATATAAAGTATCATGTCATCTGTGAAGAGAGAGAGTTTGACTTCTTTGCCAATTTGAATACCTTCTATTTCATTCCTCAATTTCATAAAGTCTATGAAAAACCCACAGCAAATACTTTAGTTTTTTTACAATGTATTATAATTACCTATTTTATGGTTACTTGAACTGTCAAAATATAACATTAAAAAGTTAATTATTATATAAATAGAAGTTAAAAATCATACAAATAGATGAGTCAAAGTTTTAGTTAACCCATTACAGACGGAACTAGCATAAGACAAGACTGTTTTAGGGGCACCTGTGTGGCTCAGTGGGTTAAAGCCTCTGCCTTCGGCTCAGGTCATGATCTCAGGGTCCTGGGATCGAGCCCCGCATCGGGCTCTCTGCTCCGCAGGGAGCCTGCTTCCTCCTCTCTCTCTGCCTGCCTCTCTGCTTGCTTGTGATTTCTCTCTGTCAAATAAATAAAAATAAATAAATAAATAAAAGACAAGACTGTTTTAAAACAGAAAACAAGAAAATGAGTCAGTGAAAGAAGGAACACTTAAACAGTACAGGTGATTTAGAACCAAAATCAGCTAACGTGCTATGGGGCAATAAGATCATAACCCTTAAGGTTATCTGCTCTAGCAGACCGTCTAGAAGAATCCACATACCTTATCATTTTTCTACCAGCTAACTTGAAACATGACAGAATTATAAAATGACTGGGCCCTGATCAAGCATAAAACTAAGTCAGACCTCTATTCCCTGAGTCAGGTTACCCTGCAACTGGATTATTAGATAATGCTCTTAGCAAGACATTAAAAGTTCAAATAGTGGGGCGCCTGGGTGGCTCAGTGCGTTAAAGCCTCTGCCTTCAGCTTAGGTCATGATCTCAGGGTCCTGGGATCAAGCCCCACATTGGGCTCTCTGCTCAGTCTGCTTCCTCCTCTCTCTCTGCCTGCCTCTCTGCCTACTTGTGATCTCTGTCAAATAAATAAATAAAATCTTTTTTAAAAAAGTTCAAATAGTCATCTTTTCATCTTATTTATCAGCTTTGGATAGTTCTCCTTCGTAAAGCTTATGATGAAACATTTTAAATGTTATCTTTAAAAGGATAATAAAAGGAACATAATTTTTTGGAAAAAAATTCAGGAGCTACATAATGGTATGATTAAAGCATGGAAATGAAATATGCTGTCAGCTGTGTTTTAAAGAACTGATAAGCTGTTTTTGCCCAAATATGTATTTCCTAGGAACAGGAACACAAATAATTGTGGCACAAAAGTCAAACTCAGAAAATATAGATCTCTAGTACCTAATCCACTATTCACATTCATATTTCATCAGTTGTCCCAGTGGAGTCCCTTGTACCTACTTTTTTCCCACCTAGTGTCCAAAATGTGAGGAGGTATAATATATTCCAAGAGAACTGTGTGATCTTCCTAATTTACATAGATAGGAAATGGGAATATGTGTGGGAATGGATCTTGAGAATGTGAGATAAAGTTGGAAGGAATATAAAGTTGGATGAGTCTAAAATTATTAAGAAGTGGCTCACAAAGCAGAATTCTGAATTTAGTGGTTCAGCTTGTGGGGTTAGGAAGAGTTCTGTTTGGTTGGCTGACAGAAATATGGAACGAAAGTAGCCAAATGCCAGAACTGCCTTGGTATGTTATAGAAGGAGGTATTCAAAGATTTAAGGACATTAAATTGTTAATGTGGATATAAATCCTGTTCCCCCATTTTGGGAGAGTTGGGAGAGACCAGAGAACACAGATTTTACCATGATTTTGAGAAAAAGATTTGGGAGGGGAGGCCCAGCGTCCTTGACTATCTCTATGGTTGCCCTTCTCCGTAGGTCAGCAATTACAGGGGAAACTGCTACCACTAAAATGAGATCTCTAAATGTGATATTTATGGGATCCCAGTGGCAGAGGCCATAGGATCATGGTTGGTGTAATAGGGGCCAAAACAATAATCAACATAGTCTAACTGGCCAAGACCTATGGCATTTGCTAGTTGATCTCAGTGTCTCTAGAAAAGAAGAAGATGGGCAGCCTACTAAATTCTTACCTGATTTGTGTAAATAAAATAATTTTAGGTCTAGTAAGTAGAAGTCTAACTTGAATCACTAAAATAGTTATTAAGTTCATTTCCAGTCTTCAAACCCAGACCTTGGATGAAGGTAGAGGGATGACTGCCCTTAAGGAAGCAACCCACTGAACTGCCCAAAATCTGTCCTTTCTTTCAGTCTTCTCCCAAAGAGACCTATGGTGACTGTGAACTGGGGCAAGGGAAATGAGATTTCTCAGGGATTACTTGACACTGGCCTTGAACTGATGCTAATTCCTAGAGACCCAAAATGCTGTTACCATCCACAATCAGAACAGGGGCTTTTGGAGGGCAGGTGATCAATAGATTTAGTTCAGATCAGTCTCACACTGGACTCAGTAGGTCTTCAAACCCACCCCCACCCCCCACCCCCAGTTCCAGACTGCATCATTAAAATAAACCTACTTAGGAACTGGCAAAATCAACCATTGGTTACCTGGTCCACAGAGTGGGCATTATTAAGATAGGAAAGACTGAATGGAAGTCATTCAAATTGCCTCTACCTATGAAAAGAGTAGATCAAAAACAATACTGCATTTCTGAAGGGTCTGCCGTGATTAATACCATTATACTCAAAAGATGCAGATTTCCACCACATCCATATTCAACTTGCCGATTTGGCCTGTATTGTAGACAGATGGATCTTGAAGGATGACCATGGATTATCAGGGGGTCACTCTAATTATAACTGCTATCCCACATGTGATTTTATTGCTTGAGTAGATTAACACACACATTGGTACCTGGTATGCAACTATTCATCTAGCAAATGCTTTCATTAGAAGAATAAGAAGTTTGTTTTTATCTGTCAAGGCCAGCAGTTTACCTGCACTGTCCTCCCTCAGGGATATAGCAACTCTCCATCTCTATGTCATAGTGGCACCCCAGAGACTTTGATCACCTTTCCCCTCCCCAAGACATCATGCTGGCATATGAACATATTATATTCATAATATCATGAATTACATTCATGATATTATGTTGATTGTGCCTGGTGATATCAACTATCCTAGATATATTGGCAAAAACATTTGCATGTCAGAAGGTGGAAAGTAAATCTTGGACATTTTCAAGGGCCTTCCACCTCAGTGATGTTTCTAGGGGTCTAGTGATATGGGAGCGTGTCAAGATATCCCTTCTAAGGTAAGGAATGAATTGTTGCATCTGGCTTCTCCTGGGACCCAGATAGGTGCACTTGATGTGGTCTCCAACCTATTTGATCAGTGACCCCAAATTTTTTTGTGAGCCAATTCCTTTTGAATCTTACATTGCTAAATGTGTAGGCATTAACAGCCAGTTTGCTCTGAGCAATCCTTGTAAGAATATTTGTACAAAGAGCCTGGGAGAGATACAGTGACTCCTCCTGGAGCAGATTCATTTAGATTCCTTATATCACATTACTATTACAGTAGAGTCAACAGAGGTCTCCCTCCTCTCCCAAGAGCAGATTTGCTTGTAATCCAGGGTAATAAGAGAACAACTCTCCGTGGAGGAGAGATGAGCAAGTTTTCCAGTAGCCCTTGAATAAGACCACAAGAAGTTTCCTATTCTCTGAGTTCTACTCCAGGAATGCCTCCCATTCTACATGTTGGAAATATGTGACTTTGAGCACACGGTCCTGTGAGAGCTGAGGCTCGGGGAACAGAGACAAAGACTCTGGCTACAGCTACTGCTAAAAGTAATCATTTTTCTGACCCAGATGCCTCATGTTTTTCTGCCAGTATCCATGGAACTGTGACAAGCTTACTTCTTGGTTTGCAAAGAGAATAAAATCTCAGAGCTTTCACAGTCTCTGACTTGAGAGTTTAACACTGATTACTAATTACATTGAGTGTCTTTTTATGTGCTTATTGGCTATTCATATATATTCTTTAGGACGTGTCTGTTCATGCCTTTTGCCCACTTAGAATTGTTTGTCTTATTGATTTATGGTAGTTTTCATATATTGTGGATGTAAGTAATTTGTGAGATACGTGTTTTGTGAATATTTTCCCTTCATCTGGCTTGGAAGTACAATGACATAAAATATGAAGAGATCAGAAATCCTTTCTTCTAACTACATATCAAAAAGAGTAGTTGAAATCTGAGTGCAGACTACGGATTTAGGAGACTATCCAAATCAGGAGATAAGAAAGATGAAAGGTTATAGTAAAATTGAATGAGATTTAAACAAACACATGTTACACTGGGGGTGAAACTTACCTGAGCAGCATATCTGTCTTATTTGGGGTTCATCATTGACACAGGAGGCATGACTAAGTGCGTTCTCAGAGTGTTACCCACAGCTCACAGAATTCTTGTGTCTCAAGCTTGAATCTGCGAGAGATAAGTAATCAGTTCTCTCAGTCCTGAACTTCTGACACCGTCAGTTCAGCAAGCCCATGATGGCCGTCTGCCTCCCCTGGTTCTGTGAATACCGTTGTCACACAAGAAACACTAACAATTACAAAACTACAAAGTGAGTTAAAGCAACAGTATACTATTTACATTTTAGAATAATATAACTCTATTTGTGTTTATTTAAGGTCTTTCAAATATTTAAGAAAATGAGGTCTTCTGTTTTCAAAAATGCGGTAGACCAATATCAAACTTACTGCTGAAAACAAAAAAGAAGGGATAAAATATTTTGAAATCTTCTTAAAAAGCTGAACTGGAAATAAGGATACACAAGGCAACAACAAAATTGAGATGGGAACCAAAGAAGTAGGTAGAATGGGGAAGGCTTGTTTCTTGTTAAAGGTATTGGCTTGAAGTGAGCTGTCACGGTGTGTCCTGGGTGAAGGGCACAGAAAGCACGCGGCCAGGGCCCCGTCTGGGAGATCTAATAAGAGACCTCCCCAAATAAATATGGGGCCACAAAGAGCCATACCCTCAGTATAGTGTGAAATAGAAACTCCACCCTACCCCAAAGACTGTAAGGAACACTGCCTATCTCATACGTTGGCAGAGAGTAGAAGTGGAAAACACTTAACATGATCTCAGTAAAAATGCCAATAAAACTTTGGTTCCCCAGCAGTCAGTACTTAGAAACACCAGGCTTTGGGCCTGTTCTTAGTGTTTCCCCACTTGAGACTCTCTTTCAGGGGTGATTTTGTGTTCCACCACAGTTCGCCATCCTGATCCCTCCCTTCTTTCCTCATAGTCATTGTGAGATTCCAGCTCCTTAATTTTACACAGAGCTGGTAGCTTGAGGGAATGATTCTGAGTTGTTGCCATGTTTTATGACCTGTTCTTCCCCCATCTGCCTATCCACTGTTAAGGACTAGACCTTTCTACCTCTCTGCAAGCTTGTTTGATCCGATGTGGGGTGCCATACTGCCCATGTAAGCTTGTCAGTCTCTTCAAAAATGTATTTGGTTCTCTGCTCTCCCAAAGTGCAAATAGCAGAACTTAACATAGGATCATTTGAAGATAGTTACATATCTTCCTCTTCAGAGGAAGGAAATGTATTCATTGGTCTTGAACTAAAGGCATGTGACATGAATGACACACGCTATAAAAGCAGAATTGTGTTCATTTACGCTTTGCAGAACATTCCTGTTCAAATCCTAATCCATTCCTGTTCAAATCCTAATGCTAATCCAAATCCAGAACATTCCTGTTCAAATCCCAATCCATCTGGGGAAAATGCAGTTGGAGTCAACTCTTGGAATACAGTCCCCTCAAAAGTAGCAACGAACTCAGTTTTCCACAGGCTCCTAAAACTGTTTATCAGAACGTCATTTAAATTTTGCTGTGACTTCATTAGGTTAGTTTTCCTTGCCTTTGGTTCTAAAGGAGCCACTGTGGAAATTTCCAAAAATTGGCAGATGCTGAGCATTTTAAGTGTCAACGCAGAGATCTTATCATTTGAAAGTGGTAAGAAGCCCTGGCATGATGAGAGAGGCTGGCTTCCAGCTTTGTCGTCAAGCAGTTCTTACTTCAAATTGTTGCCCAACATTTCTTCGAGTTGCTCATTTTCCCAAGTTGCAATGCTTTCCGTGATGGAGTGTGAGAACCCCCAGAAGTGATGATCATGTGTAAACAGCCCTGGTGGGGAGGTGTTGTAGATCGGTCAATGGGCCTCTAGTCTGTTGATTTCAAATCTTCTGTGTGATGACAGGGAGAAATGTATACAGCTGTCACTAAAAACATTTCAGAACAGTGCCAGTTACATTCTAGGTGTCCGTAAATGCCTGTGGAATTGATCTGGCAGAGAAAGCACTGGTCACATGTTCAGTGAAATACGTGTGGCCCAAAGTAGTACTCAAGAGAAGCACACCCAGACGAATTTGGTAAAACAGAGCCTAGGGTGGTGGTTTAGACAGAGTAATGCCTCCCCCCCCCACCCCCCCGCCCAGAGATGTCTATGTCCTAATCCTTAGTACCTGTGAATATGTTATCTTACATGGGAAAGGGACGCAGCTAGGATCAAATTTAAGATTTTGAGATTGGGAATAACTTCCCAATATCCTGGGTTGTTCAGGTTATTCCAATGAAATCACAAAAGTCCTTATAAGAGGGAGGCAGGAAGGTCAAAGTTAGAGTGAGATTTAAAGATCATGTGCTGCAGTCTTTAAAGACGGAGGAAGGGGGCCTCCTGGGTGGCTCAGTGGGTTAAAGCCTCTGCCTTCGGCTCAGATCATGATCTCAGGGTCCTGGGATCGAGCCCCGCATCAGGCTCTCTCCTCGGCAGGGAGCCTGCTTCCTTTCTGCTCTCTCTGCCTGCCTCTCTGCCTACTTGTGATCTCTGTCTGTCAAATAAATAAATAAAATCTAAAGATGGAAGAAGGAGCCAGGACCTAAGGAATGCAGGTAGCCTCCAGAAGCTACAAGGAAATAGATTCTCTCCTAGAAACTCCAGAAGAAAAGCACCCTATTGACACCTTGGCAATTAACCTGGTGAGGTCTATTTCAGATTTCTGACTTACAGGACTACAAGATAATAAATTTAGGTTGTGTAACCACCTGATTGTGGTAATTTGTAATAGCAATGAAAAGAAACTAATACAGAAGGCATATAGAAATCCCTGCGTAGATGAATGGTTTCCATGTACTGTCTCATGTTCTTCCCTATTAGAAATTGAAATTTTTTGCAAAAAAAAAGAAATTGAAATTTTGGGTATATACCTTAGAGATACCAAGTGCCCAAAAAAGTCTAAGCATGCATCTTTAAATGTTATGCTTTCAGAGAGTTTCATGATTCTGTTGCCTCATATGGAAAGAAATCCAAATTTTTAATTAATCTTTTGGGTTCTTAGAAATTCATCAGTTAAATAATGCCCAGGGTACCTCTTCTATACCAACAGAGCATGCAACTGTGTAAGCAAATAATTTATACCTTTGTTAGATCCAGTAGCCCAAGCTGCTTTTTGCCAAGAATAGCCCCCACTCTCTTTCTTTCTTTTTTTTTTTTTTTTTTTTCAGGACTTCTTACTTAGTGGCAATGTTACTAAATCCCCTTTACCTAGGAATTTTAGAATGACCTACACCCTTTGTTTCTGCTTAAATTTTTTTTCAATAATAAGAGCTATTTTACTAATAGCAGACAAGGATAAGTTAGATACATGGCTATCAGTACTTTTTTGACTAGGAAATTTTGTCAGAATTAGGAAAATTGGGAGCAAAATGGCATGAATAGGGCACCGGGGTGGCTCAGTGGGTTAAGCCTCTGTCTTCATCTCAGGTCATGATCTGAGGGTCCTGGGATCGAGTCCCGCATGGGGGCTCTCTTCTTAGCAGGGAGCCTGCTTCCTCCTCTCTCTCTCTGCCTGCCTCTCTGCCTGCCTCTCTGCCTACTTGTGATATCTGTCTGTCAAATAAATAAATAATATTTTTTTAAAATGGCATGAATAATTTTAAAACATAAGACACAAATTTAATGTATGTTTGTATATACTGTGCTAGGTATTTGGATGCATTATATTATCCAGCTCATTTATTCCTCACAACAACTATAAAAGGTTGGAAATATTAATACACCCATTTTACAGAAGAGAAAAAATGAGCCATAATGAAGTTAGCTTGTCCAGCATCATATTGTGAATTATAGAGCCAGCATTAAAATCCAGGTATCCTGTCTCCAGCACTCTCAGATTTTCACTCCAAAACCCTGTTCATTAAATCGGAAAAACATAATGCCCTTTCCCAGGTAACATTGCTCTTGAACTCTGGCCATGAGTTTAAATTATTTTCACTGGGGGTGCCTGGGTGGCTCAGTGGGTTAAAGCCTCCGCCTTCAGCTCAGGTCATGATCCCAGGGTCCTGGGATCGAGTCCCGCATCGGGCTCTCTGCTCAGCGGGGAGCCTGCTTCCTCCTCTCTCTCTGCCTGCTTCTCTGTCTACTTGTGATCTCTGTCTGTCAAATAAATAGATAATAAAATCTTTAAAAAAATAAAATAAATAAAAATAAATTATTTTCACTGTAATGTTACTTAAACATATACAAACATAAAACTGATTGCACATTTCTCTATTACTCTGGGAGGGTTACCACAATAAAATACCACAGACTTGGTGGCTAAGTCAACAATTTTTTTTCTCACAGATCTGGAGACCGGATGTCCATGATCTAGGTGCCAACAAGTTTAATACTAGAAAAGTGGAACCTGAGGTCTGGCTCTGTTTTGATTCTATCTGCATTTTGACTTCAATAAGCCTATTGCCTAAGATTCTTGCTCACATAAGTATATTGTAAAAAATGTTATCTATGACCTCAAGACGTTGATCAAAAGGACTCAGGTCCCACCAAGGACTGTCCCATGGTGCTGGCTGGAAATCACAGGCAGATCCATACATCTCTCCCTGTTCTCCTCCCACTGGGACATTTGCTTGGATGGGACACAAGTGGATGCTTCAGCATCATGGGGCTGTGCTCCAAGAGAGGGAGACTGCCCTCCCCTGAAACCTCTCTTCCTTGGGGGGTGGGAGCACCTGGTCCCAGATAACTCACTGCCAACTCTGCCGGGGTGTCAGAGCTCTGACAGGCCTCGGATTCCACACTCAAACTGGGTCATTGAGAAGAGTTTAAAAAGCAAAGGAGTGGGTAGGGTTCAGGGAAACTAAAAGAAATCTTGCTATAGTACCTCAACACTAGCAATTGTGAGGTGCTATTAGGGCCCTGCGCCTGAAGGGATAAGGTGAGGGAACTGTTCCTGGGACCACACACAGAGGAGCTGCATGGGAAAGGCTCTCCAGCAGGGGCATCCCAAGCCATGCTGGCCCGGGAGGAAGGCAGGCAGAAGTAAAAGAGTTCAGACTCCTCCACTCCTGTCTCCTGCAGGTGTCTCCCATTGGCTAACCCAGACTAGAAGCCAGTGAGCCTCCCATGTCACAAAGAAGGGTGGAGAGTAGATCTGAGGGGTAAACAGAAAATATCCAGCGTACATGGCCAGAGCCTCTGAGGTCATTTTGCTGACAATCCCATTTGTATATCCACAAACACTTTGCTGGCTTACAATAATTAGGTGAATTATGTAACTGAAACAATGTTAATAGTAGAATATGGTAATACTGTTACGTCTATGTGGTCTTTTGAAAACAAGGTTAATATTAGGGCACTATTGAAATCTACTTTAAATGGATATCTAATCCAATTTTTGCTGGAATTAGAACCTGAAAGTATCTGGAAACCATTTGCAGTCTTGCAGATAATGAAAAAAATTCAGACTCTGGAAGGAAAACAGTAAATAAATGGCTTATTCACTCCGTTTCAAATAGTAAATCCAAGTTTGTTGTTATTGCTTCCACTTTGCCTTTAATGCAGGTTATATAAACACATGCAAAATGTCTTTCCCTAGAGTGCCGTGACATCATTTGGCCTTGGCTATGCACAAAGGCACCATCTGTGAACCAGGTCTGTCTCCTCTCTTTTCTGACTTAATGATGAAGTAATACATTATTTGCCCCAAATTGCTGTTTTCACATCAAATAAAACCCTTAATATAGTAAATAGGTTCTTGTAAAAATGACTTTCATTGGTTACTTTTCTGAAAAGGGAAAGTTTTACTGATAGGGTTGGTAAGAGACTGTGATGATGGTTGTCATTTTGACATTGGTGACTGCTTGGTGCCAACACAATCAAAGACACAAAGATGATAGTTGGTTATCAAAATTCTGAGATTACTTCATCATATATCTAAAAGAAAACTCAGAATTATCATAGGGAACTCTCAGACTCCCAAAACTGTGTCTAGGGATCTGTACACTAGGACGTGGAACCTTGCAGAAGATTCCTGGCATCTATGGGCATTAAAGATACTCAGAAACGTGGAAGTCCATGAAGAAAAATCAGCTTAGCAAGGAGCTCCCTATGGGCATGTTTTGGGTGGTGACGGATATGTTCTCTCGTGGGTCAAATCTGCAGCCCACAGGAGGCTTCTCTGCCCCTTTCACCTGGCTTGTGACTCTTGGTCTGTGGGGAGTCAAAAGTGGATTTGAATTTGACAGAACAGGACTCGGGGCTCTCTTTGTCTGTCTCTTTGCTGAGCTGAAATGTGAAGTAAGAGCCCCAGAGACTCAGTCCCTCATTTTATACCCTCTTTAAACGTGTTTACTGAGCCCAGATTGTGGATCAGGCTGTGTTCTCTGAGCTGGAATATCACAATATACGGTAATAATGAAAGGTCCAAATTTTATCTAATCCAAGCAAATAATATGGCCAGGAGATTACAGGCAGAATTCCTTCTAGATTAAAACAGATACTCCATCCCCTGGTAATCCAAGCATCCACAGTGGGTAAAGACCAAAGGAAGAAAGCTGTATGTAAATTCTCCAGC
Source organism: Meles meles (assembly GCF_922984935.1). Taxonomy (NCBI): domain Eukaryota; kingdom Metazoa; phylum Chordata; class Mammalia; order Carnivora; family Mustelidae; genus Meles; species Meles meles. The sequence goes on along the minus strand of NC_060079.1, from coordinate 13,265,081 downwards.
AACCCTGAAGAGTCACAAAAAGGGAAAGGACAGGGACAACCGACAAAAGGAGACCAAAGCTGTCACAGTGGGCAGCAGCCTTGAAGGTGATCGGTGGACAACAAGCCATGTCCTCTGCCCTATTTGCTTATCTCACCACACCACAGTTATTAAAAACCTGAAAGGAATTCAACAGTTGATGAAAGTCAGGGAGCAGCAGGCCTGCCTGGAGTAGGTAGTGACAGCCGAGATGAAGAGAACAGGATCCTCTCATGCCCACCTTCCCGCTGGGCCCTGGCCTGTGAATCATGCCTACCGGGTGCTGGGACAAGGTCCTTTGGTTACAAAGGACAATGAAAAAATTCTTCTCTACTTACTTTTAGAAAGTACTCTTATAAATTGCCTTTTTACATTCTAGTGGATTCAAAACGCCTTTGGGATCCGAGAATCAGGAAGTCCTTAGATCATATATTGCAGAAATCTGTAAAACAAAACAAAACACCTTACATCAATTAAATAGTTAAAGCACAGAGTGAAGAGAGCACCCTCTGAGCAGAAGAATCAAGATAGTCAATCCTCTGTTAACAAATCTTGACTCCAGTTTAATGCTATTCAACAAGTATTTATTGAACTCTGTGCTGGGCTCTGTAAAGGACCAAGGATGAGTAAACTGGAGTCCGTTTATCAGAGAATCCTTCAGTGTAATAGACTAATAAGTAGATTAAAAGGAAACATTCAAAAAAAAATACAAGACTCCCATAAACAATAAAAATATCATATGAAAAGTTCTGGGGGACTGGTGGAAGTATGCCTTGGTCCATTGTTAGAGTGTTCTTTGATAATACTTAGAAAATGCATTCAAATGTTTATCTCATTGTATCAAGGTGTCACAAGTAGGAATTTAGCCTGAAGAAGTAGTCTTGAGCCCTTGAATGTCTACAAGAGTTGAGCTATTAGGTCATCACAGTATTGTTTATAAAATGGGGGATACAGGGATGCCTGGGTAGCTCAGTGGGTTAAAGCCTCTGTCTTTGGCTCAGGTCATGATCTCAGGATCCTGGGATTGAGTCCCACATCGGGCTCTCTGCTCAGCGGGGAGCCTGCTTCCCCCTCTCTCTCTGCCTGCCTCTCTGCCTACTCTCTCTCTCTGTCAAATAAACAAAATCTTTTTTAAAAATGGGATACAGATTATATACAACTAAAGAAAGAGAAAGGAGGATGGAGGGATGTAAAAAGGAAGGATGGATGGAGAGGAAGAGTTAGGAATTGCTCTGGAGATGGTTATTATTTTTCTTTTGATTTCTTCAAAATAACACTTTTCATTTAAAAAGTTAAAGTCTGGGGCGCCTGTGTGGCTCAATGGGTTAAAGCCTCTACCTTCGGCTTAGGTCATGATCTCAGAGTCCAGGGATCGAGCCCCACATAGGGCTCTCTTCTCAGCGGGGAGACTGCTTCCCCACCTCTCTCTTTGCCTGCCTCTCTGCCTACTTGTGATCTCTGTCAAATAAATAAATATAATCTTAAAAAAAAAAAAAGTTAAAGTCCCACACCCCACCTACCCACTTTGACCTACATATCTCAGAATTATTGCCTTAATGTCTAATCTTAGCCAAGTCATCTTACTTCTCTTACTTCATTTAATCTCTTCTAAAACTTAACCAAAAGTGTGAAAACAGCAGGGGCACCAGGGTGGCTCAGTCATTTGAGCATCCACGGTTGGTTTCAGCTCAGGTCACAATCTCAGGGTCATAAGATGGAGCCCCCACCTCAGCAGGGAGCCTGCTTGAGATTCTCTCTCACCCTCTACCCCTTCCCCCTCACCCCTACCCCTGCCCACTCACACGCTCACGCTTTCTCTCTTTCAAATAATTAAATCTTTAAAGTGTGAAAACAGCAGGTAAGCAAAATAACCAATAGAGAGTTTTTAAGATAAATTATAGTATAAATATGCAGTGAAATATTACGTGGGGATTTTGTTACAGAACATTTAACAGTATGTAAGATGTCCATGATATATTCCATGAAGAAAGTAAGTTACAAAGTGTTCTCCATTGTGATCCTAGAGCATTCCAGCTTTTTCCAGTTTTTTAAAGAAACCATAATGCCTCTACCACAGGGCCCTTACATATGCAGTTTCTTCTTCCTAAAATGTTCTCCTTTTGACCCTTCACCTGGTAAACTGTTTTTTTAATTTTTATATCTCAAATCAAAGACCTTCTCCTTCTCAGGATTAACTAAAGTTTATGAATATTGTTTTAGTAGCAGTACTAGTAATCTGTGGCCTGATCATAAAGTCTACAAGGACACAAAGTTTGTTGGCCTTGGCTCACCATTGCATGTCCAGTATCTGTAACATAATAGAAACATAATACATATTTTTTGAGTGAGCCAAAGTTCATTTTCATATCCAGAAAAAAGATGTTACCTTAAAAGCATCTTATTACAGTTATCCTGTAATTCTGTATTCTGAATCCATGAATGAAAGCCAAGCATATTTCAAATTGATTAGATTCAATATGACACAATTTTCCAGATTGCTAGAGCAGATAATTCATTTTAATTAGAAAGCCTTGAGGTCTTAAAATTAAGTTCTTTTCATAATGGAGTATAAAAATGTGGAAATAGCACCCATTGGGAATTTTTAGTAATGGAATATTTAGTAATACGGGCCCTATATTTAGACAGTAGTATCATAACACTTCCAAGTTCAAACCTCTTCATTTCATTACAGAGCTGAAGCCCAGAGACACCCAATGAAGCACCCAAGATTGCTTAGTGAATAGAGCTAGGACCTTTCAATCCTGTGTTTATTCTACCTAAACATAAAGGAGCAGAATAACTCCCAGTTCCAGATGTGGAATCAGAAGAAAGTCAAAGGAGGAATAAAACAGGAAGGTAAAAATAGCGAAAAGAAATTCTAGGTATAGGAATGTCTGAAAAGGTCCAGTAGACTGGTATGCGTGTGTGTATGTGTGTGTGTTTCCTGATGTGGGATGATCTAAGTGGCACCACTGAGAACCCAGTGCCTTCTGATAAGTAGCAACAATGCCTGGCACAATAGAGTTGCTCAGTGTATTTGTGGAATGAATGAATGCGTGGGCATGTCATCCTTACACTCCCCCAGTTCGCCCACTTGCTTGCTTATGTCTGAAAAGAGCTTATCAATGAATCAGCCTCAGGCTGATTGCTGCCCTCCCTCAAAAAGATATCCATGTCCTGGGCGCCTGGGTGGCTCAGTGGGTTAAGCCTCTGCCTTCGGTTCGGGTCATGATCTCAGGGTCCTGGGATCGAGTCCCGCATCGGGCTCTCTGCTTGGCAGGGAGCTTGCTTCTCTCTCTCTCTCTCTCTCTCTCTCTCTCTCTGCTTGCCTCTCTGCCTACTTGTGATCTCTCTCTGCCAAATAAATAAATAAATCTTAAAAAAAAAAAAAGATATCCATGTCCTAATTTCTAGAAACTGTGCATGTTACCTGACATGGCAAGAAAGGGATTTTGCAGGTCCGATTACAGATGGGGAGATTATCCTGGATTATCTAGTTGGGCCGTAAATGCAATCCCATGTAGAGGTAGAGACATGGATATTTGACATACGGACAGAAGAGAAGTCAGTGAGACCACAGGGGCAGAAACTGGAGCGACGTGCCACAAACTGAGAAATACAGCGGCCACCAAAAGCTAGAAGAGGCAGAGAATGGATTTTTCCCCTCTGAAGGAAGGGTTGCCCTGCCAGCACTCTGATTTTCACCCAGTGATATTGATTTCAGCTCTCTGGACTCCCGAACTGTAAGTGTCTAAATTTCAGTTGTTCTAAGCCTCTAAGTCTTAGAGTGGTAATTTATTATACCAACCGCAAGTACAAATTTCGGTCCTGGGATGTGAGATGCTGCTCTAATACATAGCTAAGAAATGTGCAAGTGGCTTTGGCATGGGTACTGGGAAGAAACTCTAGGAATTTTGACTTGCAGAATGAAAAAGCCTACATTGCTCTAAATAGACTGTTGGTAGAAATGGATGTTAAAGGTGCTGCCAGAGAATAGTCACAGGAAGTAAGGAGCATGGGGAAGAAAACCTATGTTGTGTGAGAGAACATATATATTATTATAAATAGAATGTTGGTAGAAATTTGAGCTTTAGAAGCCCTGTTGGTGAGGACTCAGAAGGAAATGAGGAAGATATTTTTGGGAAGTGGAAGAACATGAACCCTTGGTCTGGTAATAGCAGAAAGTCTAGCTAAATTATGTCCTACAGTTAGTTACACTGGAAAGTAGAACTAACTACTTAACATTGCTAAGCAATGAACTTGGGTATTTTGCTGAGATTTCCAAGCAAAGTATTGAATGTGCACTGGTTTCTTCTTGTAGCCTGTAATCACATTTGAAAGAAAAGAGGGAAAGAGAGAAACTGCTAAGCAGAAAGGAAACTAAACTTGACGGTTTAGGAGATTTTTAGCCAATCCAGACCATAAAGGATGCCTAAATTAGGAGACTGAGGCTGAGGAAAGAATGCTATGAAGAGAAAATCAAGGGCATAGCAGGAACAGTCTTTGGCTAGTGCCATGGGGAGATGGGAAGGTCAGAGTATTCCCTGACACAAAGGGTCCCATGAAGATGTTAAGTGTATGACTCGTGGATCCCCTCAGTCATAGGAGCAGAAACCAGGGGTAGAGATGAGATCGTCAGAGCACCATGTCCAACAGCATGAATCGCTTTGACATACATGGGGTTTTTGAGATTTTAACACATGCAGAAATGATACCCATTTGATCCAAAGGGACAGAACCAAGATGAAATAAGAAAAGGCTGCCAGACTCCCAAAATTCCACAGGCAGGACAGAAGATAATAATTTTTGCTTTTGTAAAGTCACCTAGTTTGTGATAAATTGTTGCAGCTGCCACAGGAAATTAATACTCACGCATTAAGTGGTCAACAAGACACTCTTGGGTTTTTTAATTAAATCAAGTTAAATATTAATTACCTTAAAATTAAATGTTGAACAGGGTATTTATAACATCAGGCATAAAGACTGCTTATGAAATAAACACCTATGTACCCACAAACCTGTTTAAGAAATAGAAATTCAAGGGGTGCCTGGGTGGCTCAGTGGGTTAAAGCCTCTGCCTTCAGCTCAGGTCATGATCCCAGGGTCCTAGGATCGAGCCCTGCGTCAGGCTCTCTGCTCAGCAGGGAGCCTTCTTCCTCTCTCTCTCTCTGACTGCCTCTCTGCCTACTTGTGATCTCTGTCTGTCAAATAAATAAATAAATAATCTTTGAAAAAAATATAGTTAAAAAAAAATAGAAATTCAAGTTACCTTTGAGTCCTCCAAATGTCTGAGAGCATAACTTCCTTGCTTTCCCCCAGAGGTAATTACTCTCTTGAATTCTGTGTTTATCATTCTCTTCTTCTTCTTCTTCTTCTTCTTTTTTGTATATGTGTATCTCTGTATTTACTTTTTCATTTTGCAGGATTTTAAATGATTCACAGGAAATCCTACTGTAAGTTTTGTTCTGTGACTTTTTTATTTGCTTAACATGGATTTGCCTCCTGTGGTAGGAGTACATTCATATTAACTGCTGCATAACAAGATAGTATAAAGACACAACAACTTATCAATTCTTCCAGCAATGGACACATAGATTAGTTCCAGCTTTTGGCTCTCCTGAACTGTGTATGCTGCTATGAACATTGCCGTGCATGCCTCTTGGTGCACTGGTGTAAGACTTTTTACTAGGGTCTGTGCATTGGAGTAGAACTGCTGAGTCCCGGTGCCTGAGTACTTTCACCCTTACTACATGTATTGTTATTCCAAGTAATCATACAGAAATTTAAAATGCAATCTCAAGTAGCCAGTTTCTTCATTTTTTTTTACCTCCCAACATATGTTGCTTCTATAATTTATCTGATATTTAATCATATTTGGCTTTAATCTGTCTGCTGTAGGGTTATTTATGATTCACTCCTGGATTCTTGGTCATCTCTATCCATGCTGGTGTTACTTGCTCCGCTTGGCAAAGGCAAACGAGCACAGGTATTCAGTGAATAGACTCTGGAGCCAAAAGGTCCTGGCTGGAAACCCAGTTGTGCCACTTGCCAGCTGTGTGACTTTGAGCTGGTTACTTAATCTCTCTATGCCTCAGTTGTCCCTCGCACAAGTTGGGGAAAACATAACACTTACTTTAGTGCTTAGAGTACTTACTTTAAAGAGTTATTGTGAAGATTAAATTAGCTGTGCCTGGGTGGCTCAGCCAGTTAAGTGTCTCTCTCTGGCTCAGGTCCTGATCCCAGAGTCCTGGGATCGAGCTCCACCTCAGGCTCCCTGATTAGCGGGGAGTCTGCTTCTCCCTCTGCCATTCCCCCTGTTTGTATTCCCCTTCTCACTGTCTCTGTCTGTCAAATAAAGAAATAAAGCCTTTAAAAAGAAAAAAAAGAAGAAACGTATGTAAAAAGTCAAATACTCTCAGCAGGTTACTATCTCACAATGGAAGTGATCAAACACTCCCATTTTCACGTCAGGAAATCTAAAACTGCGTCTACACTTTATTCCCATTTGTCAGTGGAGCCTCCTATCAAAGTGGATCCCTCCACTGAGTTCTGGTTTCCATCCTGTTTCACCAGGGCTGCCCATGTAGTCATTGTACCAACCTTGCTTTCTATGCGATTGTTCTCGTCACATGTGGACATTCCCTACAATCTTCCATCTTAAAATTTATGATGAGATTTATCATTATTAGAAATCATCTTGTTCCTTCATTTGTTCACTGCTTTACATTCCTTCTCCTTGCACCTACCCCTGCTCCCACAAGGAATGTAAGTGCCTGTTAAGGGAAAACATGCACTAGAAGACAACATGAGATACAAAAGCTTCACTTCCTACAGGTAGGAGGAAAACCCATTTTTCAGGTGACATGTTTATAGAATTCTTGGGAACATAAAACTGTAGCACCTACTATGTGCCAGGCATTCAAAAATGCCAGGGGTAGAGTGACGACAAGGACAGATATGGGACATCCTGGAACGTCTGGCACATAGTAGTCGTTTAATAAACAGGGGCCGAATGATCTACTAGTTGATTCATTTCAGTTCACAGAAATTACATCTCTGATTTTTTTAAAGATTTATCTGAGAGAGAGAGAGAGAAAGAGCATGAGCAAGGGCAGTGGGAAAGGCAGAGGGAGGAGCAGGCTCCCCACTGAGCAGAGAGCCCGACCAGGGGCTCGATCCCAAGATCCTGGGATCATGATTTGAGCTGAAGGCAGACATTTAACTGACTGAGTGACCCAGGAGCCCTGAAATTACATCTCTGATTATGAACGAAAAACAATAGAAACATTCTTAAAATTCTTCTCACATTCTTCTATTATCAATTTTTGAAGAAAAACACAAACAATTTTTAATGAATCTGGATGTGGAAGCACTAAAGGTATTCAATAATCTGGGAATTCAGAGAACACTGACACTTACGTACTTGAGCTTATCATCACTTCATGCTATTGTTTTATGTTCCCGAACATTCCATAAAGGCTGTGTTTGTGTCTGAATTTCTGATTTAGCTGTAAGATGTAAAAATCCTACATAGTCAGACAACTTGGCTTTAGTTATATCAGAAGTGACTTAAAAGCAAAACTAGCATTCCAGTTATTCCTTGATGTTGACATCTCTAGGATAAAAATAAAACAAACAAAAAAATAAGTAAACAAGCAAGTTCCTATTAAAAAGGCAAAAGAAATGTGAATAGGACACTATCTGTCCTGGAAAGTTCAGATTCAAAACGTGTTTCTTAAGATAGGAACTGCATGGGAATCCATTCCAAAATAACATCTCCACTTGTTATATAATTAGATAATGGTCTCACAGGCTTTGTATAAATATATCTTCAGTGTCTGATGGTTTTCTCTTAAGAGGATATATTACTAATTTTTCTCTCAGAAAACTGTGTTCACGGAGCCACCAACTTTCCCCCGACTTTATTCGTTCTTTTTCTTCTTGCCCTTCCCACTCTAGGTTGGACTCAATGAACACATTGGAGAAATGAGCAACTTAGGCAAAGACCTTTTATTCGTGGCTAGGCTCACATAGTTCCAAAAAGTAAACGTAATTAACAAAACACCCACAAGTACCAGAGGAAGTGCTCCGGTCTCAGTAGAAGGCACTGATCCCAAGAAAGCTCGATGTGGGTCACCACGTAGAGATGCCGTTTCACTCCTGTTGAATGAATGTGCTGTATTCTGAGTGTGACAGTTGGGAGGCACGAGTAGGAAGAGCCCAGGCCTCTTCTCCACTGGGTTAGGCAGCCAGGCCCTCCAGGGGTCCTCTCCCTGATGACATGGTGTCCGCAGTGGTAGCTATGACAACGATCCCAGCTACAGCAACAATGCTGATGTCATCACCAACAGTTTGACAGGATCTAGAAATCTTTCGGGTGCTTCTCGTCCCGTTGATCATCTCTGATCCATTCCTTGGACAGGCCACGGAATCCACTTTCACAAAAATGAATCCAGCGCATTCAGTGACCGCTGAAAACACGCCAGTCCTGGTATTTGCTAATCTGGCACTACAGTTAAAATGCGATTGCATCATTTTGGAAATAAGTCCAATCGAAGCTACAAGAAAATGTACTGTTAAAAAACACACATGGGTACTTTTGGTGGTATGGCTTTAAAACCCAGCACTTGTCTATAAAAGCCTTACAAGCAAAGTTAGTGAACAGCAACTTTTATTTTTAAAAAAATGGAAAGCATTTTACTAGACCAAATTAGTTTGACATATGAAAATCAAATCTTATGCAAACACCCTTAGAAAAACTGAATTATATAATTAAAACAGTCCTTTTCACAAATTAATAACAAATGTGTTAAATTACTGTGTATTAAAGATATGATTTGAAAGTTAGAGCTGTTTCAAAATATTATGTTCAAATCTCATTCTGTAAGAACCCAGGGAAGTTGCCAAACCATCCCGCTGTCCTTCCAGTCGGGTTTCATGGTACACCGGAGGGTCTATTATGAGCCAGGAGAGAGTCACTAAGTAACATTCAAAGAAAAATGAGTAAAACATCAGGTACAAATTAATTTAATTCACTTCCTGAGACTTACACAGAGCTCACTGACTTAAATAAAGCACAACAACACTGTTTTTTTTAAATATCAAGAACACTATTTTCTGGCAGCATCCAGTATACTTTCGTGTTACAAGTAGGTCATAAAGACAGGGCTTCAGGGAGAAATAGAAACACAGACGAACCTCTAAAGAAAGAGAAAGCTCGAGCAGAAGACTTCTTATTCTCTTTTTATGAGGCACAAACAGAAAAATAGATAAAACATAACAACCCTGATGATAGACTGCGGGGGACTCCATATTTCGACTTTTATGTTTTATGAATGATATTTAATACAGCATTATTCCTGCTGAATAACCAGAAAATTTGCATCATCAATAATACGGTTAAAAAGTTCACTCCGTGGTAATATCCATGTCAACCGATGTTACCTCTTCTACATAAAGCGTGCGTGTGTGTATAGTACACAGAGAATATATATGTCTAGAGCATATATATAAACACAGTCATGTCTTCCCCGTCTCAAGCCCATCTGACACTTCACAATGAAGAGAGAAAACAGGAAGGAGACTTCTGGTACCATTTATTTTTCTGTGACAGTAATAAAGCTGCTGTATCACAGCTTGGAAAATACACAGTAATCATTGTATATTACAGTAACTGTATAATGCAAAAGAAAATTATTTTTTTCCCAGAAAAAAAAAAATCTGTTTTCCCAATGATTCTGCTTCCTCCCCCCTCAAAAATACCCATATACGTAACTTCCACTTAAAGTCAGAAGGCTTCCCGGGCCCGTGGCCCATGGAAGCGGCATGGTCACAGCTCAGCAGGAAGATGCCCGTCTCCGCTTCTGTCTCTGACGCAAACTGTGCTCCCAGGCCAGCTCGTTTTACAACTCTTCCTTCAAGCCTTTCTGTGTCTCTTGCCTGGCTTTGTCTTCCTCCCTGGGCGCCAACCATGTGAAATACACCTCTACTGGATCAATGTTCCAGTGTTTGTGAAAGGATATGGGAACTTGGTGAGAAAGGTAGTCCCTGGGATAATCCACGGGCCGAGCCTGCAGGAAGAAGAAAAGAGAATCACGTTCCTGTATTCGCTGAAAAGTTTTGCTGCAGTAGCATTATCTGAATTTATGAAGTGACTGCTTTCGCCAATGTTTGATATTGCTTATGAGAATGTAAAAGCAAAAAAGAAGATCTTTTCCACTACCCTCTCTCTGAGGCAAGGCTCTTTGCTTTTGTATCTCCGATTACTTTAATATCCCAAATGTACCACTTTTTGCTTCTGTGTTCCATAGTCATACCTCTGGGAGATTTCTCAACCATGGTAATAGATATAAAAAGCCTTCCTTGGTCAGTCATTTAAGTGACTATTATAACTTCTGCAAAAGGCAGAAAAACTGCTATTTCTCAGGCCTCTCTAAAGAAACTGGCCATACCTGGAATGTCTGTGTGTGTCTGGAGGGGGAGCAGGGGTGAAGAGTTCCCGGGGGCTCCCCTTGCCTGTCCACTGCCCTGACGTGTAATTAGGTGTATGTCTCTCAGAGCAGGAAAATGCAGAGCTCATCAGGAATCCAGGAGAAGGATGAAGTAACTCAGCATACCAGATACCTAGTCTGATTCCAGAAATGGCAAGGGAAACATTGAGTAATCAGAAGCAGTTTGCAAGAGGGCCTAAAAAGTTTTTGCATTGCCATCACTTCAGGATTCTCTAGAACTTACAAAATGAAGTTTAAGCATAATTAGACATAGCCTAGGATGGCTGAGATTGAAGTAACCTTCAGAGTATGGAAGGAAAGAGAAACTAGACACTATTTTTTTTTTTCTCTAAACAAAGCATCCACCTTTCTCTCAATGCTTATCTTGTTTACAGATTTATACAGCCCATCTGTGTTCTCTAGTAACTCACTGACTTATCAATACTAAAACAGTCTTGGCTTTATTAAATCTAGATAGGAAGCATTTTGAAAACAAGTCCTCTCTAGGCTAGTATTTTATTACATTCTGCTTAAATGCTTGCAGTGAATACTTACATAAACCCTCTTAAGTGGTTTATAAAATTCATTAAATTTTATCTCATTCAACCCTTGAAACAACCTTGCAAGGTGATCAGAGTATCCTGATTGATCTTCAGTTTATAGATGAGAAAATCGGAAATCACAGAATTCGTAAGTTTCTTAGGGCAACAGGTCTAACACCTATTGCACTTGGGACAAGAGCAGGTGACCAGCCCAGCTCCTAGTTCAAGCAGGATGCCTGCAGCTGGTCCTCATTCCGTGGCCACAAGCCTGGTCCACCAATGGTCCCTCAGCTGCCCTGACCTCCTTGGGGGACTTTATCCTGAGACGGCACAAATATCCTGCTCCAACGAGTGTTAATACCTCTGCATGGAAGTTCAAAATGACGGTGTGTGTTGGGCAGAGAACTTCCATAGGAACCATGCATTGTCCTTTAAAGATTCTAAGTGCTCGTGGAGCTAAAAATCTAAGAAGGCAATTTTAAAGTTAGAAAGTGAACCAAAGACCAACAATACACACTAGAATAATGTCTAACAGACTTGAGCAACTTCTGAGTATCAGCTGAGGAGATTCAAACGTGATATCCGCTTGCAACGCCCTCTGGGAGTTTACTGGCCTGGAAGAAACCCCAGGGAAAACAAACTCTCAATTTTGTTCTCAGACAATTCCACAATGCTCCCAGAAGAAAGAAAAATCGTGCAAACAAATCTTGGCTCGTTTTTCACATTTAAAAATGAACTCTCAGAGACACAAATGCAACTCACAGGAAAAAAAGAAATCTATAACATCTTTGCCTCTGTTAATGCGGATTCCAGAAGGGACTGCGGCTGCATGTTAGCACATGAGTGAGGAGCTGGTTTACTAAGTATCAGAATGTGCTAATCATTTCTGGCAAATGCGGTTTTGGAAAAGAAGAAGACAAGCCTAGAGAAGTGGAATATGTCCACAGAGGCATCTGTAACACCAGGAAGTCTAGACGGACTCTGATAATCATATTTCTGTGCCCAAAATGCCAAAAGGAAGTGGGGAACAGGCAGGGTTGGGTGGAGGGAGAAGACCTTGGGAACAGACATGGAGCAGGGTGGGAAGCTCTGCACAGGAGGAGAGAGATGGCGTAAAATGTATGGAAGGACATACATTGGGTGAAATTAAAACTTAATCTGTAAATATTAGACCACACTGAACAGTGCAAAAAACAGAGATTAAATTTGTATTTGCTTAGACAAATACAATTTTTATAGCTGTATTGACATACAATTTACATACAATTCACACACAGGCATGGTAGTTTGAAAACTTTTAGTAGATTTCCATATTGATTCAGTTTTAGAAGACTACTGTCATTCCCCCAGAACTCCCTGCCATGCATTTTCAGCCAATCCCTGCCCCAGTGGCAGCCCCAAGAGACCACTGATTTGCTTTTTCTCTACAGTATTGCCTTTTCTAGAAATTTCTTATCAGTGGAATCATACATTATGAATGTTTTGAGCCTGGCTTCCTTCACTTAGCATTGCTGCATGCATCAGTGGTTCATTACTTTTAGTGCTGAGCAATATATTACACTAAGTGGAAACACCATACAAACAACACAACAGTTATCATCACACAGCTTCCATGGGCCAGGAGATTTGGCAACACATAGCTGGGACCTCTGCTTCACGGTCTCTCACCAGATCGTAATCAGGATGTCAGCCCAGGCTCTATAATCTCATCTGAAGGCTCAAGTAGGAAAAGATGCACTTCCAAGCCCCGTCAGTAAGTACTGGTAACACTCAGTTCCTTGCGGGCTACTGAGCTGAGGGCTTCACTTTCATACCCTGCCCCCTTGCAACTTGCTTCAGCAAAACCTGCAAGCCAGGAAGGAAGTAGGGAACATCTACAAGGAAGATGGAAGTCACAATCCCTTGCAGCATAATGACAGGAGAGACATCCCATCACCTTTGCCATATGCTTGCTATTGGCTCATACTCCAAAGAGGGGAAAACGTAGGGTATGAATTATCAACAGGAGGGGACCAATGAGATCTAGGTCATAAATTGCCTGCCACATATATGTTTAATTTTTTTGAAACTGCCAAAACATTTCCAAACTAACTATATTTTATATTCCCACTAGAGGCCCAGGTTTCTATATCCTCAGCAGCATTGGGAATGGTCTGTTTGCTTATAGGCATTCTATACATGTGAATTTAAGTTTGCATCTCCCTAATGACTAATCATGTTGAGCATCTTTCCATGTACTTAGCTGTTTATGCATCTTCTTTAGAGAAATGTCTGTTCAATTTTTTACCCAGCTTAAACTCAGCAGCTGATTTTCTTACTGAGTTGTAAAAGACTGTTATATATTCTGAATTCAAGTCCTTTACCACATACATGATTTACAAACATTTCTCCCAATCTATGGGTTTTTTTTTTTTCATTCTCTTAAGGATATCTTTTGAAGAGCAAAGTTTTATTTCAAGTTTCATGATTTCAATTTATAAATTTTTCCTTCTATAGATCTTGCTTTTGATGCCATAAAACTTTGCCTTAACTAAGGTCCAAAAGAATTATCCCTATGTTTTTTTCGGTGGTTTATAATTTTATCTCCTATATTTTGTACAATGATTCATTTTGAGTTACTATTTGTGTGTGATGTGAGGTTAAGTTCCAAGTTCACTTTTTGTATGTGGAAATACATAATTGCTCTAGCACCAGCTGACCTGTAAAATACTAGCAAATTTCCTGTAAAAAAAGCCCTATAGCCCACAAGAAACATTTCACATTCCATTTGTCTAGTTAACGGCTCAGATCCCAAAGGAGAGTAAAACTTCCCTTATCTCTTGGAGAGGCCAAGGGTTTTATCCCTGAACTAGGTCCAGAGGGTAAGCCCCAAGGTGCCAGAAAAACCTGAACACTTTCCACCCTGGGATATATTTACATTTCAAGGAAGAATAAGGTGTTTATTTGCATACCAAAATGCTGAAGTAAAAAAGCATTTCCCTTTAGAAACAGAGGAAACGGGTTTTTCTTTGTCCCTTGCTGATGGGGTATCTCACCACTTGCATAGGCCAATTGAACTGGCCCTCATCCTACTGCCCTGGAGGTAAAAACTAGATCAAAGGGGCAGTGGGAGTGGGAGTGGGGGAAAGATGTGCTTATTATTTATTGTGAGGTACTTAATGTAAAAATCTATCTCTGATCCAGAACACTTCCTTTAGGCATTCAGAATAAGTTAATTTTAAGTGAAGAAGATGAAATAATAAAATTCTTTTTTAAAAAAAGATTTTATTTATTTGAGCGAGAGAGAGAGAGAGCACAAGCAGTGGGAGCAGCGGGCAGAGGGAGAAGCAGGCTTCTGCCAAGCAGGGAGCCCAGTGTGGGACTCGATCCCAGGACCCTGGGATCATGACTTGAGCTGAAAGCAGACGCTTAACCAACTGCGTGCACCCAGGTATCCCAGTATTTTAAATGGTATTAAAAAATCAATGGAGAAAATTGCAATAGCAATATTGAGTCTTCCAATCCATAAATATGGTATAGATCTCTTCATTTAATTAGATCTTAATTTCTCTCAACAGAATTTTATTATACAGTGTACAGTGTAACTCCATTTTAATTTATTCCTGATGTATTTTATTCATTTGCCTGCTATTTTGAATGACACTGTTTTCTTCATCTACAGTTTTTTTTTTGTTTTTTTTTTTTTGGTCAAAACAACACAATTGCTTTTATATATTGATCTTGTAGCCTATAACCTTGTTAAACTCATCTATTATTTCTGGTAGTTTTTTTTTTTTTCCCCTTTGGCAGATCCGTAGGATTTTCTACATACAAGATAATGTGGTCTGTGGATAAAGACAGTTTTACTTCCTCTCTTCCAACTTGTATCCTTACTATATATAGATATATATATATATGTGTGTGTGTGTGTGTGTGTGTGTAAATATATATATTTTTTCATCTTATTGCACTGGTTAGAACCACTGAGTACAATGCTGAATAAAAGTGGTAAGACACACATCTCTACCTTGTTCCCAATTTTGGTATTTTGTATATTCATTTTATCAGATTGAGGAACTTCTATTTGGTTGAAAGGTATTTTTTTTTTTTTTAAATCATGAAGTGATGTTAGATTTTGTCAAACATTTTTTTCTGTGTCTATTGAGAGACTCATGTGGCTTTATTCATTATTCTACTCATATGGCATATAACAATAATTGATTTTGGATATTAAACCAAGTTTGCATTCCTGTGATAAATGCCAGCTCGTGATGGCATATACCGCTGAATTCAGTTTGCTAGTATTTTGTTAAGGATTTTTCCATCTGTGTTCAAGAGTAATACTGGCTTGTAGTTTACTTTTGTCATATACAATTTTAATTCCTGTTACCTTTTTAGCAATATTTTTGGAGTGATTTTCTAAATTCTTGTTCTAGGGATAACAATATGCATCTTTTTTATCTTTTTTTTTTTTTAAGATTTATTTATTCAAAAGAGAGAGCATGTGGGAGGGGGTGTGGGAGGAGCAAGGGGAGAGAGAGAGAATCCAAGCAGACGCCCTGCTGAGTGTGGAACCTGATGTGAGGCTCCATCTTAGGAGTCTGAGATCATGACCTGAGCCTAAACTAAGAGACGCTTAACTGACTGTACTACCCAGACACCCCAACAATATGCATCTTTGGCATATTAAGCTAATATTGGCCTCATAAAATGAACTGGGAAGTAATCTCACTCCTTTAATTCCATTCCGTCAATGTATGTAGGTTCAAATACTTTTTCTATTTCTTTTAAAGACAGTTTTGCTAATGAGTGTGATTAAGAAATTTCTCCCATTTCTTTTAAATTGTCTAACTGGTTAGCATAATTTTGGTAGGATTTGCAATGATGTCCCTTCTTTCATTCCTAACTTTGGTAATCTGTGTCTTCTTTTTCTCTTGGGCAGTCTAGCTAAATTTACCAAATTAGCTGCTCTTTCCAAAATAACTCATTTTTGGCTTAACTTGATTTTCTATGCAGTTTTTCTCTTTTATATATTGACTTGTGCTCTAAACTTTAATATTTCTTTTATTCCACTTAAAGGTTCAGATTTGAATGATAATATTCTTTTGCTTTCAATGCAGATGTTTAGCGATTTAATATCCTTATCCATTTCCAGTATGTTTAAAACTATAAATTTCCCTCCAATCCCTACATATCTATGCTAAAATTTTTGTTATATTTTGTTTTCATTTTTATTCAAGATATATTCTAATCTTCCTTACATTTTCCTCTTTGACCCAGGGATATTTTAAAATGTGTTGTATAATTTCCAAATATTTTGAAATTCTCTCATTTTTCTTCCATTGATATCTAATTTCATTCCATTGCTGGGAAGACATATTTTGTATGTTTTCAAACCTTTAAAATTTATTTAGACTTGTTTTTCTGACCCAGCATGTGATCTATCCTTTAGAACACTGCATGCACACTTGAAAAGAATGCGCATTTTCCTGTTGTCAGATGAAAGATTCCATGTCAGTTAAGTAGTTAGTATTTGTCCATTTCTCATTCCAATTCTGTCCATTTATGTTTCATGTATTTTGACGATCTGTTAGGTGTACATATACATTTATAATTATTGTGTCTTTTTTTTTTAAGATTTTATTTATTTATTTGACAGAGAGAGAGATCACAAGTAGGCAGAGAGGCAGGCAGAAAGAGAGGAGGAAGCAGGCTCCCTGCGGAGCAGAGAGCCCGATGCGGGGCTCAATCCCAGAACCCTGAGATCATGACCCGAGCCGAAGGCAGCGGCTTAATCCACTGAGCCACCCAGGCGCCCCTGTATCTTCTTAATATATTGACTTTTGGTTATGAAATGTCCCTCTTTCTCTCCAGTAATATTCCTCTCCTTAAAGTGTATTGTGTTTAACATAGCCACTCAAACTCTCTATGATTAACTGTTTGCAGGGTACATCTTTTCCTGTCCTTCTACATTCAAACTATTTGTGTCTATGAATCTCAACTGTACTTGACTCTTATAGACAACGTAGTCAAATCTTGATTTTTATGCAATCTGACAATATCCGTTTTTTTTAAAAAAGATTTTATTTATTTGAGAGACAGTGAAAGAGAGCATGAGAGAGGAGAAGTTCAGAGGGAGAAGCAGACTCCCCATGGAGCTGGGAGTCTGATGTGGGACTCAACCCTGGTACTCTGGGATCATGACCTACGCCTAAGGCAGTTGCTTAACCAACTGAGCCACCCTGGCACCTGTAATATCTGCCTTTTGACTAAGGAGTTTAGTCCATTTATATTTAATGTAATAATTGATATACCTGTATTTTTATCATTTTGCCATTTATTTTCTGCATGTATGGTTTTTGTCCCTCTGTTTCTCCTTTACTGACTTGTGTCAGAGTGTGTGACACTTTTTGTGTACATTTAATCCCTCTATTGATATTTTAAACTATATATTTTAAATCATTTTCTCAGAGATTTTTCCAAGGATAGCAGTATGAATCTTTAACTTAGGTTAATACTGACTTAATTCCAATAAAATCAATTGCTACAATATAGCTTCATTTCCTTCTCCTTGTCTTTGCACTATTATCATCATATATATTGCATTTATCTATGTTAAAAATCCAATAATAGGATTATAAATACTGCTTTAAACAATCTTATATTTAGGGGCACCTGGATGGCTCAGTCATTAAGCATCAGTCTTTGGCTCATGTCATGATCCCATGGTCCTGGGATCAAGCCGTGCATCAGGCTCCCCGCTTGGGGGAAAGCCTTTTTCTCCTTCTCTCACTCCCCCTGCTTGTGTTCCCTCTCTCACTGTCTCGCTCTGTCAAATAAATTTTAAAACTCTTTTAAAAAAATCTTATATTTTTTAAAGAAATTGAGAGAAAATATGTATGTTTACATACATGCTTTTCTTCTTTTATATATATGCACATATATACATATATGTATACACAAACACATACACAGTCTTTTATATTTTCCTCCATATTAACCCTAACCAGTATTCTTCCATTCTTCCTATATATTCTAATTACCATGTGCCATTTTCACTTAGTCCAAAAAGGATTTCCTTTAGTTTTCCTGTAGGGGAGGTCTACTAGCAAAGATCTCTCTCACTTTTTGTTTACCTATGGATATCTTTATTCCACTTTTGTTTTGGAGGGATAGCTTTATTAGATGTAGAATCATTAGTTGATTGGTTTTTTCTGTTTTGTTTTTTTTTTTTTTTTGCTTCTGCCTTCAGTCTTCTATTATTTTTAATGAGAAATCAGCTAGTAACTATATTTTTTGTTTCCCTTATCATTAGGTTGCTTTTAAGACTTTCACTTTTTCATTGTCTTTCAGCAGTTTGACTATAACATGTCTCTGTGTGATTCTTTTCATGATTACCCTACTTGAGCTGTTGAACCTTTTAGAGCTATACATTAATGTTTTTCATCACATTTGGGAGGTTTCAACCCTATTTCTTTGAAAAAAATTTTCTATCCAATTCTCTCTCCACTCACTTTTTAGGACTCCCATTAAATGTATATTGGTATACTTAAAGTATTTTAAAGCTCTGCTCATTATTCTTTGGTCATTTTTCTCTCTCTTCTTTGGACTGGGTAATTTCTATTGATCTGCCTTCAAATTCACTGTTTCTTCTGCCATTTCAAATCTACTATTAAGCCCACCCAGATAATTGCTCGTTTCAATTATTTGGTTTTACAACTATAGAATTTTCATTTGCTTTTTTATTGTAGTTTCTATTTTTTATTAAGACTTGCTATTTGTTGAGTCATTGTAATCATATTTTCTTCTGATTTTATGAACATGGTATCCTTTAATTCTGTGGCTATGATTTATTAGCTTCTTTTTTTTTTAAAGATTTTATTTATTTATTTGACAGATAGATCACAAGTAGGCAGAGAAGCAGGCAGAGAGAGAGGAGGAAGCAGGCTCCCCGCTGAGCAGAGAGCCCCATGCGGGGCTTGATCCCAGGACCCTGAGATCATGACCTGAGCTGAAGGCAGAGGCTTAACCCACTGAGCCACCCAGGCACCCCATTAGCTTCTTGAAGTCTTTGTCTATCAACTCCAATATGTGGTCCCACTCAAGAGTTGGTTTCTGTTCCTACATTTTTCCCTCAGTACATCTCTTTGCCTTGTGTCATGATAATCTGTTGAAAGTTTATTATTTTGAAGATGTATTGTAACAACAAATCTGTTTAATTTTACTACTTTTTAAAAAATATTTTATTTATTTGACTGAGAACTAGAGAGAGAGCACAAGTAAGCAGAGCGACAGGGAAAGGGGGAGAGAGGGAAGCAGGTTCTCTGCTGAGCAGGGAGCCCGATGCAGGGCTCGATCCTAGGACCCTGGAATCACGACCCAAGCCAAAGGCAGAGGCCTTACGACTGAGCCACCCAGGTGCCCCAACTTTACCACTTTCTAAGAAGTAATTTACCTGGATTTACATTGTGGAATCTTTTTCACCGCAGTGTATGGCTATTGATATCTCCACTTAATTTTTAGTTCTAACTTTTATCTTATAGCTTGGATTGCTAGGGGTCATCCCTGTGCTTGAATAGCTTAGTGGTTAACATATCATATGGGCAGAGGTTATGCTCAAACCTTAAGCCCGTAAGGCTTCTACCTATGTATAGGCTGGAAAGCACATTCAAAGACTCAGTGGGTTCTCAAATATGCCTTGGATTTCACTTTCTTCCAGGCTCATCCAGTGTCCCATGTGCATGGTTTCCCAGTAGGCCAGAGAACTGTGGAGAGCTTTTCTAGCTCTGTTATTTCTCTCTTATTTCCAGGGTACAAAGTATTAAACTTCTGGCTAAGATACCCTTTACCATATATCTGAGACTGCCACCTCAGGCCCAAAAATGTGCAGATTTTTCTTATTTATTTCTTACCAAGTTTGACTATTTAGGATTTTAATCTCTGCGTACTCAAACCAAGTGCGCCCCCTCTGAGAGCAAAGCTGCCATTTTCCCCAGCCAGGCCCATACAGACTAAACTGTTGTTGATCTTTCCAACCAAGCTGGGGTGGTTGGAGAGGTGGAGCTTGAGTGGGGTGGGTGGGGGGAGGCTTCAAGCAGAAAGGCCTTAGAAGACCTCATACTCTGCTGGTCTTACTGAAACAATTAGCAGTTTTTCAGGAATAAATGCTTCTCAGTGTTTTTAGTTTATTTCCAGAGTCCTGAAATGAGTATTTTAACAATTTTATGCAGAGGATTCACTGGCCATTGCATGCTGCCATACCCACTGGTAGCAAATAATTTTGAAAGAACAGGAAACCATATGCTCCAGATCCTTTGTTTTTAATAAAAATATACACTAGACATTCCCTGAAGTCCCCTTCTAAGCCTATGATTTCACAATTACCTCCCCTGACTAAAAAGAAGAAAAATGGCCCAGGCAATTTTGTATCTGAGGCTGTTTCCAAAAGCCTACTCTTTCTCTAACTCTTCAGGGATCTTGGATTTTTATCTCTTTGCCTTATATGTGTTTCTCAGTATGAACAAATACACTGTTTGGAGCACTGTTCAAGCATTATAAATGGGAAATAATTTGTAAATCATCACAAACTCTCTAAAAGAGGCTTAAGAATTAAAGACATATAGTGGTATCTATAAGGGAGGATATGCTTTAAGCATATTTTACAATTTTGGAAAGATTTAAAATTTATTATGTGAATTAGGGAAATCAAGAGCTTTAAAGTCTGGGAAATAACAGTATTTTTTTTTCATTTTTAAATTCTCTTCAAAGGATTTTTGCTTAAAGTATATTTTCCTTCTTTCTTTTCTCTTTATCATTTTCTTTACTAGCATAATCTTGCTTTAGTGAAAAAGGCTGCTATAAAAACCTAATGCTGAATTATTAACAAAAATAAATCATTCCCCTTATACACCAACAAGTTTAATTACCATTCCTTTCCTAGAAGTGAAACTCTATGAGAGAGAGGAAGAAAGAGAGCAAGAGAAAATAACTTGCTTCTCTAAGTCATCCTGTAACACAACACATAGGCTTAAGATGGGTGAGACCTCCCAAGGTTTTAAAAGATGGTTAAGTACTCCTGACTGGTACCAAGAAAGAGGTTTCTCATACATTTCTTATTATGAAAATCTGTTTTTATTCTCCCTTATGGTCCTCAAGATGCAGAAATGGATTCTGCCTTTCTTGATAATGCAAACACTTTCTTTGCCTTGTTCAAGTTATTTCCTACAGTGCTATTTCTGTCATGTTCAATTTTCTATATTGCTATGATAGCATTTGCTACTGGTTACTAAATTTGACAACATATTTATTCTTACAACATCAGAACATTCACTGACCTAATTCTTAAAAACTACCAAAAGAGGGGCACCTGGGTGGCTCAGTGGGTTAAAGCCTCTGCCTTCAGCTCAGGTCATGATCCCAGGGTCCTGGGATCGAGCCCCGCATCGGGCTCTCTGCTCAGCGGGGAGTCTGCTTCCTCCTCTCTCTCTCTGCCTGCCTCTCTGCCTACCTGTGATCTCTGTCAAATAAATAAAATCTTAAAAAAAAAAAAAAAAAAAAAAAAAAAAACTACCAAAAGAGTACGGAGGATTCCCTTCTCCAAACCACAGTATGATGATGGTTTGAAGCACCAACCATCCCTGGTAAACATCATCTGAGACAACAACCACCCCCAGATTATATGCTTATTGTGATACTAAACTGAAGCTTAATAGTGTTTAGCCACTTAAGTTTAATAGCAACCAAAGAGGAGTAAGCCCAATAAAAAGGTAACCAGTGGACAGTGTAAAAACCCAAGACAGTATAGAACTACATACACTTAGCATATATACAGCAGGAAATATTAGGTCATTCCTATATATTTCTAGATAGAATTTTTTTTTATTTAAAGATTTTTATTTATTTATTTGACAGACAGAGATCATAAGTAGGCAGAGAGGCAGGCAGAGAAGAGAAGAGGAAGCATGCTCCCTGCTGAGCAGAGAGCCCGATGCGGGGCTCGATCCCAGGACCCCGGGATCATGACCTGAGCTGAAGGCAGAGGCTTAAACCACTGAGCCACACAGGCACCCCTCTAGATAGAATTTAATAATTTTAAAATGCCATCTATTTTTTAACTTAAAAATAGGGACGGGGGGAAGCAGATTTTCCCTGGTCCTATATTCAAGGACAATGATCAAACACCATTTTGTTTTCCAGAGGTTTCTGCCTTCTGTCTTCCTGCTGGATATGGTACAGCATCAACGCTCTGGACAAAGAGGCCTGTTAAGGATGCCCCTCTGGGGTCTGTCCACATAGTTCTTAATATGGTTTCCAGAAGAATATGTTAAGGGAATGAAGTAGGATCTTTAAGCGAGAAGAAAATCCGCCTCCCTCCCTCTGAGGTAAGTATAGAAACATTGTTCTCACCTGATGGAAGAGAGGGCTGTGTGTCACAGGGATTCCCAACCCACTAAAGCACATCCCTAGGACCATATCGTCGGGGGCATCATGGCTGTAGCAGCGACATTTACTGGCGAGAAGTCTCCTGATTGCTTCTCTGCTGAAGACCATTCTAGTGGGAAGCCAGAGCAGACAGAGAAAAGAGTTAGAGCAGCAGCTCCTCCAGACCTTTAATCTCAATAAAGAAAGAGTTCAGAGGGCACATTCTTGATAAAGATGTTGACATCAGCAGTGTTTTATGTTTAATAGGTATTCTGGGGGAGATGTTTTGTGCTTTCAATAAAAGGAAAATTTGCTTTGAAGACGCCTGTACATATCTAACAGGCAATTTCATTTCCTTATATACTTTTTGCAAATGAATACTCTACAATGTTATTTTCCTAATATGTCAATGGAAAATTAGAATAGTTCTTCAGTTTTAGCATTCTCAATGAGGTCAATAACAAAATCCACCAACATTCCCAGCAAGCAGATGAGCCCATTAATACAGGTGATGACTGACAGTGAGAGCAAATCTAACTGAAACAACCAGGCATTGTCCAAGTGACTCAAGGCTATGAACGTTCCCTTAAGGTGATTTTGAGAAAGAGAAACGAGAGAGAGACAGTGAGAGAGGCTGAGTTGCCTCAAATAGAACTATGATGTACTTGACCTGGTATGCTGGGTACTTTCTGGTGGGACTCATGCCCAATCCTGCCATTCTGTGCCCTCCTCAGATCTGCAGGAGGCTGGAAACTGTAAAATAGTATTTTCCAGACTCCCTTGCCAGCTAAGACCCAGCTTCATTCTGACAATGAGGGGAATAATACTGGGCGAGGCTATCCACCTCCGGCTCCAGCAGACTCTGTGGGGAGGCAGGCGATGGGGGACAACTCTGGGGCAGCAGAACGTTGGTAACAGAACCACAGCAGCAGCGGCGAGCTAGTGCAAGGACTGGCTCAGACGCAGTGTTGAGACCCAAAAGCAGAAGCAGCCAGAGCAATCCATACTCACAGGCTCCAGAACACAGCCTTTGCTTTGCTCTTCCAACCTTCGGGGCTGTAGCAACTTCCTATAATTACTGAGTTCTCGGTAGAGCCCCTGGCACCATTTTATTCCTCTGGCCCTTCCCAACACTTCGGCACCAAGTTCCTGGAATACATTCTCCTCTTTTTGAAATACAGATTGGTCCTAAAATACAGGACTATTCTAGCCCTATGGTAGTGATGGCTCTTCTCATAGTATGAATAATCCAATAGCTGACAGGGCTGAAGGGACTAATATGGTTCACAAATTCATTCCCAATAAGCAACAATTTCCTTGAAGGCAAAACTGTCTATAATTTATCCACGTATTCCCAGAGCCAAATGCAGGGAATTGTGTACAATAAGTACTCAGCAGAATTTGATGCATCAAAGAAGTGAGAATAAAGCTGCCTTTACCAAGATTTCTTCCAGGGGGAGGGGAAGGAGTTCTATGAATCAGTCTAGTGGGAAGGAAAAAAGGACAAAGACCTTGAAGACAATCCCTCATGCGAAATGTTGATTGCATACTCAGCTGGGGGTTTAACTCACTTTAACTTGGTTCAGTGACCACGTGCTGGCGATGCAACACACATAGGGAGGGCCTCTCCCTGCCCTGGCCAACATGTCAGCGGACACGGTGAAACAAGACCAGACAAGAGGGAAAAGCAGCTGTTTAAGTTGATACAAGAAAATAGGACCGTACCTGAGGAAGAAACACAGTTCTTGTGAACTCTACCAAAAGGAAAACTCCATGTTTGAAAACTCACCAGAAATTCTCTTTCTGAGTCTAGGGCCCATAAGGGACTGGGATAGCACCTTCGTATGGGTCAAACCTCCCCTTCATCACCCTGATCCCAGGAAGAGAGCCTACATAAGAGCATATGCACCTGCCAGAGTCAGACCCTTAAACATCTATCCAAGGCCATGTTAAGGGGAATTTCCCAAGTAAGTATAATGCAGTTGACCTTGAACAATGCTGTGTTGAGGGGCCAGCCCCATGTGCAGTTTAAAATCTGATCCGACTTTTGGCTCCCCTAGAAGTTACCTACTGATAGTCTACTATTGGCCTTACTTAGATAAGATAAATAGTCAATACACTGTATGTTATATATATTATAAACTGTATTCTTATAATAAAGTAAGCTACGGAAAAGAAAATGTTATGAAGAAAATTATAAGGAAGAGAAAATACATTTACAGTACTATACTGTATTTATGAAAAAAAGTCTGCATAGAAGTGAAACTGCCCAGTTCAAACCCATGTTGTTTAAGAGCCAACTGTACTTATATTCCAATCAGAGCTCTCATCATCTTTATCTTAAGCCTGATTTAAATAAAACACTTTATTTTTTTCTTTCGTCAGCATCTAACAGAATGAGAAAGAAAAGGAAGGCCCACTGTTTTATCCTGGCCCACTCTCTGAAAAGTAACTTTACAGAAAGATAAAAGGTAAGCATGAAATCTTTATTAGTAATTTTTTTCTATTTTTTCCCTACTCACACAGAACAGCCTTATATTAATTATTCACACAAACTAAGTACACACGAGCCTTTAATAAGACATGCTTATTAGTATGCTGATGGGTTATTTCAAAATGAAGTTGTCCCCCAAAATAGAAAAGTACCAGACATATCACGGTATGTCTACTCTGCCCGCCAACTTTTAAATATTAAAAAGATGTTGAGCGGCTATAAGACCAATAATGTGATTTCTTTTAATATACACACTCTAATTTTAAGCAAAAGAAAAACTGAAATGGGAAGCAGGGGCTTGCCCAAGTCCGCGCGTGCAGAGGAAGAGCACATACAGAAGGTGAAGGGCATCAGAAACGTGCCTGCCCCCCCGGTCTTCCTGCAGATGAAGAGGTCAGGACTGTCTCCAGGTCACACTGTCCTCAGCCCCTTCGAGGAGGCTGCCAAAGAATATGAGGACATCCTGATCATAGCTTCCTACTCGTACATAGGTAAGGATTTCAAAAAGGAAAGCGGTTATTGAATAAACTGTCTGCAGATACCCGAACATTCAAGGAGTAAGCAATGACGCGAACGCCAGGCACCTGCATTCAAATCCTGCAAAGGTCTCATTTTCCAAACAGTACGGAATGTCTACACATAAATCACTGTGGAGTCTACACTCCGGATTCGGATCTGCTTCGTGGGGCAGAAGGGAGATGGCTGAAGGCAAGGCTTTACAAAAACTTGACTGTAAACCACAGTGAGAACACAAGAAACACATTTCATACTATAACCATTTGTATGTGTTGTGTGTATATAAAACTGAAACAAAATTTCATGAAACAACATACACCCCTACTACATGTGATACACTATGATATCTCTATTTTATTCTATTCCATTTTATAGTTCATTATTTTTAAATGATGGTCATGATCCATTCATTGGTTTTATAAGCCATTAATTGATCCTGATTTGCTGTTTACAAAAAAAAAAAATCATGCTGGTTCTTAAGCTAGATCATCAGAAAAGTCTACTGAGAAATCATTTAACATGATGTCTGCAGCTTTCTTCAAAGGTTGATATGAGACAATCTCGTGATAAATGTTTCTGCATCTTTGTAAAAGTGCTATTAAAAACAGAATATTACACCAGTCATTAGTTATACAAAGACCAAGGCTCAGTGTTCATGCATTTGTTTATTCATTTACTCATTGTACCTAGTTAAAAAAAAAAAAAAGAGAGAGTCCCTATGCTAGGAAGTGAGGATATAATGAGAAATGAGATACAGGTGTTGCCTTCAAATAATTCATAATTTAGGTAGAAAACAGAAAGGTAAATAGGCAATTAAATGATAATGGTTTGCATAATATGCTATGAAAGTACATTTGAAAGGCATCAAACCCAGATTTGAAAGGCCAGACTAGGCCAAAAGCTTCCAGGAATAAATAATAGCTATATTGTGTCCAAAAAAATGAGAAGGATGAGCTGGGTGACAAAGAAAATTGGTGAGGGGACACAGTGCTATACAGAGACTGGTAGATGCCAATGTTGGGGAAGAGGAAAGAATAAATGCCTCCGAAGAACTGAAATAATATGAAGGTGCAGGTGAACGAGGCTAGAAAAGTAAAAGAGCACCTGCCAAGGTCATCAGAGGCCCAATAAGTTTTTTTTTTTTTAAATATATAATGTATTATTTGCCCCAGGCAAACAGGTCTGTGAATCATCAGGCTTACACAATTCACAGCACTCACCATAGCACACACCCTCCCCAATGTCTATAACCCAGACACCCTATTCCTCTCCCTCCACTCCCCCAGCAACCCTCAGTTTGTTTCCTGAGATTAAGATTGTCTTATAGTTTGTCTCTCTCCTGGGTCCCATCTTGTTTCACTTTTTCCCTCCCTTCCCCCATGACCCTCTGACCTGCCTCTCAAATTCCTCATATCAGAGAAATCATACAATAATTCTTTCTCTGATTGACTTATTTCGCTCAGCATGATACCTTCTAGTTCCATCCACATTGTTGCAAATGGCAAGATTTCATTTCTTTTGATGGCTGCATAGTATTCCATTGTATATATATACCACATCTTCTTTATCCATTCATCTGTTGATGGACATCTAGGTTCTTTCCATAGTTTGGCTATTGTGAACATTGCTGCTATAAACATTCGGGTGCACGTGCCCCTTTAGATCATTACTTTTGTATCTCTGGGGTAAATACCCAGTAGTGTGATTGCTAGGTCGTAGGGTAGCTCTATTTTCAACCTTTTGAAGAACTTCCGTACTGTTTTCCAGAGTGGCTGCAGCAGCTTGCATTCCCACCAACAGTGTAAGGCCCAGCAAGTCTTGATGAGGAATTTGGACTTTATTCTAAAGGTTATAAAGGAATGCAAACGATTTTTACTTCCCATGGTAATGCAAAAAAAAAAAGAAAAGAAAAGAAAAGAAAAGAAAAAGAAAAAAATTTAAATCACATTAACCTATGGAATTGTTGAAGAGATCAATGATATGAAACCCAGACGAACTAATTTCTAGAGAGGAATTCTTCCCAGGTGGGTAGCAAGCTACGGCAGCTTTCAGGGACAAGCTAGGTCAGAGGGCAGGAGGGAGGAGAAAAGACCAGCTAGAGGCATTAGTCCCAAGGCAGGGGACCCGGCAAACAAGCAGTGATTAAAATGAGGCCGAATCCCAGGCCAACATGATTTCTATAGGAATCCAGAAGGCCATCTTAGATGCCAACAGTAGGAAAGAGTCCATGGTCTTGGGGAAGAACAAAAGCAATGGAAGTGAGAGAAGGTCTCTGAGCAGAAGGGCCACAGGATCAGACGTGATTGTGGAAAGACCTCTCTGGCTACAGTGTGGTTGACAGCAAGGAGCAGAGAAGATGAGCTGTGGCAGGAGCACACATGTAAGAGGTGGGGTGACCTCAACTAGCCCTGGGAAGGTGGAGACATAAGTGGTACTTAGGAGACAAAACTGACTGGGTTGACTGAAAGGTCCTGGGGAATGAGGAAGAGAAAGGGTAAAACAGACTCACAAGTCTCTGGGGTAGAACTCGAGATTCCATGTGTTCCCTGAGGCAAGACTACTGGGAAAACACTAAAGCAGGGGCTAGAGTCAGAGGATGAGGTCAGGGTGGCAGTGCTGGGTCTTGTGTCCTGTGAATCACCCCAGTGGACATGGCCTCTGGCAGGCAGAGGTAGGAACCTGAAGGTCAGGAGGGAGGTGTAGCAGGGGATAGAGGTTTGGGTGCCTTCAACATAGTCATAGGGGTGGATAAGGTCACCAAGGAGAACAGAGTGAGAACAGAAGGAATACCAGAAAAGATGCCCGGAAAACATAGCCATTTAAAGGAGAGGGAAAAGGACCCAAGAAGGAATGATTAGAAAGGCAGGAACACACAAGGATAGGACACTGTTCTGGAAAGCAAGAGAAAGGAGCACTTCAAGGAGTGAGCAGTCACCTTTGTCAAAGGAACCAAGAGGTTAAACCAGAGAAAGGTTGGAATTAGCCACTGGACATGGCTATATGGACACAGTCACAGACCTCAGCAAGGTGGTCTCGGTTGAAGGCCAAGCATGCGGGTCAGATGGAAGTGGGGGCTGGGGAAGAAGAGATCATGAATCATGGATTCTGAAGATGATTGGAAGGGGAGATGAGGGAGGGTGGCAGGAAGGAGTATTAAGATGGGAAAACTGGAGGTGGTGGGAATTCCATAGGAGCAAGGTAGAAGTCAAACATAGAAGAGGTTAAAGGTGCTATTTCAGTGCTTATAGTGACTGCCACAGGCCTGGGAATGGGAGCAGTGACACTCATGCAATGCATCTGCCGATCTGGCTCTAGGCTGTGAGCTCCCATAAGGAAGGAACTATGGCTTTTGTTTGCATTCCCCCCCCACCCCCGCATGCCCACACACGCTAGGCTCATGGAGTGAATGAGCAACCAACCACCTGGAGTGATGAAAGGCAATGCTGGCTGGGTGAGGTCAAGTGCCATTTCACGCTTCAAGGGCCAGTCTGTCTCAGAAACAACAGTGAAATCCAACAGGCAAGGAAGACAAGACAGTTTTCTTGACAAGAAGTCACTTCTGTGTTAAAAGTATATTAACACCTATGTAGCTATAATAAAATATACAAACCGATATTCAAATAATGGGACCCCTTTCAAAGGTAGAAGTTCTTACTCAACAGATACCATGCCTTGATCCTTAACCAGCCTGAGGAACTCACCCACTAAATGCATTACCATAAGGCTGCACATAGCTTGAGCTTTTCTTTTTTTCTTTCAGAAGAGATCAATACTCCTTGGCCTTCCCTTTAGCGTCTTTTCAAAGGCCCACCTGCACCCGCATCTCCTGATGATAATGACCTCAGGCAGAGGCACGTCACTGCTCAACAAAGATCAGTACGCCTGTCCAGGCTTGGGTATCTCTATGAAAGAGCCACGTCCATAGCCATGTTCTATTTTATCATTATTATTTTTTCACCATAGCACATACTCTCCCCAACGTCCATCACCCAGCCACCCCATTCCTCCCACCCTACCTCCCCTCCAGCAACCCTCAGTTTGTTTCCCAAGATTAAGAGTCTCTTATGGGGGACACCTGGGTGGCTCAGTGGGTTAAAGCCTCTGCCTTCGGCTCAGGTCATAATCCCAGGGTCCTGGGATCTAGCCCCCGCATCGGGCTCTCTGCTCGACGGGGAGCCTGTTTCCTCCTATCAGCCTACCTCTTTGCCTACTTGTGATCTCTTTCTGTCTGTCAAATAAATAAATAAACAAATCTTAAAAAAGAAAAAAGATTAAAAAAAAAAAAAAGTCTCTTATGGTTTGTCTCCCTCTCTGGTTTCATCTTGTTTCATTTTTTCCTTCCCTTCCCCTATGATCCTCTGTCTTTTTCTCAAATTCCTCATATCAGTGAGACCATATGATAATTGTCTTTCTCTGATTGACTTATTTCACTTAGCTTAATATCGTCTAGTTCCACAATGTTGTTGCAAATGGCAAGATTTCTTTTGCCATTTTTTGATGGTTGCATAGTATTTTTGATGGCTACATAGTATTCCATTGCATATATCTTCTTCTTTATCCATTCTTCTATTGATGGACACATTTTCTTTATCCAGTCATCTGTTGATAGACAGCTGGGCTCTTTCCATAGTTTGGCTATTGTGGACATTGCTGCTATAAACATTTGGGTGCACGTGCCCCTTCGGATGACTACATTTGTATCTTTAGGGTAAATACCCAGTAGTGCGATTGCTGGGTCGTAGGGTAGCTCTATTTTCAACTTTTTGAGGAAACTCCACATTGTTTTCCAGAGTCATAGCCATGTTCTATTAACCACTGAATCAGCTAGACCACACCAGAACCCCTGGAATGTGATTCTGGAGGTCCCGCAGTAGGAACCATTCTGATCTAAGGGATTGCAAAGTAAGAATATAAAGTCCTGACCCTTCAGAGGTTTAGAAACCAGTGCCAAGAATGTTGCTCAGCACATGTGGACATTCAGCAAATACCTGTTGAATGACTTTAAATCACTATAGTTGATACCAAGATCCTCCCTACATGCCCCAATAGCAAAGACTACAGAAATAATAGAAAGACTAATTGCTCAATTGATTTACCCACATAAATCAAATCAAAATCTTTCCCCACAAGAGAATAGGCAAGTGCTCATTTAAAAATATTGACTTTTCACTGTTATTTAAAACCTATCAATCCTACACAAATATCACTTAATTGCTTAAGGTCAAACTCTTTTCTGAAATGTGATTTATTAACACCAGGTAATTTAAAAGTCTAAAGACTTATTTTTCTGACCATAAAATCTATATCCAAATTTCTTTTTTCATTTAAACAATCAAAACTAATTGGCTACCTAGAAATAATCATTCCTATAGGGACCAAGTACCTTGGTCTCTACCCAGTACCTTGACAACCATTTATATTTCTTCATGGAGTAAAATATTCTTTAGCATGGGTTCTTTTCATAGTTCACAAATTTAATGTTCACTGTCCTAGGACAGAAACAGCTGCCATATACAGAGCACGCTGGTATCAGGACAGGTCCCACCGCCACAGACCGAGCCCTGTGTCGTGGAAAGAGAAGTCCGTGCTGAGAGTACATGCAGAAAGCTATGCTCATAGTTACCCTCCTCCTCCTGTGATGTAGCTGTAGCCGCCAGTGCCCAGGCCATAACCATACCGCTCTCCCAGAAACACCGGTTCGCTGGAGTCGTAACAGCTAAGCAAGTGTCGGAGCCTGGAGATGCTGAAATGCCAAAGGGAACATAAGCAATAATGACTTAACTCCGAAGTGTGTTCATGGTAAAGAGTTTATGATTCTTACATCCCACTGGTCATACTATAGAATTTTATGTATATATGTATAATTATAATAACACTATGAAATCATTTAGAGATGAAATTCAAGTGATTTACAGAAGAAACACATTTTTTCAAAAAGAGAAAAAAAAACCCGATGGTTTTTGTATATGCCTGTATATGTTGTATATGTTTCTGTATATGCCTGGCAACAGGAGAGAAACTAAAAAACAAGGGGCTCCCCAGTTTTAATGAGCCACTGCCAGAACGTGGCTGCCTAGTTTGGGTGAATGGGGCGGCAGGTTAATGAAGTCAAGGTTGCCGATGGACCGCTTAGCTCACTTCTACCAGTCCTGTTTCTCAGTAAGTGTGAACCAAACGTAACATCTTTTCAGGTGTACTTGGTATGGGAGTGCTGGCAACACTGACTGCATCTTCGGCCCTCCATCTTGGTCCCACCTGTAGAGCGCAGGTGGCACCACTTTAGATAACTACCCCGTGATGGGACCACGCCTCTAGCGCCATAAAAGCTGGGGATTATGGTCTGGATATTAGCAGAGAATTGCTGCGTATTGCTGTCCCGACCAAACGACCGAATGACCAACCCACCCACTGACCGGCCAACCAACCCACAGTAAGTTGTCCTGAGTAAAACTGTGTGGACAGGATAGAGTGGTTTCTTCCATTTTCGATATTAAAGTGCCTTCTCAGTCTGGAGGATACATGACTGACCCTCCTCCACCTTCTAACACTTGGTGTTGTGGGAAGGATACTGAGAATCAAGCCATGGGTGAAGGGGCTATGCCGGGGGAAGCCCATTGTCCGTGAAGGAAACCCCAAGCGGGCTACCTACCACCCTGTGGGCAGACTTGGCCTGGTCTTCTGCGCATTTCAGACCAGTGTGTGAGGACAGGGATGCCCCAAAAACACCTATCTGAAACGGTTGGTGTTAGGACTGTGGGATACTGGAGAACATGGTATAGTGGTAAATTGATTTGAGACGTCAGAAATGGCCTAAGCCGCTGCTCAGCCTGCCTTGTGACAAAGATTATACACTGCAGGCATAGTGAGAGCTGCAGGCACTTAACTGATCTGACCGGGTAAATGCCAGAGTTAAGAAAACCTGGCTTAACAAGGAGGCCGTTCCCTCCATTGTGCTGGACCTCTATGGAAGAACTGGGGATGAAACATACCATTTCCACCCAGCATTTCGGTGGCCCAAATGAAAAATTACTTTCCTCTTGTATGAATTTCCATATCTCATGGTCATCCCCACAGGCTAGGTATGGGCCTTCAGTATCCATTCTCGTCCCGGGGTTAAACGTCTGACTGCGATAGTAGCCCCTATAATGGCAGACTTACATGAAACCAAAAGGGAAATCAACTGAATAACAGGGAAAAATAAAGGATCCTCCCAATGATAAAATGGTGGAAAGGGGGCCTATCAAGAGCTCGTAAATAATAGTAGCAAGATCTAGTATTATCTGGGGGCGCCTGGGTGGCTGAGTGGTTAAGCCTCTGCCTTCAGCTCAGGTCATGATCTCAGGGACCTGGGATCGAGCCCCACATTGGGCTCTCTGCTCAGCGGGGAGCCTGCTTCCCCCCTTTCTCTCTGCCTACTTGTGATCTCTCTCTGTCAAATAAATAAAATCTTAAAAAAAAAAAAAGATCTAGTTTTGGGTACAATTGTGAATGGGATTGACTCCTTAATTTCTCTTTCTTCAGTCTTGTTGTTGGTGTACAGAAATGCAACTGATTTCAGTGCATTGATTTTATATCCTGACACTTTACTGAATTCCTGTACAAGTTCTAGCAGTTTTGGAGTGGAGTCTTTGTACCCAAAACTATAAGATACCTAGGAATAAACCTAACCAAAGAGACTAAGAATCTATACACAGAAAATTATAAAGTACTCATGAAAGAAATTGAGGAAGACACAAAAAAATGGAAAAATGTTCCATGCTCCTGGATTGGAAGAATAAATATTGTGAAAATGTCTATGCTACCTAAAGCAATCTACACATTTAATGCAATCCCTATCAAAATACCATCCATTTTTTTCAAAGAAATGGAACAAATAATCCTCAAATTTATATGGAACCAGAAAAGACCTCGAATAGCCAAAGGAATATTGAAGAACAAAGCCAAAGTTGGTGGCATCACAATTCCGGACTTCAAGCTCTATTACAAAGCTGTCATCATCAAGACAGCATGGTACTGGCACAAAAACAGACACATAGACCAGTGGAACAGAATAGAGAGCCCAGAAATCGACCCTCAACTCTATGGTCAACTAATCTTCGACAAAGCAGGAAAGAATGTCCAATGGAAAAAAGACAGCCTCTTCAATAAATGGTGCTGGGAAAATTGGACAGCCACATGCAGAAAAATGAAATTGGACCACTTCCTTACACCACACACGAAAATAGACTCCAAATGGATGAAGGACCTCAATGTGAGAAAGGAATCCATCAAAATCCTTGAGGAGAACGCAGGCAGCAACCTCTTTGACCTCAGCCACAGCAACATCTTCCTAGGAACAACGGCAAAGGCAAGGGAAGCAAGGGCGAAAATGAACTATTGGGATTTCATCAAGAT
This sequence comes from Meles meles, assembly GCF_922984935.1. Lineage (NCBI taxonomy): Eukaryota > Metazoa > Chordata > Mammalia > Carnivora > Mustelidae > Meles > Meles meles. Next base: position 13,231,227 of record NC_060079.1, on the reverse strand, counting down.
CAAAATCTTTTGCACAGCAAAGGAAACAGTTAACAAAACCAAAAGACAGCTGACAGAATGGGAGAAGATATTTGCAAACGACATATCAGATAAAGGGCTAGTATCCAAAATCTATAAGGAACTTAGCAAACTCAACACCCAAAGAACAAACAATCCAATCAAGAAATGGGCAGAGGACATGAACAGACATTTCTGCAAAGAAGACATCCAGATGGCCAACAGACACATGAAAAAGTGCTCCATGTCACTCGGCATCAGGGAAATACAAATCAAAACCACAATGAGATATCACCTCACACCAGTCAGAATGGCTAAAATTAACAAGTCAGGAAATGACAGATGCTGGAGAGGATGTGGAGAAAGGGGAACCCTCCTCCACTGTTGGTGGGAATGCAAGCTGGTCCAACCACTCTGGAAAACAGCATGGAGGTTCCTCAAAATGTTGAAAATAGAACTACCCTATGACCCAGCAATTGCACTACTGGGTATTTACCCTAAAGATACAAACATAGTGATCCGAAGGGGCACGTGTACCCGAATGTTTATAGCAGCAATGTCTACAATAGCCAGACTATGGAAAGAACCTAGATGTCCATCAACAGATGAATGGATCAAGAAGATGTGGTATATATACACAATGGAATACTATGCAGCCATCAAAAGAAATGAAATCTTGCCATTTGCGACGACGTGGATGGAACTAGAGCGTATCATGCTTAGTGAAATAAGTCAATCGGAGAAAGACAACTATCATATGATCTCCCTGATATGAGGACATGGAGAAGCAACATGGGGGGGTAGGGGGATAGGAGAAGAATAAATGAAACAAGATGGGATTGGGAGGGAGACAAACCATAAATGACTCTTAATCTCACAAAACAAACTGGGGGTTGCTGGGGGGAGGTGGGATTGGGAGAGGGGGAGCGGGCTATGGACATTGGGGAGGGGAGGCGAACCATAAGAGACTATGGACTCTGAAAAACAACCTGAGGGTTTTGAAGGGTCAGGGGTGGGAGGTTGGGGGAACAGGTGGTGGGTGATGGGGAGGGCACGTTTTGCATGGAGCACTGGGTGTTGTGCAAAAAGAATGAATACTGTTACGCTGAAAAATTAATAAAAAGGGAAAAAAAAAAGTACTTTTAAAAGTAAAAAAAAAAAAAAAAAAAGATCTAGTATTATCTGGGAAAATACAAACAACCGATTTCAGTCTTGCTACACCTCTAGAAGGCACTGCCTAGGAGAAAGCAGTTTACTTCCTTGAAGGAAGGCTCTAAAAAGCCAGGGGTGTTGCCAAGTGCCCCTCTGCTAATGGCAGGATTTCAGGGGTGGATACCACCCCTGAGACTAGGGAGGTAAGCCAGAGACTACGCCCAGAGACTAGGAGGTAGGCCAGTGTTGCCCTCTTATGCGTGCAATACGGGGCAACCAGAGCCCCCAGGTGGAGTTAACCATTTATTGGTCTTGTACCAACCAACAGACAGTGCAAGCTCCAATAGTCACTGGCTGAATGCACACTTATCTATGGAAACACTTCAAAATTTGGGGGAGAAATAAAGGCAAAAAGGGTAGTAAGATGAGTACAGGCTTTAGGGATACTGATGCCAAATGTGAGTTGTGAATTGAATGTAACTTCACATCCAGAAGGGTTTGGCTGGGGCTTGTGGCAACAACAAAATGGCAAATCAATTATAGTTATTTGTATAAGTTCAATAAGAACGTGGTCTTGTAGCAGGACACCACTGGAAGAAAATGTTCTTTTAACAGGACATTGGAAACAGTGGTTATATTACCAAGGCTGTGACTGGAAGGTGAGACCAAGGCTGATGCTGAGAAGGGCTAGTTTTTCCATGTCTGAAGAAGTTACACCACTTATAGATACTTATAAAGTCCTTCCACTGTGTTTTAAACTAGAGCTGACCAGGTCCCACTCCACCAAATCCCCAGTTCTCTCATGACATTAATCAGTGTTTCCTGAAAAGAGTTGTTCTGTGGTCAATTTTGGATTAATTTTTTTTAATTGGCTAAATAAATTTCAATGTTTCTCAAGCCTGGTGAGCATCACGCATGCCCAAGACGTGGATATATCCAGCATTTCTCTAACGTATTAATCACAAATTCTTACAGAGAAGTATTAACACTGAGAAGACTGGTGCTCTAGAATTTCATTTTTCCTCCTTTGGGGGATAGGTAGGCTATTAAGAAGTCGAAGTGGAGGGGGGCACCTGGGTGGCTCAGTGGGTTAAAGCTTCTGCCTTCGGCTCAGGTCATGATCCCAGGGTCCTGGGATCGAGCCCCGCATCGGGCTCTCTGCTCCGCAGGGAGCCTGCTTCCTCCTCTCTCTCTGCCTGCCTCTCTGCCTACTTGTGATCTCTGTCTGTCAAATAAATAAATTAAAAAAAAAAAGAAGTCGAAGTGGAGATGCGTGACCCTTGCCAATCCACACTGCTGCATCTTACACAAAGAGCCCAGCTAATAAGCCTAAAGCTGAAAACGAATAAATCCATTAAGATGAAAAAAATCACTTAAAAATATGGTGCGAAGAGTTTACAAGTGTGCTAATCATGTTTCGACCTGCCTGGAGGTCAAGGCCTCTGACAAAGCTGACAGTTTCTCAGTGGCCAGAAAATGTTATCTTTGAAACTGTCCTGTTTGGGGCTCACAAGGTAAACATTCTAGGCACCTAGTTTGGAATCATCTTCGGGTCAGCTGATAACTCTGAGAGGGAAGGTGAGCAGGTGTGCAGATACCCAGAAAGACACCATTCGGTTATGGAGAATATACTCAAAGATCTCTAAGGCAACTGTGGCCTTCAGCTGGTAAAAGTATGTGTGTGTTTAAGAAAAACAAAAACAAATAAACAAAAAACCTCGAACACCTCTGGGGCCAATTTATATCTACTCCTTGACCTGAGAAGAAATGAAAAGTATTTATCTTCCTCCTGCATATTGTAAAAATGTCAATTCAACCCTCAACTTCTAATTTCTGAGATTAAAATAACTGGGATTTAACATCTCATCTGGTTTTCTTTTCCCTTTAACATCAACCATTTCCCTACCCAATATCATTTTAAAGCTGAAGAATCAAACTGAGTCGGACAACCATCATATGTTTCATTTTGCTAAAAACTAGAAATGTGGATAAAGCAGATGAATCTCCAGTTCTATCCAAGCGGATTGGCCATTCATCCAGGAAAGGAACTTTTATTTAACAATATGTTACCATTTAGGGCAATTTTAAGGCACAGAAAAAAAAAAAAACCACAGTATGGCAACAGGTAAGACTACATGCTGTCAAAATCATAAAAACACAGCTTCGTGTTGCATATAGATTTTCTAACAGCATAATACTGATTTGTGTATGTGTAATGGGCACACGTTACCTAAGTTTCAGCTGTACAACATAGTGATTTGACAAGTTTATATGTAATGTTACGCTCACCACAAGTCTTGCTACTATCTGTCCCATTACAGTGCTATTATAGGATCATGGATGGTATGCCTTCTGCTTTTTATTCCCATGGCTCATTCGCTCCATAACTGGAGCTCTGTATCTCCTCTACCCTTCACATATTTTGCCCAACTTCCCATTCTCCTTCTGTCTGGCAATCATTAGTTCTCTGTATTTATAGGTCTGATTCATTTATTTTACATTCTGTTTATTAGTGGAATCGTAACTCAGACTAAGAAAGATAAATACCTTATTTCATTTAATAACTTCCAGGTCCATCCATGTTGTCACAAATGGCAAGATCTTTCTTTTATAGCCAAGTAATATTCCACCGTGTGTGTATAAAGATGTGAAAAATATCTATCCCATCTTTATCCATTTATTAATGCACATTTGGGCTCCTTCCATGTCTTGGCTATTGCAGACAATGCTGCAGTAAACACAGGGGTGCATGTATCTTTTCAAATTGGTGTTTTCCTTTTCCCTGTGTAATCACCCAATAATGGAATTATTGGATCATATGGTATCTCTATTTTTGACTTTTTGAGGCACCTTCATACTGTTTTCCACAGTGGTTGCACCAGTTTGTGTTAGCGCTAGCAGCGCAAAAGGGTTCCTTTTTCTCTATATCCTTGCCAACACTTGTTGTTTCTTGAATTTGACTTTTGCCATTCGGACAAGTATGAAGTGATACCTCCTGTGGTTTTGATTTTGCACTTCCCCCAAAATTACTGATAGTGAGCATTTTTTATGTGCCCGTTGGCCATCTGTTTGTCTTCTTTGGAGAAATATCTATCCAGGTGCTCTTTTTTAATTGGATTGTTTTTTTGGTGTAGTAGGACTTCTTTACATATTTTGGATATGAACCCCTTGTTGGATAGATCATTTGAAATATCTCTCCCATTCAGTGGGTTGTCTTTTTGCTTCGTTGATGGTTTCCTTTGCTTTTGTTTCATGTTTCCTTTCATTTTGATGCAGTCCCAATCGTTAAATTCTGCTTTTGTTTTCGTCTTAGGAGACATACCTAGAAAAATATTGCTATGGCTGATGTCAGAGAAACTACTGCTCAAGCTCTCTGCTCAGATTTTTATGGTTTCAGGTTTCATATTTAGGTCTTTAATACCTTTTGAATTTGCGTGTATGGTGTTAGAAAATAGTCCACTTTCCTTTTTTTACATGTTGCTGTCTAGTTTTCCCAGCACCATTTATTGCAAACAGTGACTTTTGCCCACTGTATATTCTCTCCTTCTTTTTCAATAGACTGGCTGTATTAATGTGGGCTTATTTGTGGGGTATCTACCCTGTTCACTAATCTATGCATCTGTCTTTATTGCCAATACCATATGGTTTTGATTACTACAGCTTTGTAGTGTATCTTGAAATCTGGGATTGTAATACCTCCAGGTTTATTCTTTTTTATCAGCAATGTCTTGGCTATTTGGGGTCTTCTGTGGCTCCCTACAACTTTTAGGATTATTCTAATTTTAAGAAAAATGCTGTTGATGGGGCGCCTGGGTGGCTCAGTGGGTTAAAGCCTCTGCCTTCAGCTCAGGTCATGATCCCAGGGTCCTGGGATCGAGTCCCGCATTGGGCTCTCTGCTCAGCAGGGAGCCTGCTTCCTCCCTTCTCTCTCTCTGCCTCTCTCTCTGCCTGTCTCTTTGCCTGCTTGTGATCTCTGTCTGTCAAACAAATAAATAAAATCTTTAAAAAAAAAAAAAAAGAAAAATGCTGTTGATATTTTGATATGGATTGCACTGAATCTGTAGACTTCTTTGGGTAATAGGACATTTTGACAATATTCTTCTGACCCAAGAGGATGGAATATCTTTCCATTTGTTTGCGTCACCTTCAATTTCTTTCATCAGTGTTTTAGTTTTCAGAGTACAAGTCTTTAACCTCTTTGGTAAAATTGTAAATGGGGTGTTTTTAATTTCTCTTTCTGTGACTTTTTTGTGAGTGTACAGAAACACTACTGATTTCGGGGTATTAATTTTGAATTTTTCAACTTTAGTGAATTTATTACTTCTAGTAGTTTTTTGGTGGAATCTCTATCATGTCATCTAAAAGACTGACAGTTGAACTTCTTTACCAATGTGGATGTCTCTTATTGTCTGACTGCTATGGCTAGGACTTCTAGTACTATGTTAAATAAAAATAGTGAGAGTGGACATCTTTGTCTTATTTCTGATCTTAGGGGGAAAGCTCTCAATTTTTCCCATTGAGGATGATCTTAGTTGTGGGTTTTTAACATGTAGCCTTTATTATGTTTGGGTTTAGAAGAAACATACCTCTTTCGTTGAGAGATTTTATCATGAATGGAATCTTGTCAGATGCTTTTTTATACATCTATTGAGATGGTTATATGATTTTTTTTATCCTTCATTTTGTCAGAATACTGATTTTTTAAAATCCAGATGAAATTCTACTCCAATCTATGCCTTTTACTTTTTAACATTTTATTTGGAAATAAAGATTATAGAACAATTCCAAGAGTAGTACAATGGGAAGTATTCTCCTATATCCTTTACCCATATTTACCAGTTGTTAACTTTACCCTATTTGCTTTATCATTATCTCTCAATATTTCTCTCTAGATAGATATTCATATTCATATATTCATGTATCTGTGTATATATATGTGTGTAAATGTGCACGTGTGTGCATGAGCTACACATATATTTTCTCTTTTCTAAAATATTTGGGAGTAAGCCTCAAAAATTATGCCCATTTCTCCTAAATACATTAATGTGTATCTCCTAAGAACAGGAAAAGTAAAGAATTTCAAAAACTTTAATGTTAATATAGTAATTTTCTTAAAAAGTTAAATATACACCTACATGTTTCAGCCATTCTACTCATAGGTATTTAGCCAAAACAAATAAATATACAAAGATATATACACAAAAGTTCATAACAGCTTTAATTAGGATTCCAAAACTGAAAACAAATGCTTCTATCTAACCTACTACCCTTATTCCAATTTTATCAATTGACCAAATGTCTGTTATAGCACATCTCCCCTTCACTATAGGACGCAGCTCAGGATCTCTTATTGCATTTATTTATCATATCACCTTATTCTCTCTTAATCTGCAAATTATTCGGCTTCTCCTTGTCTTTCGTGACACTGGTATTTTTAATAATAAAAGCAGCTCTCCTGGGGCACCTGGGTGGCTCAGTGGGTTAAGCCGCTGCCTTCGGCTCAGGTCATGATCTCGGGGTCCCGGGATCGAGTCCCGCATCGGGCTCTCTGCTCAGCGAGGGCCTGCTTCCCTCTCTCTCTGCCTGCCTCTCTATCTACTTGTGATCTCTGTCAAATAAATAAAATCTTTAAAAAAAAAAAAAAAAAAGCACCTCTCCTATTTTTAATGGAATGATCCTCCTGTTGGGTTTGTCTGGTGCTTCCTCATGACAAAGTCCAGCATATGCATTCCCAGTCACGGTATTGGATATGTGATGCTGTATCTGACACACGATGTCCTTCTGATCTTCACTGGTGATACCTATTCTATTCACCCAGTCAAGTTGTCTGGTATCTCCACTGGACAGTTACTGTTTTTCCATTGCTATTTTTTTAATTCCAGTGTAATTAATGTACAATGTTACATTAGTTTCAGGTAACCTAAAAGAAACAGATAAACTCCTAGAAACCTATACCTCCCAGAACTGAATCAGGAAGAAACAGAAAATCTGAACAGACTGATTACCAGCAAGGAAACTGAATCCCAACAAACAAAAGTCTAGAACCAGATGACTTCACAGGCGAATTCTATCAAACATTTAAAGAAGAGTTAAAACCTCTTCTTTCAAACTATTTCGTAAAAGTAGAAGAGGAAGTAAAGCTTTTCTTCCAACTTCATTCTAGGAGGTCAGCATTCCCCTAATACCAAAACCAAAGAAAGACACTACAAAAAAGGAGAACTACAGGTCACTATTCCTGATGAACATAACTATTTTCTACTTCTTATAAGACTGAACTCCTTGATCCTTAATTTTAATGATTCATAATTCATTGTTGTCCTTAATTACATGATGCTTGTCCAAGATGTGACCAAGGGAAACCATTTTTCCTTCACTCACAGTTGAGTTCATCTTTTTTTCTCTATCTTTATCAATTTTTCTCCTTATCCTTATTGATTTTTCAAATATGTAAAATATGAGCATGCTTCCCCAACTCAAATGAATTAAGAGATAAATTCAGAAGTATCACACCCTCTCCTACTCCGTCTATCCTCTTCTCTCACCGAACCCTTTTAGAAACCAACTTCATGGTTTATTGGTTCAACTGTCCATCACTTGATTTTGTAAAGATAAGAAGATATAGATATGCTTTATTTCCTTTTCATTCTTACACAGAGACGAGCATACTAAATACATTGTGCACTTTGAAATGAGAAAAGCATTCAGTACCAATTTTTCAAGGAAACAAAATTCTGATTAATTTGAACTTTTTCTCTACCTTGTCATTTCTGCATGTATCTTTATTATTTCCTTCCTTGTGTTTTTTGGGGGGTTGGCTTTGTGATTTTTTTTTCCAGCTTTTAAAGCTGGGAATTGAACTTTTTATTCTCATTGATTTGCCAGATATTTATCCATCCCTTTATTTTTAGGCTTTTTGAAGAACTGTGTTTATGTAGGTCTCTTATATAAAAGTACAGAGTTGGAGTTTGCTTTATGAGCCAATTTGAAAAGTTCTTTGGTAAGTTAAACCCATTCAAATTTAGTGATACAACTAATATTTGTTTTCAACATGAAATTACTTTGGGCTTTAATTATACATATACTATTTACTGTGTTTCTTTAATTGTTCCTTTAAGAAAAAAATTTGTGTTGGAAAAGTTTTTCCCATGATCTTATATTTAACTTTTTATGCCTTATGCTTTTTTTATTTAACATTTTATTATTAGATCTGTCAGTTTTATATGATACCCTTTGAATCTCATCTCCTAGCTATACAGTAAGCCATGATCTTATTCTACTTTCTCTTTCCGTTCCATTTTTTTAAAGTTTCAAGATTCTGCTTTGTCAAACATATTATGTTTATATACTATTCCCCTACCCACATCCCCAACCCTGTTTTACAGTTAAATATACAAAATGTCCACCATCAGTCCTCTTGCCCAAATTTCCTCTCTCATTTGCATGAAGTTCTCTAATATATTCCCCAGGAAGGATGCATGTACATACTGCTCCCTTGGTTCATGGACATTACTTTCCTATAGACTTGATACTTAAGAGAATCTTAGCTGCACATAAAATTTGTAACTCACAGTTTTTTTAGTTTAACATGTTCCTCTACCATTTGTTTCCATATTTAAGTCATTCTGAGAAGTCTGATGCTGGTCCTACTTTCTTGCTCTTCAGGTTATTTCGTCATTTTGCCTCAAGACTCAGAGGAGTTATCGAAGCCTAGTAGTTTCACCCAGTGATGTGAAGAAGCTGAAGATCCCAAGTCAATTTTCTAAGGCACCTACTAGGTAGGCCTTTTCAATATATACATTAAGGTCCTCTTTTATTTCGGGTAATTTAAATGTTATTTCTGTTCTTTTTTTTTCTTCAGTCAGGAATTCCAATTATACATGTATTGGACTTCATTGCCTCTTCATTTTGAACCACTTTTTTCCAACCTTTTTAAGTACTTGACTCCATTTTCTGTATTACTTTCCTAATTTTCATTTGAATTTGTTTACTACGGGGTATTTTAGTATAACTCCAGATATGAATTTGCCTTTTTCTTTCTTTCTTGAGTCTAAAATTCTACCTTCACTTTTTCCCTTTTTTGACCAGTTCCTTTTTTTCAGTTTTTGAAGTTTTTTCTTAACTAGGCTGTATGACTGCATGGAGCCCAAAGTGGGGCTTAAACTCATGACCCTGAGATCAAGACCTGAACTGAGATCAAGAGTTGGATGCTTAACCAACTCAACCTTGTAGGTACCCCAAGGTTTTTGAATTTCTGACCTGACTCTATTCAGGCTCATGACTTAGGAGAAGTCAAAGTTCATGCAATCAAGAATGATGTCAGAGTCTTGCAAGGTAAAAGTGCCAAGCTCAAAATAAAAAACACATTTAAGACCTCAATGGGCAATTAGACATTATTGCTAGCAAATAAGAAAATGTGGCAAAATTTTTAATGGAAATTATGTTGAAGATTGATGACATAAGTGAAGTGGTTACAGATATAGTAAATGTTATACAAGATGTCCTTGAAAAAAGACCCCATTCTTGGAGGTGATTGTGCTCTGCTTGGATGCTCACAGTTTAGTCTAGGAATCACTGATCTAGAATCAGTGTCTGGATCAGCTGGTTTATAGTTTTCATCAAATTTGGAAAATATTTTTTTAAACATTTGTCATGTGCCCTTTTTGGGGACTCCAAATTGCATATATACAAAGCCACCTGAGATTGTCCCACAACTTAGATACGTTCTGTTCACTGATTTTTAATTACTTATCTTTGTGTTTCCTTTGGATAGTTACTATTGCTGTGTCCTCAAGGTCACTTGTATTTTCTTCTGAAATATCTAATTTTCTGTTAATCTCATCCAGTGGATTTTTCACCTCAGAAAATAAAGTTTTCATCTCCAGAAGCTTGGTTTTGTTATACCTTTCATGTTCCTTTTTGAATAAATGGAAGAGTTATTAAGCTATAACAGAACTGGTTGTTATAACAACTAGTTAGCACTAGGTCATTTCTAGGGTAATTTCAATCAACTGATTTTTCTCATTATGTGTGTGTTTTCCTGCTGCTTTGCATGTCTGGTAACTTATGACTGAATGCCAAACATTATGAATCTCTGATGGGTTATGGATATTTTGGTGTTTCTAGAAATCTTCTTGAGCTTTGCTCTTGGATGCAGACTAGATACTTGGAAATAGTTTGCTATTTGGGGGTCTTTTAAGATCTCTTAGGCAGGACTGGATGGAGCAGTACTTAATCCAACCTTAACTGTTTCCTGCTATTAAAGCAAGACATTTCTATATACTTTACCCAATACCCTGTGGATCCAGAATTTCTCACTTTGGTGGGAACTCTACTGAACCCTGTGTGTTGGCCACCATCCCCTCTCATCATTTTGGCTGGTTCTCTCCCCAGCCTCCGGTAGTTTCCTCACACACATTTGTACTGAACTCTGGTTCAGTACAGATCTCTGGTGTTCTTCAGTGTATCTCTCCCTCTGCAGTGTTATGTCTTACAAACTAAAGGCCTCAGTCACCCGAGGCTCTCAGCATCATCTCTTCAACTCAAGAGGTGGCCAGATTATACCTATAGCTTCCCAACACCTCCCCACTCCACAGAGGAATGCTCAGCAGCTATTTATACTTCCTTAAGGCATTTAGCTGGGGCTGCCATAGAACTCACCTCCTATGTTTCACATGTCTCAGCGGTCACTGTCCTTTGTTGCCTAATGTCCAGTGTCTTAAAAGCCCTCATTTCTTATATTTTGTCCTTTTGGGGGACATCTGAAACAATGTAAGGGTAAATCTAATCCCTGTTACTCCATCTTGGCCAGAAGAAAAGTACGCATCATAGCTTCTGCATATGAATATATGTAGGATTTAAAGCCATCCTAGGATGAGAAAGAGTCCTTACCTTATTAATGTATCATCATCCACAATGACCAACCATGCAATTCTGTCATGGCTGTGATTCAGAAATTTTTCCAAAATAGCAAATGTCTTTCCACAATGACCTAGGAAAGGCAAGAAGAAAACTTACAGTGTAATATTTTCTTTAAAATACACATATAATTCATTTTAGGGGGAGCCTGGGTGATATAGTTGGTTAACCATCCAACTCTTGGTTTCAGCCCAATGATCTCAGGATCATGAGAGATGGAGCCCCACACTGGGCTCTGCACTCAGCAGGGAGTCTGAGTTTCTCTCTTTCTCTCTGCCCCTCCCCACCCCCAACACTCTCCTTTTCTCTAAGTAAATCTTTAAAAAATTTTTAAAAATAAAATACATATATAATTCATTTTACATTATTTAGTTTTAAAAGCTTAAATCCTGACACATACACAAATAGAAAATTTAAAAATTAGCCTTTTCTCATTTTCATAGACATAATGAACCAGTGGGAACTTCAGAGATCATGAAGTCTAAGGCGTTTATTTCACACGCGGGGAAATGAGAGACCTAGAGAGAGGAGGTCACTTAGCTAATCTGAGGCAGAGCTAGTATAGTATCTTAGCTCCAAAGTTGTAAGCCTCATAGAAACTATAGAAGCTTGGCCCCTTTCTTTAGGTGTATTCTGAAGGAACCGTTAGAACCCTAAGCATTACAACTTGGGAAACAATGGCACAAAAGTAGGATATTACATCTCCATTCATTTACGTTGTAAATATTTGCTATTAAGTTTCCAGTATGCCAGATACTGTGGCAGGTTCTGCTCTAAAAGCATAGTATGCACGAAGAGTTACAGCTCTTCAGATGCCGACAGATAAAGGTCAGTGCTTTAAGGGAAAAGGCTGAGTCCCAAGATAAGAATAAAATGCTTGGAAAGAGAACTCAAATCAATAAATAACAATATACCCCTGATTTCAACAAAATATTTGGTGACACAATAGAGAACAAGCTAATATTAACAATATTAAGCCACTCAATGTGACCTTTATTTTCATTTTTCTTGATCTCTTTATGTATTTTTAACCACGATTTGAAAGCCATCTCAAAATCTTATAGGAACAATGTAGAGTATAAATAGCAATAATAATGTCAGACTAAACAAATTAAGAACTCAAACATGGAATATGTGAATAAATGATGATGAAAAAGCAACTTAAATTAAAATCTAAAAAGCCAGCTTAACCCAAAACACCTCAATCTAAAATTATTTTTCCAGAGCCCAGTGAAGATGGCAGAGGACTGGGGGACCCTAGTTTCATCTGGTCCCAGGAATTCAGCTAGATAGCTATCAAATCATTCTTAACACCTGTGAACTCAACCGGAGATCTAAGAAAAGAATCGCTGCAATTCTACAAATAGAAAAGCGATCATTTTTTGCATGGTAGGAGGTGCAGAGAAGTGAACCGAGGTGATATATCAGAGGATAAACCCTGGGGGGGAAGGAGCCTCCATAAGCCAGGTACCAGAAAGTGCTATAGCAGTGGGATGCAAAATCAGAACTTACAAAAATCTGTTCCCATGTGTCTAAAAGGTGGTGAAGCAGGCAGAATACCAGGTGGGACAGTGTGGTCCCAGGATCCCCAAAAGAATGGGGGTGCCCGAGTGCGGCAGAGTTCCCAAGCATCGGAGTAGGGAAATCAGCTGCAATCAGGGAGCTCAGGAGTGGGCTCTCAGTTCTGTGTTGCTATAAACCATAAACCACAGCATGGTCGGTGGACTGCTGTCTGAGCAGGGGTGAGAGTCCCCTCCTTGCTCCTGGGCAGTGGCGCATGTGTGCACTGCAGGAGTCTGTAAAGTTTGGAGACTCCACAGGGTCCTGTGCCTAAGATTAAAATGCTCGGTTAGAGGCTGGGTGAACACAGAGTCCAGAGGGAAACCAGGGAGACGAGAGTGCCTGACTGCTTTTCTGTGAGGGCTTAGCTCCGGGGCTGAAGACCAGGGCACAACCGTTCTCATCCTCTAAAGCGGCGTGTAAAGCCTTCAGGGAATGAAAGCCACATAGAGCAATCTGAAGCAGCTTGCACTGTCTGGCCCCCTAGCAAGGGGCAGGGCAACTCCGCCCAGGCAAAGACACTAGAATATCAGTGCAGCAGGCCCCTCCCCCAGAAGACCTGCTGGAACATCAGGCCAATACCAAGTTTACGCAGCACACAGAATGACAACTCCAGCACTAGGGGAAAATAGAATATAGAATTTGAGGTTTTTCTCTCATTCATTAGGCTTTCAGTTTGATTTTTTTTCCTTTTCAACTAGTTTCTTATTTTATCAAACCTTTTAAGTCTTTTTTTATTTTCATTTTACATTTTACATATATATTCTTCATTTTTGGCCTCCTTTCATCATATTCAATTTTATTTTTATATATATGTAAGTTTTTCTTTTTTTACAATTTTAGGATTTATTTTCTAACAAATAGACCAAAATACTCCCAGAACCTAGTGTATTACTCTGTTCGGTCCACCTGTTTGATTATATTCTTTTTTCCTTTTTTGGTTTCTCATCTCCTCTGATTTGTTTAGTACATATTTTCCTGGGTCATGGTTGATATTTCTGTATTTTGTTCCCTTGTTCATCTGTTCTCTGGACCAAATGACAAGATGGAAAAATTCACTGCAGAAAAGAGAACAAGAGGCAGTACTAACTGCCAGACACTTAATCAATATGGATACAAGAGAGATATCAGAGCTAGAATTCAGAATAACGATTATAAAAATACATCCAGATTGAAAGTAAGGGGGTTGAAAACCACTTATCATGCTAATGGACACCAAAAGAAAGCTGGGATCCAGAGGGAGACAAACCATAAGAGACTCTTAATCTCACAAAACAAACTGAGGATTGCCGGGGGGGAGGGGGATAGGGTGAGGGTGGTGGGGTTATGGACATTGGGGAGAGTATGTGCTATGGTGAGTGCTGTGAAGTGTGTAAACCTGGCGATTCACAGACCTGTACCCCTGGGGCTAATAATACATTACATGTTTATAAAAAAATTTAAAAAATTATTTAAAAAAACACCAAATAAATCATAAAAGAAAAATCAAGATATTTAACTACTTTGAATAAAATAATTTTGTTCATTAAAAGAAAAAAACAAAACAAAAGAAAGCTGGGGTGGCAATCCTTTTAGCAGACAAAATAGATTTTAAACCAAAGACTATTAGCAGATGAAGACATTCACTATATCATAAAGGGTCTATCCAACAAGAAGATCTAACAATTGTAAATATTTATGCCCCTAACTTGGGAACAGCCAATTATATAAACCAATTAATAACAAAATTAAAGAAACACATTGATAATACAATAATAGTAAGGGACTTTAACACCCCACTCATGGCAATGGACAGATCATCCATGCAGAAGATCAACAAGGAAACAAGGCACGTTGGACCAGATGAACTTCACAGGTATATACAGAGCATTCCATCCTAAAGCAACCGAATACACATTCTTCTCAAGTGCATATGGAGCATTCTCCAGAATCGATCACATACTGAGTGACAAATCAGATCTCAACCAGTACCAAACGATTGGAATTATTCCCTATTTTCAGACCATAATGCTTTAAAACTTGAACTCAGTCACTAGAGGAAATTAGGAAGGAAAACAAGCACATAGAGGTTAAAGAGCATCCTATTAAAGAATGAATGGGTCAACCAGGAAATTAAAAAATAATTTAAAAAATTCATGGAAACAAATGAAAATGAAAACACAACTGTTCAAAATCTTTGGGATGCAGCAAAGGCGGTCCTAAGAGGGGATTATATAGCAACACAAGCCTTTCTCAAGAAACAAAAGTTTCAAGTACAGAGCCTAACCTTACATCTAAAGGAGCTGGAGAAAGAAAAGCAAATAAAGCCTAAACCAAGCAGGAGAAGAAAATGAATAAGATTAGAGCATAAATCTATGAAATAGAAACCTAAAGAAGAGTGGAATATATCAACAAAACTATGAGCTGGTTCTTTGAAAGAATTAATAAAATTGATAAATCCCTGGCCAGACTTATCAAGAAGAAAAGAGAAAGGACCCAATTAATAATATCATGAATGAAAGAGGAAAGATCACAACCAAACACCAAAGAAATACAATTATAAAAACATATTATGAGCAACTATATGCCAGCAAATTAAGCAATCTGGAAGAAATGGATGCATTCTGAAAGATGTATAGACTACCAAAACTCAAACAGGAAGAAACAGAAAACCTGAGCAAACCCATAACCAGCAAGGAAATTGAAGCAATAATCGCAAATCTCCCTACAAAAAAGAGTCCAGGGGAATTCTACCAAACACTTAAAGAAGAATTAATACCTATTCTTCTGAAGCTCTTTCGAAAAATAGAAAAGGAAGGAAAACTAATAAACTCATTCTACGAGGCCACCATTACCTTGATCCCAAAACCAAAGACTTCAACCAAAAGGAGAATTACAGACCATTATCCCTGATAAACATGGATGCCAAAATTCTCACAAAAATACTAGCCTGTAGGTTCCAACAGTACATTAAAAGGATTATTCACCACCACCAAGTGGAATTTATTCCTGGGCTGCAAGTGCAGGTCAACATCCACAAATCAATGTGACACACTACATTAATAAAAGAAAGGACAAGAACCATATGATCCTCTCAGTAGATGCAGAAAAAGCATTTGACAAAATACAGCATCCTTTCTTGATTAAAACTCTCCACATGTAGGGATAGAGGGAACATAGCTCAATATCATAAAAGCCATCTACAAAAAGCCCACAGCAAATATCATTCTTAATGGGGAAAAAGTGAGAGTTTTTCCCCTATGGCCAGGAACACGACAGGGATGCCCACTCTCACCACTGTTATTCAACAGAGTACTAGAAGTCCTAGCCTGAGCAACCGGACAACAAAAAGAAATAAAAGGTATCTGAATGGGCAAAGAAAAGTCAAACTCTCACTCTTCACCAATGACATGATACTCTCTGTGTGGAAAACCCAAGACTCCACCCTAAAATTGCTAGAACTTATAGTTCACAGAATTCAGATACATTTCTATACACTAACAATGAGACAGAATACAGGGAAATTAAGGAATTGATCCCTCTTAAAATTGCAACAAGATACCTAGAAATAAACCTAACCAAAGATGCAAAGGATCCATACTCTATAAACTGTGGAACACTCATAGAAGAAACTGAAGGAGATAAAGAAATGGAAAATGTTCCATGGTCATGGATTGGAAGAACAAATATTGTTAAAATGTCTATGCTACCCAAAGCAATCTATACATTCAATGCAATTCCCATCAAAGTACCATCAGCATTTTTCACAGAGCTGGAAGAAATAATCCTAAAGTTTGTATGGAACCAGAAAAGACCCCAAAGCCAAAGGAAAGTTGAAAAAGAAAACCAGAGATGGTAACATCACCATTCCAGACTTAAAGATCTATTATTAAGCTGTAATCAGTAAGGCAGTATGGTATTGGCATAAAAACAGACACATAGATCAATGGAACAGAATAGAGAGGCCAGAAATAGACCATCAACTCTACAGTCAACTAATCTTCGACAAAGCAGGAAAGAATGTCCAGTGGAAAAAAGATAGTCTCTTCAACAAATGGTGTTGGGAAAATTGGACAGCCACATGCAGAAGAATGAAACTGGACCATTTTCCTACACCATACACAAAAATAAACTCAAAATGGATGAAAGACCTAAATTTGAGATAGAAATCCATCAAAAGCCTAGAAGGGAACAGGGGCATCAACCTCTTTGACCTCAGACAGCAACTTCTGGCTCGACCGGTCTTCAAAGGCAAGAGAAACAAAGGCCAAATGAGCTATTGGGACTTCAACAAGACAAAAAGCTTTTGCACAGCAAAGGAAACAGTCGACAAAACCAAAGACAAACAACAGAATGGGAGAAAATACTTTCAAATGACATATCTGATAAAGGGTAACATACATAATTGATAAAGAACTTATCAAACTCAAAACCCAAAGAACAAATAATCCAATTAAGGTATGGGCAGAAGACATGAACAGACATTTCTCCAAAGAAGACTTACAAATGGCCAACAGACTCATGAAAAAATGCTCAACATCACTCAGCATCAGGGAAATATAAATCAAAACCATAATGCGATACCACCTCACACCAGTCAGAATGCTAAAATCAACAGGTCAGGAAACAACAAATGTTGGTGAGAATGCGGAGAAAGGGGAACCCTCTTACACTGCTAGTGGGAATGCAAGGTGGTACAGCCACTCTGGAAAAAGTATGGAGTTTCCTCAAAAAGTTAAAAATTAGAGCTACCTTACAACCCAGCAATTGCACTACAGGGTATTTACCCCAAAGATGCATATGTAGTGATCTGAAGGGGCACTTTCACCCCAATGATCATAGCAGCAATGTCCACAATAGCCAAACTATGGAAAAGGCCCAGATGTCCATTGATAGATGAATGGATAAAGAAGATGTGGTATGCAATAGCCAAACTATGGAAAGAACCTAGATGTCCATCAACAGATGAATGGATAAAGAAGATGTGGCATATATATACAATGGAATTCTATGCAGCCATCAAAAGAAATGAAATCTTGCCATTTGCAACGACATGGATGGAACTAGAGCATATTATGCTTAGCGAAATAAGTCAATCGAAGAAAGACAACTATCATATGATCTCCCTGATATGAGGAAGTAGAGATGCAACGGGGGCGGTTTGGGGGGGTAAGAAAAGAATAAATGAAACAAGATGGGATCAGGAGGGAGACAAACCATAAGAGACTCTTAATGTCACAAAACAAACAGAGGGGGGCTGCAGGGGGTTATTGACATTGGGGAGGGTATGTGCTATGGTGAGTGCTGTGAAGTATGTAACTGGTGATTCACAGACCTGTACCCCTGGGGCTAATAATACATTATATGTTTATTAAAAAAAAAAAAAAAAAAAAGGTGTGGTATGTATACAATGGAATAGTACTCAGTCATCAAAAAGAATGAAGTCATGACAGTGAAAATACAGAAAGGGAAATTAGAGAATCGATTCCATTTACTATAGCACCAAGAACCATAAGATACCTGGGAATAAACCTAACCAAAGAGGTAAAGGACCTATACTCGAGGAACTACAGAACACTCATGAAAGAAATTGAAGAAGACACAAAAAGATGGAAGACCGTTCCATGCTCTTGGATTGGAAGAATAAACATTGTTAAAATGTCTATACTGCCTAGAGCAATCTATACTTTTAATGCCATTCCGATCAAAATTCCACCGGTATTTTTCAAAGAGCTGGAGCAAATAATCCTAAAATTTGTATGGAATCAGAAGAGACCCCGAATTGCTAAGGAAATGTTGAAAAACAAAAACAAAACTGGCGGCATCACGTTACCTGATTTCAAGCTTTACTACAAAGCTGTGATCACCAAGACAGCGTGGTACTGGCATAAAAACAGACACATAGACCAGTGGAACAGAGTGGAGAGCCCAGATATGGACCCTCAACTCTATGGTGAAATAATCTTCGACGAAACAGGAAAAAATATTCAATGGAAAAAAAGACAGTCTCTTCAATAAATGGTGCTGGGAAAACTGGACAGCAATATGTAGAAGAATGAAACTCGACCATTCTCTTACACCGTACACAAAGATAAACTCGAAATGGATAAAAGACCTCAACGTGAGACAGGAATCTATCAGAATCCTAGAGGAGAACATAGGCAGTAACCTCTTCGATATCAGCCACAGCAACTTCTTTCAAGATATGTCTCCAAAGGCCAAGGAAACAAAAGCAAAAATGAACTTTTGTGACTTCATCAAGATCAAAAGCTTCTGCACAGCAAAGGAAACAGTCAACAAAACAAAAAGGCAACCCGCGGAATGGGAGAAGATATTTGCAAATGACAGTACAGACAAAAGGTTGATATCCAGGATCTATAAAGAACTTCTCAAACTCAACACACACAAAACAGATAATCATATCAAAAAATGGGCAGAAGATATGAACAGACACTTCTCCAACGAAGACATACAAATGGCTATCAGACACATGAAAAAATGTTCATCATCACTAGCCATCAGGGAGATTCAAATTAAAACCACATTGAGATACCACCTGACACCAGTTAGAATGGCCAAAATGAGCAAGACAGGAAACAACGTGTGTTGGAGAGGATGTGGAGAAAGGGGAACCCTCTTACACTGTTGGTGGGAATGCAAGTTAGTGCAGCCACTTTGGAGAACAGTGTGGAGATTCCTAAAGAAATTAAGAATAGAGCTTCCCTATGACCCTGCAATTGCACTGCTGGGTATTTACCCCAAAGATACAGATGTAGTGAAAAGAAGGGCCATCTGTACCCCAATGTTTATTGCAGCAATGGCTACGGTCGCCAAACTGTGGAAAGAACCAAGATGCCCTTCAACGGATGAATGGATAAGGAAGATGTGGTCCATATACACGATGGAGTATTATGCCTCCCTCAGAAAGGATGAATACCCAACTTTTGTAGCAACATGGACGGGACTGGAAGAGATTATGCTGAGTGAAATAAGTCAAGCAGAGAGAGTCAAGTATCATATGGTCTCACTTATTTGTGAAGCATAACAAATAACATGGAGGACATGGGGAGATGAAGAGGAGAGGGAGTTGAGGGAAACTGGAAGGGGAGATGAACCATGAGAGACTATGGGCTCTGAAAAACAACCAGAGGGTTTTGAAGGGGCGGGGAGGTGGGAGGTTGAGGAACCAGGTGGTAGGTAATAGGGGGGGCACGTACTGCATGGAGCACTGGGTGTGATGCCAAAACAATGAACACTGTTATGCTGTAAATAAACAAATTAAAAAAAAATAATTAGAAAAAAAAAAAAAGAATGAAGTCATGCCATTTGCAATGACATGGATGGAACTAGAGGGTATCATGCTTAGTGAAATAAGTCATTTGGAGAAAGACAACTATCATATGATCCCCCTGATATGAGGAAGTAGAGATGCAACGGGGGCGGTTTGGGGGGGCAGGAAAAGAATAAATGAAAGAAGATGGGATCAGGAGGGAGACAAACCATAAGAGACTCTTAATGTCACAAAACAAACAGAGGGGGGTAAAGAGAGGGTGATGGGGTTATGGACATTGGGGAGGGTATGTGCTATGGTGAGTGCTGTGAAGTGTGTAACTGGTGATTCACAGACCTGTACCCCTGGGGCTAATAATACATTATATGTTTATTAAAAAAAAAAAAAAAAAAGGTGTGGTATGTACACAATGGAATAGTACTCAGTCATCAAAAAGAATGAAATCATGCCATTTGCAATGACATGGATGGAACTAGAGGGTATTATGCTTAGGAAAGTAAGTCAATCAGAGAAAAACAATTATATAATTTCAGTCATAAGTGGCACTGAAGATACAAAACAGAACACAGAGAAAGGGAGGGAAAAATAAAACAAGACAGAGTCAGAGAGGGAGACAAACCATAAAAGACTCTTAACTATAGGAAACAAACTAACATAACAGTTGCTAGAGGGGAGGTGGGTGGGGGGATGGGGTAACTGGGTGATGGGCATTAAGGAGGGCACTTGATGTAATGGGCATTGGGTATTATGCAACTAATGAATCCCTGAATTCTACCTCTGAAACTAATAAAATACTATATAATTAATTGAATAAAATACAATTAAAAATAAAATCATGTCTCCAGAAAAAAGCAATAGACAGACTCAGTAATATATTTAACCTTGTCAGAAGAATGGTATATCTGATTCTACATTGTGCACTATCAATCAAGACATTATAAGAGACATGACTATGAAATAATCCAGATTAATTACTCCATAAAACAAGACAATGAACTTATTTCTTTTCCTATACATAAAAGGGTATGAGAAAGTAGAAAACTAAAGAAAAACGTGTGGCAGGAACACTAGATAAAAATTAAGATAAACAAAGAGCATCTGAGGGTAAAGTGGCCAAATGCCTACCTCTATTTTTCTGAAATAAAAAAATTTTTAATTAGAAAGTCTGCAATCTGAAGAGAAAAACAGGTGTACTACCAATAATTACTCACTAAAATATTAACAAGATGCATGACTCTTGTGGAGCTTATGCCCCACATAACCAGGGTAGGATGTGGTTCAGCACTGGAGAGGGATATGCAAAGTGTGAGACCCTAAGCTCCATGAGGAGAGAAACCATAGGCTTCGTTTCTGCCTTCTCTGCTTCTGGGACTTTGGCAGCTGGCAAATAGTGGCCACAGAACAATCCTGGCTGGTTAAACCACTGAGGAGAAACTTTGTATGGCAAGATGATAAATTAACTTTGGACACTCCGTTATGGCCACAGTGAATTATGAAGGTATAAAAAAATTCTGTTAAATAATCCCAATTGTCATGTGTTCTGTCATATCATTATGGCCCAACAACTTATGACCCTTCTTAGTACTTAAAAAGCAGCTCTTAATCCAAGAGAATTGCTCCCTATCCATGGGTAAAGATGCCGGGAGGGGAGAAAGTGAAATTACATAAGGCAAGTATCATAGTATTTATAAGATATTTCATTTTTACCCTACTTTAGGATAATGATGGACATTCTGAATAAGAGTAGTACAAATTAAGGACTCACCTCTATCTGTGTTGGGAATCCCCAGATCTACTGTAGGAATGGAACTTTCTGTGTGATCACTGTAGTATTCAATGACACTTGCCTGGCCCGCCCAGGTCTGCTTTACAATGGGGACTGAAAAAAATGAGAGAAGTGACAGTCACCGGCACAGTTCTGAAGGAAAGCTTAGCACCATGAAGGGCAGCATAATCACCTATTAAGGAAGAGAACCATTATTTGTTCTTCTGCGGGTATACCAGCCTGCTTGCTTTTCCTACTCCAAGAAATGTCGGGTTATCGGTCGGTCAATGACAGCACCTGCATGAAACCCTCTTCTTGAGATGTTTTCAGTGTATGTTAGAGCCCAACACTTCCCAATCCTGATGATTCCTCATTCCTCGAGCTCATGTAGTGATCCATTTCCTAGTCTGATTACACTGAAGTATTTTAATTTTTTTTAATTTTCCTCTTTCCCCATAGGCTATTTCATTTAAAATTCACAACTGGACTTTTCAAATGCTTCTTAGAGGGGTGGGAATATTCTGTGTTTTGGCTGAGATGCAAATATGTCTCCCCTAGGATGGGGGCTTCTCAAATGACACACGTCCCCACCCAACGATTCCAAAAGAACCACACGATGCTACCCAGGCCATGACCCTACCACTGAGAACCACTGCCTGGGAGAGCTGATATTCTTTATGCTACACTTCTGGAAAAACGTGGAAGAAGAAAGGTTGAGAACCACTGCAGATTTCTGACCTCAACCACTAACAGACAAATTGTTTTAATTAAAGAAACACAAACAACAGAAAACTTTCCCAGTTTTCTCTAATTTAGAGCTACTTTTAAGCTTCACCTGTCTCGACATTTGACAGAGTTCTTCCTGATCACTGATATTAATTCACTTGACCAAACAACTGCATAATTATTTTCTTATATACTTTTTTTTTAGCTACTGTCTGTGCATCTCTAAATTTTGAGAAGAGGTTTCTGTTGTTTCAATAGAAAAAAAAATCATCATATCTCGATTATAAACCCTGGCAATTTAAGAAACTCCACTCCAGTGAACTAAATCCGCAGGTCAGTATTTTGAGATTTTATCAGGTCATTTATCTTTCCCTTTTTCCCAGCACAAATAAAAATAAATGCAAACACTCCCAATGCAATGCCAACCTTAAATGTTTAGCTATGCAAGTCAACAAACTCAGAGTCAAAGTCAGACAGCCTTTGTATATAAAACACAAAAGGGCAACATTTTATCCATTATTCACCAGCGTTTAAGAAAGACAGACCTATGAATTCTGGACATTTGTTACAATCTCTAAGTTACCTATTTTAACCCACTAAATAACTTTTAGGGCTTAAAATACAATTTTTCTGCAATCCTGAAAAGGCAGAGATTTCTTCATGTCAAAATGGACAAAGATGCATAATAACAGATAAGGCTGCCTGAGCGGGTAGGGAGGAGGAAGAAAAACAAATCCTCTTCTACTTTCACATCTCAACACAATGAAAGCCTTCACCTTGTCACCACAGTGGCACTCTGCCATGGGTATCGCATGCAGGAGACTTACCCAGAAAGTGCCCCCGGCAGCCTGCTGCCGCTAATTCACTCCTGGGTAAAATGTCTTCCCTGGCATGATGCTGGAAGAAGCTGTGAGGAAAGGTCAAGAATTTTCCTCAGTCCCCAGCCCTCAGCTGTGCAAAAGTCTGCTTTCGCTGTCCTCAGCCGTTAGCCTCCAGTTCCCTTTTGCTCTAATGGCTTTATTAAACAGCAGAGATGTTTCTTCTCGGCTGATTTAAATGACATTAAAATCAAGTGTGAGTGAGTTCTTTACTGTACCTAACTACTTGCTTTCAGTTTTTGTTTGAAATAGCTGAAACAGAAATTTCACTAAAGGTAAGAATTCCTATACAAATCGTTCCCCATAGCAGGCAAGTGCCCAGGATGTAGTAGATGCTCAATAAATAGTTGAATTTTTGTAGAAGTTCCCACAAAAGGCTTAGGGCTATCTCTGGAACTGGTTTAAAGGAAGGTCTTATTCATAAATGCAATTCATCATTTGGTACAAGACTATTGCCACCATTACCAATTGTATAAAAATACACCAGCCATTTTAATATAGTAGGATGTTATGATTCTATAATCCCAAAAGCATTCAACAATTTTTATCATCTGTCACCTAATCACTATAGCTCCTGAAGCGTTTGTTGTATCTGCCAGCTATAGAGAATTAAAACTAAGGCTAAGTCTTCTATAACAGCAGCTAAAACCTTTACTTTTAACTAGGGTTGATTCTAAATTACCTAAAACTTTTAGAGTATTGGTCGATTTTATTAGCAATGTTTGAATTCTAAATTGAATTCATTCTAGTTATAAATTATTTTATACTGAGGCACTGGGTTCCCAAGTATATTAAACTGTGAGAAAATATTTCAATACAGTTACATGATCTATTATCTCATTTTCAATACAGAGAAGTGTACTTTCTACCCCCTAATAAAACACTAGCGAATGCCTCTTTCAAGAAGGCTTACCACAGGATAACTTGCAAATGGAGCGAAGTAAAACTTGTGCTATTAAAGAAAAAACAATCCCCGCTGCACAGATGGCGTAAATCTTCCACATGGCTTTACAGACTCAAAGCAGGAGATGTGTCTCGCTAGGAGGCACAGAACACACATTTTTACCCCTGGTGAATTTACTTGCAAAACTGATTACAAATGAAAATGCACTAGACACTTAAGCACTGTACAAAGACTACCACACAATCAAATGTGAATGACTCTCGATGTTAAGAAATCTGCTATTTTCACTCCACAAATAGACTTCCTGTCTCTCCATACACGGCAGTGACAAAACCCTGCTTGCTCCTCTCTCCTCCGAAAAGGGTTAGAGACACACACCCCGATTTTAGAGATGAGGTGTACCTAAGCCTGAAAGGCATCCCTCGGGGCTGGTCTAAAACCTGTTCGGGCAACCTTGGAACCTCTCTATCTGTTCAACAGCCAGGGGGCGATCTGAGGGGTGCAGCCCCCCAACTCCCTCCCTCTCTTCAATAATCTAATGACATCATTTGAGCTGCACTGTAATCCATGCCTCATGTCTGAAATAAGCAGACTGCAGCCGAGGACCTGTCGGCCTCTCTAACCATACACATCTTTCCCTAAGTCTGCTCAGATGGGCCTCTTCCAGACAAGATGACTGCGGTAAAGGGAACAGGGTGTTTTTTGCTTTTTCAATCTGAAAGGAATAAAGTGTTTATTTTTAGGTGCTCAGGAAGCTGTGAAAAGGAACGAAAGGCTGAGCAAATAGCAATTTTACCTCATTAATCAGGGGGACTGCAGCGGGAGAGCCTCGCACGACCCAGCACTTGAAGAACAAAGCGGTGACTGCCACCAGATACTTAAGACACGCACGGGAACGGCGTGGCAAACTGGTGCAGAGAGAATTCTTAACATTTTCTGACAGCTCACGTCACACATTAGAAAAACACATAACCCAAGAGGAAGTGAACAAGCTGAATATTAAAACTCCAGAGACCTTCTCCTTGCTTAAATATAGTTTTACATGCTATGCCTAATTTGCTTTATATAAAACATTTAAAGTTTCTTTAAAACCCTACTAACTGCTTGCATCTCAAGAGCGTGTTGCTATTTCGATGGTGTCAATATGTATTTCTTTCTTAAGCCAAAAGATAGAATATATTTTTGCTGTGTCCTAAGAATGCTTTATTACATTTAAATCAGAATCCGGACACAAAGTGGTTGCATAAACGCTTGTTTCACTGTTAAGCAAAAAAGATACAAGATGTTAAGTAATTTTTTTAAAATTTTGGAACTTGCTTTATTACTATTCTTCATTAAGAATGTAAAAAATGAGTTCAGTGTGTATTTTCCCTTGCCAAATTGACAGGAGCCTTCAAGAGAATGTGCCATCCCTCACCCTTACCCTGGACAGCATTATAAGGAGCCAGGAATGGGGGACATCGCAAGGGGTCTTCTGCTGTCCCCAGGGGCAGTGCACCCACAAGTGAGAACCTGCCACCAGATACATCACCAACAGTATAGCCAACTCTAAGTTTTTCAAAGATAAATATACAGTCTTATCTCTGGGTTTTTTTTTTTTCCTTGTCATTTGGCCTTTGTAACTTCAAGGGTTTCTATCACAAAGTTCATGGGGAAAGAATGAAGAAAAAACCCACCCCACTCCATGTACTGGGCTTGACTACAGCAGCCAAACGCTTGGCCAGGAGTGGCAGCCTGAATGCCCAGCTTGCTTTATATTTTAGATCCTCTGCGGATTTCAACTTCTGGCTCTCCCCCTTGCGACTGAAAATTAAAAGCCTACTTTCCCACCTTCTGGCCAAGTCAAAAATGACCTTCAGCCTAGCAGAACGTCAACGTGAATATCCAGTACCATTTATCACGTGTTAAGACTGTAATACCTTCAAGGAGATGACAGTATAGCTGTGCTGTGGCAGAGAGAACTGGGGGTTTGGAGCCAGAAACCCTGAATCCCAGCTCTCCTACTCAACAGTCTATAAGAACAGGGGCCAGCTGCGTCTTGTCCCACACTCAGCTTTCTCTACATGATGAAAGGAATAACATTAATTATCACATCATCGGGAATTGTCACCATGAAGGCAGATGATACAGTGTATGTAAAAAAACACCCCAGAAAATGTAAAGAGGATGAGCAGATACAGTGAATAGTGTTGTCCTTGTAATTAATAGGATTACTGGATAATTCTCTGGGCCAACCGGTGGTCAGACTGGCCTTCCGAAAGAAGGAGAGGAGCCTAGTGGCCTCGCTCCCATCCAGTGATATGGACATCAAAGTCGCTAAAATCCTGCTGCATCCACATCTTTTCAAACAAACATTCAAGTTTAAAGATGGCTTGCCACAGAAACCCTACTGTGAAAGCCTCATAATACCTTTTAATTAAGTCTCAGGCTTCAATGACCCCAGATTCAGATTCATAGCAATGAATCAAAGCATCCAGCTTTGGGAGGTTTGGTTTTAATGTTCCTAACAGGCTTTTTAAAGATTTTATTTATTTGATATATAGAGAGAGATCACAAGTAGATAGAGAGGCCTGAGAAGATTATCTGACCCTGATACAAATAAGAAGCAATGAACTAGACCATTCAAAATTACTGAATTAAGGTCAGCAAACTTCTTTTTCATTTCCGTAAAATATGAAAAATACAACCAGGGATGGTCCCTATTTTACGGCTTTACAGTCACTTGAAAAATGTTTCAAAAGAGAAAATATCACCACTACCACTGTTCTTAACATCAATATTATGAGAACAGTCACTACTCCCAAGTGCAGCTTCAGGATCAAATAAATCAGTTTGAACGCTTCTATTGGCTGTTTAAAAAAAAAAAAAAGGCAGTCCCTTCGTTCATATCCTTTGATACTTTATAAGATATATCAAAAATTATGCCCAAATGCCCTTCCAGATTTTAAAAAAAGCAAAAGGATATTAAATCTAGGTTAATTTTTGTGAATGATGAAAATTTCAACTTCTGTATTGATTTTTAATAGTCTTTAGGATTCCCTTATATAATGAGTGCCTATATTAGGCTGACTGAATAGGACTGGGCACTTTATGTGACTATTTTAGGTAAATATGAAGGTTTATAGCTACATACGTATACTGTACATCATGACCAGATTCTAGTTGATGTTAGTATCTTAATATTTCAATCCCAAATTATATTATTTTTTATTTGGAAAATGTTCCCCTTTAAATTATAATTTATAAGTACCATATTATCAGAAACTCCCCCATAGCTCCAATCCCCTGAAAACGACAGCTGGTTTAGAAATCTCTTCTACATAAATATCACACTCTTGATGAAATCGACAGTCTTTTCATGAAAAAAAAAATTAAAATATATGCTAAAATTAGAAAATGCAAAAGACTGTCTAATTTTCAATTTCAGAAAAGTGCAGCTTGAAATAAGGCAAAAAAAGAAAAATTATGTCTACTTATATTTAGGACGTGCTTTTTCTTTTACATTATCACCATAACTTAGTAGAATTCTGCAATAACACCAAAAAGTTGAATAAAAACAACATTGATCTACATGCCAAGATCTTAAGAACGGATCGCTATGTATAAGCCACCTATTGCCTTCTCTGCAATATAATCCACTCATGAGCGAATACGTATCTTTAAAAGTTCCAGTGTGTGCATCCACCATAATGTAAAAAGAAGGATTAGTCTTCTAGAAAACATTCTTTTTTTTTGGCCTTCTCCCACCTTGAAATCCCCTCTAACATTCCTCATACAGTTCAGAGCCAGTGCATGGACATAAATAGGACACTGTTCTGCAAAATGGATTGTTATTCATGCATCGTGTCCAAGATTGCCACAGCTGTGCTTTCCCATTTCCAATTTAGAATACTGCTCTGAACGGTATTCAGAAGGGCTAGGGCCACTCATGTTTTGATACAAAACGGTCCCTTCTAATTGATCTTAGTTATTGAAGTGGTACGATGAGGAACACAAGCTAAATAACTATTTTCATTCCAATGATGTATGTGTCGTTTTCTCTTTCTTGAGTTTCTAGCTGGCTTGTACATTTTTTTTCTTTAAAGGCAGTTGGGATTTTATAAGGTCAGGAAAAATGAAAAAACATACTTCTATCGCCGTGAAATTTCTTGCATGTTTTTACTGCGAAAAATATATCCTCTTTCTTCACTGGATTTCCCTAGAAAACAAGAAAACATGTGTATATATAAGTCCGTGTCATATCAACACCCACATTCACACCCCTATTAGATCTCACATGCCATAGAGGTGACCTTCCCCAACGTCAAGGACATCAATCCTGTTTCCAGGAATAAGTTTTTGGGGAAACAGGAGCTATAATTCAGCTGACAAGACCTCTGACGTCAACCAGACCTGGGCCTGAATCCCAGCCCTGCCCTGTACACACTGTGTCACCCAGACAACATTCTTCAGCTCTCAACTTCAGTCTGCTCATTTAGAAGATGGTCAGAATAGCCACCAGTGAAGCCGTTTTCATTGCTACATTTATTCAGCACATTCTAACTGCCCAGTAAATGTTAGTCACCTTCCCTTTCCTTTTCCCAGCTGGTGAAGATTTTGACAAAGGGAGAGAACCGGGGGCTGCGTTCCTGTACAATAGGAGCTAACTCCCTCTTGCGGGGCTGATCTCACTTTGATGTTGAAAGTATTTTTATGGCTCCTTTATTGTCTACCCAAGTCTAAGCTACAGCAACATTCTATCTTCTGCCAAAGGGACAATTACTTCAAACACTTGGGTGCAAGGAAGGAGGGGCAATTACGGAGCCCTGAGCCAGCCCAGCCCCAGCTGACCACTCAGATGAAAGGGACACACGGGGAGACTGTGGACAGCCTACACTCAAGGCCACGGAAAGCTTCGTGGGGTGTTCTGAGCCCTTTATCAAACGTTTTAGGCCTTTAATAATATTCAATCATGACTCAAACATCATCTGGGGCCAGTTTATGGTGACATTTAAACACAGCTTTGTCATATTACTCAAGACACTAGGAGGTTGACCCCACGAGACTGCCCAAAAGAGCATTAAAGAACAAGCAAGCATCATGTCTAGAAAGACAGGATTTCCCCCTCAGGAACTGAACAAACATTACAGATTCTCTACCATTACTGCAATGTGTGCGTGTGTGTGCACATGCGTACACCTGTGTGTGTATACATATATTCATTTTTGAATATGCCACACACAGACTTCTGTGTGACTGCCTTCAGAAGAACAGACAACATTTGAGGGTGATGAATATGTGTTCTCTTCTGAGGAAGAACTGTTAATGTAGTGAATTTCAGGGGTCTTCAGGCTCATCCTGGGAACTGGACCTAGGATACACTGAAACAAGTAAGATCATTCTGAAAGTTCTGCTGGACAGTAGCAGATGAGATCAAATCAAGGTCTCCAGCTAAGAGGAGATGGGCTTGGGGAGAAGGCTTAGGTGTAGCAGGAAATGTCTGAAATGACCCTTCTAGGAAATGGAATAGATCTTCCAGTAGACACATGCTGAATCATCAACAAGGGAAATGACTCCAGGCACACTGACTCCCTGCGGCAGGCAGTTCTGCATGGAGCCTCGGGAGTGAGTCGGTGCCCTAAGGATCCTCACTGCCCCTCCCGCGGACTCACTGTGTGACCCTGAACAAGTACTTCTCAGTCCTCTCTCTTCTCATGTGTCAACTAGGACAACAACAGTGCTCACCTGATAGGGCAGTTACTAGTAAGAAGTATGGTATCTACTTCTTACCTGGCACATAAGTAGAAACTCAAAGTCCTAGGACGATATTATGCACAGCATATAGATTCTCCTTGGATATGTGAGGAAGTCTTTCTTCTATACTCACGCAAAGTGGTAGAAAAGACTGGAATGTGGTAGCACAGTAGGAGTCCACAGCCTCTGTACAAAACTCGGGCACTGGGGTGAGCGGAGGCCCGTTGCCTTTGTCCCAGATGTAGAGAGCAATCTGTCGGGACAGGAGCCCGCAACAAATGAAAGAACTTGGCCAACACCGCGAGTGTAAGAAGGTACAAAATATGTCAAGGAAAAGCAGACCATGTCTTCTAGAGAGCGCTAAGACTGAACCGAATCAATTTGACGATATTCAACAGATTTTTTTTTTTACATATAAAAATAGTAATTTCATGTGGCTCCATCTAATCTTTTATTAACAAGAATCCATATTCTTGTTCATATTCTGAACACCAAATAATTCCAAAGCTGTTATAAGCAATTTCAGGGAAGCGATTTTAGGGTTTCTAAAACATCACAGTAGAAGATAAAAGAAATTATTACCATGAGGCTGGTTTTCTGCAGTACGGTAATTACACACCTTGACTAACAGCCTTGCTGGAAACATCTAAAACTGTTGGATAAAATATCTTTAAAATAATTTTAAATGGATTGCTAAATTTCCATAGTAGTATGGAACTTGTGAGGACAAAACCGCAAAAGGAAGAGCCTGGGGAAAATGGCATCGAGGGTAGTTTCCCTCAGTCGGCAGATGGTGAACTGTAGTGATGCTGAGTTTCTGACAGGAGTTAAGAAAATAAAGCCCAAGACTCACCCAAGGTGGAGAGTGTTTAAGAGCAAACCCCACATAAATCTGGGATGCTGGAGCTAGATGGAGGGGGAAAATATCATCTCCAAATCTCCTCTGAGATTTTTAATCAAAACCCAGGCCTCCCTCATGTGTGCCACTAATGTGGTCCAAAACACTTCAAACAGTTATTTTAAAATGGTCCCACGTTAGTATAATCCTGTAGCAGTAAGAAAAACAAATGCAAATCCTTCCACCTTAATGTAGGACTCAGAAGATTCGCACAGATACAGTTTGAAGCAAGACTACTCAGAGAAAAATCACAAAAAGTACAGGGACATGAGCTGATCACCAAGAACCAGCAGACACAACATCATCAGACCCAAAAGACTCCAGGTCTTGGAATTATCAAACACAGGTTATAAAATTACTATGTTTAATACATTTTCATAAAGAGAAAACATTCAAACATTAGCAAATTTTTAAAAATTATATAAAATAAGCAAATTTGAAAAGAAAGCGCTAAACTTCTAAAAATGAAAAACAATAAAGAAAAATTTAATGATTAGGATAAGCAGAGTATTAGACACCGGTGAATAAAAAAATCAGGGAATTAAAAGGTGAAAGTTCCCAAATTATCTGAAATGTAGCACAGCAGAAACAGAGATGGGAAAAGTAAAAGAAAAATTCAGAGTGCTGGCACACAGCTACACATCCAGGAGGAGATAACAGAAAGAATGGGGGTGAGAACATGCTTGAAAAAAGAATGGCTGAGAATTTCCAAAAATTACATAACAATCCTATTATAGAAAGGGTCAATGAATCCCATGTAGGATGTAAAAAAGAAAAAAAATGTCAGCACCTAGACATCTCATAGCGAAACCGCAGAATATCAAAGACAAATAGTCTTAAAGGCAGGCAGAGAGAAAGATTACCTACAAAGAAGCCACATGAGACTGGTGCTGATTTCCCAACACCACAGCAATAATAGAAACCAGACAGTGTAGTAAAGCCACAGTGATGACAGAAAATGATGGACAACCCAGAACTGTAAATACAAGGTAACTATGTTTAAAGAACAAAGTCAATACAAATTTTTTAAAGGGAAAAAAATTGAGAATGTACCACCCCACTGAAGGAAACGCTAAAGGATGTGCCTCAGAAGAAAAAAAATGATCCCACCAGGGTGCAGCCACCCTGGAAAACAGTATGGAGGCCCCTCAAAAAGTTAAAAACAGAGCTACCCTACAACCCAGCAGTAGCAATACTAGGTATTTATCCAAAGGATACAAATATAGTGATTCAAAGGGCCACCTGCACCCCAAGGTTTATAGCAGCAATGTCCACAATAGTCAAACTCTGGAAAGAGCCCAAATGTCTATCAAAAGATGAGTGGATAAAGATGATGTGGTATATATACACAATGGAATACTACTCAGCCATCAAAAGGAAGGAACTCTTACCATTTGCAGTGACGTGGCTGGAACTAGAGAGCATTACGCTAAGAGGAAATAGGTCAGTCAGAGAAAGACAATTATCATATGATTTCACTCAAATGTGGAATTTAAGAAATAAAACACAAACACAGGGGAAGGGAAGAAAAAATAAAAGAAGACTAAATCAGAGAGGGAGACAAACCATAAGACACTCTGAACTCTAGGAAACAAACTCAGGGCTGCTGGAGGGGAGGTGGGTGGGGGATGGGTAACTAGGTGACAGGTATTAAGGAGGGCACCGATGGAATGAGCACTGGGTGTGATATGCAATTGATGAATCACTGAATATTACCTCTGAAACTAATAATACACTATATGTTAATTAATTGAATTTAAATTTTAAAAATGTCAAAAAAAAATGATCCCACCTGGCAGGTCTTTGAAGTAAGATGGGATACTGAACAAAGGCACTGGCAAATACATGGTGAAGCTAATACAAATACGAATTGCATAAAATAAAGATAATATTTAAGTTGCGGGGTTTCGGAAAAGAACAAAAGTACTAAATAACAAAGAGCATTTAAATTGGTAAGGGGAGGGGTGCCTGGGTGGCTTAGCAATTGAGCATCTATCTTCAGCTCAGATCACAATCCCAGAGTCCCTGAATGGAGTCCCAGGATCAAGTACCACATGGGGAAATCCCCACTCAGCAGGGAGTCTTCTTCTCCCTCTGACCCTCCCACTTATTGTGGTTTCTCTCTAGTGCTCGCTCTTTCAAATAAATAGAGAAAATCTTTTAAAAAAAAAATTGGGGAGGGAATAATCAGAGTTCAATTATTCTAAGTCCCTTGAATTTAGGCCATGAATTACTTAGCCTTTGTTAGGTTAAGAATGCGTGTTAAAATATTTAAAAATAACCAGTAAGGTACAGAAATGAAGACCGAATTTCCAAAACAGCAGAGGAGGAAAAAATGGAAAAAGAAAGAACAAAAAACAATCTATATAGAAGGTAAGGAAGGGTTTAAAAGAGCCAGAGAGAAAATGAGGAGAAGGATAAAATAAAGTGTGAGAAATCAGTTCAAATATAAAGGTAATCATGTTCAAAGTAAGTGTAAATTTGCTACCTGGTTTCAAGACAAAGACAGACAAACTGGGAGGAAAAGAAGACATGTCCTCTCTGAGAGAAGCACATCTAAAAGAGGACACAAAGGGGCTGCAAGAAAAAGATGAGAGACAATTAAAAAGCAAACCTGAGAAGAAAGCTGGTATAGAAACAGTCACAGCAACAAAACACATGTTAGGGCAAAGAGCATGACAAGAAATAAAGATGAATTCATAAGAAGACTTAAGGATTCTAAACTTGCACGCAATTAATTAACATAGTCTCAAAGGGAAAAAAGCAAGAGTTGGCAGTTACGAGAGGAGATATTATCAAATGCACCATTATTATGGAAGATTTTCCATTCCTCTCTTAATAAATGATAGATCAAGCAGACAAAAGTAGAAGGATGGGAGGGAGGAGGGAAGGAAAGAAAGAAGGGAGGAAGGAAAATTAATTTATTATATTAAATCTATTTCTTCCTTAATCTCATAAAGAGAAAACTATACCCCCCCAAATTATAGCATATACATCTTTTCCTCCATTTATGAAAAGTAAACATAAACCAGGCCACAAAATAAGCCTAAAAATATTTCTAACACTTGTTATATAGACCACACTAATGCTAAGCTAGAAA
This sequence comes from Meles meles, assembly GCF_922984935.1. NCBI lineage: Eukaryota > Metazoa > Chordata > Mammalia > Carnivora > Mustelidae > Meles > Meles meles. The sequence continues at coordinate 13,197,329 of NC_060079.1, read as the reverse complement.
TCAGTATTACAACACAGTAACACACATAAACATACTGGCTCGCAATGAAAAATGTATTTTTTAAAATGGGTCACAGTAAAAAAAAAAAAAAAGTTTAAAAGTCTCTGCCCTAGAGAAATCCCTGCCCAGGCTCATCATGACACACATCCACAAAACGCAGAGAAGCAATGAGTGTAACAGGAAAACGCAGAGCGGTGCAGAAGCCCGCCACCGGAGCCCGGGTAAGCTAACTGCTCCGGTCTCCGGAGAGACTCCTGCTTGGAGTGGAAAAAAGTTCATCAGAACTGCCGACATACCCACGTGGATGAGTTTCAAGTCAGAACAATACCCGTGGTACACTTTTTTTTTTATCTGAAGTCCCAAAAGGGTGAAAAACTGCATACTGTCTTATTCGGTGGCACAGTCACATGCTGTGGAAGAGGAAGAAAAGGAAGAGAGAATCCAAGAAAGCGTTTACTAGAAAGAATAAAAGGGACGCAGGAATGTCACAGTCAGGGAGCTTCAAAGTGACTGGTGATGTTCTGGCTCTTAAACCAGGTGGAGATTACATAGAGATTTTGACCTATCCTCATACTTTCCACATACATTAGAAATAGTTTTTGTAGGTATTTAGTGATTAATAGATTCCTGAACCTGGTATCTATACCAAAGTTAACTCTTCATTAAAAATATCTAAGTAGACCTGCGCTTTCAATTAGTCATTCTTTCCTTTCTATGGAACGGAAGAACAGTTTTTTTACATGTATATTTCTCCACCAATAAGCTTTTTCATCACATGCCATCAGCCAGGAAGGTAAAGCATTGTGCGTGCCCTTTTCACTCCTGGCATGCTGACAGCACTCCTGGTCTGAGTGACGTGTCAAGACTGACCCCACTGCCCTAAGATACAGGTTCCTGAAGAGTGAATGGTGACGATGTTCCAGGCAGTCCGATGTGCCTGTGAATGAAACCCACGAAGAAACTTTCTTAACAAGGATCCACCTAAAGATACAAACGTAGTGATACGAAGGGGCACGTGCACCCAAATGTTTATAGCAGCAATGTCCACAATAGCCAAACTATGGAAAGAGCCTAGATGTCCTTCAACAAATGAATGGATAAAGAAGATGTGGTATATATACACAATGGAATACTATGCAGCCATCAAAAGAAATGAAATCATGCCATTTGCGACGACGTGGATGGAACTAGAGGGTATTAGGCTGAGCGAAATAAGTCAATCGGAGAAAGACAATTATCATAAGATCTCCCTGATATGAGGAATTTGAGAGGCAAAGTTGGGGGTTTAGGGGATAGGGAAGGAAAAAATGAAACAAGATGGGATCGGGAGGGAGACAAACCATAAGAGTCTCTTAAGCTCACAAAACAAACTGAGGGCTGCCGGGGTTGGGGGGGGTGCGGTATGGAGAGGGTGGTTGGGTTATAGACATTGGGGAGGGTATGTGCTATGGTGAGTGCTATGAAGTGTGTGAGCCTGATGATTCACAGACCTGTATACCTGGGGCAAATAATACATTATATGTTAATTAAAAAAAAATAACAATGATCCAGGAATGATTAAAGCCTCCAGGATGATTGGTCACTAAATGTCCACTAAATGCCCAGGGATGCTGAGGTTCCAATTAGCATGCCATGCACAGCTGCCTGCTTGGGACCAACTGGCTCAGTTCTGCCCCAGAGGGCCAAGGACAGAGACATGACCATGGCACTGTACGGCCAAAGTACCAAATAAGAGCAAAGGTGCTTTGATGACAGTTTTGCGTGTTTTTAGAAATCCACCCTTGCACCCATCCACCTAGCTTTAAAAAAAAAAAAAAAAAATCAAAAATCACAGAGGAGAATCAAGAATCTTTTTCACTGCTCCTTCTCCACCTACATGATAAAAATGCGCTTTACAGAGAAAGACCTAATTTGCAGAAGAGAAGAGAAGAAGATATAGAAGCATTGGGTGGGGAGGGGTATGCTGTCAGGGAATAAAAAACACCGTTTATATTAAAACACATGAAGTCTTAATTACTGAGACTTCTAGCAAAGAAACAATGACGTACCTCATGTTTTAAATCTATCGTAAAGTCGGACTTCAGGGATTCACTCTTTAACCTCTTGGTAAGCCTAGAAAATAGATACATTTTGAGGTTTTCTTTTTTATTAATCAGAGGAAGCATCAAACAAGAATAACACATTGAGACTTTCCAATGTTTGAAAACAGATTACAAGCACACATTTTAAGATAAAATTAAGAGTTTCACATTTCCTTGAGGCAAAGCACTGTGAAAATGGAATTATTTGTTGAGTAGGAAATGAATGCAAGCCTTTTTTGCAAATGCAGCATTCATTGTTTCAACATCTGGCAAATACACTAAAGTACAATAGAGAAAATTAAATGTCTTGTGTAAAACAAAGCCACAAAGCTTGTTGACTCCTGGTAAGTGTGTTGACTCCTGACACAGAAAGAAGACAGAAAAGAAAAGGAAAAAAAGCTTGCATGATAGAGAAACAAAAGTTGCTACTTTTCAGTCTCCTGCTTTTAATAATCCAAATGAACTCCACCTTGTGAAGTTTTTAGGGGAAGAGAGCATATGGTTTCCGGAAAGAAAAAAAAAATTTCAAGTCCTTTTCTTAAGGAAATCTTCAGTGGCTCCTTTCAGTGCAGATGAGAGCCCCCTCGTTCCCTTCTACTGTCTCCAAGCTTCTCCACACTTGCCAACGACACCCACAGCATACACCTGCCAGCTGTTTTCTCTAGCTCTACCTCTGCCTAGCACACCCATACCCAACCTTCACCTGGCAAAACTTTCTTCAAGGTCCAACTCAAGGGCACCTTTTCTGTGGAACTTTCCCAGACTTGCCCACCAGCGTAGATGGAAATCCTTTGCTCCCGGAATAGGAAGCAAGCTCTGTTAACCTTATCACACATGTCCCATCCTGTTGTACATCCGTCCCTCTCTCTGCTACAGCTTCTTTATATCACCAGCACGGCCCACTGTGCCTGGCCACAAGGAGCACTCAGGAAGCTGCCTGAATGAATGGCAGCAAGATATTCTTTGGTTCCAAGATGCGTGAGGTAGAATTACACTTTTACCCAGACTGCTGAAATACCATATGGTTCTCTGTCACAGGGCTAGAGACTAGACCGTCGGTTTCGATTACAAACCCCCTAATGTGTATTTTAACTACAAAGACACAACAATACTGATTTCAAAAGGAAAAGTAAAAAGTTTCAAAACTCTTTACTGAGTTTTTGGCCTAGTTGAGCCACAAAGATTTCTTTTTTTTTTAATGTTTATTTATTTTAGGGAGAGACGGCACAAGCAGGAGACACAGAGAGAGAGAGAGAGAATCTCAGGCAGACTCCACACTGAGCATGGAGTCTGAAGTGGGGCTCAATCCCAGGACCCCGAGATCATGACCTGAGCCGAAACCAAGATCCAAATGCTTAAATGACTATACCATCCAGGTGCCCCAACATTTCCTTAAAAATTTACCTTTAATTAGAGGAAAGAAAGAAGGACACACGTTATAATTTATGTTTAGTATTAAAGCATTTGTCTTGGGGTAAATACTAGTATGGCTTGGTGGCAGGTAACTCCAAACAGGTCACATAATCTAAAATAATCTCGGTCACATTCCTACTCAATACCTGCCCTCAGATTTGTCGGTAGGAGTGGATGAGGATACACAAAGATACACACATGTTCTCGGTCACACTGCCAATATATAGTAACAGAAAAAAACCTGCCCTGGCATGAATTCTCATCCAGGCTGCAGTCTGCTCAGTTAGAGCTAGTTTTTATAAAAAAACAATTATCACGGTAACTTTGGAATCTGGACTCATGCCAAGGGCCTTCGAAATCCAGTCAGACCACATTCAGACTCCAAAGACAGAAAAAGTCGTATCTGGGCTTCCTGCCACAGGCAAGGGACACACAGCTGGGATGGGAACGTAATAGCAAGTGACATCCACTGTTAGATGGCTATGTATCACAGGTCCCTTCTTCCTAGACAATAAAACACCTCTGACCTAAGTTTCTCATACAACTCTTGAAAATTTATATTTGGGGGAAACCTCAGATGGACAAAACAGAAGAACACTGAATTTCTTTAAGGTGGACAATGACAATTTGAGGACATACAGATATACCCTGGAATTTTTAAGTGGCTATTTCTAGCAGCTCATGCTGTCTACCATAACCTTAAGTGATGGTTACCTACACATCACGAAGGTCGCAATAAATCAGCCTCACTGTCACCCAGAGCCCAACCCAGCCACCTTACAAATGTGTTTCTAGTTCTAAAAGTGTGCAGGGCATTCACCTAATTCAAAAGGCAAGTCCCAAAAGTAGAAACTAGGTTTCACTTTTCTGTACAACAAGACAGTGCAAGAGTTTTCCAAATGTGAATTTCAGTAAGCAACAATGCCAAAAACAAACAAACCACAAAAACCAATTAAGTTCAGAAATTCCAATTACTTAAAGTATTTCCTCATTAAATATTCAGTTCCTGGCAAATATGACATTTGATATTCAGCTTTCCTATTTTTAGAATGCTAAGTCATGTCCCAATAACACAGCTCTAAAGACACAACAAGTAAGACTGGAAACTTGCAACAGTAGGGGGCCCCATCACCTCTATATTAGGAGAAGTTCCTAGCTGACTTTAACAGTCCCATCTGTGAGCTAGTCAGAGGAGCAAAATATTGGAGGAAATCTAGGTAAGTTTTACTGGTGGAAAAACAAAAGAATAAACCGGTAACATCAATCTTTTTGAAGATATCATGTTATTGGAAATTCCTCCAAAAATGCAAGTATGTTCTTTTATTGACACTATTGTTAGAAGATCACAAAGATGGATCACCAGGAAATGTTAGGTTGTGTTAATTCAAAACTCACTTATGTGGGATTGCTAGGGAAAATAATGTTTTTGGTAGGAAATGGTCTTAAAAAGTGTGTGTTGTTTAATGTTTTTAAGTAACTAGTTCTCCTGATGACCTGACCAGGAGAAATACTTAAGTAACTGTAAACAGTTGCCCTACCTACCCAGTGGGCCATGAAATTAAGGAAAGGAGGCAAAAGGAATCATCACTCCTGTAGGGGGCTCTGTAGACCTCCTACACAATACAGAACTTCCCCTTCCTTCTTTCTCAGAGACATCTAATTACTGAGCCCAATAAATGAGCTGCAGGGTCAGAATTAGTTTAATCCCAACCAAAGCACTGAAATTCCCTGCAATCATTAATGGTCAGAAGTTGACCCAACCTACTTCAATTAGATGATGTCCATCCAACTGCAGACTGAAGGTAAGCACTTATATTCCAACAGTTGGAGAGGTTCTCCACTGCTGAACATGAACGAACAAAAGCAAGTAGAGCTTCTGGCTTTGAATCACAAGAGGAACCAGATTTAAGATGAGCTGCAGCTGTATGTGGTTTCAGGAGGCTGTGTACTATGCATGAGAGAGAAGGAGAACCAGCATCCTCAATAACAGGGCTGAACTCCTACATTAACCAACACAGACCTCACCTTCCAATTACAGTTATAATATTTCCTTAATCTGACATGCTAACTCATATAGTCTCTAATAACAGTAGGAAATAGCACATTAGCTTTAGAACTGGGAAAAACCAACTGGGAAGATCAAATTTTGCAGCCAGTGGGGCTAAGTGATACTTTATGCTGGTGATAATACCAGTTTCTTGAAGAATATATAGAATCTCCCATTTTTAAATAGCTCTTGGCCATAACAGAGTTGCTATGCTAAATGGGTTACATTATTTTGTTTGATTACTTGTGTTCACCACAAGAAAAAGGATCTGCACTGCAACTTTTAAGTGGCTTACGGTATCAGGTCACCAGAATTTTGAATTTGGTACTCTGATAGACCCTCCATTTTCACTCTGTTTTGTTTTTGCTGGCAGGGGAAGGGTAGGAGCGGCACAGAGAAGACCACAGATAGTAATCAACTACAAACATCGTGCAGCTTGTTGGCAACCATTCAGTGTTAGGGAAGCAAAGGACACTGAATGCAGAAGGTCAGCTTGTGCCTTATCCCTCTATTTATGGGGCAACTGTTGGAAATTTTTGGAACGTGTACAAAAGATTAGTCTTTTGGCCCCAATTCCCTTATGGAGTCCCTTACATACCCTACTGCAGGAACATGAGGCCCTCAGTCATCTCCCACATCTCGGCAGAAAACATTGCTCGACCAGAGAGGGAGTAAATGGCACTTGTCAATAGGTGTTTCCAATGACTTCGTAAAGACTACAGAAGAGAATCAGGCACCAGTATGATGGCCATTACAGAAGGCCAAGTTATCCCTCACACAGCCCCCCCTTCAGATGAGTATCTTGGCTAGTGCGGAGCCTGCAGCCCCAGTTCACAAAGCCCCCCGCAGTTAGGTGCACGGTGAGCATGCGTTACAAACCAGAGCCATCAGAACCTGCCGGGGGGTGGGGGGGGCGGGTAGGAAAAGAATAAATGAAACAAGATGGGATTGGGAGGGAGACAAACCATAAGTGACTCTGAATCTCACAAAACAAACTGAGGGTTGCTCGGGGAGGGGGGTTAGGAGAGGGTGGTGGGGTTAGGGACATTGGGGAGGATATGTGCTATGGTGAGTGCTGTGAAGTGTGTAAACCTGGCGATTCACAGACCTGTACCCCTGGGGATAATAATACATTATATGTTTATAAAAAATTTTTAAAAATTAATAAAAAAAAAGTAAGTCGAAAGGAAAGCAATAATTAAGTTCTTATTACACCGAACTCAGTAAAAGGTGAATTGTCTCCAGCATCCAGGGACCTCCAAGGTCCTTGCTAGATGGGGATGGACAGAAGTGAAACTCTCTAAACTACAGGACTGGTCTCTGGGTGAGTGGCCTCCTGGATTGGGAGGGAAGGATGGAAAAGGGAGTTCTACTGGCTTCAGAGAGATGGTTATATTCCAGCTTGCTATACAGGGTCTTTGCAGGGTAGTGGGTTTCTCTTTAGCCTTGGGGGAAGAAGGTGGCATCTGTGCTCAAGAGTACTGCCCAGGACAAGTTACAGCTGTGCTTGGCCCTCTGTCAAAGGACCTGGGTCTCCAGGAAACAGAAGACAGACAGACTTAGGAAAAGCGTCTAACTCCCAACTCAGAGGAGCCATAGCCACTGGAACTTGTGTTCCAGTGTGTAGGGGAGTCAGTCCACATAATTCCAGGCTATGAAGCTAAGTACAGAGAGTGAGGACAGAGGGGAGGAAGGCTACCACCAGGTGAAGAATCTGAAAGGCACAGGGAAGAGCTCTGGGGCTGGGATGTGCCGTCCATAGCTATGGAGAGTCCAGACTGAACACAGGTAGCCAAACAGGGCCCAAACACCAGGCTGCTGGACACAGCGGCAAAAGAGTGTCCTGGGGGCTCACAGTCCCCAAGCTACAGCAAATCCAAACTTAATTCATTTGAGAGTAAAGATGACCCAGAACAGCTGAAGCAGAATTATCTTCTCCGCACTCCTGCTGAGAGCAGAGCCAGACAGTGCAGGGTAAGAAGGGAATGACAACTTTCTCTTCTCGTTCCCCTTCCCCTCCTACCCATCCCTTTCTGAGAACAGAGCAGGGAACATGTGTGGGCCCTCCTAGGCATGTCTGGCACAGGCTGGGGGCAGGGTATCTTTGCCCAGTATTCTCAGGACTGGTCATGGGTCACACATTTGAGTTGGAGATAACAGAATCCACTCTGGCCAGTTTAAGCACAAAGGACACTTATTAGTGCATACAGATGGCTCACGGAATGACTGGAAAGTCTGAATAAAGAGACTACAGGCTGAGATTCCAAGAACAACCTCCAACTGACACTACAGAGATGGGTTGCCGAGCAGCTATGGCCTCCGTCACCGTCAGGAAGCTACTGTCTCAGCTGCCAGCCTTCAAATGACCCCTCCTCTATCATGACCTCCCAAGCCAAACGGACCACAATGCACGGTCTCACTGTCTCCATCTCCGCAGGACTCCATTCCCAAAACAGATTTTACACAGTGCATCAACCTAATGGAGCCCACCTCACGGAGCTGCTGTCTAGTAGGAAGGAAGGCGATATAACACGGAGGTGGTGGTGTGGACCCTTTCTGGCTTCTCCATTGGGAAGGAGGGTCTTACACTGTAAAAACCTTCAAATGTCAAAAAGTGTTGGCCAGCCACGAAAACAAGGTACTACTATCTGGTCTAAAAAGCTTTCCAAGACTCAAAACCCTAGAAACAGCACACCTAGTGTGAGAAAAAACAACACCCTTGCATCTTTGAAGATACAAGGTGCACAACTGCTTTATCAACTTTCCATTCCCTAAAGAACAAAAACACATCAAAATTAATCTGAGGCACTTGAATTAAGAGCCTGTCAACAATCCTATTTCTCCTGAGTTACAACTTAATTATCTTTAGTTTTCACATTGAAAAAAGCATTACTGCAACTGCACACACAAACAGCTATAGGTACAGATGAGCACAGCTCGAGTGACTGTCCCTGCTGCCTGGCCCGTGTGAACGTGTGTACCCATGTACATAATTTGTCATCAACTCCCACCCCACTCCCACTCTCTGGGCACGTCACAGACCTGATTTCTTACTGACAATCAAAGTCATACCCATAGTTAACCAGATCCATGAAAACAGTAATAACACTGTGGATGCAGCATTCTCAGAGCACTTATGTGCCTTCCCTTAGGCTTACAATTTGTTATTCACCTTATTTTGCAGTTGAGGAAGAGGAAATAGAGAACAGATGAGTAATCAGTCTGAGGGGACAAGCACGTGACAGAGCAGAAGCAAGCCCCTCAAGTACTGGCATGTTCCAGGTCTTCCCACCCCATCACACACTGCCTCCAGTGCACAACTCACCTGAGATCAGTTACGGTACTCAGTGAAGTAAATGGTGATCTGAGCGCACACACACACACACATGCAGACACACACAAAGTCTAATAAATTCTTACTTGTTTACAAGTGGAATACTAAGGGCCCAGCCAGCAGCAAAGTCTGGATATTTAAAAATCGTAGGATTTTCAGAAAAGGCATAATGGTGAATTATTGTAGATTCTTCATCATGTAATGCTTTTCCTAAAAACCATTCCTGTTAAATAAAAATATAAAACATCATTTTCTTATAAAGAAGATGTAGTGTATATATACATATGTGTATGTGTATACATATATACATACATACATACAATGAAATATTACACAGCCATCAAAAAAGAATAAAATCTTACCATTTGCAACGACATAGATGGAACTAGAGGATATTATGCTAAGCAAAATAAATTAGAGAAAGACAATTATATGATCTCACTCATATGAGGAATCTGGATCAAAGGGGAAGGAAGAGAAAAATAAAATACGACAAAATCAGAGAAGGAGACAAACCACAAGTGACTCTTAATTATAGGAAACAAACTGAGGGTTTCTGGAGGGGAGAGGTTGGGGGAAAGAGTAACTGAGTGATGGGCATTAAGGAGGGCACGTGATGTGATGAGCACTGGGTGTTATAGAATACTAATGAATCACTGAACACTACCTCTGAAATTAATAACATACTATGTATTAATTAATTGAATTTAAATAAAGTAAAATGTATTTCAAATGTACATCCAAAAACTAAAAAATTAAAAATAAATAAAATGTCCTTTTCTTAAAAAGCCATTTCACATAAGACCCAAAACAAAGTCATATCACTAATTCTAGTTAATTAAGTATTCTGGGTGATACAGAATTAGCATAGATTATTATTTTCTAAAGAATTTTAACAAAAACATAATTAATGTTCTATGATAATGAACACGGCATAATCTTCACAAAGACAGTAATTTAGTATATCAACAGGATGAACAAGATGTTAGTCATTATGCCATAAACATATAAAAGTGGTATTTTACAGAAAATTCTGTATCAAAATACTATTAAGGTAAAGAAAACAGTGTTTTGGGGCGCCTGGGTGGCTCAGTGGGTTAAGCCTCTGCCTTCGGCTCAGGTAATGATCTCAGGGTCCTGGGATGGAGCCCCGCATCGGGGTCTCTGTTCAGCCAGGAGCCTACTTCCCCTCTGCCTGCCTCCTGCCTACTTGTCAAATAAATAAATAAAATCTTAAAATAAATAAATAAAAATAAAGACAAGAAAACAGTGTTCCTTTATGCCCTACTGAGGTTTTCAAAGAAGAATCTAAAAAATTCCTTCCAGAATTAGTGCCTATTTTATTCATTTATTCATTCACTCGATTAACATTTATTATTATTATTATTATTATCATCATCAATTAACATTTGTCATTTTTTCCATACCAGGTGGGAACACAGCTTACATAATAGTGGGGAAACAGAAAATAAGTAAAGTAGGGTCAGATGGCGACTGCAGTGTAGTAGGATGAAAATAAAACAGAGCGCCTGGGGACTTCCCTGGAAAGAGAGAAAAACCTCTCATGAGCTAACAACTGAATTAAGAATAAGTAATACCAAGGGGCCAGCTATGCACAAATCTAGGGAAGAACAATCAAGACAGTTACTACCAAGTCCCATGGTGAGAACAAGCTTGATGCATTTGATGAAAAAGGAAGTCCAGTGTGCTAGAATATACCGGGTAGGGGGAAATGGTATGAAAGAAATGGTATGAAAGGCAGGAGACAGCTCAGGGTGGATTTCAGATGACAGCGGGAAGCAATGCAGACTTACTCCAAGTGTAGTCTAAGGCTTCCACTTCCAGCCACAACACATCTCCCACTGAGAACAAAAGTGAATGCTGGAGAAAATGCTTAAACCAAATAATTGAGGGCCTCAGAAAACAAAGACAGAGAGTAGATGAGGGCGAACATTCAAGAGAGAAGGGAAGCCTATTCACAGGAACCCTGTAGTCACCTTTTACCCCTCAAGGCTTTTGCCCATAACAGAGAATGGCACACAACAGAAAGCAGCCGCTGGAACCCTGCAGCCTTGCCGGACTAAGAAAGGGATTGGAGCTGGAGGCTGCCAAGAAGGTAGAGATTTAAGCAGATCCAGAAAAGTGAGCCCCAAATTCCGCATGTGATTTCCCTTCAACTCCTATGTTGAAAAAAAAAAAAAAGGAAGGAAGGAAGGAAGGAAGAAAAACAAGAAAAGAACCAAGAGCTAAGTGTAAAGTAGAAGTAAAGAGGTTAATTGCCGACCAAAGGCTCCAGCCGTGGTGCTGGGGAGCCCAAGGCCCAGGTGCAGGGTCTGCTGGAAGAAAGGGGTCTAGAAGGGCGGGCAGTCTGTAAACCAAACCAGGTGTACAAACCAGAAGAATTATAAATCCTCCTGTACATAGGGATATCATCCACAGCCTCTTTGATTTTTCACACAAAATATCTGGAATTTAGTGAAAAATTACCAGGCATGCCAAGAAACAGCACCAGAACAAAAACAAAGAGAAAAATGAGAAATAGAGATGCACAGATAAGTCAAATACTGCAGTTATCAAAAAAAAAATAAGTATTGTTCATATATTTAAGGAAATGGATGAAAAGATGAAGAATTTTACCAAAAAGCTAGAATAATAAACAGAAGTCAGATGGAAATTCTAAAACGGACCAATGCAATAATTGAAGTCAGGAATCCAAGAGGATATTAGACAAAAGAGAAGGGAGGATCAGCGACCTGGAAGGTAGTAAGTCAATAAAAAAATAGTTTGATGCACAAAAAAGAAAATAAAAGGAAGAAAATACAGAAAAGAGAATAAAAGCAATATGAGAAACAGTGAGAAAGTCCAAAACACACGAAATTGGAAGGCCAGAATAGGAAGAGAAAGAGAATGGAACTGAATCAATATTTGAAGAAACAGAGTCTTAGAATCTTCTGAAACTAACAAAAGTCATCAAGCCATAGATTCAAGAAGTCCTATAAACACCGGTGAAGTACTAAGGAAACCACACAGAGGCATATGTTGGTTGAAAAGACCAAAGTTAGAGAAAACCTTAAGAGTAGCTCGAGGGGAGATGGGTTAGGGTTAGGAACTAAAACATACAGTTGAATTTTCAATGGAAACAACAGGATGAAAAAGACAATGGAACAACATCTTTCCCGTGATAGAAGAAAATCACTGCCAACCTAAAATGCTGAATCTAGTGAAACTATCTGAACTGCAGTGGGAAATCAGTGGGAATTTCTGAACAGGTAAGTGATATGATCTGAATTACCAAGAGGCTAGGTTATTAGGATGGCAAGAGTAGAAAACAAGAGACCAGCAAGGAGACTCTAATAATTGTCAAGGCAAGATATGATGGTAGCCTAGACCAGAGTAGCAGTTTTAAACATGGAGAGAGGATGGAAGATAATGTATTTTGGAAGTAGTCTCAGTGGGATATGCCAACATAAGGTTGAGGGAAAAGGAGGAATCAGTCATGAGTCCTAGGTTGTTTTTTTTTTATGAGTCACTGAATAGACAATAATGCCATTTCTGGATGAGGAAGACTGAAGATGGGAGAGGTTTAAAAAGAGGCATTAAGAGGGGCGCCTGGGTAGCTCAGTGGGTTAAGGCCTCTGCCTTCAGCTCAGATCATGATCCCAGGGTCCTGGGATTGAGCCCCGCATCGGGCTCTCTGCCCAGTGGGGAGCCTTCTCCCCGCCCCCACCCGCCTGCCTCTCTGTCTACTTGTGATCTCTATCTGTCAAATAAATAAATAAAATCTTTTTTTTAAAAAAGGGCATTAAGGGGCGCCTGGGTGGCTCCGGTTAAGCCTCTGCCTTCGGCTCAGGTCATGATCCCAGGGTCCTGGGATTGAGCCCCGCATCGGGCTCTCTGCTCAGAAGGGATTCTGCTTCTTCCTCTCTCTCTGCCTGCCTCTCTGCCTACTTGTGATCTCCATCTGTCAAATAAATAAATAAAATCTTTAAAAAAAAGGGGGGGGGCATTAAGAGTTCAGTTTTGCATATGTTGAATTTGAGGTTCCAATTAGACAAGCAGGGGTATTCAGTAGGGAGTTACAGGAGCAGGGAGCACATGGCTCATTCCCTCGGTTCCTTCATACTCTGCTCAAAAGTGACCTGATACCCTATGTACAAGAGTAAGCCCACCCCCAATCTATCCCTTATCCCTCTCATTCTGCTTTCTTGTTCTCCATAGCTCTTACTACCACTGGCCACATTGTTTGCATTTTTGCTCCTTGCCTATCTCTCCTGCCACAAGAACACCCCACCCCTCGGCAGGGAAACCATCCATTTCGCTCACTGCTCTATCTTCTTAAGAAGACTTAACACGGAATAAGTGCTTACTACTTTTGTTAAATGAATAGAGCAAGCCCAAGAGAGCTTCAAATGGAAACCACCCTGTTAGAGAAACTAATTTTAATCAAGCACCCTAAATTCTAAATGTTTTGCACATTTTCTCCATTATCCGGCCATCCCCACCTCACTCCCTGCTCCAGAAAACAAAAGCGGGAGGGACACCATATTATGTCTTCTGCTTGTGGCTGTGTCCCAGATACCTCCCAAACACTTGGTTTTGGTCAATTCAGCAACAGATCTTAACTGAACATGTGTGGAACCCATTAACATAACTGTGTGCTTGGCCTTTGAAGCTGCGTCACGATTTTCTTGACATTTTATGGATATTTTAAATCATCACTGGGCAAGAGGGATAACTGTAAGGTATATGGTTTTGGCTTAAGATAGAAATTCAAGATCTCATAAAAAAAATCAATGACATAGGACTTTCTCAAACTGTTACACATTACTTGATATGAAAATCATCACATGTAACATACCACATCAATATAGCTTGTTTAAAGAAAATAAAATAATACTTCAGGAGATTTTCAGTACCTTTCTCACTAATCTTTCACTGTTAGAATTTCCTGCTGCAAACACAATTTTATGCAAAACATGTTTCTGTGTTTTAACTTCTAATGGCAGTGTCTGGCTATGATCAAGTGAATAAGATTGTTACCATATAAACTAAGGGAGAAATTTATACAGAATCTGTGGAAAGAAGCACTCCCCCTTCCTTAACAATTTTCTTAATAGTTTCACAGTAAAGACAATTATAATAAAGATAAGCTGTAAAATAACAATTCAGACAATGTTCCATTAGTATCTTAGAATTACTCTTTACCAGAACCCGCGCTTCACATCTATTAAAAAAAAATCAAGACATTTCAGCAAATGCACACTCATATTAAAAGCATACAGTAGGAAAAAAAGACTCCAGCAAGATATGGAAACTTCTAGAACTCACCTAGAAAGGCAATTTTAAAAAGATTATTTTAATAAAATTTAAGTTTTCCATTTAAAATACTGTATAACAGTGTAAATTTACATAAGAATGACAGAAAGATACTGAAGGATAAAACATCAGAATAAAAAAAAACTGATGCTCTAACATAATACATAATTATTATTTTAATATAGTTTATTTGTAACACTATCAAAGCCAGTTTTGCTTTTTTCTAAAATTTCAAATGGTAGGGGAAAAAAGGCACACTGGTTTGAGCTAACTTGAACATTACATAATCTTTATATCCTAATGCTAGTTTCAAAAGAAATAAAGCATCCTAGATTTTTTTAAAAGGCTGAGTTCAGGAAGAGGAGAGGGGGAAAACCTCTCATTTTACCTCTATTCTGTACTTGCTTTTCATGAACTTGCTTTGAACTTTTAAATTTATCATTCCAATTTTCATTAAAAAGCACAGTGAGTCACCATCTTCTGCAAAGAATTAGAGTCACGGATAATGGAAAAATAATCTCCAGGTGAAATGAACACTAGGAGGAGATTAAAACTCCTACATTCTAAAAAGGATTTGGGAGTTTTTCTCAAGTCAAAAGGAAACGTAACAGCCTAACAGATGTTTTACACAAAACATGGTCAAAGTACATAGATGCTGGTTAGTATCATCTGAAAAGACGGGATAAGACACATCTATAATTCTTCTCTCCTTTGAAGGATTTTTCTTTTTAACCTAACAACCTTCTCATTCAATTATATCTGTATCTTTCCAGAAAGCAAAGGCATAAAGAGAAATCATAATGGACCCTTGCAGTTTTTAAAGAACATTGAAACCCACGGCTTTGTTAAGGTAACAGACTTTCCAGTGTTTGAGAATGATCACTGTTGCCCAACATTATTCTTACATCAGTAAATGAAGCAGGCACCCAGGAGCCACTTTTCCTTCTCCACGTTCTCATTAAATATGATTTAGTTCTGGAGTGGTACCAGAATAGGGGTGGGACAGGTGTCTAGTGGTACCTGAAAGGCCCCAATTTTCCTTATTCTAAGTTTAAAGGATTCCATATAGTGATCTGGGTATAACCTGGACTTCTCCAAGAGAAATGAATAGGCTGATTACTCTCGACTTATCTCCTAGGCATTCTCCTGAGACGGGACATAGCCCAGCAGGAAAGCAGACGTTGCAGAGTCAGTAACTGACATTACTGACAGTAACTGACATTAACCCATCAATCACAGATACTCACTGACCATGTATTAAGTGTTCAACACTCTGCTCAGTGCTAGGGACTTAGAAATAAACAAGATCCAACTGCTACATCATATCTGCCCAAAATAAAATAAAAAAATATGAAAGATAAGGATACAGAAAGTAGCAGTGGATTTTTTTTTTTTTTTTAGCATTAGATTTCTAACACGAGAAGCACCCCTTCTTATCTCCAGACCTTCCCAGATTTTATTCCTTCTGCTTAAAATACTCTCTCCTATTAACTCTTACTCATCCTACAGGACTCAGATTAAAGGTCACCTCCTGTCCTGACTCTTGGAGATTAGATCTGATGCCCTGCTCTGGGCTTCTGACAGTACCCTATATTTCCCTTACTCTAAGACCTCTCACTCTTCATTGCTTCCCAAATGGTCTGTTTTCTCCTGCCATTCTTTATCATCCATGTCTTCAAGATCCTCGTCTGTCTGTCCTAGCCCCTGCTATCATAGTCCTTAATGCACAGGTGGCAACCAAGAAATACTACTCATCTAAAATAATATGTGCTCATTGTTGACAAAGAGAAATAAGCAATTTAAACTTATTTCTTAACTCTGGGTTATAGCTTTTTAACTCTCTGAAACTGCTAACACATATAAATAGATTTTGTCCTTTAAAAATGGTTCACTATAAGTTCTATCCCTCCAAAAGCTATAAAAACTTCAAAAAGAATTATTTGAATGTTACTTCTAAATATTCAACTATTATTTCATTCTTTTTTATTTTAAATTAAGTGTTCTCATTAGTTTGGAAAACCTCTCAATTAAAATTAAATCTTCTTTTTTTTTTTTAAAGATTTTATTTATTTATTTGACAGAGAGAGAGAGATCACAAGTAGGCAGAGAGGCAGGCAGAGAGAGAGGAGGAAGCAGGCTCCCTGCGGAGCAGAGAGCCCGATGCGGGACTTGATCCCAGGACCCTGAGATCATGACCCGAGCCGAAGGCAGCGGCTCAATCCACTGAGCCACCCAGGCGCCCCTAAAATTAAATCTTCTTTTAAGCATTTCCCCCAGTTAGATAAATTCTGGTATTAAAATTGTATTCACCTTTGATGGGTCATATCTTCTGAGTGTTTCTAAGAGTTCTGGAATTTGTATTCTTGTCTCCTCTTCACAGAAGAAAATCCATGATGAATTTCTGCTATATGTTACAGAAAAACTGACAAAGAGAAATAGGTTATAGTAAACACTTCTATAAAATGAGTTTATAATAAGGTTTAAAACTAATAAGCAAGAAATGGATGAAAGACATATAAAATGGCTAGAAATCTAGATTTTTCCCCTACATTTTTCTTCAATGTATAATTTTAGCTTCTGGGAAAGCCAGATACTAATGGTTTATAAAATAGCTAGAGTTCTTAAAGTTACTTCTCTCCATAACACCACCAGTCCAGAAGGTAATATCCAAAGATATATATCAAATATGTTGACATATTAGCTTTCAAGAAAGCAACATATTTAAAAAACAGAAGCCATTCATGATTAAAAGAATCAAGAAATTTGGGTAATACAGTAGTCATAAGAAATAGAGTTCAAATTTACTTTCCTTATTGACTCTTAGTAAGAAAAGTAGGGAGCGTAGAAGTGGTCAGGTAAATTAAACATACTGTGGTAACAATGGAAGTATGGTCCATGCACCTTCCTGCTTAGACAGCTGATGAAGAAGAAGGACTCTGGGGAGATCCTAAAGAAACATTATCAAAGAGGAGAAATAAATAAAAACACAATATGATCCAATTAAAAAAAAAGACTCAATTTTTAAATGCAGGTATTTTCAGAAACCTGACATTTTACTCTCCTACCTACTCTCCTTTTTCTTCTCCTCAGGAGTTACCAGAAATGAGAGATAGTGGCTGAATCCACAAACCTCTTTATCACCCACGCATAGAAAAATGCTGAGGACTCCAAGAAGGGAGTCCTTCTTGGATGAAGGACTCCTCCAAGAAGCTGACCTGGAATTTGCAGATTTGCAAAGGTGACCAGAAGGGATGAGCACAGAAGCAGTCAAGGATGACACAAAGGCATAGAAATAGCTTTCACTATACATCCACAGGTAGCAGATGGAAAATAAAACACGTCAGCTAAACAAGAGGATGTATATAATATCCAATTTATCTCATGTAAAAAAAAAAATTCGAGTGCCCTTAAAAAACTAAAACACCATAGTAATGAACAGTTTGGGGTCTAAATACTAGAATTGTAACCCTTAGGTACTCAGACAATGATAGTAATAATAGACTCTGAAAATTTACAAGCATAGGAGGAACTAAGATTCAGAAACAAGACACACCTATGGTTAAATAAATATCCATACACATACACAGAGAAAGAGAGAGATTAATACATTTAAGGCTATGAATGTTAGCTTTGAAGTAAAGCACTATTCCATATATTCCACATTATTACAAGCTCTGAGTCAGATATAAAATAATATGCTTGAATACCACCCTCTCAACAAACTTTAGTATATTCTGTGTTTTATTTGCTTTCTTGGTAACTGTTGCAGACAAAACACATTAAGAATAAGTGTGTCAATATTCAAACTATTACTAAACTAATGTAGATTCCACACCTGCCTTTAAGTTCATATAAGTTCACTATTTCAGGAGAATGGTTTTCAATGTAAATCTTTGGAACTCACTATCAAATAAAGTCTCATTTCTTTATTTTATGTAGTATTTAACTTTCATGTACAAATAAGAAAAGCAAGGACAGTAATCAAAGGTTAAATCAGATGAGCAATATGACATGTCAGAGAGAAAAAACCAGCTGGATGGCTGAATTAACAGTTAGTTACTTAGTATACTCAATATAATTCTGGGCTTTCCTGCTGTTGATTATGAATTATGCAGTAATGTCCATTGACTTTTAAGAAATGGCTATATACAGGGGCGCCTGGGTGCCTCAGAGGGTTAAAGGCTCTGCCTTCGGCTCTGGTCATGATCCCAGAGTCCTGGGATTGAGTCCCACGTCGGGCTCTCTCCTTGGCGGGGAGGCTGCTTCCTCCTCTCTCTCTCTCTGCCTGCCTCTCTGCCTACTTGTGATCTCTCTCTGTCGAATAAATAAATAAAATCTTAAAAAAAAAAAAGAAATAGCTATATACATATGCTATATACATACATAGATACATGTATAATCATGAGGAATTATATAAGAATAAAAATCATGTGTGTGCTAGGATAAATGAGGCAGAAGAAAGAATTAGTGATATAGAAGACCAAATGACAGAGAATAAGGAAGCCGAGCAAAAGAGGGACAAACAGCTACTGGACCATGAGGGGAGAATTCGAGAGATAAGTGGCACCATAAGACGAAACAACATTAGAATAATTGGGATTCCAGAAGAAGAAGAAACAGAGAGGGGAGCAGAAGGTCTATTGGAGAGAAACATTGGAGAGAATTTCCCTAATATGGCAAAGGGAACAAGCATCAAAATCCAGGAGATGCAGAGAACCCCCCTCAAAGTCAACAAGAATAGGTCCACACCCCGTCACCTAACAGTAAAATTTACAAGTCTTAGTGACAAAGAGAAAATCCTGAAAGCAGCCCGAGAAAAGAAGTCTGTAACATACAATGGTAAAAATATTAGATTGGCGGCAGACTTATCCACAGAGACCTGGCAGGCCAGGAAGAGCTGGCATGATATATTCAGAGCACTCAACGAGAAAAACATGCAGCCAAGAATACTCTATCCAGCTAGGCTATCATTGAAAATAGAAGGAGAGATAAAAAGCTTCCAGGACAAACAAAAACTGAAAGAATTTGCAAACACCAAACCAGCTCTACAGGAAATATTGAAAGGGGTCCTCTAAGCAAAGAGAGAGCCTAAAAGTAGTAGATCAGAAAGGTACAGAGACAATATACAGTAACAGTCACCTTACAGGCTAATAATGGCACTAAATTCATATCTCTCAATAGTTACCCTGAATGTTAATGGGCTAAATGCCCCAATCAAAAGACACAGGGTATCAGAATGGATAAAAAAACAAAACCCATCAGTATGTTGCCTACAAGAAACTCATTTTAGACGCGAAGACACCTCCAGATTTAAAGTGAGGGGGTGGAAAACAATTTACCATGCTAATGGGCATCAGAAGAAAGCTGGGGTGGCAATCCTTATATCAATTAGATTTCAAGCCAAAGACTATAATAAGAGATGAGGAAGGACACTATATCCTACTCAAAGTGTCTGTCCAACAAGAGGATCTAACAATTTTAAATATCTATGCCCCTAACGTGGGAGCAGCCAACTATATCAACCAATTAATAACAAAATCAAAGAAACACATCAATAAGAATACAATAATAGTAGGGGACTTTAACACTCCCCTCACTGAAATGGACAGATCATCCAAGCAAAAGATCAACAAGGAAATAAAGGCCTTAAATGACACACTGGACCAGATGGACATCACAGATCTATTCAGAACATTTCATCCCAAAGCAACAGAATACACATTCTTCTCTAGTGCACATGGAACCTTCTCCAGAATAGATCACATCCTGGGTCACAAATCAGGTCTCAACCGCTATCAAAAGATTAGGATTATTCCCTGCATATTTTCAGACCACAATGCTCTGAAGCTAGAACTCAATCACAAGAGGAAAGCTGGAAAGAACCCAAATACATGGAGACTAAACAGCATCCTTCTAAAGAATGAATGGGTTAACCAGGAAATTAAAGAAGAATTGAAAAAATTCATGGAAACAAATGATAATGAAAACACAACAGTTCAAAATCTGTGAGACACAGCAAAGGCAGTCCTGAGAGGAAAATATATAGTGGTACAAGCCTTTCTCAAGAAACAAGAAAGGTCTCAAGTACACAACCTAACCCTACATGTAAAGGAGCTGGAGAAAGAACAAGAAAGAAACCCTAAACCCAGCAGGAGAAGAGAAATCATAAAGATCAGAGCAGAAATCAATGAAATAGAAACCAAAAAAAAACAATAGAACAAATCAATGAAACTAGGAGCTGGTTCTTTGAAAGAATCAATAAGATTGATAAACCCCTGGCCAGACTCATCAAAAAGAAAAGAGAAAGGACCCAAATCAATAAAATCATGAATGAAAGAGGAGCGATCACAACTAACACCAAAGAAATACAGACAATTATAAGAACATACTATGAGCAACTCTACGCCAACAAATTGGACAATCTGGAAGAAATGGATGCATTCCTAGAGACATATAAACTACCACAACTGAACCAGGAAGAAATAGAAAACCTGAACAGGCCCATAACCAGTAAGGAGATTGAAACAGTCATCAAAAATCTCCAAACAAACAAAAGCCCAGGGCCAGACGGCTTCCCAGGGGAATTCTACCAAACATTTAAAGAAGAACAAATTCCTATTCTCCTGAAACTGTTCCAAAAAATAGAAATGGAAGGAAAACTTCCAAACTCATTTTATGAGGCCAGCATCACCTTGATCCCAAAACCAGAAAAGGATCCCACCAAAAAAGAGAACTACAGACCAATATCCTTGATGAACACAGACGCAAAAATTCTCGCCAAAATACTAGCCAATAGGATTCAACAGTACATTAAAAGGATTATTCAGCACGATCAAGTGGGATTTATTCCAGGGCTGCAGGGTTGGTTCAACATCCGCAAATCAATCAATGTGATAGAACACATTAATAAAAGAAAGAACAAGAACCATATGATACTCTCAATAGATGCTGAAAAAGCATTTGACAAAGTACAGCATCCCTTCCTGATCAAAACTCTTCAAAGTGTGGGGATAGAGGGCACATACCTCAATATTATCAAAGCCATCTATGAAAAACCCACCGCAAATATCATTCTCAATGGAGAAAAACTGAAAGCTTTTCCGTTAAGGTCAGGAACACGGCAGGGATGTCCATTATCACCACTGCTATTCAACATAGTACTAGAAGTCCTAGCCTCAGCAATCAGACAACAAAAAGAAATTAAAGGCATCCAAATTGGTAAAGAAGAAGTCAAACTATCACTCTTCGCAGATGATATGATACTATATGTGGAAAACCCAAAAGACTCCACTCCAAAACTGCTAGAACTTGTCCAGGAATTCAGTAAAGTGTCAGGATATAAAATCAATGCACAGAAATCAGTTGCATTTCTGTACACCAACAACAAGACTGAAGAAAGAGAAATTAAGGAGTCAATCCCATTTACAATTGTACCCAAAACTATAAGATACCTAGGAATAAACCTAACCAAAGAGACTAAGAATCTATACACAGAAAATTATAAAGTACTCATGAAAGAAATTGAGGAAGACACAAAAAAATGGAAAAATGTTCCATGCTCCTGGATTGGAAGAATAAATATTGTGAAAATGTCTATGCTACCTAAAGCAATCTACACATTTAATGCAATCCCTATCAAAATACCATCCATTTTTTTCAAAGAAATGGAACAAATAATCCTAAAATTTATATGGAACCAGAAAAGACCTCGAATAGCCAAAGGAATATTGAAAAAGAAAGCCAAAGTTGGTGGCATCACAATTCCGGACTTCAAGCTCTATTACAAAGCTGTCATCATCAAGACAGCATGGTACTGGCACAAAAACAGACACATAGATCAGTGGAACAGAATAGAGAGCCCAGAAATAGACCCTCAACTCTATGGTCAACTAATCTTCGACAAAGCAGGAAAGAATGTCCAATGGAAAAAAGACAGCCTCTTCAGTAAATGGTGCTGGAAAAATTGGACAGCCACATGCAGAAAAATGAAATTGGACCACTTCCTTACACCACACACGAAAATAGACTCCAAATGGATGAAAGACCTCAATGTGAGAAAGGAATCCATCAAAATCCTTGAGGAGAACGCAGGCAGCAACCTCTTCGACCTCAGCCGCAGCAACATCTTCCTAGGAACAACGGCAAAGGCAAGGGAAGCAAGGGCAAAAATGAACTATTGGGATTTCATCAAGATCAAAAGCTTTTGCACAGCAAAGGAAACAGTTCACAAAACCAAAAGACAACTGACAGAATGGGAGAAGATATTTGCAAACGACATATCAGATAAAGGGCTAGTATCCAAAATCTATAAGGAACTTAGCAAACTCAACACCCAAAGAACAAACAATCCAATCAAGAAATGGGCAGAGGACATGAACAGACATTTCTGCAAAGAAGACATCCAGATGGCCAACAGACACATGAAAAAGTGCTCCACGTCACTCGGCATCAGGGAAATACAAATCAAAACCACAATGAGATATCACCTCACACCAGTCAGAATGGCTAAAATTAACAAGTCAGGAAATGACAGATGCTGGAGAGGATGTGGAGAAAGGGGAACCCTCCTCCACTGTTGGTGGGAATGCAAGCTGGTGCAACCACTCTGGAAAACAGCATGGAGGTTCCTCAAAATGTTGAAAATAGAACTACCCTATGACCCAGCAATTGCACTACTGGGTATTTACCCTAAAGATACAGACGTAGTGATCCGAAGGGGCACGTGTACCCGAATGTTTATAGCAGCAATGTCTACAATAGCCAAACTATGGAAAGAACCTAGATGTCCATCAACAGATGAATGGATAAAGAAGATGTGGTATATATACACAATGGAATACTATGCAGCCATCAAAAGAAATGAAATCATGCCATTTGCGACGACGTGGATGGAACTAGAGCGTATCATGCTTAGTGAAATAAGTCAATCGGAGAAAGACAACTATCATATGATCTCCCTGAAAAGAGGACATGGAGAAGCAACATGGGGGGGTAGGGGGATAGGAGAAGAATAAATGAAACAAGATGGGATTGGGAGGGAGACAAACCATAAATGACTCTTAATCTCACAAAACAAACTGGGGGTTGCTGGGGGGAGGTGGGATTGGGAGAGGGGGAGGGGGCTATGGACATTGGGGAGGGTAAGTGCTATCGTGAGTGCTGTGAAGTGTGTAAACCTGGCGATTCACAGACCTGTACCCCTGGGGATAAAAATACATTATATGTTTATTAAAAAAAAAAAAAATTTGGAAGGGGAGGCGAACCATAAGAGACTATGGACTCTGAAAAACAACCTGAGGGTTTTGAAGGGTCAGGGGTGGGAGGTTGGGGGAACAGGTGGTGGGTAATGGGGAGGGCACGTTTTGCATGGAGCACTGGGTGTTGTGCAAAAAGAATGAATACTGTTACGCTGAAAAAATAAATAAAATGGAAAAAAAAAGTACATAAAAAAAATTAACAAAAAAAAATCCTGTGTGAAGAAAACTAATAAATTAATAGTTGAATAAAACTTTGCTATATTTAAAAAAACTTTGCTATATTTTATATATATATATAATTATGGTATGCTAATATGACTAGCTAGAAAAGAAACAGCAAATACTTTAAAAGGTTTTATAAGAAAATAGGTAGGGGCTCCTGGGTGGTTCAGTCTGTTGAGCATCTGACTCTTGGATCTCAGCTCAGGTCTTGATCTCAGGGTTGTGAATTCGAGCCCTATAATGGGGTCCATGCTGGGTGCTAGGCATGGAGACTACTTAAAAAAAAAAAAAAAAAAGACTTATTATGTAGCAATTGAAAGTATAATAATGAAGACTTTGAAACCATGGAACTGTCTTTATGTTAAATGGAAAAATAGACAGGATTCCAAATATGTAAAACAAATTCATATATGAATAGAGACTGGAAAGGAACCAGGAAAATGAAAATATTTGTGTCAAGATGACCAAAGTATTACAACTATGTTTTAAAAATCCTTTAATGTAGTTAAAACATAGTTTAGTCTTAAAAGTTTCTTGAGGAAAAATGAATACACCTCAGAATTCTTACGTACTAGTCCTATCTTTCCTGGTTGCGGGAAATATATAAAGAATATCAACAGGTATCACAGGAGGCTGTGAGGGCACCTTCCTGGCAAGGATACAGAGACAGGCCCACAAATAGTCTGTCACGACAAAAGCAAAAAGGCAAAGTCTTAGCACAAAGGAGTAAAATTCTAGTCCAAAATAAACTCTATGGATTACTAGTAAAGTATAATTATCCCTATCCCCATTCCTTTTTGTTTACTAAATCATACACCTGGATTTCATATCTGCTTCAGTCAGTGAACATAAAACTGGCAACCAAGTTTCCTGTACCTACTTATCTCCAAATAAATACACTTCAAAAACTAGTGGGCTGTGTTGATAACTGCCTCCAAAGGCGTGTGAATACCTTGGTCTCAAAAATATGCCCACCTTGACTTTCAGAAACCTGATCTTAACTCTTGATTAACCCAAGGTCATTTCAATTATAAATAAATTTTCATCCATTAATCCTCAAAAAGGCCCAAGAGCTTTTATTCTTGTTTTTATATATATGCTATATATGTGTGTGTATTGATACCCATGTGTACATACATATATATACTGTGTGAACACACATGCACACATGCTCCTATGTATCAGCACCTCTAAGATACGACAACTTAAAAGGTCACAATAAAATTGTCTATCAAATGATTGTATCTCAGTTTTTACTACCCAGAATTGTAATAATTAATGCTTTTTCTATTTGTGTGTTATGAATAACACCACCACGAGATTTAGACCTCCTTTCAGCTGCCATAACCAGCTTACAGCACTTTTATATGCAATGTAATTATTTAATATGTAATTGAACAAATGACAGAGAGTTTTCAAGTGAAATATGAAAGGGAAAGAAAATAAGAAAATGTTGTATCAACAGTGCCATTTGGAATAAAACTACAGTAAAGGCACCCATGCATATAGAACTGTCTACTGTCAATCTAAATGATGCCTATTCATGCAACAATATTACTATTTCAAACCTAAAAAGTAAGGCTTTCTCAATAATGAGATAATGCCATAACAGAGGCAAGCATAAAAGGGCTAAAAATACAAAGGGTCTACTGTGGGCAAATGACAGAAAAAGGAAAGAAAATGAACAAGTTGAACAGTAACAGTTGACTTCTATGTCAACTCTATTTATCTCATTGAACCTGACTATCTTCACTTCCATCATCAGCATCTACTGGTCCCCTAACAAGCACTTCGAGGTCAGAAAGCCGATTCGACATGCAGTCAGTACTTCTTTGAACATATATCAAGTATACGTTCAAACTTAAAGCCACTAACAATTCTGAACAATCACCTTCAAAATTAACACTTTGGCCAAGGGGTTGATTCCACAGCTGAGTGTTCTAATGATGCTCTCTGCATGTGAATGGAGAGAGCCTATCATTATTTTTTTTTTTATTTTATGTATTTATTTGACAGACAGAGATCACAAGTAGGCAGAGAGACAGGCAGAGAGGGAGGGGGAAGCAGGCTCCCTGCTGGGCAGAGAGCCCAATGCAACTGGGGCTTGATCTCAGGACCCTGAGGTCATGACCTGAGCTGAAGGCAGAGGCTTAACCCACTGAGCCACCCAGGCACCCCAAGAGCCCATCATTATTGATATGGAAGGAAAATCATGAAAGTTTTATATCTAGAAATATAAATAGTACAAATGAAAGAGTCAACAGTTGAACACAGATGGAAACAGATTAATATTTTAAATACCACAAATAACTTTAATTATTAGGCAAATTTGGTTTTGGATCACTTGACTCTTTGTGCCTCTGTCTGGAAAGAATTCAACTAATCTAACTTCATGATGCTGGCCTTTTCCCTTCTTGATGGACTGTTTCCCAATACTTGTAACTTGTCCATAACTTTACTTCAAAGTGTGGTGGTACAGGAGTTTATGGTCTAATTCAGTCTCATCATGCAGACCAAGTACTAAATTTGAAAGCAAAAGCCAAGACATTTGTTCAGGATGGGGCAGTGGCTCTGAAAGACTGAATCCTGTTTTAAGAAAGTTTCCAGTTCAACTGCATTCCCAAATTCCAACTGTTACATATGTCTTAGCCATTGAACTGAGCGTTTAGACCAACACATGAATTATAATGAAAATAATCATCTGCTTATTATTATAATTTCTCGCATAAGAAGGAGGTATCTTATAAGGACGATGATAAAAATGTCTGATATGCTGTTTGGAACACATATCAGACAGATTTTCTAGTCTTTAAAAATCCAGTATTCATTTATGAACCAGAAGATTTCATGTGAAGCTATAATAACGTATATTCCAGGAACCTGAGCCTAATATAGATATATAGATATATAGATATATTTTCCAGATACCTGTCTTATCCCTATCTTCTCCTAATAAGAGAAAGCTATTACCTCATTATTTATAAAATTTATTTTTATTAACTATTTACTTTGAAATGCATTACTAAGTACATTTTTATAGCTCATATAAATCTGTTTTAACTAATCATTCATTCATTCATGAAAGGCAGCACAGCTCAGTGTTTAAGAATCTGATTTCTGGAGCCAAAGTACTTGCATCAGAATCCTCACTCTGGGGGCACCTGGGCGGCTCAGTCAATTAAGCGTCCAGCTCTTGGTTTTGGCTCAGGTCATGATCTCAGGTCCTGAGATCAAACCCTATGTCAGGCTTGGTACTCAGCGTGGAGTCTGCTTGTCCCTCTCCCTCTGCGCCTCCCCTGATCCTCCCCCCACCAACAATAAATAAAATCTTAAAAAAAAAAAAAAAAGGCAGCTGTGATTACTGCCCCAGTTTCCAGCTCTCTGTCTCTGCTCCAGACCCTGGTCCCATAGATCAGATGTCTCACTAGTTTCTGCAACCACACCTTTCTCAACATAAGCTCACCAGCTGGCTCGCAAAGTAGCTCACTTTCCTTGTATTCACCTCTTTCCCTAATAACCAGCAAGACTCACGATGACTGCCTCCATCAAGCGTCCGCACAGTTGCCTCAGGCAGGAGTCTGGCAAAGTCTATTTTTTTTTAATATTTTATTTATCTATTTGAGAGAGAGAGAGAGAGATCACAAGTAGGCAGAGAGGCAGGCAGAGAGAAAGGGGGAAGCAGGCTCCCTGCTGAGCAGAGAGCCTGATGCAGGTCTTGATCCCAGGTTCCTGAGATCATGACCTGAGCCGAAGGCAGAGGCTTAACCCACTGAGCCTCCCAGGCGCCCTAGCAAAGTCTACTATTGTTCAAGGCTCAGTTCAAATAGTGTCACAAAGCCTTCACTGACCTTTCCAGGCAGGGCTGGGTGCTTCCTTGCCTGTGTCCTTAGAGAGTGATGTCGCCGTGGCTTCACGCAGCAACGTGCAGTGTGCTGCCTACCAGAATGAGCTTGCTGGAGGGCGGGCACCGCCACTCAGCTGGAAGGGGCCAGCCTACTGGGCATCCCCCACCACTGGCACCTCGTCCCCAAGGAGCACTTTACATCCTCTGCACACCTGCATGTGCCGGTCCCCAATGTCACCTCTAGCCACTGGGTAGAGGCGTCACTACCAAACGAAGGAGCTCTAAAGCGATGGCTTCCGCGGGCCTCCAGCTCCAGGCACAGTCCTGTGTGGTAATGTCTGACTGTCCACACTGCAACACAAGCTGCCCCCCCCGAACCTGGAGAGATCCAACGTCTGGCCTCTGACGTTCTTACTGGGCCAAGCCCTAGCTTCTTCCAGACTCATCCGGGATAGAGTTCTCCAGGACAGGGAAGGGGTTCAAATGCTAGGCAGCTAAAAAAGGACAAATGCTCACAGCATGGCCTTCTCCACAGTAGGATGAATTCGTCATCGCGGAGCCACCACCTCTGAAACAACGTGGGTCTCAATGTCCTATTCTCTCCTGGGGCATCTTGCCCAGGTCCTTGCTTAACATAGATACGCAATAAAGACTTATAAAATGAATGGATGGATGAATAAATTCTTACTCAACCGCAATAAATGTAATATAATGTAAATATGTCATATGTATACATATGCATACAGATGTATATGTAAAGTGTAAATGTAATAAGTCCTCAGTTTAATAAACAACTAATGTGATACTTAACACCCATCAGTTACTACAAAAAAATGAATCAAATCTTCAGTAAGCATCCAACTGCTCTCACCTAAAAAGAGAACTGTAGTGATATCCAGACACACACAGTCAAAGCTAACCTTTCAGTGAAGTGCCTCATGCTGTCTCCTTGACAATAAAAAAAATTTTCTAAAAACAGGAAACAAAAAAAAAAAAACATTTTTTTTTT
Organism: Meles meles; assembly: GCF_922984935.1. Lineage (NCBI taxonomy): Eukaryota > Metazoa > Chordata > Mammalia > Carnivora > Mustelidae > Meles > Meles meles. The sequence continues at coordinate 13,168,806 of NC_060079.1, read as the reverse complement.
TTTTTTTTTTCTCTAGCTTCTTCACACTGAACGGTCTGGTGCTGGCTTATCTTATGGAAATAAGGTGGTTGTTTTTTTTTCAAACTAATGAACCGAAGTCTATAGACTAACTCTCCTCAAGCAAATAGTGATTTACAAAACTTTCTGTGAACAGGGAAAAAAATTATCATTTATTTGTTAAGGTTGAGATTCTTCCAGGTTTTAAATAAGTTCATACCACAAAAGAAGACAATAAAATTAGAAGTGTCCATTCTTTTCAGAAGCTATTTAGTTTGGGGAGGGGGGGCGGAGTTTCTGAGCAGGTAGTTCGGCTCCATTTGGCCCAAAGCAGAAAATGTAATCCAACAGCTGCCAATTGCAATGCATACAGCTACAACATTCCCCCACCTGTCCCCCCAAAACTCTTCTAAGAATATCCCACCTCTGAACTTGCTTTTCTGTATTTGCAGGTTGTCTTAAAAACAGAACCATAGGGTGTGGTGCATAAACAATGAATTTTGGAACACTGAAAATAAATAAATAAATAAAAATTTTTTTAAAAATCATAATTTCTCTGTGCTTCTGCCCACATTTGTCTCAGGTCCTGCCTCCACTGTGAGCTCAGGCCTCCCCTCCCCTCTGCACTCACTCCTAAGGGGCTGATTTCCTCACTCAAAGTGGTTCCCGAATCAAGTGTGACCCTTGCCCTGTACTCTGGTTGAAGCTCACACTTTAGAGCCTTCAACAATTTTTGGTTTACTAGAACCGACTAAAAAAAACCACCAGGATGCTTTTATATTCTTTCCTTTATTGTTTCCAACTTAATCTTATCTGAAATTCCTTTGGAGAACAATACTGGTTTCCGTAACTGTAGGCAAGTATTAAGACCTAAGATTTCTGAAGCCATAGTACAGATGATCATAGTCTCAGTTCCCCTTGGTTACTGGATCCCAGGTCCCATGAGGGAGAAGATGACATTCAGAGGATCGCTTCTCCATCAACAATACAAGGACAAGGTACTCCGACAGTGTCTTCACCAGAAGCCAAGCTCTTTGCTCCCACTCCAGGTAACAAAAAATACATATACATGCAAGTATTTTCACACAAACACCCATTCAAGAAGGAATTTTTTTAGGTTTGAGAAACAGAAGTCAAATCATAACTGATGCACAAATAGTATGCACACAGTAGGTGTCTCAAAGGACACACGCTCAAGTGCCTGATTAATTAAGAGATTGTGGCACAAACTCGCCTTGTGGGTTTCTGCCGACCTCACCTCCACGCGGCCTTTTGTTTGTGCACCTCTTCATATAGCTAATCTTTGTAACTTCACGTTACCCCTCCATCTGTAACACAGGGAGAAAAAAACCTGAGGGGGAAAAAATAGCACTTCCTCAAAATCTGAATTCTCGTATCCACAGATATGCATTTAGGAACCCTGTGCTCACCAACGACATCCCCCATCTCACTGACTTTACTTTCCATCCGTTCCAGTCTAAAAAGACCAGTACATAGTGCACTGTGAACACATCCTTACTCATCACCCAAACCGTTCCCAAAATCCCAGTTTCCACCTGGTGTCCTAATACTAAGCCTTCCTGACAACTTGCCTTTGTCTTTCAGTTCCAGTTTCCATGTTCTCGGCTGATGGCCCTCCAGCTCATTTTTCCTGTCTTTCTTACCTGATTTGACACATCGTGTTTCCTTACCCTCTCAGGCTCTACATGTACAATGGGCACGACATTAATAAACGTATGCTTCTTATATACTGTCCTACTTCCTCACTGGTTTCAAATAGACACCACTGTTCTAACGGGCCCGGTGTATTGCCTGGAGATGTCCTTTCACATTCATAAGTACCTAATACAACCACAGATGACCAACTAATATTTGTTGGATGAAGTTTTGAAGATGCTTATCTTGACGTCTAGCATCTACCTAATGATACAGTCACTTCTATTATGAAGCAGTTACTGCCTACCTCAGAAGGAAGTCAAAGAGCTCGAGGATCTTTCTAACCCGTCACTCCCCAGCAATCAAGATTGGTACTCTGCACATAGAAGAGCACTTGGTAAAGTCTGCTAGCTGACTGATTGGAAGAAACATCCAACTGTAAGCCACAGAGCCATTATAAGCTGCCTTATAGGCTTCAAAACTGGAGATGGACAAAACAACTCAAAATGACCCAAAGTATTTTAGAAATAAGGGAAAGAGTTTCACCACGCTGGCGACAACTCCCAGGACAGTAACAGTACTAAGTTTCAGACAGAAAGTTAGTTTAGGCTCCTGCTTTTATATTCACATTTAGAAGGATGAAAAATGTTTGTGTTCTTAATAAGACCACATTTTAGCACTTTGAGGCAAAACAGGCCTAGGTAACGACTTGCCAAAGCAAAGAGAACAGCCAGAAGCAGATGCATAATCACAGAAACCATTAAATTTTTGCACCTTAATTTTTGGCAGATTTTGTAGTCAAGTGCAACCTGACAAGGGTAATGAATAAACAAACAGCAGTTCTAGACATCTGGTCGTGTGGGAGGAATAGATATTTTGGGCTATCAGATAAATATTCAAAGATAAAACGTACTGTTGATTCCTCCCTTAGCAAGCAACTTTTGTGAATGCTCATGGTGGGCAAATCTATGGGGAAAACCCAGATTGCAACCTGAACACTTCCTGATTCAGGTCCCCAGTGACATGAGAGCCCCAGGCATCCTGTTCAATTAGAGGTGCAGCACGCATCTGCCAAACCATGTGATTGGCCCCTCCTCGAAGGGGCGAGCATGCTCCCCACCACAGAGCTGGGGATGCCCTGACAACTTCTGCCTTAGATTCTCCTTTCTCCACTTCTGTGGCTGATGAATGAGCTGTCAATTCTTTCTCAAGAATATGTCCATTTCTTAAAACAAGTTCCAGTTAAATTTTAAGTAGGGAGTCATACCTACCTCTTAAAGGGACTTTGGCCCCTTTGTTTTGTGGATCTCAGCATTTAATTCTCTGAAGTTAACCTTATTGCTCTATTCTCATGTAGTTCTAGGTCAGGGTATCCCAATACTGCCACCAAGATTATCCGCAAACCCTGTATTAGCTGTCAACTATCTTTGGATCTTTAAAATTCGACTTTAAATTCTTTAAAATTCAATAAATCACATGTATACCATTGAAACAAAACAAAACAAAAAAACACCCCTATAAAGAGAAAAAAAATGAACCAGTATCCAGTATAGTTGCAGACTCTAAAATCTCCCTGGCCATTTCAACTACTAAAAGGCAGGATCTTGTGAGCAAATTAAATCCAAGCATTAAAGTTCTGTCATAACCACCTCAGTATTCACAGTTGGCTTCCATCCTAGGAAAGAATTTCAGAATAAGAAAAGTAGACTATCTTATAATTAAGGGGAAGTTTCCTTATTGCTTTAGTCTAGACTCCATTTATTATCACAGAAATTAAACGCTGGAAAAGAAGGGTTTGCTTAATGATGTTGCTTAATTATGTGTCTTTAACGTAAAACCAATATTGCCACCTAGTGGCAATCTGAGACAGCTACTCAACACGTGGACTGTGCAAAGTGTACACGGAAAGGACAATAAAAATTAAGGATAAGCAAACTGAAAACAGAAGCATAAAATAAAGTGCTAGAAAAGGTAAATACAGAAGTGAAATGGAACTGCTTTCTAAGCTTTAAAAGCTGAGAAAAATCTATCAATGAAAAATGCAGTTTCTAATATTTTCCACGTGCAGCATTACAGAGGAGCTTCAGGGGATACAAAGAGAAGTACAGAGCAGGGCTTGCCTCCCTTTGGAGTCTGGGGGGCAGGACAGATGTCCTGGAGGAGCATGGGCACTGCAGGGGAGCCTGTGGGGGACACCAGAGGAGCATCCCAGAAATGGTGTCCATCCTGTTGTGGCATCCTGTTGTGGCGGACCAAGGCTGCCAAAGTAACAATAACAAACATTCAGCCCTTTAAAGGGAGGGAACCCCATCACAGGCTACAACATGGATGAACCTTGAGGACGGTACATTAAGTAAAATAAGCCTGTTCGAAAAAAGACAAATACTCTATGATCCCACTTACGAGGGGTACATAGAGCCGTCGGATTCATAGAGACAACATCCAACGGTTACCAAGCACGGAGGGGAGGGAATTGTAGAGTTGTCGTGTCATGGGTATGGATCCAGTTTCCCTGGGGAAGACAAAAAGCTCTGGAAACTGGTTACGCAGTGTGAATGTGCTTTACAGTATTTACACCTAAAAATGGCTGAGGGCAGATTTTACATGCTTTGCTTTTTTCTTTTTTTCTTCTTTTTTAACCACCATTAAGAAAAGTAACAATAACAAGAGCACCAGTAACAGCAAAGTGCTCCGAGTGGGGACACCTCCCGAAGTAAGTCGGCCCAGTGGCATGGCCATTTTTGAGACCCTGTCTTACGAGTCCAGTTGGGGGAACAGGACAGCAGAGATCACTGTTCAAGAGGCTATTCCTTCAGCTTCCCTGACATCAGACCATGCACCTTCTCTGTGTCTCACGCACTCCTCCTATATCCCCAGTCCCCAAACCCTGGTTTTCCCCCACAGTCCCACTGCTCCCGTGGAAGAAGCACCTTCAAGCTTTCTGCCACTGCCTACATATGTTCCTGATTCCAAATCCACCACCTTCTAGCCAAACCGTCCTCCTGAGTTTCAAGCAAACAAACACCCAGCCTCCAGCACGTGACACCTCCACCTCAGACGTCATGGGCAGAAACCTGCATTTCTCTCGTACCCTGCAAAACCACGAATCCCAGCCTCCGTCTCAGATGGCGGCCCCGCTCCACCCCACCACAGCCCAACCTGGGCACTGGTCCTGACTTCTCCACCCTTCACCCCAACTGCCCCCATTCTGGCCTCACATCCCCTACCACCACCACCCCACCAGCTCCAGCCCTTGCCCCTGGCCCCGTGCCTCTCACACTGCCTGTGGCGAAGCACTACCAGAGGTCTGCACCCCCACTTTGAGCAGCATCACCCTGGACAGTTCCCGGTGACGTGAGATGAGGCTCCTTACCCCAGGCTCACGTCTTTTCGGCTGCCCTCCTCTCAGCCACCAGAGTGATGGTTTTAAAATACAGAGCTGACACAGGGAAGCCCTAATGGCTCCCCCCTAGCCAGTCATTTTCAACAGGCAGTACCTGTAGTAACGGGGACTGTGGGTTCCTCCTGCACGTACTGCCAGGGGCCAGAGATGCTAAATGTCTTGGATCTCAAAGAAATAGTTCTCAGTTGCCCAGAGCAACCCCTGAAAGGCCCTGAGAAAGGCCTGGGCCCTTAAGAAGACCTACAGCTCATCTGCAGTCAGTCCCTACCTAACCTTCTGGGCGGTGGCACCCACACCGCCCCACATCCTGGGCAACAGGCTCGTACTTCTCCCCTGGCTGCCTCCCCCCGGCTGTCTACAGAGGAGCCCTACCCTGCTTCCACCCCCCTCTTTAACCTCACTAGTGCCTGATTTTTTATTTATTTTTATTGTACTGTGGCAAGAACACTTAACATGAGCACTGTCCTTGCAACAAGGCAACAACTTTTTAGTGTACAACAGAGTACAATGCTGGAGTGCCGACCCCAGAGCTCAGCCATCTTACTTAATTGAAACTTTTGGCTTGTCGCTAACTCCTCACTTCCCCCTCTCCTGGTTACTACCGCCCTGGCCTTTATGAATCTACCTCTATGAATCTGACTATTTTAGATATCTCATGTACGTGAAATCATGCAGTATTTGTCTTTCTACACTCCAGCCTTGCTTTAGCATTGCCCATGTATGGGCCTATCTCCTCTCCTGGACTGTGGGCTCTTCAAGCACAAAGACTACACTTTGCCGATGCCTGCATGCTCAGTGCTTTGCTCTGTAAATACTGAATGAATGAGTGAATGAATGGGAGGTTCACAGATAAATTCTTCTATTGACTAGGGGAGTCCTTGATGTGTAACAATATCTTGACCTTAGCAGTGATGTCAATTTGTCTCTTCTTCCTTTTAGTGATGATAATCACCTTCCTCCTTTCAGCGATTAGAACGCCAACTGGATCCAAAGGCCACCCAACTAGAGATTACGTTTCCCAGCCTACATGTGCCCACATGACAGTGGGATGTAGGGAGAAATGACATATACCACTTCAGGGTCATAACCTTAAAAGGAAACTGGTTGTCCTACATACACCGGAATGCCAATGTTGTGGTAGTTAACCAGTTCCAACATGCCAATGAGGACAAGACACTTTAGCCGATGGTAAAGTTACAAAACAGGAGGATTCTGGCACAGAGCTGCCAATCCCCGGCCCACACACCCATGAGACTATTTGTGAGTGGAAGTAAACCCCCACCTTCCTTAACTCATTGCTATGTAGTCTGCGTTAATGTAGTCAAGTGAATTTTCTTCTTCTTCTCCATATTGTCTCTCGAAGATTCACTCAAGAGATCCTATTCTCCTAGCACCAACTCATACTCGATCTTTTTATACAACTCTTTTCTCCACATTCTGTTGTTTCACTGGGAGAAGTAAAATAGCCATTCTAGTTAATATGAGTGGGGTCCACCATTATCAATTTAAGAATTAACCAAAAAATTTTAAATAGAGAAAATAATTTACTTAAACCAAGTTTTCATTTTAATTTGTTCCCTTTCCTCTGGATTCAATTCCACTGCCAGAGGTTGAATACCCATTCCGTTTAAGGTGCTCAGGAGGAAGAAAAAGCGGAACAAGCTGGATTAAATGGGGAAGATGTGTAATCTAAAAGACATGATTCCCTCTGTGAGAGGGAAGGTATTTCTGAGAACAAGGACACACAGTGACATAAAGATACACAAGCTCTTAACTCATGAGTAAGTGATACGTAAGTCTGTCCTGGTGTCATTACAGATTATGCAATCCGAGGCAACTGTCAAGGCCTAATTGAATTAAATTCCATTAATGCCTGCCTGAACCCAGCTGAGGGATTATTCAGGCTACAGATTCCCCATCCTCTCTGCCTTGGCCTTCATTTGGCCACTCCACTAGGGCTTTACCAGAGCAAATGGAACAAAGCCATCCAATCAAGGTTGCTGCATGTCTGTCTCTCTGATGAAATCAGACAATGTTTAGTAAAGGAAATCTCCAAAGGTGGGTTTCCAAACAAAGAAGTATTTTAAACTCATCACCAGCATCTATCTCCAATTACCAAAAAACAATCTGTCTCTAGCATGCTAGTCTTTCCTTTCCCTTGAGAAGGTGTGACACTCCAAGGAGGGGAGGCAAGGACCTGTCCTTATAAGGATGCTGGGAGGTCGGATGAATTTTATAGGTAAAGCATATAAAGGTTAAGCATAACTAAAACTTATGCTCAGCACAATCTCAGCCTTGAATACCATTAAGGCTAATTTGTCCATGGCTATTTACAATCCTTTATTTCCCAGCACCCACCAACAGAAAGAAAGCAATCCATCAGAGACACACATCTCCTGCCAAAGAGTTCTTGCCAAAAGAGCTGAGGGATGGCCTTCATCTATAGACAAGCATGTGTGTCTTGAAGGCCGCAGCAAGGCAGTGTAGTGAGCAGGGTTGGCGGAATGTTTTTTGCTCGGCTAAAGAAAGCATCTCTACGGCGAGACAAGAAGGTAGATCTTCCTTGACCCAAACCCCCAGCGTTATTCATAGCAGATTTAGAATCAGTTCATGCCTATTGTAAACATTATTAAAATATGTACCTGCATGTGTCGATCTTTCCCTCCATAATCCTTCTTGGATATTGCATTACAAATCAACCCAAAAGTTCAATTAATGATATCCAATTAAAAAACAGATGAAGAAGCAACATGGGGGGGTAGGGGGATAGAAGAATAAATGAAACAAGATGGGATTGGGAGGGAGACAAACCATAAATGACTCTTAATCTCACAAAACAAACTGGGGGTTGCTGGGGGGAGGTGGGATTGGGAGAGGGGGAGCGGGCTATGGACATTGGGGAGGCGAGGCGAACCATAAGAGACTATGGACTCTGAAAAACAACCTGAGGGTTTTGAAGGGTCAGGGGTGGGAGGTTGGGGCAACCTGAGGGTTTTGAAGGGTCAGGGGTGGGAGGTTGGGGGAACAGGTGGTGGGTAATGGGGAGGGCACATTTTGCATGGAGCACTGGGTGTTGTGCAAAAAGAATGAATACTGTTACGCTGAAAAAATAAATAAAATGGAAAAAAAAAAAAAAAAACAGATGAAGAGACTCATGGAGGAAACCCCAAGGTTAATGAAGATGTTATTTCAACATGAAAATTGCCTAAGAACCTGGTACTAAAATTTCGAATATTAATTATCCCTGTTATTTTAAGCCCTGCTTTCATAATGTTATTCCTTCCACTTCTTTTCATCATGCTTTATGACAAAACCACAATAGTCCTACACAATTATGCAAGTCTCTTAAATGTAAAGAAATAAGAAGAATTTAGAAAATGAGGCTTAAAGCATCCAGAATTCAAAACATTTTAAACAAGTCGATATTAAATTAGCAAAACAAGTCAGAAGAGTCACTCTTATCTAAATAAAATGGATTCTCTACAGATGGAAACTTTGGAAAACATCAAAGCAACGACAAACGAGTAACTAGCAGACATCCCAGCCGCCACCACATACCTGTGTACGATTTGCCGCTTGCTTTAAGATGCTTTTTTTTAACTGTTCGGCTCTCTTTGCATGAAAAGAATTACTTTGACTCTGGATGACAAATACAATTCCTTTTAAATCTAGAAACAAAAAAAAAAAAAGATTTCAAGTATTTATTTTTCGACAACTGAAATAAACTTAAAAGCAAGTTTAAAAAAGAAAAGCTGCAAGGCAAGCCTTCAGGCCATAAACTCTTAGGGAAAAAAAATCCATTTAAATGTAATCATCGCGGGGCGCCTGGGTGGCTCAGTGGGTTAAAGCCTCTGCCTTCGGCTCAGGTCATGATCTCGGGGTCCTGGGATCGAGCCCCACATCGGGATCTCTGCTCGGCGGGGAGCCTGCTTCTTCCTCTCTCTCTCTGCCTGCTTCTCTGCCTACTTGTGATCTCTGTCAAATAAATAAAATCTTTAAAAATAAATAAATAAATGTAATCATCGCGACCAAAATCTCTTTTTGAACTGATCTCTGAAACATCCTTCCTAGAAGTTAGCAAATAAGCTCACTGTACTTCATCAAATCTGCGGTAACAAATGTGCACCTGCTGCTGCGTCTGTCGAAAGCACGACTGTAAATGTGAGAAAGTAGGAAAACGTCGACAACACTAGCCTCCCCGTAGCTGAAAATCTTGTTTGCCACTAGCCTTACTATGAGTCACACATAACCCTACCTTACACCGTGGCTTGTTAAGGGTTGAAGGGCATCCCTCAAACACCACAGGTTCAAGTCCAACCCCCCAGGACCTCCGAACGTGACCTTACTTGGAACCGGGTCTTACAAAGAGGCACTCAAGTTAAAGTGAGGTTGTTGGTGGGGGACCTAAGCCAGTATATTTGGTGTCCTTACAACAAAGAGGAAATCTGGGTGCAGATACAAAGAGGGAAGATGAGGTGAAGCCCCTGGGAGAAGACAGCCTTCTACAAGTCACGGAGAAAGGCCTCAGAAGGAACCAACCCTGCCCACACCTTGGGCTCAGACTTCCACCTTTCAGAACTGTGAGATGAATTTCCGTTGTTTAAGCCACACAATTTGTGGCACTTTGTTTCAGCAGACCTAGCAAACTAATAACACCACCTCAAGAACATTCTGGATGGCTCTTTAAGGTGACACTCAACAGTGACGACTTCTGTCCCATCGGGTCACGAGAGCTTGCAAATAAATAACTCCATAATCTCTACTCTACTTCACAGGGCACCTGGCCAGAATTACGTGTTATCTCCAGGAAAACAGCCACGATTCCACAGGAGCAGGGCTTCACAAGAAGTGTGGCATACAAGCCCATCTACAACACTGGCAGTGTTTGCCAGCCCCCTGGACTCTCGCTTCAGAGTGGCCAGCTTTCTTGCAATGACGAGCACAGAGCAAACCCTTGAACGTTAGGCCCACCTGACCGGGGAAGACAATCGGAGGTCTTGCCAGCAAAGATGGTTGCTTAGTCCCCATAATGGAGAAGCACCTTAGGTTCTGAGTTTGCAATAAAGCAACGGACAGAAACAGCTCTAGGGTCAGCGCCCTGCCCCCAGACAGGGGCGTTGGCAAAAGGCAGACCTGACATAAACTGTAGCCTCCAGTCCACCTTATAGCAATAAATGTGGGGACCAAACCCCCCCACCATGTGCGTTTCCTTTTAACACCTTGACTCAGAGACATAATCTGGTTTTAATTTTATCCCATATATTTTATTATTTTCATGTTCAGTTCTATAGTTCCATTCATTCATTCAATCACTCAAGTATTCATAGAGCAAATAGCTCCACAGTGAGCCATCTAGATCCTAAAAATAACCCAAAATGTTCTTTGGTTAAAACTCAATAAAAAACTTAAACGGAAATGTTCAACAAGCTATTGAATATGACCTAATTCTTTTCTTTTGTGGGTTTATATAAATAAGAACATTCCACATACCTACCTCTATTTCAAGTCAGCTTCTTGGCTTTATAAATAGGACATACAGACAAGACTTAAACAAGTATCTTGTGTTTCAGCTGAAATGTAGTACTTGTTCTACTGTGTCTGAAACATTAATGTAAGTGACATATCAAAAGAGGAGTTATAAAGACTTACTTTTGTTAAAAATGAAATAAACTTCAGAGAAAAATTTTTGCAAAATTTAATAAAGCTGAAGATGCACATTCCCAATGACCCAGAAACTCCACTCCTACTAATCATCCTTGAGAAACTTGCATATGTATAAACAAGGATATATAACAAGAGTGCTCACAGCAGGATTGTGTAAAAGGAAAAAATTCGAAGCAACTCCAATACCCACTAATAAGATATACCAACTGGAATACTATGCAGCAATGAAAATTAACACGCACTTGAGGCATCATCCCAGATGGACATTATAGATGAATCCTACAGACTGAAAAACAAAAGCAAGCTACAAAGGAATAACCACATAAATCAAAAGTTTGTGAAAAGATATGCACAAATATATATAAGATGGATATATCACATGTGATCAGAAAATATAAAAGATTACATGAGAACACCAAATCAAGACCACGGTTAAAAGCCTCCCACTTCATCAGGAATGTTTTATTTCTTAAACTAGTTGGTAGATACATGGATGTTCATTGTATCACTCTTTGTGGCTTCCCCTATGTTCAAAATAATTCATAAGAGGATTTTTAAAAGGGCAAATCCATCTGAAAAAGGTTAATACTGCAGTAACCAACTCCTGCCTTTTCTTCTACCAGATCAGCAAAATTCCCACTGCTCCCACAAAGACAACAGTCCTTCCACATGGGAAAGAGGGTTTGCAAGAAGAAAAAAGTGAATCCTTCTCCTTTGCTTGCACCTGAGTCATGTGCTGTGGGTTGTATTTGTTTTTTCTGCTACTAGGAAACCACCACCTTCCTTCTCATCCTTGATCACACGTGCTCTGGGCACTCATCCAGCAAATGTGCCTAAGTCTGTACTGAGGGCAAGGTTCTGGTGTGCTGAGAGGGGAAGCACAGTCCCAGCAATAGCGAGCCTGAGCCAAGGTTAGAAGGCAGCCATTACAGTACAGAGCCAAGTGAGGAACTACGGGAGCACGGGGCAGGTGGTGGGGGGGAGCAAGTGCAAGCAGACCTTCTGGAAAGGGGCATTTCCTGCCTTTCCTTTAAATGCAGCAATTTTCTGCAGGCCCAGGCAGAGAGGGTGGCAGCAGAGGCGGAGAAGGAAGCAGGGTTATCACAGAGCCCACAGCCTGCCTTCTCTCTGCAGCGTCAGGAGTTAGTGACTGGGGAGTCTGTCAGGTACTTGAGAGAAAAAGATGAAGGGAAGGGTCAGCGATAAAGTTAGAGGGGGAGGCTGGCTCAGCCAGATCAGACCATGAAGGATTTACGTGCACACTAAGAGTGCATCTTTAGATTAATAGCTTTCAAACAGGGGAAGGGCCATGGAACCATCCAGGACCCCACAGAGTGGGGCCTTCCCAGAAAGCAATGAGGACCCTGTGTCCTGGGGATGCCCACAGAAGAGGTGGGAGGAGCTTCTCAACAGAGGGGATAGTGAAGGTCTGGGAGAGCATGTGGAATTAGGGCCCTGAAAACAGTAACAGCTGGGAATGGCTGAGAAATCGGGCAGTTACTGGTGATGAGGCGAAAGAGGAGTAAAGGGTCGTACACTGGGTGCCTGACGACAATGAAGGGCGTGATGGGCAAAAAGAGGAAGATAAAGAAATCAGTCAAGACCGGGAAAGAACTCGTGTGGGTGTGAGGCCAATGGTAAGCTGCAGAGCATTAAGGAAAGGTGATGGAACCAAGGAGGTCCTTAGAAAAGATCCCTGAAGGAGAAATAGTAATTCTTTGAAGGAAAAAGAAATCAAAGCTTCTCTATTTCTCAGAGAAATAGACTAATTTCTCTGATAAGAAATTGGTCTACCAAGCACTAATCCCTCAGGGACAGAGGTAATGTAGAAGCACAGACTCCATCCTGCTGCTGTCCCTCTGATGAGTGATCAGCGTGCGGCTCTTCTGATAAAAGCCGAACAGCAAGAGGACTCAGGAGTTTAGGCTGAGGGATAAACACAGGCGCACATGCATGAAGAGCCACTCCAGCTGTATGCTACTTGGTGAGAGTAACTGTCACCCATGCATCTCCTGACCAGACGGTGAGCCGAAACAGGAAAAAGGCCACCTCGCCCTGAGTGTGGAGAGACTCTGATTCTCCTGGGAGGCTGCTTTTGCCATCCACCTCCCAACCCCCACAAGCCTGCAGACCCAGGTTGACACTGTGGCAAACGAGGCCCCGAGGTCTTTTTGGATATGCCTATAGCAAAGCACGTATCACGAGATTCGCCATTGGTAATCGCAGGAGTGCTGATTTACTTATCCAGGTAACTTCCCCTTGGTACTTTCAAGCCCGTGTCCTAGACTAGTGACATTAGTTCATTTAACAACCATCTTCAGATTTTCAGGGCACCTGGGTGGCTCAGTTGGTTAAGCGTCCCACTCTTGATTTTCACTCAGGTCATGCTCTCTCAGGGTCATGAGATTAAGCCCCACACCACATGAAGCCTGCTTAAGATTCTCTCTCTCCCTTCCCCCCTAGCCCCCCAAAATAAAAAATAATCCCTTTCTATAAGGAGCCCCAGGAGCCTCATCAAATCTCATAAACAGAAAAACAAATGCCCAAACTCACAAGTGTTGGCAGCAGGGAGATCATCTCCACAAAGGGAGATGTGGCTAGTCATCTAGGGTGTCATAACACAAAGAAGAGAAAGCACTGAACTAACGAGGCTCCTTCAATATGCCAGTCTCAGAGCTGAAGGCATGCATGCCCGGGTCCCCAGCACAGGCCACCCAGGGGTCCTCTCCTGCCTTCCAGACTCTACAGAACCCAGGCCTGTGAAAGGAAGGTCTAGAAAGGAAAGTGTGCCCTTTCTCTCCTGTCCAGGGCCTACCTCGGTCCCCACGGCCTACCCTGGGACCAACAACATTGACAAAGTTCACATAGATGTCAGTCTTATCTGTCCTCTTGTCACCATACTGGGAACTGTTTCTCACAATACCAGAAAGCAGCAACGACTACTGTGACATCATGGTCACATTTTTGAAGATGCTCACAGTACACTGAAGGGGAGGACAAGTAAGGGTACACAGGGGCCGTGACGGAGGTAGGGGGTGTCTACAACGATGCGAGGAGCTGCTTCTGCACCAGCATTCTCGGGACAGGTTTGGCAGGTGTGGTGGGTAAGCTGACCCGTGGGGAAAGCAGTGTCTGCAAGTCAGAAAGTGGGAAATCTGGCCCCAGGCAGAGGTTAGTTCTTTTCTTCCACTAAGTGTGGGCCTCTGATGACAGAGACTGTGTCTTACTGTCCCCATCTCCCTCTCAGTGTTCACCTGGCCCAGTCCTCCAGCCTTATTGGAAACTCAGTAAACAAGGGTCAAGGGAATTCAATCTAACATAATGGCTGTTGTTCCCAACACAAATCACATGTCACGCTGTTGATGTGAAAAGTGTTCTCTTCAGGTCCACATGAGGGCAGATGTGGGCCCAGGCCCAAGACAAAACATTTGCACAGCAGTACTGACCTTATAAAGAAAATCAGGAAGAGAATTCATTTCACTGAAATATGATTTACAGAAATATACGTGGGTACATGCTCATAAGTTAAAAAAAAAAATCCTTACTTACCTATGTCACTTTTCCTTGAGACACCACTTTTCTCCAAATTCTGTATTTTGGATAAAAGAGAAAAAGATAAATCTCCCCACATCACAAGGCTAGTAAAACACCAAAAAAATCAGCACGGTACACAGTAACATGTGGGGGAAGACGGTGAAGAGGAGAACTAAGGCTTAACTGGTTCCTAATGTTCTTGGGAGAGTTCATTTAAAAACCCCATGAATCCCACAGCACAGCCCACAAAACAGAGAGTCTCCATGCTGCCAGCGCGTGGCTGCTGACGATGAGCTCCACTAATTACGGGATTCAGCACTTTGTGGGCTCGGACATGCCGGCACCTAGAACACCACCACCACGTTCTCTTCTACCCGCGGAGCAGCACTGGGGCTCTCAGCGGGTCCCGAGGAGGCAATCAGCCTGCAGTTCGTGAGCACGGACGGGGCCTTTCAGAGCTTTAGAGCTCTGGACACAGAAATCCGGCCGTGCGCGCAGAAACACCTGGTCCTGATCCTGATCCTGATCCTGGGTGGATCGGGGGAGGGGCTCGTAAACAATTTCTCTGACAAAGTGCAAAGTGTCAGCAGCTACCTCTGCCGTGTTCACAGTCTTCTCCGGCAGACAAGGAAGGAATTTTTTCTCTAATTGCCCTTTTCTGCTTTCAACTGCCATTCACTATAATTATAACAATCGGATAGTGGCAAATATCCTTCAATTTTCTTCACAGACTACAAGGAGAAATGCACTTGTGAGGCTTTACCAACAAAACTGGGAACAGCTTAAAAGCCAAGATACAGCCACAAAGAGACATAGCCTCGGAATGCCAAAGGGACCGTGACAAAAGAGAGGGAGGGCGGAGAGGGAAACACAGAACAGTGTCTACCTTCGGCAGCATTTCCTGCAATTATCTTTGTCTCAAGAATAGAAATACCATTGAGTGGAGAACCCCATGGTTGGGTACCAATTTGTTAAGCCTTGGGACCAAGTGACACTTGACTTGGTCCTGATAAAACACGGACTTTTTGGAAAAGCCCACTAAAAAATACTGAACGCCTGAGCTGCTTCTCTAACTGTGCTGAACCAAAGCCGGGTCATCATAGTAAGTTAGTGCATACGGACTCACCGCATCTCCCATGCTCTAAACGCCACCGCCGGTCAGGAGCACAGGCTGCCCTTGGGGAAGCAGCGCTGGCCTCAGAACCAGAAATGTCGATCAGCGTTCACCCCTAGTCTGCTGCCCATCCTTGACCAAGCTGCCTGCTCCTTTCAAGGCCACAGCTTTGGCCGGTAGATGAGGATGGTGGAAAATTTGCCGGTTTAGATTTACAAATAGCATTGGCGTGGGTAAAGAAAACGCTGTGTATACACACAGTGGAATACGATTCAGCTTTAAAAAGGAAGGACATTCTGGCGCATGCTACGCCAAGGTACCTTGAGAACATGATGCTAAGTGAAATCAGCCAGACACAAAAAGACAAATACTGTACAATTCCACTGACAGTGTTGTCTGATTCATAGAAATGGAAAGTAGAAGGGTGGTTGCCAGGGGCCAGGGAGGGAAGAGAGAGCTGTTTAACGGGGACATTTTTAGTTTTGTGAGATGGAAAGAGTCCTGGAGATTGCATGAGAGTAGGAATATCCTTACTACTGCTGATCTGTACACTTAGAAATGGTTACGATGGGAAATTTTATGTTATGTGTATTTTATCATAATCTTAAAAAAGAGAAAGAGATGATCCAACCCAACACTCCACTTTACAAATGAGAAAATGGAGGCTCAGAACAGGTAAAGGATTTGCCGGAAGTCCAACAGTCATTCTAGCCACAGAACCAGGATGAAAATCCAGGTCTTGTGAGTTCTTCCCATGTTCCTTTTTTCTACCCGTGGGATAATATAATGCATGCCCTGTCTCCAAAGGCATATTCTTTGGAAAACATGTACCAGAAGAAAGCACACTTGAGAGTGAGATCCAAGTGACACCCACAACAAAAATCACCTTTAGCCATAAGCTGAAAGATTTAAAACAAAACAAAAACAAAAAAAACAAACAAACAACAACAACAAAAAAAAAAACCTGAACTCAGTGTTTCCTGACTAACTTAAGCTGGAAACCAGCTGGACGTCCTACCACATCTCTTTGTGAAACCAAAGAAAATCAACCATAATTACACATCTTTCCATTTGTTATTAAGCTTTGCGGCTTCAACTGGCTGAAAACAATAGCTCGGAAATGATTAACCATTTCAAATGGCTCGATTTGTAAACTGTAAAAATAAAACATCCAAGAGCGACCGCATTAAGTGAACTGAATGGAACCAAAACGGTCTTGAGCAATTTCCCCTTTGAGAAAGAAAATTATACTAAATGAAGGAATTGTCAGGACATTTAAAATTCTGTCTCCAGCTTTCCTCGTGAAAAGGCTTAGCTCTTCCTAAGAAGAAACACGTGGTTTGTTTTATTATCTCTGCTGCCACATGTTTCTTACACTATCAGTATCAGTCAAAATGTGCTCACTGTTAAAGTTTTGTAAGTCAACTGAGTTGCTATTCAGATAGGAAAGCAGTTTCTTACTAATGTATCTACCCCACAGGCAGCTCCTACCCTGGCTGGGAAGAGACAAATCCAAGTCACCCTTTGGTGTAGGTTTTATTTGTGAACATTTGCAATCCACATGTGTACTGCCTCATTTACAAAGCCTTCATGAAAAGATTAAAACATCCTCCAAAGAATCTGATAGGAAATCTTTTAAGAAGAGCAGTAAAAAGGCATCTTGTACCCAGCTGCAAACAACTGCCATCTCCTAGATGTTGAATGAAGTGAATTGGTCAGAATGTGTTCATCAGTGGACTCAGCTAAAAGCTGGTCCTGTGTTTTAATTTTGCCCCTACCACTTACTAGTTCAGGCCTCAGTTTCTCATCTGTAAATAGGAAGAATACTTACAAGACCTACATTACAGGGCCTATTGTGGGAACTTCATTAGGTAATACAACATTGAGCATATCATCTGCCCAAAGAAAATGTTCAATAATCATTAACTACTAGTCTTTATCATCATGAACATCTACTTCATATGAAGTCAACTAACACCATAAAAGAAATTTAACTGACAAAAATGGTAAGGTCGATGGTTCCTGTTTTTATTTTATTTAAGATTCAATTTGAAAGGCTGTATAAGGTATTTCTTGCTGTCATATCAGGTACACATTTAAATAGGGTCTGGACAGCAAAGGAGACAGTCAACAAAACAGAGAGGCAACCCATGGAATGGGAGAAGATACTTGCAAATGACACTACAGAAAAAGGGCTGATGCTCAAGATCTATAAAGAACTTCTCAAACTCAACATCCAAAAAACAAAGAATCAAGTCAAAAAATGGGCAGAAGACATGAACAGACACTTCCCCAAAGAAGACATACAAATGGCTAACAGACACATGAAAAAAATGTTCATCATCATTAGCCATCAGGGAAATTCAAATCAAAACCACATTGAGATACCACCTTACACCAGTTAGAATGGCCAAAATTAACAATACGAGAGACAACATGTTTTGGAGAGGATGTGGAGAAAGGGGAACACTCTTACACTCTTGGTGGAAATGCAAGTTGGTGCAGCTACTTTGGAAAACAGCATGGAGGTTCCTCAAAAAATTAAAAATAGAGCTTCCCTATGACCCTGCAATTGCACTATGGGGTACTTACCCCAAAGATACAGATGTAGAGAAAAGGAGGCCATAGGCACCCCAATGTTCATAGCAGTAATGTCCACAATAGCCAAACTGTGGAAAGAGCCGAGATGCCCTTCAACAGATGAATGGATAAAGAAGATGTGGTCCAGGGCGCCTGGGTGGCTCAGTGGGTTAAAGCCTCTGCCTTCAGCTCAGGTCATGATCCCAGGGTCCTGGGATCAAGCCCAGAGTCGGGCTCTCTGCTTAGTGGGGAGCCTGTTTCCCTTCCTCTCTCTCTGCCTGACTCTCTGCCTACTTGTGATTTCTGACAAATAAAATCTTATTTAAAAAAAAAAAAAAGATGTGGTCCGTATATACAATGGAATATTACTGAGCCAGGGAAAAGATAAACACCCAGCTTTGGCATCAACATCGATGGGACTGAAGGAGATTATGCTGACTGAAATAAGTCAAGCAGATAAAGTTAATTATCACATGGTTTCACTTATTTGGGGAACATAAGGAATAGCATGGAAGACATAAGAAGGAAAGGAAAAATGAAGGGGGGAAACCAGAGGGGGAGAATATTTGTAAGAGACAATGGACCCTGAGAAACATGGTTTTAGAGGGGAGGGGGTTGGGGGCAATGTTTGAGCCCAATGACGGGTATTAAGGAGGGCACATATTACAAGAATACTGGGTGTTAAATGCAAACAATGAATCATGGAACACTATACCAAAAACTAATGATGTACTGTATGGTGACTAACATAATATAATAAATAAATAAATAGGGTCCGGCACTCTTTTAAGTGGTGGACACACACACATAATCTTCAAAACAGCTTTTTGATATAGGTCCTATTATCCCATCTCCTACATGAGGAGGCTGAAGCAGAAAGGGTCAGTAAGTCCCACAGCCTATCAGTGTTGGAGGAGGGACATGAACCACAGTGTCCAACTCCACCCCTACATCACACAGGATACAATATCATAAGTCACCACAGGGTGTAAATCTGGGCAAGACTACAGGTTGAGGCAGGGATGTGGCCACGGCTGAGGGGGCACCAGGGCTGAGGGGGTGCTGTGGCCTGGAGCATGAGGCTGGGTGGGCAGGCTCCCCTGAAAGCTGTGCTAGGTCAGAAACCTGGTTCTAGTCCAGGAACCTAGAAGAGGAGCCTGGGCCCAGAGGTCAGGCCCCAGGAGGTACAATAGGGCCCAGGCAGCACCTAGAATTCAGACGTGAAGCCACCAGATGCCCTGATGTGTGGGGTGGGACCCCAGCCATAAGCAAGGCTGCCTGCATTCCAGAAAGCGTGCTGCATGGACACCCCACCCCTGAATAAAGCAAGCAGTGAGCTGAGGGGGAGGGAAGGCAGCTGCTTCTGAGCAAGCTGGTGAGGCAGGTCCTGATCAGTTCTGCCGAGGGTGATCAACTAATGATAATCCCAAATTAACATGGTTGTTGGTACGAGCCCTAACTCCCATGTCCATGTTCATCTACAGACTTTGGGTGACCTTGCAAATGAATTCTTCTCCAGCTCTCAGTCTCGGGTATGGTCCACAGTAGACATTTTATTACTGCCTCTCCTCAAGGGATTAACGGCTTTTTTGGCTCTGTGGCCTAAGCACAGATGGGGTTAATGACATTTTTCAAGGACTTTAATACCTTTGCGTGAAAAATGACATGAAGACGTAAGACTCACCTTGTTTCTATTTATATTTATATATATATATATTTCAGAAGACAGATACATATATATTACCCTATTCGAGAATGTGAGTTAGAACCTATGCTTGAAACTATAGGCTGTAATTCTCAATTCATTATACAAAATTTTAATTCCCTATTACTATCCCTTAGGTAGCACTTCAAATTCATTACAAATGAGCTTTATTATTGCCAAACACACGTACACATTACAATGCACACAGCTATTTAAAATTACAGTATGAAAAATTCAAGGATTCAGGAAATTGAGATTCTGACTTCACCTTTTTTTTTTAAGATTTTATTTATTTATTTGAGAGAGAGAGAGAGCACAGAATGAGAGAGAGCACAGGAGCAGGGGGAATGGGCAGAGGGAGAGGGAGAAGCAGATTCCCTGCCGAGCAGGGAGGTCCCCAACCCCATACCTAGCTCCATTCCAGGACTCCCAGATCATGACCCGAGCCAAAGGCAGTTGCTTAACCAACTGAGCCACCCAGGTGCCTTTTAATTGCCAGTAACCTCAGTCAAATCACGTAACTTCTTAGAGGCTAAGTATTCTCTGCTATACAGGCATGCCTCGTTTTATTGTGCTTTGCTTTATCATGCTTTGCAGATACCGTGGTTTTTACTAATCGAAGGTCTATGACAACCCTGTGTTCAGCAAGTCTATCAGTGCCTTTTTCTCCAACAGCATTTGCTCCCTTTGTGTCTCTATGTCACATTTTGGTGATTCTCACAATATTTCAAATTTTTTCACTATGATTACATTTGTTATGATGATCTGTGATCAACGATCTTTGAAGTCACTATTGTAATTGCTCTGGGGTGCCACGAGCTGCACCCATAAAAGATGGTAAACGTCAATGACAAAGGTGTCTGTGTTCTGACTGTCCCACTAACTGGCTGTGCCCCCGTCTCTCTCCCTCTTCTCTGGGCTCCCTATTCCAAGACACAACAATACTGAAATTAGGCCAGTTAGTGACCCTACAGTGGCCTCTAAGTGTTCAAGTAAAAGGAAGAGTTGCACATCTCTCACTTTAAAGCAAAAACTAAAAACGGTTAAGCTTAGTGAGGAAGGCATGTTGAAAGCCTGGATAGGCTGAAAGTTAGGCCTCTTGCACCAAACATTAGCCAAGTTGTGAATGTGAAGAAAAAGTTTTTAGAAGAAATTAAAAGTGCTGCTTCAGTGAACACACAAATAAGAAAGCGAAACAGCCTTTCTGCTGATATGGAGAAAATTCGAGTGGTCTGGGGAGATCAAACCAGCCCCAGTATTCCCTTAAGCCAAAGCCTGATCCAGAGCAAGGCCCTAGGTCTCTGCGATTCTGGGAGAGCTAAGAGAGGTGAGGAAGCTGCAGAGGAAAATCTGAAGCTGCAGAGCCTGGTCCATGAGGTTGAAGGAAAGAACCAGCTCCGTAACAGAAAGTACGAAGGGAAGCAGCGAGGGCTGGGGGAGAAGCTGCAGCGAGTTCTCCAGAAGGTCCAGCTACCACAGCGATGAAAGCAGCTACTCACCACAGCAGGTTTCCAGTGTAGACAAGACAGCCTTCTACTGGAAGAAGATGCTGTTGAGCACTTTCAGAGCTAGAGAGGAGAAGTCAATGCTGGCTCCACAGCTCCAAAGGACAGGCTGACTCTCACGTTAGAGGGATAACACAGCTGGTGACTTGAAGCTGATACCAATGCTTACTGACCTTTCCAAAAATCCTAGGGCCCTTAAGAATTATGCTAAACTGAGTGCTTGGGTGGCTCAGTCAATTAAGAGTCAGCCTTCAGCTCAGGTCATAACCCTGAGATCCTGGGATCAAGTCCTGCATGAGGCTCCCTGCTCAGTAGGGAGTCTGCTTCTCCCTCTGCTCCTCCTCGGCTCATGCTCTCTCTCCCTCTCAAATAAAATATTAAAAAAAAAAAAAAGAAAGAAAGAAAAAGGTACACTGAGCACTGAGTAATATATGGAATTGTTGAATTGCTACATTGTACACCTGAAACAATGTAAGACTGTATATTAACTATACTGGAATTAAAATTCTTGAAAACTCAAGATAAATAAAGAAAAAGAAACATGTTTCATGAGACAAATGATCTCATGGTGATTCTCTGATAGATCCAGGCAAAGAAAGTGGAAAACCTTCTGGAAAGGATTCACTATTCTACATGCCATTAAGAACACTCATGTCTCATGGGAAGAGGTCAAAATATCCACATTCACAGGAGTTTGAAAGAAGTTGATTCCAACCCTCATGGATGACTTTGAGAGATTTAAGACTTCAGCACTGGCAGTGACTAACTGCATTTGTGGTGGAAACAGCAAGAGGACTAGAACTAGAAATAGAACTGGGGTAGGGGGATGGTGGTACGGGCAAAGCAGATGAAGCGGGGAGAGAAGTATAGGATTCCAGCTGTGGAATGAATAAGTCATGGGGATGAAAGGTCCCACACAGGGAGTACACTCAATGGTGGTGTAACAGTGCTGTATGGTGACAGATGGGAGCTACATTTGTGGGGAGCATAGCAGAATTATAGACTTGCCTAATCACAACGTTGTACGCTTAAAACTAACGTATCATTGTATGTCAACTCTACTTAAATTAAAAAAAAAAAAAAAAGAAATGGAGCCTGAAGATGGGTCCACCTCATGATCAAACTTGAACAGATAAGGAGCTGCTCCTCATAGATGAGTAAGGAAAGTAGTTTCTTGAGATGGAAACTATTCCTGGTGGAGATACTGTGAAGATTGTTGAAATGACAACAATGGGCTTAGAATATTACATCAACTTAGTAGATAAAGGAAAAGCAGGGTTTGAGAGGACTGACTCCAATTTTGAAAGAAGTTCTACTCCGGGTAACATGCTATCAAACAGCATCAGCCACTACAGAGAAATCATTCATGAAAGGAAGAGTCAATCAATGGGGCAAACTTTATTATTGTCTTATTTTAAGAAATTGTCACAGCCATCCCAGCATTCAGCAACCACCGCCCTGATCAGTCAGTGAGGCAAGACCCTCTACCAGCAAAAAGACTACAACTCGCTAAAAGCACAGGTTGATGGGTGGCATTTTTTTTTTTTTTAGCAGTAAAGTACTTTTTAATTCAGGTATATGTTTTAAACATAATGTTATTACACACTAACAGACAACAATACAGTGTAAACACAACTTTGGTTATGCATTAAAAACCAAAAAAAATTTCATTTGATTCGCTTTAATGCAATATTCACTTTCTTATGGTTTTCATGTAATTGCAGCAGTCTGGAACCAAAACCACACTATCCCCAAGGTATGCCTGTACATGGGAATATCAGTTTTACTTAGCAATAACAGGATCATTGAGAAGATCAAGTTAATTAAATGTCTGAAAATATTTTATTAACCATAACCATAAAGGATCTTAAAACCAAAGGAAATCATTATTACTGTTCCTGTATAGGAAACGCATAGCACAGTTAGAACAGATAATACTCTGTTGACAAAAGAAACATCCTTTTTAAAAATGCTTTTACACTAATTGTGGGATTAAAAAATCAAGTCAACTGAGCCCTAACTAATATGATAAAGACAATTTATATTTTTAAAATACTGTTTCTCTTTAAAAAAAAAAAATACTGTTTCTCTTTCTCATCTGCTAAATTCATCTAGTGCAAAGCCTATATGGTAAACTTTAAGCAAAGTTCCTGAATGCAATTGATGATGAAAAAAAAAGCAGCAGTTCTGAGATCTGGATAAGAGTTGTCCCGTCTTCATTGGTCCCCCAGGTCTTGGTTCCTGAGTCCAACCACGCAAGGAACCTGGCAGTCACCCTTGGGGACTCTCACACAGTGCCACCTTCAGGGAGAGAGATACTTGGGCTCTTGTGACCCCAGGGACATAGCATAAGACTCCTTTCTCAGACTGGGAAAATGAAGCCCAAGTTTAGATGTGGTCAGACTAGAAAAAACCACGGTCTCCAAGCAAGACTTCTAAAATGTCTAACTCCATTTCAAAATACTTTTTCTTAAAATGAAATTTGAAACCTACTTGGTCTGCTTAAACCATTATTAAAGGACTTTAAGCTTATGTGTGGCTTGCCACTAGGGATTAAAAATCTATGTTGACCAACATTTCATTAATTCATTTAAAAAAAAAACTGATAACTGTTGAAAGACAAAATCATTACAGCTCCCATTAAAGAAAATACAAATGAATCTCAGACAGGAAGAATAGATTTGATCATGAGAATAGTACCTTAGGTTGCTTGACCTCTTTCTTTATATCTTCAGAAACCAAAGCAAAAGCTGGAAAAAAGAAAACATTTTTCCATTAAAATATCAGTTAAGATTCATTCTCACATTCAATAGTTATGCTTAAAGTGAGAAAAATAGGGTTCTTTAATAAGGCATATTTTGCTCATTTTTTTTTAAAGATTTTATTTATTTATTTGACAGAGAGAGATCACAAGTAGCAGAGAAGCAGGCAGAGAGAGAGAGAGGGAAGCAGGCCCCCTGCCGAGCAGAGAGCCCGATGTGGGACTTGATCCCAGGACCCCGAGACCATGACCCGAGCCGAAGGCAGCGGCTCAACAGCTGCACTGCTACAAGCCCGCCCGGCGGGCCACCTTCATCTCCGGACCTGAAATTATTCATGGGTGGGAAGCTAATGTGCTTAGGCTACCAAGTGAAAGAAATATTACATCAAAGAAATTAGAATCTGTATACCATTTGTGTCTCTGGATATAAACTACAAAAAAGAGATGCATATAAAATACACCTTCTGGGGCGCCTGGGTGGCTCTGTGGATTAAAGCCTCTGCCTTCGGCTACGGTCATGATCCCAGAGTCCTGGGATCGAGCCCTACATCGGGCTCTCTGCTCGGCAGGGAGCCTGCTTCCACCTCTCTCTCTGCCTGCCTCTCTGCCTACTTGTGATCTCTGTCTGTCAAAAGGGTGGATAAAATCTTAAAAAAAAAAAAAAAAAAAAAAAAATACACCTTCTCAGCAAGCTCAATTCTGGTGCCCTCTAAAGCGAAGGGGAATTCCTGAGAATCTAGAGGGAAGTGGTACAAATTCCTACTCACACAATCACTGCAGAGCCTGGCAGGCACCGGAGCTGAATCTGGGGCAAGCTTTCATTCTCAGAGGCTGCCAGGTTAGAAGTGTGGTGCGGACAATGGGTGACTGCACAAAGCCCACTCACGCAATGGGGCCAGGAGGGGGAGGGGAATTCAAATCACTCCCGATTTAGAAGGATTTCAGGTTTTGAGTTGGAGCCCAGAAATGGATATCCTTCCAGACACACCTAGTCTCTACATTTAAAATAATAATAATAACACTAACAAGAACATGACAGGAAGACCTTGAAAATACAAAGCAAAATAATAAACACCATGGTCAGGGAGGTTAACCAGACCAAAAAAAAAAATAATGTATTTTAACTTGATGGTGCATTTCTCCTGAGGAGCTAAGAGGAAAGCACCTCCTAGAGTTTGCTTTCCCTAGTTAGCATCCCCAGGAGAAAATAGGCAACGGCATAGAGCAGTCATGCAAGAAAAGTGTTAGACAGCCGATCCGTCGGAGTAATAATGTAGTACAAGGGGTTTCGGCGATAGGTCTCCCGGGAAAATGGAGGAGAACCTCCTGAGAAGCAGCAGACAGCTTCCTCTGTTCGGACCCCTCCAACCTCACCCCCACCCCCAGACATCCACTGCCTCCAGTTCTCTCTCCATTAACATGTGCTCAAAGGAAATAATGGAAGACATTCACAGGAAGATGCAAATGACTGACATCCTTTAGTCATTTCCATTTCCAGGATGACATTTCAAAAGGCATGGGGAAATCGAAAAACGTAACCTAAATGAACCTCTACGTGTGGAATGTGGACAACAGCAGATGTTACAGGAGGCATCCCTGAGACCACCTCCTAAAAATGATAATCCCCAACTCCACCCCTCCTTATGGACTTCACTCTTTTTCTCCAGAGCACTCACCACCATAATACATATTTATAATTATTTATTGCTTGTCTTAAATATTAGTTTATTACAAGCTCCATGAAGGCAGGAATGTGGGTTTGGGTTTTTTTTTAGATTTTATTTGTTTATTTGACAGAGACAGAGATCACAAGTAGGCAGAGAGACATGCAGGGGGGAAGCAGGCTCCCTGCTGAACAGAGAGGCTCATGTGGGGCTCGATCCCAGGACCCTGAGATCATGACTTGAGCAGAAGGCAGAGGCTTTAACCCACTGAGCCACCCAGGCACCCAGGAATGTGGTTTTGACTGCCTGCCCCATACCTAGAACACAGCCAGCACACAGAAGAAGGTCAATAAATATTCATAAACCAATCAATTAATCAATCAATACAAGTCTTTACAATGGTGCTGGGATCCCATCATTTACAGGCTGTCTACTCCTTCCACAAGGTACAATCCAAGCAAATTGAAGAAATTTAGTGTGTCCTCCCAACAACAATTTATTCTCAGTAGGATCTGCTCTACTTTCTCATTTTACACACACACACACACACACACACACACACGCACAAGAAGGCAAACACAAAGCCCAAATCATTCATTAAATTCTAAGAAGAAAGGAAAGATTTAACCCCAAACAGCATTTTAAATTCTGCTCCTGGGTATTTGAGTCTTTGGTTTTGTCATATTTGATTTACCTCCAAACTAGCAGGCACACTTTTTAAAACCCTCAAGAAGATACCAAAAATAGAATTACTAATGAGCATTAGTAGGGAAGTCACAACACGTTAATATCACTCAGCACCACAGAAGTCCAAGAAACAGAACGTTCAAATAACTTGCAGGATATGACAACAGCGGTCAGTCTAAGACACGGCTCTGAGTCCAAAATCTGTCTCTGCGACTCCATCAATTCTTAACTCCAAACACAGACAGTTAAAGCTTTCTGGGCTAAAATTCCCTCTTTTGTCAAGATAAAAAAAAAACAAACAAACCCTTCTCAGTTTAACACATTCGGTGACTCATCATCTAATAACCAGGATTTAGTCTTCCCTCACTTTTTTTGCAGGCCAGATGGCTATGTAAAAGGAAGAGTACGTCAATACAAAAGCCCTTTAGAAGGCAGACTCAATACTAAAGAAAACAGGTCCTTCTTTGGTATGGGTTCTGCCAGTTACTAACATGTCACCTTTCATAAGTAAGCAGCTAATGTCATTTCATAATGTTTCATGTAGGAATCACATGGAGGGAAGACATTTCCTAATAAATCAAGTGAATTCCACAAATCCTCGTCACAATCAAGACAGCATACCTCTCTTCAGGCAAAGCTTAACTGAAGCGAGAGTAAACTAGATTTTAGTTCCCTCCAAAACCTCACAAAGGCTTAGATTTAAAATACCCTTTAAAACACACACACACACACACACACACACACACACAAAACTGTCATTTGTCCCTATCACACTCTGCTGTGAAATTAAGAACTCCTTTCCCCCATGATAGAAATAAAGTGTATGATGTTTAAAGCAGTAACAAAGAGGTGCCTGGTTGGCTCTGTCAGTAGAGCGTGCGACTCTTGATCTTGGAGTCATGAGTTCAAGTCCCACGTTGGGCATAAAGCTTACTAAATAACTAAATAAATAAAGCAATAAGGTAAGAAATGCATCAGTTACTTTCAGGTATAAGAACAAATCACATGGCAAGATAATCCTCATTAAATATAAAAAAATTCGGGGGCGCCTGGGTGGCTCAGTGGGTTGGGGCCTCTGCCTTCGGCTCAGGTCATGATCCCGGGGTCCTGGAATCGAGCCCCGCATCAGGCTCTCTGCTCCGCGGAGAGCCTGCTTCCTCCTCTCTCTCTGCCTGCCTCTCTGCCTACTTGTGATTTCTGTCAAATAAATAAAAATATTTAAAAAAAAATTCTAGTTGGTTTTTCCTTTGTGTTTCCATAATCTAAATAAAACAAATCACCAAGGAACCAAATGCATTTTGAAGGCACAGAATATGCTATATCACTAATAAACCCAATCTTAAAATAATGAATCCTTTACAAAATTCCTACCCACAAAATCCCGGCTTTCACAGTTGGTGCAAATGAAGGAGAAACGGTAAAATTAGAGGAGAAAGTAAGAAAAATTAGCAAGTGAAGTAAGAAATTACCTGTCACACAGTGGGACTTTAACACCGCGTGGCCCAGGGTGGGGGGAAGAAGGAAGGAGGAAAGGGTCCCCCAGCTCTGCCAAAGGGAGTGGCCACCTGGGGCTGGATGTTTATTGTTTGGCTTCATATTAATTTCCAAATTCAGTGGGGGAAAAATATTCTTGAAAGCTTGGCCTTAATGTGCAGTTGGAGAACTATTCCAAGGTAAATCATGCTCTTATATGCCAAACTGCTGTTTAAAAGTAATTTTCCCCTTTCTATTTTCAACATGAATTCCTGTGAATTGCTACAGGGAACTATATTTAAAGTGCAAATCAGGACGGGCAATAGAAATAAGACCTTTCCGAGATAACTTTAAATAATTCAAGCCAACTAATGTGTTAGCACACCTATTCTAAGAGATAAATCAAGATTTTACAACTAACCTGGGACTAAGATTTATAGGCCAGCCTAAGCCCTAGAGTGCCAGAAAACTGGAGAGGAATTAATTGCAACGCATTTAAGCAATCCTAATCAACCATCTTTTCTCGTTCCTGGGAGGGGCCCCCACAGGAAAGATGATTGTCCCTCCTAGTTCCTCGCTGTTTTGCTCCTCTTTCCTGGTTTGTCCTCCCAGGCTCTCCCAGGAACATGTATCATAGAAACCAGATTAAACACACAAAAAAACCACTGAGATACTCAATAACTCCACTCGGAGGGGTGCTGCCAGGATTGAGTGAGATAAGACACAGCATTTAGCATGGAGCTCAGTGTGTTCATAGCTCAGCTGATGCTGCCATAAGCCGTTGGTGGGGCACTGGTTTGCTGTGGGTCTGGGTGTTGTCTAGGTGGTTGTGGGCCCTACCCTGGAGCTTGGAGGGAGGCAGGGAATGGAACCGCGTGTCCCTAGCTCTGGATCCAGGACAAAGCTTGCAGCTGGGCCCCCGGCGCCTCTCAGGGTCTCACACAGGCTCTGCCCCACTTTCTCTTCTGACACACTGTGGGAGGGAGCCTGTGGGGCTTCCCTTTCTTTCCTGTGACCTACTTACGAGAAACGTTTCACCCAGCACAGCTCCTCCCTGAGTGGCTCCAGCTCCCTGGAGCTTTCCACGTTGAATTCCAAGTCCTCCAGAGGAGGCCTTCAACTTGAGGATGTGCAGCCCACAGCTGACTGACTTAGTTCCAATTACCTGCTTTGAAGATAATCCACGCAGGCAGAGCGACCAGAAATGCACGCACCCCCACGCAGTGACAGGGCGCAGAGCCTGCCTTTCCTTCTGCCTCCTCAGATCTACTGTCCCTGGGGCTGTGCACACATGGGATAGCTGCTCCAGCCATCCACCCTGAGGCATCCCCTCCAAACTGGGGATGGAGGGCCCCCGGCACTCCCCATGGGCAGAGGACAGAACCAGCCCTGGCATGTGGCCAAAGATCAAATGGTTTCTCAGGTGTTCCGTTTCTAGAACAGGGCCTGACACATGCTATGTGCTTTAGGCCTTAGCAGTTACTGTCATTAGTATTAGTTTACATTTTCATTCGTGCAG
The DNA here is from genome assembly GCF_922984935.1 of Meles meles. Classification (NCBI taxonomy): domain Eukaryota; kingdom Metazoa; phylum Chordata; class Mammalia; order Carnivora; family Mustelidae; genus Meles; species Meles meles. The sequence goes on along the minus strand of NC_060079.1, from coordinate 13,139,544 downwards.
GAGAAAACCAGAGTGGCTGTGTGCACCAGCGTCGCCCATTCTGCTAGGGGCTGGGGAACGTGAGTAAGCAGCTGCCCGAGGAGCTGACGTGAGACACAAGTCCCTCAGTCAACAACCAAGTGCACAAGCGCCTGCTCCGCTGGCTGTCACTCTAATGGGAGTCCCTGAGGGAGCACCTCGGGTGGAGACAGAGGCCGTCTCACCCAAGGCAGGGCAGCAGAGGGAAGGGAGGCTCCCAGACAGCAAAGCACTGCTTGGACCAAGCTCAACATGGTGCTTGAGCAAGCAAATTCCAGGCAGCAGAGACTTCAGGTTTCAAGAGCAAGGACGCCTGGAAACAGGTTTCCGCGTCAAAGTTTGAATAGTCCAGTGTACCCAGAGCGCGGACACCCGAGGGGAGGAACTAGAGCTGCATGCCTGTGGGGAGGGAAGAGGATGTAACGTGGACACCTGTGGGGATGGAGTGGCTGGGACTGGACACCTGTCAGGGAGGAGAGAGACGGAGGCTAGAGATGGAACTGGAGACGGCAGGGCCATGTCATGAAAGGGCTCCGTGTTAGGGAGTCTGCTTTTACTGTAAGAGCCATGAAAAGCTTCTATCAAAGCAAGTACCATGCTGAAATGTGTCTTTGACAGGTTTCCAGAGTAGTGTTGGGTGGGGCTGTGGGGGGACAAAACAAAAGGCACAAACATGCAGGCTAGGAAGCTAATGGAGCCTGGTAATGGGAGAGAAGGGACAGAATTCGGATGAGGCAGTGCCTGGGCGTGGTGAGTGGTGAGCAAAAGCAGGGTGTTGGAGATATTTAAGCAGCAGAATCTACAGGCCAGGGGTCCGATGCTACCAGAAGACGGGGCAGGGAAGGGAGAGTCCATAGGGGATGGTGAGAGGAACGGGGCGTAGGTGAGTCCCAGTTGCAGAGGGAGCCGCTGAGCACACTGAGGTGCCATTCACAGGCCTGAGAATAAAGCCAGGGGAGCAAATGCATGGAAAAACTCGGTCTGCTTCCCAACATCCTGAGGTGCTGAGGCCATTCAAGGGGATATATCCAGCAGCAGGGAAGGGCACTCCAGGCAGAGAGAAGCTAGAGAGAAGGCAATTGTTTAAGGAGTTTATAAGGTGTTCTTCCAAGGCATTCTCTCTGTAAAGCTTCAAAGTGCAACGGAAAGAGGTGTGGCCCAGGAGAGCTGGCCTCCAGGGCCTGCTCCACGAGCAGGACCAGCACAGCACGCTGGCCAGATGCACAGAATGAAGACTCCCGCCTCATGGCTTCAAAGCTAGGCTCTGCCACGTAGTAGCTCAGCAACAGCGGGCCAGTGACTTTGGCTCTCAGAGCCTCTACCTCCATCCCTGTAAAAGGGGGGAAACTAAACAAGAATGAGCTACGTTGGTGCATGTACCGGAGCAGAACAGTACCTGGCCTGTGAGAAGAACGACTGGAGCCTTTTGCTCAGGTGCTAAAGAGCAAACTCGGTAAGAGAGATGCTGCCCTGGGGAGGAAGCCAGCACAATTCTGCAAGGAGACAGCTGGACAACATTAAGGTCAGGGGAATCGCTGTGCCCCACTCCGTGGGTTCCACACCACTCACAACGTGACCAGCCGGTTGAGAGAAGGAATGGAGATGGGGGGGGGTGGCCTCCCCTCAAGTGTGGCAGTGAGCACACCAACATGACAGTCCTCTTTTGAGCTGCTCACTACCTACCCCTGTTTGGTCTTACTCCATCTCAAACACTTTTTCGGTTTTATCAAAGAAGTCAGTGGGCGGGGCGCCTGGGTGGCTCAGTGGATTAAGCCTCTGCCTTAGGCTCAGGTCATGATCTCAAGGTCCTGGGATGGAGCCCCATATCCGGCTCTCTGCTCAGCGGGGAGCCTGCTTTCTCCTCTCTCTCTGCCTGCCTCTCTGCCTACTTGTGATCTCTGTCTGTCAAATAAATAAAATCTTAAAAAAAAAAAAAAAGAAGAAGTCAATGGGCAAGGGAGTTTGGAATATAGATTTTTCTTCCCTTGGCAACAGAGTTGGCCAGGACCAATACAGTCTCTGTGCCAGAGAGTAAACCTACTTATAGAAAGGACAGTAAATAGAAAGAAAATGGAAAGAAATAGGAAATAACTGTATATTTTAGAAAGACAAAGATCATTTGCTTCTTTGATTCCTATCTCATTTAAACAAATAATAGGAAAGTCCATATGCCAAGGGAAACAGAGTTTCGGGGGAGAGATTCAAAACACCACCCTCACGAGCAGGTTTCCTACGTTGAGTCATAGGTAAGGGGCAGAAGAAACCCCCGTTGCAAAGCCCACTCTAGAACAAACTTACCACCAAAAAAATCGGCCCTTCATATAATCCCTTTGCATTGTACGAGCAGCACTGAAGAGTTAACTGTCAAGCTAACTTATACAGTCTCTGCTTAAATTGGGGGTATCTTATTTCTACAATACAAAAAGTGGTTTTAGAAGCCCCTCCCCACCCCATCAGCACCACTGAACCCACGGTAGCCACAGGCTGAGATGTTCTAATGCTGTTAGGGACTTGTCAACTGTCCAAACACCTTTGCTCAAACAACCCACTCTTCAGTTTCTGAGACTCATGGTCCTCCTCCTACAGCCCCTCCAGCAGCATTTGAAAACCTGCCCGTTTCCAAAGGATGCTGGAACCAGAGAAAGACTGCTTTGTTTAAATTCTGGGGTTTCTGGTTCCTTTCCCGAGGTGATGAAATATCTGAGCAAGACATATCAAGCCTCAAGTCCACGCTTTGCTGTCTCAGAAACAGCTTATTTTATTTTAAAAACAAAGCAGCCAGCAATCATCTTTCCATTCTACAGATATGCAAGAAAATCGGCTGGCAAGAGTCCCAGTTTCTACCTGGGCCTAGGCAGGGTTCCTGCACCTGCACGTCCGACCCACCTGGGGCCTTCTAAAGATGCAAATCTCGAGGCCTCATCTCAGACTTTTTTGTCAGAAAAATCTAGAGCTGGGAACCCATAATCTGCCTTTTAACAAGGGGCCCCATAACAAAGGAAACCCTTCAAGACACTGAGGGGATTCTACTGTGTCGCTGAAGTCTGACACACTGGGGTGCACAGCTAAACAGACTCTCAAGGGAAAGGAACGGGATGATTTTTCCAACAGGCCTTGGCCATTTACCTTCCTTTACTTCATTCACCTCATAAATGAAGAACAAGCTCCAGTATATCCACGCTCAAGGATCTGGAAAAGATAAATTCAGCATGCTGTGGAAAGAGCCTTCAGCTTCTTACAGCAAGCAATGATGTAAACTAAAGCATATCACCTTTTCAGACCACAAAATATTCTTTCAGTAGTGAAAATAAGTCATATCCCTCGGTGAAGATGGCATTGTTATAACTGAGATACATTCTAATCTTATTTGAGGATACCTTTTCTCATTTTTTGGTATAAACCTACAGCTTTACATCACACAGATAAAGAAGATTTTCTGTCCCAGCTTCTACCAAATCTTGGGTACTCATACATTTTGAGTGAAAGCTTAAATGAATTTATTTTGCCAATTAAGACTCTCTCCTCTTTAAAAAAAAAAAAAAAATCGACTCAAATTGCCCCCCCAAATCTCTCTGCAGTCAGTCTCTCCTCTGAGCTCCAGACCCACAAATCCAACTGCCCACATGACACCCACCTGAACATCTCACGTTCCCCAAACTCACTTTGTCCAAAGTGAACTCCTCATCTTCACCTCCCTCTAAAATTAAAAGTAAATTTTAGAAAAATGTCTGGGTTCTTAATGCCACAGAATGGTTAAAAGAAACTTTATATTATTTAACTACAACAAAAAAAATGTTAAAATCTGGTCCTTCTCCATTAGAGTCTGTATCAGTAAACAGCTCTGGTCCCCACCCACAGCTCATGACAGAAACCTGACTCATCTTTGACCCCCTCCTTCCTCTCAGCCCACTGCTCCCATCAGCTGCCTTCATCATCTCTCATGTAGTTGATTCCAGCAGCCTCCTCCCCAGTCCCACGAGTCCTCACCAGTCGCCTCTAATCTCTGTTCCATGGGACAACCACAGCGAGTTCCTTACAACGGGAGGTTAAAACCATGTCACTCTCCTACAGCAGCCCCTCAGCTACTTCCCGCTGCTCTAAGAACAAAGCCCAAAATCCTTACCTTCCTCGTAAGACCTGCATTGCCTGACCCCCACTGAACTTCCCAGCCCCTCTCTGAATCGCTCCAGTCCTGCCCTTTCCCGGTTGTGTTCCTCCAGCACCAAGCTCTTTCCCCCTCCTGGGCATGTCCCCTTCTTCCACTTAACTGCTCTCGGCTTCCCCTTCAGGTCAGTTCTGATGTCTCCTCCTCCAAGAAGTCTTCCTTGACTCCCTACTCTAAGGTTTCTTAACCCAGCACCCAGCACTATCAACAATAGACCAAATCACAGATTCTTTGGAGGGCGAGATTGTCCTGCACATGGTAGGATGTCCCTCAGAGCCCCAGCTCTGGATGCCAGTAGCACTCCCTGCCACAACCAAAAAGTCTCTAGCTATTGACAAATTCTCCATGAGGGGCAAGAACGCCCCCTATTGAGAACCACTACTCCAGACTCCAGGCTAAAGCCCTCCATTTCCCTGCCTGGCATTCTCCCAGCACCCGGACTCCCCTGCCAGGGCACTGAGCACAGTGCAATTTGTTTTGTGTAGTGTTTAATGTCACCTTCCCCTTGGAGAATGCCTGCTCCACCAGGGGAAAGCCAGACTCGATCTGTCTTCTTCCTGCAATATCCCCAGTGCCTGATACATGTAGATAATCAACAGTCGGAATAAACGAAAAAAATTCCAAGTACAGTTCTTTCTTTTAATACTATTTTTGAACTGTTAACATTTTCTAGGAGTGCAAATCAGCGCCTACACTGAACTGGGTTCCTCTAGGGAGTGGCTTAGTGAATAGAGCTTTGAAACATGGAATTAAGGGAGACTCTCAATCAATAACAGATCTGATGAACCCCCAACACTCACTAAACTTTCCTTTGTGTTGGGAAAGATGGAATTAACACTCCTATATACTATTCTTTACCAAGAATCTGGCAACGCCAAAGATGGATTGTCCATAATGCTACAAAGAGGCAAAACGTAATAACATCTGCAAATTCCCCATAATCCCTTTGTGCCTAGAAACACCCTGATTTATGTTTCTAATGAAAAGCAAAACAAAACAAAACAAAAAAAACCTGCCTCTTAGTGGTCCAAATAAAGTCAGTATTAGGACTTACTCAAGTACTAGGCCCACGATGCTTGCCTCAGAACAAGTTAACAAAAGGGTCAGGATAGTTCTTCCCTCCCCCACCCCCACCACTCCACCATCCCACCTGAAACAGATGCTCTTTTCCGCCTCTCCTATCTGCCCCCCTGATAAACAGCTTGACTGTTGGCTATAGACAAACTCCTTTGAGTCAAATCCATAACCAAGAGAACCACGTCTACTTGGAAACCCCAGACTACCTGGACAAGAACTCATCCAGATGGGTAAACTCTCTATCAGTCATAGCTGCTAAAGAAATAAAAGGAGGGTTTAAAAATCAAAAATTAAAACACACACATACACACACACACACACACACACACACACACAAAATAACCTGGGATCAGGTCTGACTCTTGGTGTCCTAAAAATGTCTAACTCATTGCAGTGAAAAGAATCTGAGCGAGAACTGGACCAGAATGGAAAAAAAAAAAAAAATCAACCCTAATTTTGGTGGATGCTAACAAATTCAATCCTGACACATACAGAGTAGAAACAGGGATAAGAAAGATAAAAGTTAGCATCTTATTATTTTATCATTGGTTCAAATGAGCTTCTTTACAGATGTACCAGTTAGGATTAGGTTGGCTGCTGCATGTAACAGAAAACTCAACTGAGGCTTAAACAAGACTGAGGTTTATTTTTAATCTCCTGCAATACAAGTCTGGAAAAAGGGACCCAGGGCTGGCGTCTGCTCCACATCCTTCAGGCACCAAGGCACGGCTATCCTTTCTGCCCCACCGTCCTTACTACGGGCTTCTGTCTTCAAGGTCACCTCATGGTCACAAGATGACCACCATGGCTCCAACCATCAGATTTACAGACAACGGGAAGGAAGATGAAACAAAGACAAGCAAACAAAGAAAGAACAACAAAAAGCACGCATCCCAACTGGGTCAGCTACCTTTAAGAAGCTTCACAAAGAGACCCACCCAAAAATCACTACAGGTAATTCAGTGGCTGCCTCTGCTTGCAAGGGACACTGAGAAACTTCTTTTCCCTGGACACCCCGCTGCTGCCACCACCATGAGATTCCTCCATCCTTCCCCTCGCTCCCTGTATTATTAGTCAGCTAGGGCTGCCTTAACAACAACCATAGACAAACGGAAATTTATTCCTCACAGCTCTGGAAACTAGAAGTCCAAGGTTAAGGTGCCAACAGGGTTGGTTTCTGCTAAGACCTCTCTCCTTAGCTTGCAAATAGAAAAGTCTTCTCACTGTGTCCTCCAATGGCCTTTTCTCTGTTTGAGTGCATCCCTGGTGTCTCTTCCCCTTCAGAGAAGAATAAGGACACAGTCTGGCTGGACTAGGGCCCCACCCGTGTGACCTCATTTACCCTGCATTATCTCCTTGGAGGTCCTATCTCCAAATACAGTCACCCAACATTTCTAATTTTTTTAAGATTTTATTTGTTTATTTGACAGAGAGAGACACAGTGAGAGAGGGAACACAAGCAAGGGGAGTGAGAGAAGGAGAAGCAGGCTTCCCACCAAGCAGGGAGCCCAATGCGGGGCCTGATCCCAGGACACCGGGATCATGCCCTGAGCAGAAGGCAGATGCTTAAGGACTGAGCCACCCAGGTGCCCTCATTCATGATTATCTAAGAGGTTTTTTAGTTAGGAAAGGAAGGAACTATGGGTAACTGAGTAGCAGATAGCAGTCTCTGCCACAAGAGACTCAGTACATTAAAACTGTAAGAAATGGCAAAGTTCTGGTATTTTATCGAGTCTAAGTCTCCTGTTTTATATGAGAAAGCTGAGCTCAGACCCACTAGGAGCTGACATAGAGGTGTAAATAAATCTGATTCTAGAACTGGCACTGGACTCTAGACCTGAAGTTGCAGTGAATTTGGTCCGTATAATCATACGGGTTTAAAATAAATTTTCTATATTGACTTTTCTCTAACAACTCAAGAGAATATGCTATAGTTTGTGGGAAAACTAAACTATATATATATATATATATATATATATATATATATATACATACACACCCAGGCCAAAGTAACGAGGGAATATTTAGAGTATTTTTAAGCAATCAAGATTGTTCACATGCCTCAAAATTCCTAACATAATCTCCGTTTTAGCAAGATCCAAGAGCCCTGGTTTGGAGATCTATAGATTGGGTACCATATCTTTCTGCATCTGGGTGCTCCCCCCCCCACCACCAAAGCAGAGCTCAATAAACCAAGCTCATGATTTACTTCAGACCTCGAAGAATACAGCTTCTTGTCTGTACCAACCCATGAAAGCCAGTTCACAAAGCCAAATGTCTCACAGGGACCTTTTAATAGGTTTTATGTCTTATTTATTGTGCTTATCTGACAACTTCACAATGTTAATAGACATCTCTAAAAATGTGTTGACATTTTGCTTCATTCTGACTGTCCTTTAATGTGTTATCAAGTTTGGACAGTACAGATATTCCCTTAAGTGCAGTAAAAAATAGACACACACAGAAATACAAATGTATTTCAGCCCCTACATTGAATATATTATGTACAAATATTATATCCCCAGTACACCATTATAAAGTGCAGTGCTATAAATAGAATGCCAATTTCAGCTACCACCCACCCTATTTGGTTAGGTGCAAAACTTCCAGGCAGCAAGCCAACTGATGTAGCCAAGAGTCACCTAGTCAATTTCCCACCCCTCCAACCTCCCCTTCTCCCCGGGTTGCCCCCCTCCCAGCGATGCATTCTTTCTTCCACTAAAGCAGATCTCCTCCACATTCAGTTGCTCCCCACCGTCAATTATAGCTCTCTGTGCCCAAGGTGTCCCAACATTTTTAATTACATTGTTGCTTACTTAATCATGCATGTGAACAATTAATTAACAATTAATCTCCCTCGATTTTCCCACACTTACTGAGCACCTATAGAAAAGCCAAGGGTACGCAAATAACGTCCTCATTCGGAGAGTTTAAATTCAAATAAAAACGAGCTGTACAGGTTCCAGTGGGCTACCAAAAAGCAATGTGCAATAACGCTACGTCTCTTCCTAAATTGCACTATTCTGCCATTTCTAAAAATCTGAAATTACTGCCTTTTAACAGACTGCAAACACAAAATCCGGGTTAGAGGACAATAACCCCGAGAATACTGAAAAGGGAGTCATTTTCCCCCAACCTTTCAAATTTGAACAAATCTCACCATATATGTCAATCAGGACGATTTTTTTTTTAACTTTGCCACATCATTTTACGATAAAAGGGAGAAAATGCTCCTGTGAGAACGGAAGAAAAAAAAGGAAAGGGGCATTACAGGCAGCAGCAAATCCGACAAGCACTGTTCCCAGAAGTGTTCTCTAATTTTCCCCCTTAAAGATCCAAGATTGGGGAATGTCCCCACCGCCTCCGCCACGCCACACTGCACCCACTGAAGGCCCGGCCAGGCACCCCGACCCTCCCTTCCTAACCTAGGAATGATCAGAAGGGCTGGTGCCAAGTTGGCATGTCAGCGCTGGAGACCCGGGCACGGCCGGAAGACCCCCGCAGAGAGCCCCTGCCGGGCGCGCGGATCTGGGTCTGGGGGTGCGGTCCCTAGCCGCCGGCTGCCCCGTGCGGAGGTGCAGGGCGAGAGGGCCGCCGGGCCCGCCCGCCTCCCTTCGGTGGCGCCCGCGCGGGGCGTGTGGGGCTTGCGGGGCAGGCGGGACGCGGGCGGAAGGCAGGGGGGCGGGACCGCGGCCGCCGCTTCCCCGCTCTCAAAGTTTCTTGCAGTTGCACATTTACTCAGCGCTTCCTGTGGGGGTGAGCGCCTCGCCCTCCCGGCTCGGCCGGCCGCCAGCTCCTGGCGGAAGGAGGCGGGCAGACGCGAGCGGGGCCGGGGCGGCGGCGGGACCCGGCGAGCCGAAAGGGGCCGGGCGCGCCGAGCCCCGGGGTCCGGGAGAGCCGGGTCCCCACCCGGACGCCGCGAGAGGGCGCTGCCGCCGGCGCGGCGGGGACGGGACGGCGGGACACGGGCGCCCGCGGGGCAGGGCTGGGCCGCCCGGCACCTCCTTCGGCGCGCGGACGCGGGACGCGGGCGGCAGCGCCCGAGAAGCCCACGCCTCTCCCGTGCGCGCCCGGGCCGTCCGCTACTTACCCAGTGAGCAGGTGAGGAGCGAGAGCAGTGCGGGGAGCGCGAGGCGGCGGCCGCGGCGAGCGGGCGACAGCATCCCGGCGGCAGGAGCTGCGCGCCCTAGTGGGGCGCGGGGACGGGAGACTCGCGGGGAGCCGAGCTGCGCGGCTGCCGCTGTCGCCCGTGCCGCCGCGGCTGACCCTTCTCCGCCGGCTCCCCTCCTCCCTCCTCGGGCTCCGCCGCGCCGGCTCCGGCCGCGCCCTCTGGCGGCCGACTTCGGGAGCGTCCTCGTGCCAGTTCCAGCGCCCGCCTGGCTCCCAGCCGTGCCTGGGGTCCCGCCGCTGGGCGAGGGTAGAGATGACTGCACCTTCACTAGGACAGCGACCCTCTTCCAGACTTGTGGCCCCCGCTCCCTGCGGCCATTAGTCTCCACTCCTTTTTTTCCTTCTCCCTTACCTAGGCCCCATCTTCTACCTTCCTGTCCTCCCACCTTACTCCTTCACCTCCCTCTCCCGGCTCTCCTGGAGTCGATCAGTGGGTCCCCTCCTTACTCCCAAAGAAAGGGACGGGGGTGGGGGGGGGGCGGGGAAGGGAGGAGAAAGGAAGCCTAGTCGCTTTTCCTCCCTCCTAATGTACCATCTGCTATTTAAAAAGAAATCAATAATTCAACTCTTAATATTGTTGGCACCCGTGTTCTACGTTGATGAAGGTGTTTTTAATCAGCTCAACTAATTTACTTAATATCCTCTTTTTTTTAATGGGATTTGGCCAATAGCTTAAGCCTGGAATTTGGCTTTCAATAGAAGTTAGCGTAAATGTAATTTCATATAAATGTAATTTTAAGTGTTCACCATAATGGAAGAGGGGGTTGTGTTTTATTCAAAACGTCCCATAAAAATTAATTAAATTGGAATACAGAGAAGTCGAGTGACCTCATGTGGAGAGTCCCTCTTGTCCCTATGGGACTGTCCAGGGGCTCCCTCCCCAGCCAGGAGATGTGGTAGCTCTGGCAGAGGCTGGCCCCACTAAGTTATGTGGTGGGCAGAGGGGAAAAGCAGTACCCTCTAATGGTTCTTCAGTGCTTCCTGCCTCCGCCAAAGCCTTGACTCATGTCTCTCTCTTAGAAGGTAAATGGGACTAAGTGCCCATCACTTACCTGAGATTAGATCATGACCTCGTGAAGGCTGTGTCCTTGTTCTCATTCATACTTCATGTTTTCTGGGTGCCTATTCTGTGCCTGGGATTGCGCTAAGCACGTACCAACACCAGCGTCTTCCACATGGATGTGCAACGTTCACTGACTTCCTAAATGTGAAATGAAGACCAGTGTCAGGTGGCAGGAATACAAGTAAGATGCTGGGCTAATAGCAAAGCAGATGCTGAATAAATGTTTATTGTCTTGAGCCTTATAAACGAGAAGGCCAGGGGCACCTGGGTGGCTCAGTCATTAAGCATCTACCTTGGCTCATGTCATGATCTCCAGGTCCTGGGATTGAGCAAGGAGCCTGCTTCTCCCTCTCCCTTTGCCACTCCCCCTGTTTGTGCGCTCTCGCTCTCGCTCTCTCTCTGCAAAATAAAAAATCTTAAATAAGTAAATGTGAAGATCATTCAGGGGTTTAACCTTGAATATGTTAGGATACTGTCATTTGTCAGTTCAACATGTGCAGCAAGGGTTTTAAAAGGAAGCTTGGAGGCTATGGGTTTTCTCTCTCTGGTTTACACAGACTTCTTAAAACTGGGAACTAAATAACTTGTGTGTTACCCATTTTCTGTGAATGCAAATAGTGCCATCTTGTTCCATTCAGCCAGGGTTTGTGGCTACATGTCACACTATTTTTATACAAAGGGAAGAGAAATCTAAGAATTCTTTCATTTTTTTTCTTCCAGTTTATGGTTGACCGCATTGATCCCTTTCATCTTCTAAAATGTACCTGCCTGGTGAAGAGTTCTAGAAGTTTTCCAGTTTCCAAGCTGTTTAGCTTTCTTCCCAAAAAATATTCCTCAAATATATTTGATATCGAATATTAAACAAAAGCGTGTTTACATAGATGCAGAAGCCTAATAATTAAGCACCTTGCTTAATTGAACCATGCATGTGTTCAAAGACATACTTAATGTTTGGTAACAAGGAACTCCAGGTGCTCCGTCAGCGTTTTCAGCAGAATTCACCATAGGAGAGTATTTTGTGCGCTGGAACAGGGTGTGGGGTATGGAGCCCTAAAGACAATAGAGAGCACACTCTGTTTAAGGAACAAACCTGCCCTAATGTCCCCGCGTTCCACAGCAGACATAGATAAATGGCACATTTCGAAGCTCCATAACTCAAATTTTAAAAAGGATTACCTTTCACTTACTCTGGTCATATGATAAATGGACTTCCTGGGAGTTCCTCTCCCAAACACAGGTTGAGAGCTTCCTGGAACAAAATGTGCCCGGGAGGACACTAACAGATTCGTGGTGAGGCATCGCTTGCCATCTGAAACACCAACTGTAAGGGGACAGCTTTCAATGGGGAAAAATAAATCTCTTAAACTCTAAGATTAGGATCTGAAAAAAAGAGCAGGCCTTCGCCCTCTCTTCCTGGGGTTCTCTCATCTTGATTTCAGATGCTACCCCTATCCTGGCCCCTGAAAGTAGGTCCCTCCCCTGTGCAGGGGTGGAGGGAGGAGTCCCCTTTTTTTTTTTTTTCCATTTTATTTATTAGGAGTCCCCTTTTTTGAGGAAGGAGGGCCTGTTATGTCTTGGTTTCAGCTCAGGTCATGGTCTCATGGGTTGTGGGATCAAGCCCCGTGTTAGGCTCTGTTGGGCTAGGCTGGGTTCCACGCTCAGCAGGGAGTCGGCTTTAAGATTCTCTCCCTCTGCCCCTCCCCCTGCAAGCATATGCACTCTCTCTCTCAAATAAATAAGTAAATCTTTAAAAAAAAAAAAAAAAAGTTCCTGGGGCTCCTGGGTGGCTCAGTCAGTTAAGCATCTGCCTTGAGTTTGGGTCACGACCTCGGGGTCCTGGGATGGAGCCCCATGTCAGGCTCCCTGCTCAGCGGGGCATCTGCTTCTCCTCCCTCCGCCTTTCCCCCTTGCTCATGCATGCTTTCTATCTCTCAAATAAATAAAATCTTAAAAGGAGAAAGAAAGACAGAGAAACGAAGGAAGGTAAGAAGAAAGGAGGGAGGGAGGGAAAGAAAGGACAAGACACACAGCAGGAACCTTCATGGCTCAAGGTAGATCCAGGGACCACAGCTTGGCTCTGCAGCCGGTGCTCAGGAGGGCCCAGGAGGAAGGCTCTGCTAACACAAATAAGTTGGTCTCTCCAACACCCTGGAGGAGCTGCTCTCACTTTTCTTCCAAAGCTATTCAAAAGCCATAGGTAAAACCCATCAAGCCAGACTTTCCAACAAGACGTTTACCCAAAGAGGCTTAACCACAGGATTCTCACAAACTAACAGCTCTGAACCAAGAGCCAGGAAATTAAACAAAAGCTACCACCTTGCAGGCCTCAGGACAAGCCCAGAAATGCAAAAAAAAAAAAAAAAAAAAGCTACCTCTTAAAAACTTCTGATCAGAAATAGATCATCCATTTGACTATTTGTTCTCCTTTCCAGAATCACATATCCTCCTGTTCTCAGTAAAATTCAGGAATTGCTCCTAATAGGTGAATCAATAGGAGCAATAGGAAGTATCTCTATTTCACTTTTTTAAATGCAATTTAAGTATATTTGATCTCCCCTCTGTAAGCCATTCCCTTTTATTATTACTCAATTTATTTAAATCTAAAACAAACACATAATTCCCCCATTTCTCCTACCCTCTGTCTCCCTGCCTCTGGGAACCAATCTATTTTCTGCATCTATGAATTTGCTTATATATATATATATATTAGTTTCTGCATATAAGAAAGATCATATAGCATTTGTCATTCTCTGACTTATTTACTTAGCATAATGCCTTCAAGGTCCATACATTTTGTTGCCAATGGTAAGATTATTCTTTTTCATGGCTGAATAATATTCCTTTTTTTTTTTTTCCTTTATCCATTCATTCATTGACGGGCCCTTAGGTTTTTTCCATATCTTGACTGTTGTAAATGATGCTGCAGTGAACATTGGGGTGCAGGTATCTTTTCAAACTGGTTTTCATTTCCTTCAAATAAATATCCAGAAGCAGAGTTGCTGGATCATATTGTAGTTCTATTTTTACTTTTTTTTTTTTTTTAATTTTAATTCTAGTTAGTTAACATATAGTGTACTATAAGTTTCTGGGGTAGAATTTAGTGATTCATTAGTTGCATATAACACCCCGTACTCATTACATCAAGTGCCCTCCTTAATGCCCATCACCCGGTTACCCCATCCCCCCACACACTTCCCTTCCACTAATCTTGTTTGTTCCCTATAGTTAAGAGACTTATGTTTTGCTTCCCTCTCTGGTTTTATCTTATTTTTCCTTCCCTTCCCGTATGTTCATCTGTTTTGTTTCTTAAATTCCACAGATGAGTGATATCATATAGTGATTGTCTTTCTCTGACTAACTTATTTCACTTAGCATAATACTCTCTAGTTCATCCATGTCATTGCAAATGGCAAGATTTCATTCTTTTTGATGGCTGAGTAATATTCCGTTGTATGTATATATCACATTTTCTTTATCTATTGATCTGTTGATGGACATCTGGGCTCTTACCATAGTTTGGCTATTGTGGACATTGCTGCTATGAACACTGGGGTGCAGGGGCCCCTTTGAATCACTACTTTTGTGTCCTTTGGATAAATACCTAGTATTGCTATTGCTGGGTTGTAGGGTTGTTCTATTTTTTACTTTTTGAGGAAACCCCATACTGTTTTAGAGAGTCACTACACCAGTTTGCATTCCCACCAACAGAGCAAGAGGGTTCCCCTTTCTCCAAATCCTCACCAATATCTGTTGTTTTCTGAATGGTTAATTTTAGCCATTCTGACCAGTGTGAGATGGCATCCCATTGTGTTTTGATTTGTATTTCCCTGATGGTGAGCGATGTTGAGCATTTTTTCATGTGTCTGTTGGCCATTTGTGTGTCTTGTTTGAAGAAATGTCTGTCCATGTCTTCGGCCCATATCTTGATTGGATTTTTTGTTTTGGGGGTATTAAGTTTAATGAGTTCTTTATAGATTTTGGATACTAGCCCTTTTTCTGACATGTAATTTGCCAATATCTTCTCCCATTCTGTAGGTTTCCTTTTAGTTTTATTGTTTCCTTTACTGTGCAAAAGCTTTTTATTTTGATGAAGCCCCAACAGTTCATTTTTACTTTTGTTTCCCTTGTCTCTGGAGATGTGTCTAGCAAGAGATTGCTGCGGCCAAGGTCAAAGAGACTGCTGCCTGTGTTCGCTAAGATTTTGGTGGATTCCTACCTCACATTTGGGTCTTTCATCCATTTTCAATTTTTTTGAGAAACCTCCATATTGTTTCCCAGAGTGGCTGCATCCGTTTACATTCCCACCAACAGTGGGATCTGCTCTATTTCCATATGACATGATATTAAAAATAGAAAACCCTAAAAACTCCATCAGACAACTTAGAACTAATAAAACAAATTCAGTAAGGTTGCATGATACAAAATAAGTACACAAAAATCTGTTGTGTTTCTGTATACTAATAATTAACTATCAGAAAGAGAAAGAAACAATCCCATCTACAATTGCATTAAAAACAATAAAATACCTAGGGACAAATTTAACCAAGGAGATGAAAGACCTGTATGTTGGAAACTACCAGAAAGTAATGAAAGAAAATGAAGAAGACATACATATATACATGCATACATACATAAATAGAAAGTTATGTTGTGCTTTTACTAAGACTATTCTTAAAGAGCAGAAGCTCTGGGCCATGACTGCCTAGCAGCTTACACAAAATGTATTGGTGTTTTTGGTGCTGTTGGTAGTAAGCAGTTCTTTATTTTACCATAGCTGCTTTCAGGTGTAGGATCCTGGTTAATAAACTTGACAAAGGGGCGCCTGGGTGGCTCAGTGGGTTAAAGCTTCTGCCTTCGGCTCAGGTCATGATCCCAGGGTCCTGGGATCGAGCCCCACATCGGGCTCTCTGCTCAGCGGTGAGCCTGCTTCCTCCTCTCTCTCTCTCTGCCTGCCTCTCTGCCTACTTGTGATCTCTATCTCTCAAATAAATAAATAAAATCTTTAAAAAAAATAAACTTGACAAAATGAATAAAAATTGTTTTTCATTTCTCCATCAATAAACATGTCGAGAGTAACTACAGGTATGAGGCCTTCACATGACTTACTGAAGTTGGGAAGAGAAATACATTTCCTGGGGAGATCACAGTCCCACTGAGAGGACCAAGATATGCATTAATGCCATGAGCTCATGTAGAATATGGCAAATACCCTAACTAAGAAGCATTTGAACAAAGTACGACAGAAGTGCAGGGAGAAGGACAGCTCATCCCTGTGGGGGACCAGAAAAGGTCTCACACATGGGGGGAAGTGACCTGGGGGTTAGGGAACAGACGGGCTATCCACAGCTGGAGGTGAAAAGGGCATTCCAACAGAGTGGACAGGGGGTACAGTCACATGGAACCTGGGAGCTTCAAAGACTGTTGAGTTCAGTTTGACAAGCACATAAGAAATATGAAGGAGAACCCAGTTTGGGCCACCTTGAGGAGGACTTTAAATGCCACGTGAGTCCCTCAGGGAGGGCAGTGGAGAGATGGGAAAGATGCTTCGGCAGTGATGACAAAACCCTCCACTGTGAGACTGAAGCTCTCAAGGCGTATCTTTTGTCCTAAGTCTGCAACCGCTATCAGAAAACCCAGTACATAATATGTCCCCAGTTCATGTGTGCTGGGTACTGATTTCCTGAAAGAGCTCGGCTGGGAAAAAAGTAATTCAATGGTAGCATTTTGGATTAATTGGAGAGGGGAAGGAAAAGAGGCAAGAATGGTTATAAAACATTGGTATGCCGGCATGGTATGCCGGAAACCAATATTAATGCTGTATGTTAACTAACTGGAAGTAAAATAAAAACTTAAAAAAAAAAACAGAAAACAAAACAATATCATGAGAATATGATGAAGAAAGGGAAACTAAGATGTGTGGAACACACACCATAGTTGAGCACTGAGTCAGTTTCAAATATGTTAAGTTTCAAATATGTTACTTCATTTAACCCTCCAAAGAAATGTATATAAAAGGACAATTCTCATTCCCACTTTAGGGTAGTAAACTGAGTCTTAAGCAGGTCAAACACCAACAGACAGAACTGCCTTTGGTGGCAGTTTCTTTCCACAAAGTCATGCTCTTTAACCAAGACGGAAGTAGCAGGAAGAGAAGGGATCACTATGAAGGCACAATAGAGGTCAGATCAATAGTACAGTTCTTGTGGGTGAACAGATATCAGCTGGAACAAAGAGACCACAGAAGGAGCAATGAACTAAAATGCAGATCTGCCGGGGAGGGAGTTGGCAGGGAAAAACAGAAGATTATCAGTACTACCATTATTTTTTTTTTAAGATTTTATTTATTTATTTGACAGAGATCACTAGTAGACAGAGAGGCAGGCTCCCCGCTGAGCGGAGAGCCTGATGCGGGACTCGATCCCAGAACCCTGAGATCATGACCTGAGCCGAAGGCAGCGGCTTAACCCACTGAGCCACCCAGGCGCCCCCAGTACTACCATTATTAATGACAGCTATACCCTTATAAAATCAATAGATGAATAATAATAGCTAATGTGTAATAAACTTGTGTATACGGGGCACTCTACTAAGGGCTTTACATGCATTACTTCTTGTTAAATAATATTTTATTCAATTCTTGAGGCAGTATTTCATTCAATTCTCAAAATTTTTGGAACGATACTGAAATATTATTTGCTTTTTTCTCTGTTTCCACCACTGGTGCAAAAAGCAGGGTGGGTCAAAGGGTTATTGCTTAAGCACTCATCAAGGCAGCGGCAACAACAACATAAAAGCCAAGTTACTGCTTAATGAAGAAAATTACTCATTTTCTGAAATTATACCGAGTACCTATCTTTTTGATATTTTGTGTGGCGAAACTGAGGTGTGGCCTGAAAGTACTTCTGTATATCAAACTAGAACGTCCTCTCAAGAAAAAGCATGTGTGTGATTGCTTAGGTTGCAAGCTGAACTAGCTGCTCTTCTTACACCATTTTTCGTGGATAGACTGACCAACTGTGGCTATTCAACCTTAGGGACTAGGCCAATGTTTCTCAAAAATAAACCAAGTGAGCCTGGCACTTCAAGAAAAACAATTGATGGTATTTTTTTAAATAAATTTTAATTATTTATTTGACAGACAAGAGATCACAAGTAGGCAGAGAGGAAGGCTGGGAAGCAGGCTCCCTGCTGAGCAGAGAGCCAGATGTGGGGCTGGATCCTAGGACCCTGAGGTCATGACCTGAGCCCAAGGCAGAGACTTTAACCCACTGAGCCACCCAGGCGCCCCAATTGATGATATTTGTTGCCAACAGTAAAACTCAAGCTTCGACATGAAACTTGAGTTTTGGAAAACTTGTATCTGCAGCCATGAGCTTAATAGCTTCCCAATCCTTAAAAACTTTTCCATGAAATCAAAAGTGGTGGTAAGAAATAAATTTTTTTTTTTGATATCACACACTGACATGTGTCAACATTTGGAAGACCTGCATATTTCCATGAAATGATATTCTCCAAATGACCTGTATGCGATATTACAAAATCATGAATGGGTTTTAGAAAGTTCTATTCAAAGTGAAAGATAGGCCAATGGGGTTTAATGTAACACAGTCCAAAAGTTCACTGATAATGGCTTCAGATTCCATGTTACAATGAATGTCTTTTTTTTTTTTTAAGATTTTTTTTCTTCTTTGACAGACGAGATCACAAGTAGGCAGAGAGCCCAATGTGGGGCTCAATCCCAGGACCCTGAGATCATGACCTGAGCTGAAGACAGAGGCTTTAACCCACTGAGCCACCCAGGCACCCCTTACAATGAATGTTTAAGAAACTCCCAAACATCTCAAGTTTTGGTGTAGTACCAAAGAGTGTCTGCAAGTAAATGAAAAGATTATTTAAGATCCCTCCATTTTTCAACGGTGTCTCTTTGCTTACTGTGTCTCTTTTTGCTTAACTCATCCAAGACAATATATCCCACCAGACAAAATTAAAAAACAAGTATGAAAAAAATCCACTCATTTTCTATTAAAATAAACATTAAAGAATTTACAAAAATGTGAAATAACAACACTCTTCTCCCTAGTTTCTTCTTTTGGAAAATATAGTTATTTATCTAAAGACAGATCAACAAATGATGGGTTAAGTATTGTTGCTTTTTATCTATTAATATGTTTACGTTTCTTGGGTCTCATATCTATTACAGCAAATATTCATAGATATGATCCACATAAACAAAAGTTCTTCAGGGTCCTCAATAATTTTTAAGAGTATACAGGGGTCCTGGGACCAAAAGATTTGAAAACCACCCATTCGGGACATGTAACTTGTAAAGCATGGGTGCCAGGACTCAAACCCTGGTCTGATTCCAAAACCCTTTCTCTTGCCCTGTTTAGTTTTAGATTTGTTGCATTGGAAGCCCCAGATTTCCAAGGACTCCACTTTGGTTTCCAGTTACCTAATTAAACCCTTAATCGTCAGGAATTTAAAGTAAGTATCAGTTAGATGGGCCAAGTTATATTGTGGTAACAGACAACTCAAAAATTTCAGTGGCTTACAATTACCAAGGCCTTCTTGGTCCTGCCAAGTCTGCTGCTGGCCCAGGCGACCCTCCAGGTCAGTTGTGCTTCATTGTCTGTGATCTCAGGCTGCCTGCTGTCTCAACTCAAGTTCTCCTTCACAGTCATTGTTGTAGTAGAGGTGCCTGCTGGAGAGCCATGCACCAGCAGTCAAAGGCCTCCAGCAACAGGGAATAGTCATCTCCACTCGGGTTTCCCTGCAGGGTACAGGGTGCAGTCCTCAGGGCTAGAATAGAGGAGAGCTGCATACAGCGGGGCACTGTTCAGCATCCACTCCCCCTTGAGCCCCCATCTTCCACCACCCCAGCGTCTGCTCTGAAGAGATGCTATGCTAGACGCTAGGGGGTATGGGCAAGGTTCAGTTCTCAGAACTCAGGCTCTGCCCTTCAGAAACTTACCATTTATCTACAAAGAAAAGATCACAAAAAGTCTCTGTAACTGACCTTTATACAACTCTTTACTATTTATCAAGTAACCATGAAAATAATTGCTGAACAAGGCAGCTAGAGGAGAAGTCCAGATGAATCGAACAGTTTTGAGTGTCCTTGGGAAAAACTTCTGGGTTGGATAATCAAGGATGGTTTCAGGAAGAAGGTAGGATTTGAATAGAGACCATGAAATGAGGGAAGGATCCAAACCGGAAGAAATGGAAAAGGAGTGGGGAAGAAAAAGACATAAAGTCAGTGAAGTGAGAGAATATTTGCAAGAGGGATAATAGACTAATGTGGCTACAGGTGATCATGTCAGAAACTGTACTGGTAGCACACAAAGATGGCATCAGGGGGAACAGATAGGAAGCTGTCTGGAGAGGAGAGTAGCAAGCCCTGGAGAGCCCTGTCCTGGCGAAGCCTCAAGTCTCTGGGAAGAGAGGGTAGAGCTGACCAGACCCCCACAAAAGGAGGCCACAGGGCCCTGAGGACTTCTCATTAATCAACAAGAGAAATATTTGGCTTAGAGATACAGACATCATTTGTTTTAATAGAAAAAGATCCAAAATAGAAGCAAATTTTTGTCTCTTTATTTCTAAAAACATACTTCCTTTGTAATTCCCTAACTTTAACAATAAAATAGCTTCGCACAATAATGTCTTACACAAATGAAAATACGATTTTCAGAAATAGCATTTCTGTAACTTTAAGTCAAGTGGATGTTGGAATATTTGGCTTAAATTAAATTGTCAATGGCTTTCAAGCGTAGGCAAGTCCTGTTTTTTATGTTTTCCTGCCTTGTGACATCTACTTTTGGAGGGATTTGAAATGAAAGAAAAGAAAGAAGGAAACTTCAAATCTTGGGTTGCGGGCTGTCTCTGCTGAGGGAGGTGGCGGGACTCACTAAAGCACTCAGGGGTTGGCTGAGAGTGGGGGCAAATTCAAATGGGAGCAGTAGTCATGGAAGAGAAGAGATGCAAGGAGACATATTGCAGGCATTGAATTTAAATGACCTCTGAAAGATTGAAATCAACATCTTCTATTGTGCAGAAATGCATGGTAACATTTCTTAGTTTGTTTAAATGTTTGAGGTTGAATCAGAGACTATACAATGCTAGGACAGAGTAAATTTGTTGAAACAAGATGGCGAGGCCTTGAACAGCAGGCTTGCAAAGGTGTACCTTCTCTGACAGTCAGGAGGAAACCATTGCATTGTTGAGAGGCTGACAGTCACAGAGCCAGCCCATTAAGAAGACTCTGGTGGCAGAGTCCAGGATGCACACAGACAGATAGCAGTGAGGCGGGTTGAAGACTATTGCAACAGTCCAGACATAACCCAAAAAGGAGCTGAACTCGAGCGCGGGCTGCAGAATTAGAAAGGAACGCGAATGCAAGAGTTGTCATGAAGGATAAATCAGAAAAGATTTAGGATTAGCTGGAAGGAATTAGCCATGATTCTGAAGTTTGGAATCCTAGTCACTAAGTACCATAGTGACGTAAGCAAGGAAAAAGAACACATGGATTTAAAAGATTTTGGTTTTCTGACAAAGTGTATTTGAGGCAAGAGTGGGCCATCTAAATAGAAACTTTCCGTAAGCAGATAGATGGGAGGACTGGAACCTAGAGAGAAGTGTCGGTGGCTGAAATACAGGTTTAGAAGGAATCACAGAAGAATTGGAAAAAAATTCACAGGAGTCAATAAAGAGAGTGGCAAATGGCAGGACACCAAGTCAGGGACATCATGCTGGCAGCTGTTAGGTTTTTTTCAATCTTGGTATCAAATATTTGGTGTCTTTTGCAACACGGTATCTCTAGCCTCTGACAATAGTTGAGTGGCATCCTCCTCCTGGAGTAGGTGTCAGATCCTGTAGGGGAAAAGTCTCCCACAGACTGCCCCCAGTTCAGATACCAATTGCAAGTTCAGGGTCACCTATATTTCTGACTGATAGGTTATAAATCTGGGGTTCCAAAATCTCCACTTCAGTTTCAATAATTTGCTAGAACAACTCACACAACCCAGAGAGACACTTCGCTTAGGTTGACCAGTTTATTAGAAAGGATACAAATGAAAATCCAGATGAAGACTTACATAGGTGAGTTCAGAAGGATCCCAAACACAGGAGCGTCAGTCCTCACGGAGCTGGGGAGAACCACCCTCCCAGCACACAGACGTATTCACTGACTTGGAAGCTCTCCAAATACCATCATTTAGGGGTTTTTATGGAGGTCTCATTCCATAACCATGATGGATTAAATAACTGGCCTTTGGTGATATACTCAATCTCTAGCCTCTAGCCTCAATCTCTTTTCTCCCAGGAGGTGGGTGTGGGGATACAGCGGTGTTGTTTGAGACTGAAAGTTCCAAGCTTCTAATCAAGGCTTGATCTTTCTGGCAACCAGTCTGCATCCTGAAGCTTTCTAGGGGATCCCTAAGAAACACTTCGACAAAAGAAACTCCTGTCACCCTTATCATTAAGAAAATTCCAAGGGTTTAGGAGCTCTGTGCCAGGAACCAAGGAAAACCATAAGGGCTGATTTATATAATACCACAGGGGCTCTCCTCATTGAAGGGTCAAGGGCAGGAAGAGAAGCTAGTGACAAAGCAATGTGACATGGAGGACAGGAGCCAGACTTGGCAGTACCATGAAGATAAGCTGGGGCACTTCCAAAAGAGTTGGGAAGTGGACATTTAGCTTTCCTTTTGACTTTCCAGCATCTGAGTCCCTTTGCTACATTCGCAAAGTTCCTCATCTCACTAGAGGCAGAGCCTGATCACTTTCCCACTCTGCACTGCAGCTAGGAAGCAGGGGCAAAAGCTAGACTCTGCCAACCAGACACTCGTGCCCCAAGCTCTGAATGAGAAGCTAGGATTGCTTCCAGTTATACTCTGCAGTGCAGGGTGGCAGCAGGAACAGGCTCCTCCAGCGTGGGTGCTTCCAGTAGTAGAAGCAGCAACATCCAGGGCCGGCAGCAGAATCAATGGATCAATTTCCAGCATGACTGGGGGGAACTCATTCTTGGCTTCTTGGCCTCCAAGCCTGGCTCCAAGCATTCACCCCATGTCCATCCCCAACCCCCCCCCCCCCAAGATTATTTGAGCTAGCCAATACCTTTGTGTCCCTTTTCTTCTTAAATCAGCCAGAGTGACTTCTGTTGCTTGCAACTAGGGCCTGTGGTGAATACAAGAAGTTGCCAACAACGTCAATTACTGCACATTATTGCTTTCAATTTCATGATTTGGTTATTCATGACTTTTAGACAGATATCTAGCAATAGGAATAAAATATTATTAACAGTGGAAAAAGGAGTGAGTTCAAAGATAATTCTCATCTAGCCACATGTGTGAGATCGAAATTGTGCTAACTGACAAAATCAATTTGGTTATAGAGTTCCGGAGGACTCACCACAGTCCAATAGTTAAAAGTCTGAGATCTTCTTTTGGTTAGAGCTACATTTTATGTGTTAGGTGAGGCTAGAGAGTGTCTGAGTCTCATTGCTTCTTCTTCCAACAGAGAGAGACCCACTCCTAGCTTCATAGCCAAGGAGAAACAGGATTCTAGAATCATAGCCAAGAAGAGAATCCCACAGATTGGTCCAATGGGGCTGTAGAAAGGTCTGATTATCCTTTTCTTTCCTCCCCTCCTCTCCTTCCTGTGGGAAAAAACACAGGTTCATGAACTTGGCGTCCTCAGTTCTTCACACTCTAGTCTCAGCCTTTCCACCATGGGCTCTACCTCTCCCTTCCCTCACATATCCTACCATGGATGCAGGACTCTCTCAGAGCACATCCCATTCACAAAAGTGACATGTTCTTTCACACATAGGAGAAAACACTGCTATATTTTCCTTCTGACTAAGATGGCTCCCCCACTTTTCTGCCTGGCAAACTCACAGTCTTCCTGTATGACTCAGATCGAATATTGCTTATATGGAGAAGTCGTCCCAAGTTCCACACTGCAGATAAAGTGATTCCTGTTTCTGTTCTCCTTTAGCACTGCTCTCTCAACAATTGGTTATGCAACATATCTACCTATATCTACTTATGAATTACATGGGTGTCACTATACCAATTATATGTATCTAAAAGCACACAAAACCAGAAAAATTTAAAATAGGAGATAAAAAATACAAAATAAATTCTAGTATTTTTCCTTGTCCCTAACCCCTCACCCCAGCCCAGTCACATCCTTTGTACATAATTCTTTTTTTCCTTTGTACATAATTATATCACATTCATAGCATCTATTGAATCCTATTATAATTCTGTTTCAATACCCTATTGAATTTGCCTTTGTATCTGCACATAAACTAGATGCTTATATATATCTGTTTAATTACCCTAGTAACATCATAAGAAATCATTTTTTTATAAATTTCAAGTTCCCATAATTTCTCAGTGATGACAGACTGAAGAAATTGGTATATTGACTGAGTTATTGGAACCACTGCAGTTTAAATTCAAGTGAATCGCTTTCCTTCATTCAAACTGCCCCGATCTTATGCTCAGTTAGGTTTTCTTTCTGTCAGTCCTGGATTTATGCTTTTTTTTTTTTTTTAAGATTTTATTTATTCACTTGACACAGAGAGACACAATGAGCACAAATAAATGACAATCCAATCCTGGATTGGAGCTATTAAAAAATTCTAGAATCTGGGTTTGTTTTCGAAATCAAGTATTTGGACATTACCATCCCAGCTAGGACTGGGTCATTAATTTGCAAATGTGAAAGTCATTGCAAACAAGCCAAAAGCCCAGTTATTCATGCAAGACTTGAATCAAAGAAAAAAAAAACCAATAGGAATATACTTTAAATAGTCACAATTCCCACTTCTGAACATTCTATTCATTTTGGGCATTCAAGGCTCAGTGCTTTTTCTTATGAGAATTATCTGACTGTGAAATACTTGTTTAAAAATAGAATCTTTAAAAAATACTATTGTGCTGTGGTCCTCTCCAATGTTCATCCTACTTGTTTAAATTATGTGTCAGTGGCCGAGCTATGTAGGCAACAAATTAATGTGTTAATAATAAAGTGCATTCTATAAGGAAAACCAGCTTGCATCTGCCTGGTGGGAAGGTAGCTCAGTAAGTACGCATTGACTCCACGTAAAGTTCTATAACTTCATTTTCCAGAAGCCTTCCAATAACCCCTCCCCCATCTAAATACTTCCATTAAAAAAAAAAAAAAGCTCATTGGAAATAGGCCCATACAGAGTCTCCACTGAGCACTTATTCTTTATTTTGTTTCTGTATACTTCTCGCTCAAGACCACATTAAATTTCTGCTGAAGGCTATCTGGAAACAATAATATGGGGTGAGCTGCTGGCAATACTGCTTTTATTTGGGAAATCCTACAGATAAGAAATGGATAGTAAGTTTAAAAGAGTTGTTTAGCATTTGAAATGGTGTTTGGGGTAATGGATCACTCATCCCTCCTTTCTTGTGGAAAGGACTGACCGACACCTGAGGAACAGAAGCCAAAGTACTGCTTGAACAATAATCCTATTGCTGGGCTATCCTTAAGTTGGATGCATATGGCTGAGGCTGTACCCATGGTGAATACGGCTGAATATGGCTGAATAAACAAATAGGGCTGAATAAAGTTGAGGCCAGGAGGCTTCCCTTCCAAATATTTCATGGCTGGGTCTGTAGAGCAGAGCAAGTCCACCTGCCCAAGCAATTAAATGGACAGAACTGATACACTCTCCCAGGAGCATAGTTCTGCAGAAGCAGAATGTAAAAAAGGAAGTGCCTCTCGTCCATCCTGACCTTTAAGACTAGTTCAGTAGCAAAGCACAAGCCAGGAAATGCCCTGAAGTCTACTCCATCAGATCAGCAAGTCCTCTTTCTGGATAAGTACTAATAAAGTAGAGTTGAGTATAATGATAAATAAGGGTGATTTCCCCATCCACTCTGGGGAAGGAGGCCTAATAGGATGAAAAGATATGAAAATTCTTCTTCTCCAAAAATGGTAATATTCAGTTCCCAAAATTTGCTGGTGTTTTCTAAATGTCATGGGTTGTGACATTTAGAGTTGTTAGTTGTGTTTGAGGTTATGTATCTGTCAGGTTAGGCCATGTTATGCTGCAGTAAGAAATGACTCCCAAACTCTCCGAGGCTTACATGATACAGATTTATTTCTCTCTCACATTATTCTATCAAGGGTCAGCTTACCTCTACTCTATGTCATTTTGACTCCAGGACCCAAGGTGACAGGCCGTTTCCTCCTGGCCCATTAGCGGTTGCTGTAGCAGGACGGGGAAAACGCAGCAAACTATATATCGCTTTTGCTCACATTTCATTGGGCAAAGGAAGTTGCACAGACACATGTGAGGGACAGGATGTGTTACCCTTTCTAGGAGAGGTTGCCATAAACAGGTCACTGAATATGATCAAACTTTATTATAATCTAACGCATGCTGTTACATTTTTTTTAAAATACTTTATTTATTTAATTGACAGACAGAAATCACAAGTAGGCAGAGAGGCAGGCAGAGAGAGAGGAGGAAGCAGGCTCCCTGCCGAGCAGAGAGCCGGATGCGGGGCTCGATCCCAGGACCCTGGGATCACGACCTGAGCCGAAGGCAGAGGCTTTAACCCACTGAGCCACCCTGGCGCCCCGCATGCTGTTACATTCTTATCTTTTATATTGACCCCAGAGAACTTAAGAAAAGACTCAAAGGAGGTCTGGAAATGGAGAAATACAACTATGGATATATTCTAGCCCCAGGGATGCTTCATTGCCAAATACTCTTTAAAAAAAAGAAAAAAGGCTTATATTTACTCACAATACATGTCCTTCTCAAGAAGCTCTGCTCTGTGATGTCCTCCCTCAGAGACAGGGGCCTCCACCCCTTCAACTGCAATGTGGTGGACCCATGGCAGGGAAAGAGAAGATAAGAATTTGCACATTCTGTCTTAAAGACTTTCACCAAGAGACAACACCTGACACTTGTACTCCCATTCTGTTGACCAAAGTAGATCACGTGGCCATGCCCAAATTTAAAGGGAAAGCACTATCCCACAATGTGCTTAGAAGGAAGAGAACAAAACCACAGTTGAACCACCCAATGACTATCACAGAAGGTGCTGAAGGTGGCTGAGGCTGAGCAATGGAAGAAGAATCCAGAATCTACCGACCACCTGTGACTGCTCTGCCAGATTACACATATGGGACAATGAAACAAAAAGTACATCTCTTGTATGTCTCAACTTTAACTTTTCTTTGGGAAAAAAATAAAAGGGTTAAAATTTCATATATTGATGCCAATTTTGAGTTATTTTATATACTAGCCCTGTATGATCTGGGGTGGGTTCCTATCTGAGCTCATCGTATAAACCTGCCAGACAAACTTAGTTAGCCATTAAAAGAAACTGTGGATGACTTCTCAGCCTATAGTAGAGTATGACCCTGGGTAAAACAACAGCTCGTCTTGATCCAGTTTAGAGATGGCTGCAGCCACCTCATAAAGGCCTGAGGGGGCTCAAATACTCACTTTACAGACTTTGGGGGATGTGCAGGGAAGATAGGATAATTCTGAGAAGGGGCCAGGGTACAGTTCTCCATCAGGCACAGCAGGCATAGTGTCTGGGGCCCCCACTTCTTTCAGAAAGTTCTTTGAAAATCAGAAGAAAAAGACCTTTAATGCTGAAGAAAATGTCTTTACATAAAATATTAATATCCTTCTTTTTACCAATGGTTTAGTAAAATGATTTTTATCATGAGGGAAGGGGTTCATGAAGACAAAAGTGGCTAAGACCCATGAAAGTCATAATGTGATGCTGGAAAGGGCACCCAGAATGTTCCCCTAACATCTCTGGAGAACAATAGAAATATGGTTAACTCAACCCAACCATTGAATACATTGGGATTAATAAACCAAGAACACAAATGAGGAAATTCTGGCCTCAAAGGGAAAATAGGGCCTTCCCTTGATCCCCACCCCAGGCCATACCATATAGAAGAGTGCTGAAGAGGATGTTCAAGGTCTACATAATAATTTGGGAATCCAGATGGTGGAGCTTTGAAGGGTGATAAGAGTGTGATGAGGAAGGGATTACAAAGCTAAGCCAGAGTAGATAGCAGGATTCTTCTCTTCCATCACATCATGGAGTTGTTCCCAGTATGGTTCTTCCTTTCCCTACAAGGGGTAGGGGTGCAAGATTCTGCAAGTTCTAGCCTATGCCTTAAGAAGAAGCAATTGTTTCTCAGGATTGCTCATCCTGGTGCATTTTCGTCCTTACTGTCATCTTTCCTCACCATTGTCTCCTACCTGCACTGTTGCAAGAATGTCCCAACTGGTGACCTTGTTTTTGCCCTTGTCCTCTACAGTTTAGACCCATGTTATACATTATGGTAATCCCAACCCACCTAGGGCTATTAAGCCTTTGAAATGTGACTCTGCTGAATTCAGAGTGAAATATATACCAGATTTCAAAGATTTAATTTTTTTTTTTTAAAGATTTTATTTATTTATTTGACAGACAGAAATCAGACAGGCAGGCAGAGAGAGGAGGAAACAGGCCCCCCGCAGAGCAGAGAGCCCGATGCGGGGCTCGATCCCAGGACCCTGGGACCATGACCCGAGCCGAAGGCAGAGGCTCTAACCCACTGAGCCACCCAGGCGCCCCAAAGATTTAATATTTTTAAAAAGATGTATATATATTATCTTAATAATAATTTATATTGATATGTTACATTATTAATAATTTGGACATTAGATTAAGTTAAATATACTAAAATTATTTTCATCTCTTTTTGCTTTTTAAAGCAAAAAAGCAGTTTCTATTTGCTGCTTGACAATTTTTTAAAATTATGTATGACTCATTTTTGTGGCCCACATTATACTTCTATCAGACAACGCTGCTCTACACTTCATGCAACACATAGAGTCATCCTTTGGGAATCATGAATTTCGTGTTTCCCTCTATTCAAAACTCTCTAAAGGCTTTTCATTTCACTCAGAGGCAAGTAACATCTTATTGTCGTGTGTAAGGTCTTAGGTGATCATAGATGATCCCAGCCACCTCCCCGATCCCCTCTCTTACTACTTTTGCCTTTGTCACTCCATTCAGGGCACAATGGCTTCCTTGGTAAACACGCCAACCATGCTTTTACCCCAGGGCCTTCGCAAGTGTTTTTCCCTCTGCTCAGAATCCCTTTCCCCAGATGTTGGGTTGCCACTCCCTCACTTCCTTCAGTTCTCTACTCTTTTGTTACCACCCTATTTAAAATAAAAGTGTCTGTATTTTACACACACGCATGTACTCATGCACAATCCTGAGTCACCTGTTCCCTCCTTATTCCGTTTTACTTTTCCTTAGTATTTACCTAGCCATCTGTTTTTCTTTCTTCTTCTTCTTCTTCTTTTTTTTTTTTTTCTGTTAGAAAGAAGCTCCCTAAGGGCAAGGCTATTTGTATGTTTACTGCTGAAGACCAAATGCCTAGAACAGTGCCTGGCATGTCGTAGACACTTATTGAATGTTTGCTGAATGAATGAATGAATATCACAGCAGTAAATGTATGTGGATCCAGAGGGGAAAAGCCCAGGAGGACCCTCAGGTTTGCCACTAGCCTAAGTAAAAGGATCTCCTTCACTTCCAAGAGATTTGTACACTGGGGTTTGCGGTAAAAGCCTCTCAGTATTGGGATCCCCTTTGCCTGAATTTGTTCTCTGTAGAAACTCAAGGACAGAACAGGACCTGGGAATGCCTGATGCCATCCAAATATTATCAACCCTAACACAAAATCTCTTTCGCCTGTGTGTCCTTTTTCTTTTTTTTTTCTTTCCTTTTCCTTTAAACACAACTAAAACAGAACACAGTGCTTTAAAATTCTTAGGTAAAATGAAAAGAAAGCTAAGAAATCCAAATATATAAAACCAATTACCGTAGGGCTTGGGTTATGATCCTACAATAACTAGAGTCAAGTCACAGACTGATTACATTTTCAAGGGCAAGGCCTGGCTTCCTCCAGGTTCAGCTTTCATCTGTCTCCAGCTCACATGCGCTCTGGGCATTACCTCATTTCTGATTACCTAGTATGCTCCTAAACATTGCCCTTAGTTCAAGGAGAAACCGGAATGCCAGCTTTTCCAGCCACAAACCCTTGCTTGCTAGAGACCTCAGTTCATAGTTTACGGTTTCTCCAAACACCGTTAATCCCCTCCCAGTTCTTCCAGTCGGCCTCCTCCCCTGCTCTCGCTGACCCGTTCGGAGATTCACTTCTCTGGGCCCCTCTCACACCTACCGGACTCAAGGGAGCCTTTCTGACAAGATTTAGCAGCTTGGTCTCAATTAGCAAGGAAAGGGAGTACCTGGAGGTCAAAGGCCCCAGATGGTAGAAGAGCCCCCTTGGAACTCAGCCTCACCATCTGAGAGCTGCTCCAGACGCTCTGTGCGCCTTTCGCAGGGGAGGGTTAAGATATGGGAGTATAATCCCCGCCTACACTCTGGAAGCCTCACTCCATTCCATCCCTACACATTGCCCAGCACCAGATATAGTAACCTG
Source organism: Meles meles (assembly GCF_922984935.1). Taxonomy (NCBI): domain Eukaryota; kingdom Metazoa; phylum Chordata; class Mammalia; order Carnivora; family Mustelidae; genus Meles; species Meles meles. The sequence goes on along the minus strand of NC_060079.1, from coordinate 13,109,539 downwards.
TGCCTTCAATGGGATGCATATTGTTCTATTCTCTGAAGCTCACCTGGGAGGGATTTTGTGCTTTAGGCTGTGCTTGAAGCAAAGGGAAGGAATTACTTAGAAGCACTTTGCTGTTTCCTCTCCTTGCCTGCACCCACACCCACTGCCTCTATCATCCAACCCTGCCAGCCAATGCCCTCCCCCACCTTCCCCTGCACTTTCCCGCCCCTTTCCATCAAACAAGGACTTCTGTAAGTAACACCTGGTCCCACCACTTACCAGCTGTCCTATGGGAAATCACTTGATCCGGCAGGGCTGTACTCTTCATTTGTAAAATGAGGATGAAATAGAAGGTACCCATCTCCTAGGGGCCATGGGAGCTTTCTGGAAAGCACGTGTGACACGGCCATTTAGTACCCTGTCCACCTGGAGCTGCAGGGCCTGCCTTCATCCTCATGACCGAAGGGAAAGGAGCTCAGAGCAGGGCTTAGCTGAGAGTGATAAAGACAGAACAGGCCTGATAAGCTCAGTGGAGCCTCTGGATATGGGTGAGCCTAAACCAGATGTACCCCCAAAACTTTCAAGTTGGGTGAATCAACAATTTCCCATTTCTAGTTTTATTTTCTTGTTTGTCTGATTGGTTGTTTTGTTGCCTGTAACTGCAAAAGCGCCAATTAAAATACTGCTTTTCGAGGCCCTGGCTCTTAACTTTGGCAGCTTTGCCTAAGATTTTCATGAGTCTCTGGCTCCCCTGGGTGGCAAAGAGAATAAATTCACCTTTCTAGGATTCCTACTCTCTACATAAGCATTTTCATTTCTCAATTTATTCACACTTCGGTGCCTCTAGGCTCAGACGTATTTGGGTTTACTCTTAGCCCACAGGTGCTTTGACAGAGATCTCTTTTTCATGAGCCACCCCCCACCCCCACCACCGTAGTGGTGCTGTCTGCAGTGAGCCACTCTAATCCTCTCACTGGTCCTATTTGGGGTGGCTACTGGGTTTGGGGCAGTTGCATAGTGAATGGCCCAAGTCAGGGGAGCAGAAGGTCACCCACCTCCAGAAGCAGTCAGGACACAAAGCACCGTTTTGGTATTATTACAGGTTTCCCCAACCAACTATGTGAACCAGCCGAGATTCTAGAATGCTTTTAAAAACCCTACCCAGGGGCGCCTGGGTGGCTCAGTGGATTAAGCCGCTGCCTTCGGCTCAGGTCATGATCTCAGGGTCCTGGGATCGAGCCCCGCATCGGGCTCTCTGCTCTGCAGGGAGACTGCTTCCTCCTCTCTCTCTGCCTGCCTCTCTGCCTACTTGTGATCTCTCTCTCTCTGTCAAATAAATAAATAAATATTTAAAAAAATAAAAATAAAAAAAATAAAAGCCCTACCCAGGGGTGCCTGGGTGGCTCAGTGGGTTAAGACCCTCATCGGGCTCTCTGCTCAAAGGGGAACCTGCTTCCCCTTCTCTCTCTGCCTGCCTCTCTGCCTACTTGTGATCTCTTTCTCTCTGTCAAATAAATAAACAAAATCTTAAATAAATAAATAAAAGCCCTACCCATGTGAGTTGGCCTCGTGCAAATTTCTCTGAACGAGGAGAGTGCAGAATTGAAGAAAAATGTGCAAGCTGACAGTCACTTTCATCATGCAATTTGTAAAGACATGTTCACAAACACAAAGTTTTGGTCATATTGGTTTTATTTTACCAGGATCAGTTTTCTGGAGGGCCGTTGCTATTGCAATGTCAACAAGGTTCTTGGAACCCTTACTAACCTTTTAGTACTCTGAGACCATCTGAAAACAGGTCTTTAAGTACGTGCCACTCTGTTGTGCTTCAGTTTTTCACATAATTGTTGCTCATTCCTTACTTGACACTAATGTTTCTGAAGTCAGAAACATTAACCTGCTTGTCCTTACAGGCCATCATTCACCTCCTGTGTATCTGCATATTCCCCCAGAGAAATGTAGTACCCTTCCCCGCCCCCCTCACCTCAGCTCAGGTGTATCTACCTTAAGCCCCCATTCTGCACGTTTGACCCAAGTTGGACTAGGTGTCCCACTTCTACTTCCAGTAATGTTCTATGCACACTGCTGTTATTACAGTGATTACACTGGATAATTAACTGCTAATGAATTGTGTCCTCAACTAGATTGTGAAGCTTGAGATGTGGTCTTTTATTTTATTTTTTTTCATTAAAAGGTGCTTCCTGGCACAGGGCTTGGCCCCCCAAAGTTTATTAAATGGATATATGAACTAGGACAACAGGAGAAGATAAAATAGCATTTGTTGAGGGCTATAGCACTGTGGTCAGAATTTCACAAGACAACGGAAGGAGACGACCTGGAGGCATACCTAGCACTGCTTGGTCCCGCATGTCGACTGAATGATGGTGGATCCACATTCGGAAGAGGAAAGCTGAGGCTCAGAGGGCTTAAGCTACTTCCCAAAGTCACCCAGTTACAGTGAGAGACCTAAGATTTGAACATAGCTCTCTCTGGCCCCCAGGGCCCGGACCTCACTTACACCTCCCTGTAGCCTTCTACCTCCTCCTCACCATATCCCTCACCCCAGCAGGTAGGCAGATTTTTTTCCGTCGATCATAATCTTTGAATCAACTGTAACATTTTTACATAATGACTTCCCATGGGAAGAATTCCACAAATATTTGTTGGATGAATAGGTGAATGCCTAGACTGGGGGAAACTTCCAGAACCGAACAAACACAGGTGGTTGTCTAGTCCATTAAGTGCGTGGTATTAGATTCGTCCTTTAGAAAATGTACAATATCTCTGTAGCAATCCATTAAACAGAAGCATAATGCACAATAAAATAACAGTGGGTAAAGGGTTTTAAGAACAATACAACAGAAGTAAAGGCAAAGAAAATAAAGTTAGGGGCGCCTGGGTGGCTCAGTGAGTTAAAGCCTCTGCCTTCAGCTCAGATCCTGATCCTAGGTTCCTAGGATGGAGCCCCATATCCGGCTCTCTGCTCAGCAGGGAGCCTGCTTCCCCCTCTCTCTCTGCCTGCCTCTCTGACCACTCGTGATCTCTCTCTCTGTCAAATAAATAAATAAAATCTTTAAAAAAAAAGAAAGTTAATCTTTCCAGGACAAGGACAAAGTTAAGATCTGTGGTATTCAGAATATTCTTAAGAATCTCTCACAACAGAGAGGATGCACTTTAACCTCCCTGCTACAATCTGATTCTCTGATTTTGAATTATCTGCAGGGATATTAACACAGATTTATCTAATGTTTTGAAACCTGGATGGTTGATTGCATAAGCACTTAAGCAGTATGAGTAGTGCACTGTGAAAGTTAAGGATAAGTAAGGAGTTTCGGGTTCTCTTACTGGGAGAGGATTAGGCAGGGAATGAAGCTAATTGGAGGTGTGGTGGGTGATTAAGTGATCAAAGCAGTAATAGTCATAACCGCCATCCATCATGCTCCCTTTCTGTGGCAGGCCCTTTGCTTATGCATGATTGAATTACCTTGTCCCCACAATACCAGGATGCAGGAGGATTTCTTACCCACATTTCACAAGTAAGAGTTCAGAGAGCTCAGTTGTACAGTTTGCCCAAGGGATGTTACAGATGCAAAGATTTACACCTAGATCCACCCGACCCCAGACATGGAGGCTGGTGGAATGACTCTCACTGTAAAGGCAAATTCATAACCTTGCTGTCCACGCTGTGAACCTTACCACGCTGGGTTCTAAGAGCTGCATCCCCTTCAGTTTGCTCAGAACGTGGGGTGATCGCCAGCATGTCTTCAGTACAAAGCGAAGGTCTTGCCTGCTGAAGGTGCTCATCCCCTGTAGGTGATAACAAGTGCCACTCTGTACTAAGCAAGGTGCAAAGTTGACTCATTAGAAACAAAGCATATCAAGCTGAAGGCTAATAGGCATTTTAATTATGTAAACTGTAGGACATATTTAAAGCACCAAGTTTGGGCCATATTGGTTTTATTTTATTGTGGTTAATTTCCTAGACATCCACTGCTATTGAAAAAAGTCAGCAAGGTCCTTGGATTCCTTCTTGGAAAGGATTCCAGTGCTCCTCAATATTACAATCTTCCTCCTACCATCCCTGCCCAAGCATCCCCACATTCTCTTATGTATAAATTCTGTCCCAGGGAAGAGTTCTGTTCAAGGACAAATGTAATACTTAAGGACAGGTCATAGGTCACAGTCATAAGGGTGGGGCTTCCTGTACTCCCAAGGAGCAAAAATGTCCTCTTCTTTCATCTCTGTCCCCCAAGGGTAACAAGCATAGTTGGTAATTCCTCTTCCATAGGAGGAGATCCAATGATCTTACCACTGGAGATCAAGCAAGGCCAGTGCAGGACCAGAGGAAACAAAGTTCTGTAGTGGTTTGGTCTAGGAGAAAGAGGCCCTTTTTTCACTGCTTTGCACTGGAGGATATAAAACAGGACCCGGGCTATTTTTTGCAGGTAGGCCTCTCAGGCCTCGAAAGGTCAAAGAGAAAACAGATAACAGAACATACGTATGTATAGAACCTTAGCAGAGGCAGGTCAAGGATTTGCATTTTGGGCCACATAAGACACACAACCAGTAGAAAACGAGGAGGTGGGAGGCAGATATAAAAAGGCAGGGGTTAGGAACTATAGACATTCCTGACCTTTTGTTTTGGCGTGACCCTGTTCCTTCCAGTGGAGACAAAGGAGAAGAAATTTACATTGTCGAAAAGTTAAAAACAGTTGACAAACGGTGAACTTCTCAGAAGGGAGACTTTGCAAATATAGAATAAAGTACAATAACATATTTGTGGAGTGTACTTTTTAAAATGAAAAATAACAACACGCAAACTTCCTCAGGAAACAAGCTTAGTTTACCACAATTCAAATAGCTGGTTTCAGGGTTGTTAGTCAAAAATATCAGGTTCCTAATGGTTATTGTGTTTTTTTCCCTCTTGGGAAGGTTGGTGGGATACAGCCTTTTCAATGCTTTACTCATAACATACCTTAAGCCTTATGTTTGTTGGTATAGAAAGCAGTTGGAAGGTATATGCTATTATTTTGGAGCGACTCATTACTCAGAATTGGCAAGAATTTTTTCTCCCTTTTTGCTATTTCTCCTTTTTTATTGGGGCATTAAAGCAACTTTAATTTACATGACTGTTAGTTCTCATGTCCCTCTCTTTTCCAATTATTCTAGCTATCCATGTTAGACAACTGACCTTTTGTGATTATATCCATTTTTTCTGAGATCTGAGCCGACTCTCCTGAAGGATCTAGAAAGAGGGATTTCATTTCACGCTGCGCAGATGAAATAACAGTTCCAGTTGTCCCATGAAAACAAATCCTGAATATGTTATTTATCCCAGCACTCCCACCCTCCTGACTGGGTTATTAATTCATTTGGGAAACTGAATATACATACATTGGTTCCATGAACCTAAGGTGTCATCTAGCAATAGCGTCCATTAAAAACGCTCACATCCCTGGAATTCAGACACATGCTGGTCTCAGAGTCTACCTGATTTAAAAAAAAAAAAAACAAAAAAAAAACAAAAAAAACATTAACACTTTGGTGGTTGTTTCCCACTGAAACGGAGGTGCTTCCTTTCAACAGGGCAAATCCAAATACTGTGTAGTGAAATGACTCACCTTTTGTACGAGGACTTTGGATTTACCCCATTATAGCTCAGGAAAGAGAAGACACAGGATACTAATTCTTCCTTTCCTTTTTCTCAAACATGCTGAAGAAACAAAAAAAGAGAGAAAAAAAAAAAGAGGAACCTATTCCTGGCATACAAATTTAGTTTTCAGGATGAAAAATCAGAATATTATGTAGGGCAACAAGGATCACTATAATCCAAATATGAAATCTCTTATTTCTACTATCACAGAATGGTTACGGTAACCATAGATATAAGAATTGCTTAATAATTTTCAGTAACAGAGCAGGAATTCTATTAGTTTGTAGGTGGGAAAAATAAGGCAAAGAAGAGCAGTGAGTTACATATATTTGTCTGCATTAATTTATAGTCACAAAAGAACTTCTCAATCACAGTCAAAATCAACTCCTTGGAATGGGCAGGGCAAGTGTTCACAACAGCAAGCATGTCTGTATCTAACTGGGAGACACACCATCACTCCTCACCTACTACATGGAACACAGAATGGAGCTGGCTGTCTTATTCCTAGTGAAGTTACTGTTCTCCCATCTCTTAGCCTCTAGTTTCAGAATCAAACATAACTCTATTTTCTCTCAAAAACATCTATGCTCTATTTGTGCCAGTTAAGCTTAAATAAAATCTTATAGATAGCATAGCAGTGGTTCTCAGTCAAGGACATTTTTGCTTTTTTCTTCTACTGGTAAAGGCTTGGGGTGTTGCTAAACACTCTAGGACAGCCCATACACAACAAAGACTGATCTGGCCTAATACGTCAACAGTGCCAAGCCTGAGAAACCCTGTATTAGAGGAAAGCTGACAAATGTCCCTTTTCCCCAGTAAGTTTGTGGGTATATTTCTATCATCCAAATCATTCGCCAAAAATTTATTGAGCATCTATTATGGCACTGTGAAGAAGAAAAACAAGATCACTGCCTTCCTGAGCCATACAATTTAAAGAGAGGAAATAGTAAACAAATAACTAACTAATTAGATAAACAACATAATTTCAGAGTTTGGTACATGTGGCAAAGGAAATAAATAGATAACAATAGGGAATAACTAGAAGATGCTTTCGATAATACAGTCAAGGAAGACCTACCTTGCTGAGAAAATGAGGATGTTTTTAGCTTCAAATAATAGAAACTCCCAATTCAAGCTGACTTGGGAAAAATGTGGTTTCACTTAAATCCAGAGGTAGGATGAGTCTCAGAATTGGGTTAATGCCTGGGTTCCAACTTCTATCCAAGTCTCTATATCCAGCTTCCTTTTCTGGATGGCAGTAAGGTTGGCTGTAATCATGAGGTCTCATAACCTCACACAATGGAACTTCAAAGGAGATGGAATGGGGCACACAGGTAAAAAGACAGTCACATCCCAGTGTTCTAAGCAATAGCACTGAGAATCACCTGATTGGACTGTGTAGGTCACGTGCCCACCCCTGAACCAGTGACTGGGGCCAAGGGGAATGGGATGTGCTGACTGGCTTAAGCCAACCAGTGCCCACCCTTGGCACAGGGTCTGGTATCAGCTTCTCCTTAACAACTAAACAAACAGTGGGAAGATTGAGGTACTTACTGGGTGACTTTTGGAAACTTTCTCTGTAGAAGATGAGATTCAAATTGTGCCTTGGAGGATGAGAAGGAGCTGGCCTAGTGAGGGGCCCAAGGAAGAGTATGGCGATTGGGGGTGGGGGGAGGAAGGGGCACAAAAGCTTTGAGATGGGGAAAGGAGGCCATGGTGCTCCAAGGGGAAAGTGGTCTACAGTAAGCTTGGAGGGGCAGATAGGAACATTATCTTCTAATCTGAGCTTTTGCTAACCACATTTGTTATAAAATAAGGTGATCCTATTTAGGTTGGGAAAAAAAAACAGTATTTCCTTAAAGATTTTTCCAGGTATTCCTACTTTCAGGTAATCATTCTTTCTAATGTCACTTAAAATGAAGACAAAATAGGTTTTATCAAAACTAATTAGCTTTTTTTTTTACTAATTAGCTTTCAAAGAATAATTTTCAAATCAATATATGGAAAAAAATCCTTTAGAAAGCAAATATTGAAAGAAACTCAAATGGATGAGATTTCAGATATTTGAGCATTTGGATGTATGGGTATGCTGGAGAAGCTATACAAAACTCACCTTGATTTAGAGTAAGTTTTATCTACTTCTGTAACCCCCAGCACCTGACCCCATGTTGAAAACAGAGGCTGCCACAATAATACTGATTCACACCAAAAGCTTAAGATCATGAGTACTTCCAAGTTCATTACTCTACCTACATATCCACTGTTTTGACCATCTTTTCCTGGCCATCTTATCCTGATGGGATAAGGAAGCCCATCACAACTTTTTTTATATTGACTGCACATTATCTCTTTTAATGGCATTTTGGTTTGGGCTTTTCTTCTCTTGTCTTTGCTTTTTTGTTTTATTCTACTTTGGGAGCTGTTTCTGCTTCTGATTTTGATGACTCTCTTGTTCTCCAAAACAAGTATGGGGGGAAAACCCCCAGTAACTGCAATGATAGCAGCTAGCAGATTTAAGATAAAGCTACCTTAATTTTTTGTTTACCTTCGGCTCTGTAATTACATACCAATGATGTGCTGGGATTATGCTTGTCTATTCTTAGTTTCATCCTAAAATTTCTGACACTGTGACAAATAGTGTGACAGATTATGTGTATTAAAAGTGTAACAAATATGATAAAGTAATAAAAATAAGGATTCTAATTAGATAACAAATGCCGCATTATCTAATTAGGTAATAAATGTGGTAGTTCATATGGCCCCTACTCACCTGTCCCAATAATTAGTTAAGGTTATACAAAATGTTAAATAAGGTTAAATAAAAGGGGGCTACAAAAAATGTAGAACTCAGCATTCACAGCAGTGTGAGCTGAGGTATAAATTCTGATACTGACTTTTCTTGAATATTATTGTCACTAGGGGCGCCTGGGTGGCTCAGTGGGTTAAGCCGCTGCCTTCAGCTCAGGTCATGATCTCAGGGTCCTGGGATCGAGTCCCGCATTGGGCTCTCTGCTCAGCAGGGGCCTGTTTCCCTCTCTCTCTGCCTGCCTATCTACTTGTGATCTCTCTGTCAAATAAATAAATAAAAAATCTTTAAAAAAAAAATTTTAATATTATTGTCACTACAATGTATTGAGTGTCTGCTACCGTATTAGATGCTTTATTTATATGTGATCCTTCCAAACTTCCAACGGGATAGTATGATCTCCATTTTTACATATGAGGAAACCAAGGCCCAAGTAAGAATTGGAAGGTTACACAGCTATCACATAATAATGACATATGTTTGGTGGCTTATATACAGTTTGTCATTATATACAACCTATGAGGAGGAACTCAAGAAAGCTTAGTAATTATCTCAAGGTCTCACAGCTGGCAAAATAGTAAGTCTAAAGCCAGAATTAAAGCCCATGAAGTCTTAGAAGCCCTGCTATAAATTATCTTTGTATTTTCCCAGGATTTGAAACTGACTCAAATCTGTCTAGTTTTAAAGACCAAGAACTGTTCCTTTCTCCTTTCTGCAGAAGTTTCCTCATATACAGAAATGTGAGAAGACCAAAAAAATCTCAAAGTTCTTTTTCTGTTCAAAAATGCTACGATTCCATGGATAGTAATATGTAAAATTTTGTTATGCAAACAATGTGGAGGCAAGAGAAGTTTTTGTAAGGCAAAACAAAAATCCTCATAGCTACCAGTATTTTCAAAGGTAAGGATACAATCACCTTTAGCTAGCTAATGAAGCATTTAAAGGTTTATTAGCTTGTCTAAGTGCCAGGCCAGCCATCATAAAACACATATAATTTACTTCACGTGTAACAAAAGCTAGCCTCCTAGACTTGTCTCTCATACAACCTTCTAAGAGTTGTCATACTCTTCAGAAGACAGATTTTTGTATCTTTGCGTCATACTCCTAACTTACCAGTCACACACCTTTGAACTGTGCTCGTATTTCTCTGTGCCTTAGGGTGAATGAGCAGAGAGCTATAACGAAAACTTGAAAGACACGTAAGTGTATAAAAGACTAGATAATAGCAGCCGAGTGCGAACTTTTTTCATAGCTGTCTCTTTACTGAAAATAAGTTGATAGCAACATCCCTGCTCAGGAAAAGAAACAAAAGTTTTTTCCTGATCAAACCAAGAAGCAAAACTTAATTTATGGCTAGGAGTGACAGAGTAGAACAAGGTCCGCTGAAGTAAGACATCAAAAATAAGCACCAAGTGATACTATAGACAGCTTTCCATATTATGCCTCATCTAAAAATGCTTCCCTTACAAAACCAAATCAGTACCACCACCAAAAAACCTTTTACATTTTGTTCCACCAAAGACTATCCTGCGGACTGACGAATACAAGAACATTTAACACCCACACCGCGCCTATTAGCTCCTTAAACGGAAGTTCCCTCTTGTAATTCATAATTCTCCCGTTGTGGCGTAACCTATACAACAGAAGCGAACGCAAAACAAACAGCAAACAAAACGCCACTGCAGAGACGGCGCGCAAAAGCACTAGAAGATATCCAGCCTCTCCCGCGAGTCTCCCAAGACAAAGCCGGTCCCGACACGCACTGCGGCCGGGACTACACATCCCAGCATGCAAGGCGCACTCCATCTCCCAAGCTGGACTACGATTCCCGACATGCTCTGTGGACCATGGTCGGCCTCCTCAGGGTCTAGGGGTCTAGGGTCTCCGCAGAAGTGGGGTTTGTCTCCGTCCGATTAGCCTCCCAGGTTCGGACACCATCACCCACTAGTAAATTGTGGATTACGATTTTCCATTTTTTCGTTCTTCATTGTCTGTTTTATTAGGACAGCAAAGAGCCCGTGGCTAGGGCGGGCGGGGACGTAGGTGGGTCAGCCTGGCAGGCTTGAGCCAATAGCGCCGGAGCGGCTTTTCTGCCACTATGGCAACCGTGGCCGTCCCCAGAGGGACCAGCCACCCATTGGGTAGAATCTTTCGAGAAGGCTCGAGAAGAAGGAAGCGGAAGTGGCACGTGGAGGGGCCGGTGGAGGCGCCGGTGAGTAAATGCCGCAGATTCTGGAAAGTTCTGATCAGTACGATACATAAGGCTGAGGAACTGGGACCTCCCCTTCTGGGCCGGTAGTTCAGCGCCGCGCCGGTGAGCTGTGGGTGCAGATCGAGGCCGCCATCCCCAGCTTGCGGAGCGACCGGCGGAGACCGTTCGCCGCCTTCCCCCGTGCTGAGTCCTCTGAGAGCTGCCACTGTCCCCGGGAAGCCGGAGGCGCCAGCCAGGCCCACTGTCCGTGTGTCCGTCCGAGTGACACAGGAGCGGTCGGACTCCGCGGGAACCGGGCGCGGCCGGGGCAGGAAGCGGCTGCGGAAGGAGCGGGCGGGCGGGCGGCCGGAGGACGCAGACCCAGACCCAGACCCAGAGCCCCGGCGGAGGCGGACCGTGAGCCGGCCATGTCGGTGGTGGGGCTGGATGTAGGCTCGCAGAGCTGCTACATTGCCGTGGCCCGGGCCGGGGGCATCGAGACCATCGCCAACGAGTTCAGCGACCGGTGCACCCCGTAAGTGGGAGCCTGCGGGGGCGCTAGGAGGGGTTCTGGAGTGGGGAGGGAAAGCCGGCCGGGGCTGGGGAGCGTGGGGACTCGGGGCTTGCGGGCCGGCTGCGGAGCGCCGGGCGGATCGGAGGGCGACGTGCGGAGTGCTGCGCTCCTCCGTAGGGTCTGGGTACCCGCGGCCGCGTTGGGCAGGGCGCTTGCCCAAAAGTAGGGATGGGGGCATGCCAGGATTGGGGGTGTTGGCGATCACGGGGCCAAGTCAAGTCCTAGAGTGCAGTGGCCTAGGGTCGTCGCTTCGGGCGCGGGCTTCCTACTGCCAGGCCCGCGACTTCATTCCTTTTCTTGGCAAGCCTCAGTTCGCCCTTTCCGCGGCCGCCCCCGTTTCCCCATGCGGTTTCTCTGAGCTGCCTCTGCCGCCCCCAGCTTGTCCCCCTCCCTCCGAGCATATCTTTGCGCACCGCAGATGCGGGGCTTCTGAGCTTTTTTCTTCCGCATCGTGAATCTCGAAATGAACTGGAAGCTTCCAGAGCCTGTACACTGCTGCTTGTCCAGTGAGCGGGCGGACTGTTGTTAGCGACCAGAGAATCACTCCTTTCATAGATACCTCCTCTTGCGCACTTTTGGTTGCTAACGCTGTCAGCCTTAGTGCCTGGGATCATTTGTGAAGATGTAAACGTCCTTTTTGCTCGTTTTATGAGAGCCATTCAAGGGGAATCCTAAATCGTGTTTTAGTTTATTAATTTTGCCCCGTTTAAATAAAGGAGATAAAATGAGAATTGCACAGTTTTGTGCTAGAACTCGGGGATGAATGTTGTCACCGAATTAAATATTATATTCTATAGCGGCACGAGGTGGGCAAAGGTAACATTTTATTAAAGCAACTTTTTCGAGGGTCTTATTTTCTGAAGATAATACATGCAAACATGCCTGCATGTACGTTAATGAAAACAATTGCTTACTTCTCGGGGAAATTACTGTAGGTAATTTTTAAGTGCCTTAAATCCAAGATAAAAAGCATAGAATGAGACATTAAGGCCCAGTGACTGACTGTAGAATGTACAACGAATGACAACGAATGACTGTAGAATGACTGTATATGGCATAATTTGAATACAGATGGCGATTTTTGAAAGTGAATGGAAAATCAGAAAATAGGCAGATATTTGACAGTGAGTAGCCTTGGGAATACTTACTCCATGATTTCAAATATTTGCAAATTTACAGTCTGTTCTTCAGCTGTGTAAAAGGCTCTGTAATTGGAGTATAGTAGGAAAGACAGTATGTCACGCTTTCATGCTTAGGTACAGTTTACATCTTTGTTCTCTTTGATCCAATAAAAGGAAGAAAAGCTGTTCAAATGAGAGTAGGAACAAGATGTGTATGTGGCTGTAGTGACCATTGTGAAACTAGAGACAACAGATATGTCTTTAAAAAGGGTAAGCAGAGGGCAGCATTGGAATGCCCCTTAATCTTTTGATGTAATAGATGTTTGACTCATTTGGGTTGGCAATATTAATTTCAGTGTGGAAAATGAGTTCAGTCGTTCTGCAAGTGAATAGTTACTCTGAGCCTAGAATGATACACTGTTTTTTGGAAGATTCTGGCCTTTGCTTGAACACTTCTCTGGCTTTTAGAATGCTGTTTAGTACTTGCTCAGATAATTTAGGTTTAGGGGTCTCCTTAATAGCCAATTTAAAGTTGATTTAGCCTAGTGTTTAATGCCCTCAACATATTCCCATTATGTTCATCTATTACTCCTACCTGCTCTCTGATTGAAAACCTAATTTGCTTACCTCCTCCTGACAAGACTTTGAGTTTCTCTCTCTCTGTGCTACCATTCCATTTCTATTGCCGAGAAGACTTTCACAGAAGTCGTTTTTCATCTCTTCCAGGCTGACTTAATGTAACAATTACCTCCTTTTTGGTAGTCGCTCTGTGTCATTCTTTTTTTTTTTTTTTTTAAGATTTTTTATTTATTTATTTGACAGAGAGAGAGAGATCACAAGTAGGCAGAGAGGCAGGCGCAGAGAGAGGAGGAAGCAGGCTCCCTGCCAAGCAGAGAGCCTGATGTGGGCTGGATCCCAGGACCCTGAGATCATGACCTGAGCCGAAGGCAGCGTCGTAATCCACTGAGCCACCCAGGTGCCCCGCTCTGTGTCATTCTTAACTTGGTTTCATCAAGTAGAGTCTTCCCTGTGAGACCTTCTCTTGAGCTTTTAAACTCCAGAAACCTAACTTAGGCCCTCTTGTTTGGGTTTATATAAACCTTTGGATCCTAAAGAGGCCGATGGTATATCAGAACAGCAGTGGGTATGACAGTGATAACTTAGATTTGTACAGACTTGCTAACCGAGAAGTGGAATTAACACCATATATTTTGTTAATCGTGTATCTAAGACCAAGTTAATGTTACCTTTTATTCAAAGTATTTTCAGAGTTCATGTGCACTTCCTAATAATTGGGGACCTGGACAGTTATATTGGTATTTGAGCTATTGGAAAATGCCCCCTGAACCATGAGCAGACTTTTTGGGTAAGATGGCTACCTTGATTAGATTCTCAGAATAGCAGTTAAGCAGACTTCCACTGAGTATCTGACCAAAGCTTGTGCTATAGTTACACTGTCTTCAAACCACCGCCCCTCATCCCGCAACCCGCCGTGGGTAAGAAATTTATATTTTCTTGTCAGTTAAAGATGTCTGCCCCTATGCCTTTTAATAGTTTTGAGACATGTGGTTTATATATCTTCTAGATCAGTCATATCATTTGGATCAAAAAACAGAACAATTGGAGTTGCAGCCAAAAATCAGGTATGTTCTTTAGAGAATTCTGGTCATTTTTTTAAAGGGAGAGATTTTCAAGGTAAAATCTCAAGGGCATACAAGAATATGAAATATCTAAGTCTACATATTTTTGAGTTTTAGAAATGTAATGCAGGTATTGTTTATGAGCCTTTAGATGGGGATTTTTCCTTCTGTTGCCTTCCTCTTCTCCTAAGAACCATTTTAACAGTCTAATCTACCAACCTTAATTTTTAGTAATTTTGCCACCTTTTCATTTATCTGATTTTTAAAAATTACAAATAAGACATTTGAAGTTCTTTCATGTGAAATTTCTTTATCTTGCATATTTAAGAGTTAAAGATTCCTTCTGGAAGTTGTGTATTTAGAAGCATTTTCAGGTTATTTAATAATTAAGATAAGACTGGGATTAGGGAGGGCATGTATTGCATGGAGTACTGGGTGTGGTGCAAAAACAATGAATACTGTTACGCTGAAAAGAAATTAAAAAAGAAAAAAAAGATAAGACTGGGAGCATGTTCTGTATAGACCTGTGCTGTCTTAGAGGGTAGCCATTAGATACACTTGAAATGTACAAATGTGTAAGTATGAAATACACATGAGATTTTGAAGTCTTAAAAGGAAATAAAGTATCTCCTCAATATTTTATATTGAATTCATGTTGAAATTATATAATTTTGGATCTATTAGGCTTTAAAATAAGTTACTGAAATTAATTTTGCCTGTTACTTAATGTGATAGAAAATTTATGTATGCCCCTCCCATGTAGGCCTCATGTTGTAACTGGTGAGCCCATAGGGTTGGGGAGGAAAAATTAAAGCAAAAGAACATGAAATATGAAATCTCTTCTGAGAGGCTTTTAAAGAGAAACTGAAAAAGTTCTTTTAAATACAGAAAATAGCATTGCTGAAAGAGAAACAAAATTCTAATCCCTGAAATGCTACAGTAAAGCTAGTTGGAAGAGATACAAGATAAGAAAGAAAACAAGGGAGAGAAAAATAGCTGTGTGTGCTTAAAATAATATACTCGAAAGAAACACGTTAGTGAAGTAATTATCTTCCTGAATATGGCCATTTAGAATATTGATAATTTCAGACCTAAAACTATTGCAGTCTTTTGTAGTTATATGAGGAGAATCAGTTGAGGCTCAGATCTAGTCTATAAGTTACTGGATATACTTTAAGTCAGATACTTTAGCATATATGCATATTTTAGTATGTAAACATGCTTCAGTTCTGTATTTGAAAAACTAGTGCTGTCAACTTGTATTCCTCACTTTAAAAAGAAGTGGACCAGAGAAAACAGTAAACTGTTTTGGGATTTTCATTACTTCAGAAGCCTCAGTTTTTAGTCTTTGAAATATTTCTGTATTTTAAATAAAGTTCCCACTGCTGACTTCTGTGAGTAAAATACACTGAAGTGTGGGACTTTTCAATCCAGAGCCTAATCATCAAAAATACGCAGTTGGAAGCATTAAGTTACTTAGAAACTTCTTGAATTATCCTTGCCTCTTGCATTTTGGTATAGATAATTAACGTTCCATTATTGTCCCAATCCATGTATTTTGTGACACAAAATGTTTATCCTGACCACTTCGCAATTTATTAGACTGTAACAACTTTTAACTTTTTTCTTTTTTTTTAAAGTAATTTGACTTGCAGTGCTTCTAGATCTCATTTATTCATTGGGTATAAAACTTGCAAGTTTAGTGGGGAAAAAGAAATGAAATAAAGGGGTGCAGTTCTTGGTTTGTTCAGGGCTTTAGTGATAGTTTCACCATCTTTTATCTTGCAGATTTTGAAATCTTTTTAAAATTACAGTCTGTGGTGACAGTATTGCCTCCTGTTCCCTCTCACTTCCTACCTTCTGGCATTTTCCTAGGGTTGCAGAGAAGGTTATTTATGTTCTTAATGGTTTGGGTTGTACACTTGACTTTCTATAAAATTGTAATAGCTGATAGGTGTTCAAATTAGAAAAAAAAATTAAATTTATTATTTCTTTTGCAGCAAATCACTCATGCAAACAATACAGTGTCTAACTTCAAAAGGTTTCATGGCCGAGCATTCAGTGACCCCTTCATTCAGAAGGAGAAGGAAAACTTAAGTTATGATTTGGTTCCAATGAAAAATGGTGGAGTTGGAATAAAGGTAATATAATTGAGCAACCTTAGAGTCCTTAGTTAGAAATAGAAAAAACAAAACAAAACACTTAATTCTTAGTAAATATTTAAAGTTCTTAATTAGATGAGTTTTTTTTTTGTCAAGTTCTTGTAAACTGTAGGTATGTCTTAATGCCTGAAAATTATTCAAATTATTCAAATTATATTGCTATAACTTAATTTGTGTCTCATAAGTTCTTTATAATTGTTAAAATTTAGGTTTCCTTAGTGTTGGTTAAAAAAATCTCAGTTGTATTGTTTTATCATACAAAAGTCTATTCCATGACAGCCCAGTTGTTGTTTGGAGAGCAGTAGTGTAACAAAACCAGAAATCTGTTTTTAAATTAGCAGAAGCATTTTTATCTTAGGGTCTGCATAAAATAATAATTGCTACACTGATTGATCTCTTCAGTTAGAGTGGAAATTTACTACTTTCTGTAATGTTTTGACTAGTACTTTGGGTAGAGGAAAAAATCTGTCCTAGCTTTTTCCCTTCACCTCTAGAGAAAAGTTATTTCTTCTTCTTCTTCTTCTTCTTCTTCTTTTTTTTTTTTCTTGTTCGTTTTCTTCTTTTCTAACAGCTGAAGCAATAAAGGTTTTCTGGAAGAGAATGTGTAATTACATTTGGAAGTTAGTATTAGCATGTACTTTTTTTTTTTTTTTTAAAGATTTTTTTTATTTATTTATTTGACAGAGAGAGAGATCACAAGTAGGCAGAGAGGCAGGCAGAGAGAGAGGAGGAAGCAGTCTCCCTGCAGAGCAGAGAGCCCGATGCGGGGCTCGATCCCAGGACCCTGAGATCATGACCTGAGCCGAAGGCAGCGGCCTAATCCACTGAGCCACCCAGGCGCCCCTATTAGCATGTACTTTTAAGTACTACAATGTTTAAAACATTTTCCTTCCTCAATGTAGGTGATGTACATGGATGAAGAACATCTCTTTAGCGTGGAGCAAATAACAGCTATGCTATTGACTAAGTTAAAGGAAACTGCTGAAAACAACCTCAAGAAACCAGTAACAGATTGTGTTATTTCAGTAAGTAGAATTCAGCAAGGCAGTGTGTTTTATTTTAAGTTGCCTTTTTTGCTACTCTTAAGTATTAAATGTTTGAAAACTGTTCTATTACTAGAAATCAAAATCCTACTGGACTATATTAGTGTAGCGCTCAGGAGCATTTCAGAGTATGTTTGAGTGATATTTTTAGCCCAAAGTTGCAGAGGTTCTTGATTGGAGGTGCAAATCAGAGTCTCCTGTGGGGCTCCTTGGAAGAGACTGGTTGGCTGAATGGGGAATGTTCTAATACAGTCAGTGAACAAATTTTCTGTTTGTATGCTTAATGGGACACTTTCAGAATTCTGCCATCAGCTGAGAACCAGTTAATTAGAAGTTTTACAATGTCACCTCCTAGTAGTGATAAAACCTAAGATTTTTTTTTTTTAATATTTTATTTATTTGACAGAGAGAAATCACAACTAGGCAGAGAGGCAGGCAGAGAGAGAGGAGGAAGCAGGCTCCCCACGGAGCAGAGAGCCCGATGTGGGGCTCGATCCCAGGACCCTGAGATCATGACCTGAGCTGAAGGCAGAGGCTTTAACCCACTGAGCCACCCAGGCGCCCCAAAACCTAAGATTTTTTAAGATTTTATTTATTTACCTGAGGGACAGAGATAGCACAAGTGGGGAGAGAGGCAGAGGGAGAAGCAGACTCACTGCTGAGCAGGGAGCCCAACGTGGGACTTCATCCCAGGATCCTGGGATCATGAGCTGAGCCGAAGGCAGACACTTAACTGACTGAGACACCTAGGTATCCCAAAACTTCAAAGATTTTTTAACACTGACAAGCCCACTATCTTCAGTGGGCAGTTGGTAGGTTACCAAGGAGTATTTGAAATGGACAAAAGTCATCTTTTATTTGGACACCAAAAAGGCAGCTGGAAATTCTCTCCCAAATGTCTAAGGTCACTTTTTGATCTTCCGTGGTTATGCCCTGGACCAAGACGGTCTGTGATGGAGTTACCTGCATCTTGCATGGTCTTTGCATTATAACATGGGCAGCATGGCCTGCCCAGACCGTTCAGAAGCTTTTATGGCAATGTATCCTGGGAAATGGAAGAGTAGAGTCAGAGGCTTGAAATTTCTCCTACTGCCCTTGCAAGACAGAAAAGACAGAAGGTGTTCTGTAAGACTGTCTGGCTGTCGCTTGGAAAAATAGTATCTAATTTCTGGGAAAATTAAAGAATTAAGTTATAAGTCAGTGGTTCTTTTTTTTAAATAAGCAGTATGGAAAACTGATGAAAGCAGTGTTCTGATTTGAAAGGGGAGCAGAGACCCACTTTTGCTCTTGCTCTCTTTCTGAAGCAGCTACAGATACTTGGGGGAAAAAATGAAAGCTGCTGTACTAAGTTTTCTCTTCGGTACTTTCTGTTAGTTAAGTGATTCTATGGCTGTATTGTTAGACACCCCTCCTGAAGAGTGTCCTAGTTAGAGTGCTGTCCTAGAAAGCGATCAAAAGAATTAACCTAGCTGGAAGCAGAAGTCAGCACCGTAAGAAACTTCATCCCATCCCTTGAGCTGTTTTTTGCTCTTCCTTCCTTTAAGAATATCAACAGGCTTTGCCTAAAAATGTTTTTGTAATCTTAACAGTTCTATAGAATTAGAAGGTACCCCATCATCTATTAATGCTTAAATGCAATTTAAAATAGCAAAACTATAGGGCAGTGGCATATGCTAGAATTAGTTCCGTATTATCTTTAAGTTTCTTCAGTATTTACCTGTAGCTCAATTATATTTAGCATTAAATGTTGACTTAGTGTTGTGATTTCCAGCTGTCAGAAATTTAAGACTGGTTCAGAAATGGTATTTCCTACACCTGAAGCTTTTTATTACCTAGAAGTAATTGTCGGTATGTCTTAGTGAATACTCCTGATTTTTATTTTGGGTTAAAATTTGGTTATAATAAAAATTACTTTGATAATACAATTTTGGGACACTTTTTTAAAAAGTAATTATTCTGAAAGTTAAGGAACTTGCTGGCAATGAAATCTGGAAGTTCTGTTTATGTTCTGTGACTTTGCTAGGCACCTATTTAGCTGTACTATTTTATTTCATTATAAGTGGTTGTGAGGAATTCAGATGTGTGTCTTCTAGACAAGTTAAAATTCTTTCCTTTCTTGTTGGTAGGTTCCCTCTTTCTTCACAGATGCTGAGAGGCGATCTGTATTAGATGCTGCACAAATAGTTGGCCTAAACTGCCTGAGACTTATGAATGACATGACAGCTGGTAAGGGAAAAGAATTATTTTTGTGTAGTAGTGAATATACTGTCAAAACTAGAGTTAAGACATATCAGGTATATAAGTGAACTCTTTTTCATGTACTTGTAGAAACATAGCCTAGTAAAAAAATAAGGGTTAGGTTTGCAATTAAAGAATTCCAACTTTTCAGATGCTTCTATCTAATGAGAAATTGACACTTTGTCAGATTTATGGTTCTCTTTTCATTAAATTCTATGCACGTATTTTAATCTTTTGAATTATGGGTGTTGAATTTAGTTTTTTATTTCCTTCTGTGGTTTTTGTAGTTAACTTTTCCCAAAACCTTAAGATTTGGGGCTTTATAACTTCCTTGACTACAAGTATTGATTAAGTTTAAAAAAAAAAAAAGTTTTCCCTTCTACATTTCCTGAATGTATGCAGTTAGTCATTGATCATTCATCTTCTATCAAATATTGATTTAAACTGTGTCATTTGCCAGGCATTGTATTTACAGATACAGTGGTAAGCAAAGCAATGACTGTTCTTCCTAGAGCCTTTACTAGTTTAAGATTACAGGTGAACAAAAGGTCAATTACAATGTAGTGTATTCAGACAAAGCAAGTAAGACTTTTTTTCCAATTTATATTTAATATACGTGTTTTATATCTAATACATATATGTCTTTCACATCTAATATGTGTTTTAAAACTCCTAAAAGTATCAATAAAGTTGTGTTCTTAGGTTATATATATTTAGAAATACAATGGTTTAGAAGTTCAGAAAAAGCTAACAGTCTCTTTACGGTAGATCAGCTTTTTGCATTGAATCTAAAAAGAAATTGGTAGGAACTGCAGTTGCTGTAGTTGTATATTAAATTCTTAATTTTTTTGGATAAGCAGTCTCAGGTTGTGGTTCAAATGTAAGTATTATGTGACGAGACTGCTTTGTTTGTGGTTACATTTCATTGTATTTGCACCTTGTACATTTTCTCTGTCATATCTGTTCATACATTGCAAAGTGAATAGATCATTGTTCTAAAATCAGAAAGGGAACAAGTTATTGATGCCATGAAAATTAGTTCAAAGTCAGGTATAAAAGGAATGTGTTCACCTTTAAGTGTTTGAGGTATAGTCAGGTTTCCTGCATGTGTAATTATTTTGGTAATGATGAAATTCCCAAGAAAATGTGAACCAAAGAATTGATTTTTTTTTTTTTTTTTTGGTAGTTGCTTTGAATTATGGGATCTATAAGCAGGATCTTCCAGGCCTGGATGAGAAACCTCGGATAGTAGTTTTTGTTGATATGGGACACTCAGCTTTTCAAGTGTCTGCCTGTGCCTTTAACAAGGGAAAATTGAAGGTAAAGTCATAAATTAGAACTCAGTGACCAAAACATACCTAAATGTGTTGTATTTGTCATTACTTCAAACTACTAAGCTTCTTGACTTTGCTTCTTGGTAATGAAGAGTTTCGGGTAATGATATTAATAAAGAATTATTCCTAAAGTTGTTTTCCATAAAGATGATGTAATTATCTTAGCATACTTCTAAGTATTCTGGTTTAAGAAAGAGCAGCTTTTTAAGATTATCCTATGTAATCATTAAAAGTAAATCAGAGATTTATATTTGGCTTTGGTAGTAACATTTCTCTTGACTTGGATTTGATGTTGTAATTTAAGTAGCAGTCTTGATCCTGTAGTCTTCAGTTGTTTGAGTAGCAGTATTTAAGATTCAAGTTAAAAATACGATTGAAAATAACCAGATTATATGTTGTTTTTACTAAATTAGGTACTGGGAACAGCCTTCGATCCTTTCTTAGGAGGAAAAAACTTTGATGAAAAGTTAGTGGAACATTTTTGTGCAGAATTTAAAACTAAGTACAAGTTGGATGCAAAATCCAAAATTCGAGCACTCCTTCGTCTGTATCAAGAGTGTGAAAAATTGAAAAAGTTAATGAGTTCTAACAGCACAGACCTACCACTGAATATCGAGTGCTTTATGAATGACAAAGATGTTTCGGGAAAGATGAACAGGTGCGTCTTGAATTCTCTTGATTAAATAGAAGAAACTTCCTGCTGAAACTACAGCTCAGGTGTCCGTCTAGCTATGGTGTTGAAAGTCTTGGCCTACATTTCAAGATTGTGTGCTACTCGCTAGGACTATTCACATCATTAGAAACTAGGGTCACTTCTGCAGAGAGGTGATTTTTTTATTTATTTTAAAGTGGGGGTAGCAGCAGAGAGAGAGAGAATCTTAGGCAGGTTCCACACCCTGCAGGGATCCCGACATAGGGCTCAATCCACAATCCTGGGATCATGAGTTGAACCAAAATCAAGATTTGGATGCTTAACCAACTGAGCCACCCAGGCACCCCATGCAAAGATGTTTTTTTAAAAAAAAGGCACTTTGCCAGGTGTCCTTATGGTGGAGTCTTTTTGGTATTTATCATCTCTTAGTATTTCTAGGCCAGTAATTGAATAATGGTTATACACACACACAAAAAAAAACTTCAAGGAATAAAACAGCAGTCTTAATATAAAAGTGATTTTTTTTCCAAGAATACCAGTAGAACTAATTTTCTCCCCCATCTCTTTTCTGTACCTGTTTTGTATATTTATGTTCAACTTGACCCATGTGGAATTGAGGTTGTCAAAGAAAAAAGAAACTCATTGGGTTGATATTGTTTTAAAAAATTGGTCAGGATATTGGCTTTAAGATAATGTTTCCAAAGATTAATAGCATTCCTCTTCTTTACTAAGGGCACAATTTGAAGAACTCTGTGCCGACCTCCTGCAAAAGATAGAAGTTCCCCTTCACTCACTGATGGAACAGACTCAGCTCCGAGTTGAAGATGTGAGTGCTGTGGAGATAGTTGGAGGCACTACCCGCATTCCAGCTGTGAAGGAAAAAATTGCCCGATTCTTTGGAAAAGACATTAGCACAACACTCAATGCAGATGAAGCCGTGGCTAGAGGGTGTGCACTACAGGTACTGCTGTCTCAGCCCTTTTTTCTCTTAGTGTTCATGCCTCTAACCATTTCTGCTTTGTTTCACTGTGATGAGGTCGTATAATAGGCAGAGCCCTGTGTCTCCTTAGCTATCTCAAGGGACTGCACTTCCAAACAACAATCATAAGGCTGTGGGGAAACAGGGATCTTCAGATCTGGAATATCCAGGAAATTTTTCATGGAAGGAAATTTGCAGCTGATGTTTCTTAAACTGCGGGTCAGGAACAGGCAAGACTCTGAGGGGACCCAGGAAACACAAGAATCAAGCATGAATTAGCTGTGTGGTGGTAGCAGTACTTCCCAGGCCCAGAGGGGGCAGTTGGAACAGCAGTGTGGTGTAAGGAGGAAATGATTGGGGTGAGGGGGAATTTGCTGAGAGTGTTAGTTAACAAGTGGTCTTAGAAAATAGCTCTTTCTCCTCCATCAAGCTGATTGTAACTTACATATCAAGTGAGAAGGCCACTCAGAGGCTTAAGTTCATTTGGCAAAGTAAAAGCACCAAAACTAGAAGGTGCTGATAAGGAAATTAGTATTTATCTTAGGATAATATTATAGTCACCAAGTAGTTTTAACTAAAGTTTCAAGATAAGCATGCTTAAATTTTAATCTAGCTAGCACAGTTATTTTTAATACAAAACAGCAAGAGGTTCTGTACAAAAAGGTTTTTAGAAGGACTATACCTAATACTTTAAAAAGGAAGAATACGTACTCATTACTGCTGGTAGTCCACTGTATCTACATGATGCATCTGGGGGTTTTGTTTTTGTTTTTTCCTTGGTAATGGAGTATACCTCCTTAACTAAGGCTCTAATTCCCCGAAACATTGGAAGTTTATTTCTTTAGAAGTAGAGCTTAGTTTGGCCTTTCTTTTGAAGGATCCTGTGCTAATCAGAGATTGACTTTCAGTTTACTTGTGTATTTGGTCAGTTCTATGTGACTGCTCTAAATCCACCTGTCAGTTGGGGGTTTTCCACCTCAACTTTGAATTTACCATTGCTTCCTTCATAAAATTACCTGAAAATATGAACATTTTGGGTTTTATCCTTTTTCAAAAGTTTTTAGACATTTGAAAGGTGATATAGACAGAGTTGTTTGTGGAAACACACACAGACTCCAGAGCGTTACAGCTTGTAATTGAGATTGCTATCAGGGCATTCCTGGCAAGGCCAGTATTTTTTTTCCTAAGCTCTTAAGAAACTTGTTATTGGTCAGCAGCTGTCATCCTGAGATCCATTGTACTACTGGTCTATATTTAGTGACTGGCCTAGTATTTAGATGTTCTATTCTTTGTACTTAAGATGACATATACTGTAAGCAATTTTGAATTTGAATTTAAACTTACCATCCAATTTGAATTGAGCTTTTTTTTTTTTTTAAAAGATTTTATTTATTTATTTATTTGACAGGGAGAAATCACAACTAGGCAGAGAGGCAGGCAGAGAGAGAGAGAGGGAAGCAGGCTCCCTGCTGAGCAGAGAGCCTGATGCAGGACTCGATCCCAGGACCCCGAGATCATGACCTGAGCCGAAGGCAACGGCTTAACCCACTGAGCCACCCAGGCGCCCCTGAATTGAGCTTTATATTAAAAGATGAGTGCAGTTATTCATGATCTTATGATAATCCTTTTTTTTTTTTTTTTTTTTTTCTTTTAAAGTGTGCAATTCTTTCCCCAGCATTTAAAGTTAGAGAATTTTCCATCACAGATGCTGTTCCTTTTGCAATATCTCTGGTGTGGAACCATGATTCAGAAGATACTGAAGGGTATGTAGCAGAAGACAAGTTTATTCAGATAACTTTTTAACATAAAGGAGAAAAAATTAAATGACTTTTACAGTTGAGGGTCTGATGAGTCCAATTGGAATCTTTAAACAACCAAACCTGTCAAAATGTTTCTCTCATTTTGATGTTAATAAATGGTGAGATAGAATTGGTGATTTCAGAGCATTTTTTATTCCATTTTGTGTAGCATTGTAATCTTAAGCGCTTGGAGTACTGAATGCCTTTTCCTTTCCTCTAGGGTCCACGAAGTATTTAGTCGAAACCATGCTGCTCCTTTCTCCAAAGTTCTCACTTTCTTGAGAAGGGGACCTTTTGAGCTAGAAGCTTTCTATTCTGATCCTCAAGGAGTTCCATATCCAGAAGCAAAAATAGGTATGTCGAAAGACATAGTGTACCAATGTAAAAAATTTTCTTCTCGGTGACGTTGGGTGGAACATAATTCCACGTAAAGACATCGTCAGTTTAGAATAATGGTGATGAAGAAATCTCTTCCTTTTACTGATGAATGAATTGGCCTGTAGGGATGAAATGACTTGCTTAGTCTGTTGTCACATCCGTGTGTGTGTGTCTAGAAACATGTCAGTCTTTTTTCTCCTGATACAGTCTCTGCTTAAAGGATCACCACCTGTTTTTAATATTAACCTTTCTTCTAGATGGAATGTTACTTCTAGTTTAAAACTGGCTCAGAAACCATTGCAGCAACTTCTCAAATGGACCTTTCTATTGTAATCTCTTTTAAAAGTACATGTTTTTTGGTAGGTACATTTTTCCTTGAGAGGTTTGCACTGTCCATCTGTTTTGACTCTTAGTAACTGGAAATTTATGAGAGAGCTACGGATCCCTTCCTGAGTGGCCATGTGTCTTTCCCAGGCTGAGGGTAAAAATTTGCCAGTATTGCAAGATCTGCTCAGGACTCACTGTTACCCCACACCTTTTCAAAGCAAAGTTGTTTGTAGAGGTCTAACCTGACCAGTGTGTTTTCTTTCTTAGCACTTAACACCAAAAATGTTCGACACAGAAGAGGAGAGATTTTTTGTTGTTGTTGTTTTTGTTTTTTTGTTTTTTGTTTTGTTTTTAAACCATTTTTTACAAATTTATTGCTAGGAAATTAGCTTGAGAAATGGTTGAATAGAGACTAAAAATTTAATAGGTTGGATTCTATGCATTAGTTCCCCATTGTGCAAAGGATAAAATCCAGGCCTTTTTAGTACGACATCAAATCAATGTTATTGCCAAAATTAAAAAGCTTGCACATGCTTCAAGAACAATCTCTCTTTCTCCTCTAACTCATCTCGGATACCCCATAGTGAATGCTGTTTCTTTGAATGAGTCTTACAGTAATTATTTCCTGAGCCCCAGTGATTTGGTAATTACTGAATGTCTATTCTAATATCTTTCACTGACCTGGTAATTAAATCTGTAACTTCTTGTGTTTGTGTAAACAGCATCTTAAATATAAAGGTGTCAGATCCCATATAGTGCTTTGCATATACTTAGGTTCAAAATACTTAATTTTGGTTTAGTGGGCCCTGGAATAACAAAGCTATTAGTGGATATGAAAGCTAACATATACCACTTGGTTCTTTGGTTTTATGTGCTCACTGTAAACACTTACCACCTCAATCCACAGAAGCATAGGTAGGTTAAATAACTTGCAGTGGGTTACACGGCCAGGATTCAAGCCCAGAGACTGAGTCAGAGTCCATACTCTTATTTACCTCCTACTCAGAAATGCACTACAACTACTGTATTTTGCATTTTGCATATAATTTCAGGCTTTGACATCAGGTTTTATCAGACTCTCCTACTTAACACATAGAAAAATGTTTTGATTATTCCCTCGGAAAAACAGTTTTCCCTGAAGATTCTGTAGGATTAAAATGCTTAGTATCACTTGAGATCTCTGCCTTACACTTGCTAACAGATTTTCATGTCTAGTTTGCGCTTATGTTTATTGAAATAGGATCGGAGGAGGCAGGGACTTCTTGTAATCTATCTTACAGAATCTGTATTAAATAAAAACAATCACAGGAGTACCATGCCTTTGAAGGTTTTATAGGATATTAAGACTGATTTCAAGTATTGGAGTAATACCATACACCTGAGTTTATTTTATGTTAGTAGGTTAGGTCTTATTTCAGTTGGTAGAGAAAATGGGAAGATTTGGAAATAGCAGTACTTTGAAGCTTTGTCGCCTTTACAGACATTTAGATTCACTTCAGCAATTGTCCATTTCTTTTTGTTCTAGGCCGTTTCATAGTTCAGAATGTTTCTGCCCAGAAAGACGGAGAAAAATCGAGAGTGAAAGTCAAAGTGCGAGTCAATACGCATGGCATTTTCACCATCTCTACAGCATCCATGGTGGAGAAGATCCCAACTGAGGAGAATGAAGGGTCTTCTATTGAAGCAGACATGGAGTGTCCCAATCAGAGACCAGCAGAAAACTCAGACACTGATGTAAGTTTGTGGATAAGCCTTTGAGTTGGGATATATAGTTGAGTTCACTCTGTAGAAAAAGAGTAGGGAAGGGTTCAAATACATTTTTCTTAATTTTATTTAGAATTTTGGGGAATGCTGATGATAGATAGCATTGCTAGGTGATGATATATATGGCCCAGAATTTGGTGAATTTATGGTTAAATTCTATATAGCTAATTTGAACTGGCACATTATAAAGTAAGAGTGTAATTATTACAAAATAATAAGTTATTTGTTTGTTAAAGGCATTGACCACATATTGAGAAGGCAGTTTTGACTGATGATTAAGAAAAAAAAAAAAAGACTTAAAAAAAATTTTGGAGTATATACCAAATATATACCAAATATTAAAGCTGATCTTTAAAAAATTATTGCAAAATTGGCTTTGGCATTTCAGGACTTGTTTGCTTTTATTTACATGATTTGTTATATTGGGGGAGGGCAGGAAGAGAAATACCTGCATGGAATATAGGAAGTTGTTACTGTTCATGTTTTTCCAATTAGCCTGAGTGCAGAAAAATTTTAAGAAACTTCAAAATGGGTTAGCTGTTAGAGTTTACTTCTGGATAATGATCAGAAATAGCTTAAATGAAGAGGCAAGTGAACAGTGTTTTAGTTAAGACGTGAGGGGGCACCTGGGTGGCTCAGTGGATTAGGCCGCTGCCTTCGGCTCAGGTCATGATCTCAGGGTCCTGGGATCGAGCCCAACATCGGGCCCTCTGCTCCACAGGGAGCCTGCTTCCTCCTCTCTCTCTGCCTGCCTCTCTGCCTATTTGTGATCTCTCTGTCAAATAAATAAATAAAAAATATATTAAAAAAAAAAAACGTGAGGAAGTGTGGTATCCTGCGGTCAGACAGCTCTTATCGCTATTATTCCTGGAACATTAGTATCTGAGCCTTAGTTTTGTTCTCACTTTTAAAAATTGCAAAATGATGCATTAAATGATCAGTAATGTATACTTTTCCATTTGGCTATGGACACCATTATTCTAATGCCTGTTGTGTCAATCTCTTTGTACCTTTTGGATATTTACATCACGAGTGCCTTGTTTCTGAATATTTCAGTGTCTGCCTTAGACTCTTGAAGCTCTGAAAGAAAAATGTGAGAGCTTTCAGGGTGGACAGAAAGTAGTTAAATGAGAATGTTTCAGGCTTCTCCCAAAGATGGGAAAGGGCTAGAGCAAGCACTGATTTATTGGGGATTGAGATCTACTAACATGTAGCATATATCTTTATCCTGAGATCTTCTGAAGTGGAAATAGCTGAATCACAAAAAGAAGGTGGGGACAGGAGGAGCCTTGGGTATCTGTAAGCTGAAATGAGGAATCCCTGAACGACTGACGTTGGCTTTTTTATGCAACTGTTCAGTTCATTGAAATGGCGATATGTTGCTGATGGCTGTTGGTGAATTTAAGTTTTGGAATCTTGTTTCTGGGAGAGAGGCCTGGAGTAAACCTATTTCTTGTGCTTTGCTAGTTAATAGCTCTACAAAGCTAGATCAAAGTTTCCTAAAGGAGAGTTCTTGGTTGTCATCACATCAATCAAAATGCCTACTGCTTGGTTATTTAACAGTATTAACTGCTCTCATTCAAAGAATTTCTTACAGGTTTAAGAGTTGTAAGGAGTTTTCAAGTATTTTGTATTTATTTTGCTTTTATCCAGTATCTTTTCTCCCCCACCTATTAAGATTTCAGAAATTGAGTGTACTGTCTTTGGTGCCCTGTAACCTTTTAAATTTATATAAGTACACCTGCTTTCTACATCCTTTGTGCCTGGGCTTTCATTTCAGAAAAATATCCAGCAAGACAACAGTGAAGCTGGAACACAGCCCCAGGTACAAACTGATGGTCAACAAACCTCACAGTGTCCCCCTTCACCTGAACTTACCTCTGAAGAAAACAAAATCCCAGATGCTGACAAAGTGAGTGACTCTTCTAGTTCATTCCTTTAGACAATGTTGCAACATGTGATCATTAATGATATCATTAAATCTGCAGTTTCAAGAGCAAGCACCAACTTACCTTGTTCTGTATAGGGTTTTGGTTTTTTAGTTTTTTATGTGTTTTTCAATTAAAACGAGTTAGAGGTACTCAAGCCCAGCTAAGGGAATTGAATATCCTGTTTAGACACGAAAGCTTCTCTTGATTAACTGCCACTCCAAGCAACAAGAGACGAATGCATGACATGTCTTATCTTCTCTAATGCCAGAGATACCTGCTAATGTAAGGAGTTTTCACTTGAATTAGTCTGAATGATAAATACACGGGCTATAGGAGTCTAGTAAACTTTTTTCTCCTCTCAAATCATCTGTCAAAACTAAATTAATTATGATAGTCTGCTAATAACCAGATTGTACTTCAAAGTCATTTTTCTTTGCCATGCTTCCACAGTATGTATTGGAAGCTAAATTAAATATTTGTGCTTGTCCCTTGAAAAATGACAGTTCTAATCAAACCTTTTAAAATTCATGATCGTGTAGATACTGGGAAGTTGACATTGTTTCTCCAGATCATTCTGTGCTTTGCAGAACTTCACTCTTTGTACACATTGAATGTAAATTATTAACCTTTCGATAGTGGTTTGGTTTTCTCTTACCTTTAGATGAATCACAGAATTGTTTTACACTTGGTAAACATTTCGTTTTTAATCTCCTGCCCTGATTGGTCCTGTGGGAATCCTAATATGAGCTTTAGTTCCTGACTCTGAAAGCTGCTTTTTTTCTCCTCGTAAAGAGTTCTGTGATGATGATGGTGGAGCAGCATTGCTTTCTTTGCCACAACAGCTCCTTAATGTCCCGTCCCTCCCCTCACTTAGTGTTGAGTAGTAACTGACTTGTGCTGATAGTCTCAGTTCCTGTCTGGAACATGACATGGAGTACCATTTCATGTTCATAGTTGTAGGTGGGAACTCCAGCGTCAAGCCCTTTAGAACATTCTCACACACCTCTTTGGAGGGTTCTTCATCCATTCCTTGTTGAGTGCCATTTTGTGATCTATTGGTTTGGTCAGTAGCTGGTTTAATGTTGTACCGTCAGAGTCTTACGCTGACTTTAACTGCTACACGTGTACTGTCATCCATTTGTTTCCCAAATATCTGTTGTACTACTGTGTTTTATGAGGTATGGGTGTCCTCTAGTTCATTTTCCTTGTTGTGTGTGCCCCCTGAGCATGCACAGTATATTGGGGGGTTCTCATGTGTGCTAGAGACTGGGGACTGCAGGCTGATTGATTAGATCCTTGCTGTGAGACAGCTGACTACACTTCTGAGACACGTGACTTTTAGAAACACTGAACCAGCAGTCTGGGCAACATGAGCTCTAGTCCCATCTCTGTCTTCGTCATTTTAGGCAAGCCACTGAACCTTTTTCAAGTCCCAGTTTCATCTGTGAAGTACCTAGAGTTCTAAACTTTTTAACTTCTCAGAATTATCCTGTGGCGGTGCTTATTGTACTGATAGGCTAGTCCTTCCTATCTGACTGTCCCAGCCAGTCAGGGTGTGTGTTTTATTTTGTTTGTTATTTTCTAATCTGTTCCACAGCTGAGTTTCCTAAATTGTGTTCTTTGTTATCTCAGCTAGTAGGAGCGTGTAGAAAGGGGAATACATAGAAAAGTCTTAGGAAATTAAAGGCCATAGGAGATACTTACTTCTTTAGCCCTGTATTTACATATTTTGAAAAACCTGCGGCAAACTGTTAGCATTTGCTGCATCATTTCATTTTCTATTTTAAGGTTCTTTTTTCTTTTTTTTTTTTTTTTTTTTAACCTTATGTTTGCTTAAGGAAAGGAGTATGACTCCAAGGCAGATAGATAGTAGGAGTAAAGATACTTATATATATGTATACATACATTTACGTATGTATGTGTTTAGAATCGCCAAATTCATTAGGAAACTTTAAAAGGCACTCATCGGTATAGTGCTAATTGTAATTGAACTAGGTATAATATTGGGATGGAGGGACTCAAGTATAAAGGAGGAATAGAAGTGATCCTAATGTGTTTACCTTTCGTCAGAGTCTGTTTTAGTTACTGTTAGATTCTAGACTGTATTTAAATATGTGGTAATTTAATAATAGTTTAGACCTTTTTTTGGGGGGAGTCCTAGGCATTGCTTACAGGCTTAAAAATTAAAGATCTATGAAGAAAAGTTTTAGCAGGAAAGATTAAATTTAAGTTCAATATGCAAAGAGAAAAATATCTTGGTGAATTCTTGAGAGAAAGTATGACATGTTTAAGTTGTAGCTGCAGCCTGGTTTAAAATGGGTGGGTGGGAGTTAGATGATGTGTGCTCCTCCAGTTCAGGATTTTAGGGAGTTTATTTTTAGTAAGTACAATAGGGAGATTTATTTGTTCTGAAGATTTAGGAATTTTTTTTTTTTTTACACCTTCCTAAGGCAAATGAAAAGAAAGTTGACCAGCCTCCAGAAGCCAAAAAGCCCAAAATAAAGGTGGTGAATGTTGAGCTGCCTATTGAAGCCAACTTGGTCTGGCAATTAGGGAAAGACCTTCTTAACATGTATATTGAGACAGAGGTAAGTACTTCAGGTAATTATTTTCCATTCTGGAATTATTCAGTTGGTTGGCCCAGTTACCCATATTCCTAATAGAGGAATAGCTGTGCTTCTTTCCCATACCCGCCCTTGTATACAGTTTTAAGAATAGGAGGAATCCAAAACTAATGGTTCTCAGTTTAATTTTTTTAAAGAGGTATGCTTATATTTTTGCCTCCTTATGAAAAAGATCTATACCCTAGATCATTCTGCTTAGTATAGAATTGATTGCCCAAGGTCTTGGCAGAAATTGGATGCCACTGTGTTCTAGGACAGGGCGCAATACAGTTGGTACCTCAGGCCACACTAAATATTTTTTTTTTATACTAAATATTTCTGTTAAAATACATTGTGCTTCTTTGTAGTCTAGAATATGTGAAATAATTGAGATTGTTTTATTGAGATGGCAACATTGTGTTTTGAAATTTAATAATTATACCTCAATAATATCTCAATAAGTGGATAAATAAATTTGCAATCCTTGATATCAAATACAGTTGCAGCATCCTGTGACCATTATATATTGGCCAATATCAATCCGAATAGGAGACAACCATTTAACTACCTAAAAGGACAGAAAATTGTAGTGAATTGAATTTTTTTTTTTCTTCTTGGTATTAAGCCTGAGATGCAAAAGCTATGTAATTTATCATGTAAGTTTAAAAAAAGTCACAACCCACTGTGTGTATTTTAGTAAATGAAGAACTTCGTAAGATTTGTTATAAACTTATGAAGTATCAATTAGAACTGTAAACACTTTTTTTTGTATAATTGTTGATTTTAACAAGCAGAGTCTAGTTAACATTTAGTTACAGATAGCAGAAGACTAAGGCTGAAATTAATCTTCCCTGTTTTCTGGCAGGGTAAGATGATCATGCAGGATAAACTGGAGAAGGAAAGAAATGATGCTAAAAATGCTGTGGAGGAGTATGTGTATGAGTTCAGGGACAAGCTGTGTGGACCATATGAAAAATTTATATGTGAACAGGTATGTGTAGAGTTCTGTTTTATTCACATAATAAAAGTGTTTCATGTAAAATTTGACATTTAAATCTCTACTAGATTACGTAATGAGCTTTTTGAAAACAGAAAACTTGAAATGGAAATTGTATAAACAGTCCTGGAAAGAGGCTCATTAGTAATATGTAGTTTTATTCTAACTCGTCCCAATGACTTTCCAGTTTTCCACAAGAAAGAACCTATCAAACATTTATTTAGAGTTCATGACATTAAAGGGTTGGGGCAAGAAAGGTAAATAGGAGAAAATCCTTGGTTTTAAAGACCCCATCCTTATATTTTTGTTTTTGTTTTTGTTGTTATTGTGACTCTGGCTCCCTTGGTTACTCATGGTCATTGTTTTATCCCATAAGACTTGTTCATCCAGTCATTCCAAAATTTATCGAGCAGACTATTCCCTTTAGCCCTTTTCTAAGCTCCCAAAGTCAGTGTGGCTCTGAGTAAATCCGAGAAGCACAACTGTGAAAATGAGGCTTAGAAAACAATTGGCTAGATACAAATCTGGGATGGTTTTGGGATTAATTCTAAAGTTAAAAGAATTTCAACTTAGGGGTCTATTTTAATTCTAAGTTCCTTGGGGTACCTTGTAATAAGCATTAGTTTTTGGCTCTGCCCTGACATTTCCTGGATTTCTTGTGTTTGGGATTGTGAAGGAGAGATGACCTAAGGTGGGTAGACCTCCCAAGACTAGAGTAGAAATACATTATATGGGAATTGGTTAGGAATGATTTTTTTTTTTTTTCAAGTTCAGTGATTGAATTGTCAACTTGTCTATTTCCCTTTGATAATTGTGGGAGTGAATAGAAAGTTACTTCATCAAGACCTAATTTCTTTGGAGAGCAGGAAGATAATTGCTCTTCCATAACCCCATTTCAGTGTATAGATTGTCCAAAAGTAGACTCTGAGATACAGTATTGTTAAGTCCGTAAGCGGTTTACCGGACTTAACAATGTCTCTATGTAAAAGAGAAGCCAAGAAATTACTGTTAATCTCTCATGTAAAATCTAGTAGTGTTCATTGTTCCTTGATACTTTTCAGTAAAGGGAGTTCAACTAATGAGAGTGCCTTTCTTAGAAATAAGATTGGTGACTTAGTGTTTAGCACTTCTGAGGATGACTGTCTTGTTGTGAAAACTTTTAAAGTAAAATTGCCACTGGTACGGATTCTCATGTTCCATATACAGGATCACCAGAATTTTTTGAGATTGCTCACAGAGACCGAAAACTGGCTCTATGAAGAAGGAGAGGACCAAGCTAAACAAGCATATGTTGACAAGTTGGAAGAATTAATGGTAGGTCCTTCTCTCCCCCTAGGACACGGTACCTGTGTTTTAGACTACAAACTTTCAAAATGCAGTTAGACAAGTGTTAATTTATTACATCTTGTTTTAGAAAATTGGCACTCCTGTTAAACTTCGGTTTCAAGAAGCTGAGGAACGACCAAAAATGTTTGAAGAACTGGGACAGAGGCTGCAACACTATGCCAAGGTAGCCGCAGACTTCAGAAATAATGTAAGTCTTTTTGTGCGTTGCAAGGAAGTTACCCTAGATTTTAGCAAACTGATACTAAGTTGAGGAACCTTCACTGTGAACACATGAGAAATTTGTTTTTGGTATTTGAGACCAGAGATAGCTTTGAACTTCATGGGAAATTGGGTCAGGTTAGAGGTTACTGTTAAATACTCTTTTTTTTAAAGATTTTGTTTATTTATTTGAGCGAGAGCATGAGCCCCAGGGTAGGGCAGAAGGAGAGGCAGCCTCCCCATTGAGCAGAGAGCCTGATGTGGGCCTTGATCCCAGGACCCTGGGATCATGAACTGAGCCAAAGGCAGCCACTTCACCGACTGAGCCACCCAGGCGCCCCACTGTTAAATACTTAAGTCTACAGAATGACCATGCCTCTTTTTCCATTCAGGATGAGAAATACAATCATATTGATGAGTCTGAGATGAAAAAGGTTGAGAAGGCTGTTAATGAAGTGATGGAGTGGATGAATAATATCATGAATGCTCAGGCTAAAAAGAGTCTTGATCAGGATCCAGTTGTACGTGCTCAGGAAATTAAAGCAAAAATAAAGGTAAGTATTATTGTCTAATGTTTGCTGCTGTGTTTCCTTAGGGACTCAAGCTGTAATCCTGTGAACCTTAAATATAACTTTGACCATTCTTTAACCTCATCCTGATTGAGAACAGATTTCTTAGTTCATTATTGATACTACAAAATATAGAAGATCATATATATTTCTCTTAAATTTCCATTTTTTAATTATTCATTCAGTTCAACAAATATATTTGTTGAGCCCCTGCCACTGTGGCAGTTACCTGCTGGTTCGAGGAAGGCTTGACAGCAAACGAGGAGAGGAAGTCTATCAGATGAGGTCAGGTGCTGAGGGCAAAAATTAAGTAGTCAAAAAGGTTAGGAGATACTGGGCACTGGAGAAGGACCCAGGTATTTTATCAGGGAAGGCCTTGCTGAGTATGTGAGGCTTTGAAGAAAGTTGAGAAGAAAACCAAGGGATGAGTTCCCTCTGGAAGAATGGTGAAACACAAAGTTAAAGAATCGTGAGCCCTTTTTTTTTTTTTTTTTTAAGATTTTATTTATTTTGGAGAGAAAGCATGTGAGTAGGGGGAGGGGCAGAAGGACTGGGGAAGAGAACATCCCAAGCAGACTCCAAGGTGCGGAGTCTGATAAGGGGCTCAGTCCCAGGACCCTGATGTCATGACCTGAGGCAAAGAAGAACTGAAAGCCCAACCAACTGAGTCACCCAGGTGCCCCAAGAATTGTGAGCCTTTGAAGTCAGGGGGCTATAATCTGGAATCCCAGTTCTTTGCTTACTAGGTTTCCTGATCTTGAGGTTAAGTTAACCAGCCTCTCTGAACCATCTTTTATAGGTGGGGATCATAATTTCTACCTTTTAATATTATTGTGAGGATTAAATGAGGTAATAAGATGTGAGGACTTTGCCAGGTTCCTGACTCATCATAGAAGAATATTCACTGCTTTTTTCACCAGACTTTAGCCATAGTTTTGGGCAAGTGTAATGAGGAAATTGAATTCCTTGAGATAGGAAAATAAATAGCTCAGGTGGTGTCTTAAGAAAGTAATTGAAAATGACTGGATGGATCAGAGTTAACCTGATTACCAATTTTGTTTTCCTTGCTTAGGAGTTGAATAACACTTGTGAACCCGTCGTAACACAACCCAAGCCCAAAATTGAATCACCCAAGCTGGAAAGAACTCCAAATGGCCCAAATACTGATAAAAAGGAAGAAGATTTAGAAGGCAAAGAAAATTTTGGTGCTGAGCCTCCACATCAGAATGGGGAATGTTATCCTAATGAGAAGAGCTCCATTAATATGGACTTGGACTAGATAACGTTATGTTGGCTTAGTCCTTCAATGAATAAAATATTTTTGCCATAGTATGTGATTCTACATAACATACTGAGACTATTTATATTTTCTTTTTTAAGGATGTTTAGAAATTTTGTGTATTATATGGAAAGAGAAAAAAAGCTTAAGTCTGTAGTCTTTATGATCCTAAAAGGGAAAATTGCCTTGGTAACTTTCAGATTCCTGTGGAATTGTGAATTCATACTAAGCTTCTGTGCAGTATTACCATTTGCATCACTGAGGATGAAATTGACTTTTGTCTTTTGGAGAAAATAAAACAAACTGTACTGCTTGTTCAAGAGGGCTGTGATTAAAAATCTTGAAGCATTGTTCCTGCCAAGGTAGTTTTCTTGCATTTTGCTCTCCATTTCAGCATGTGTGTGGGTGTGGATGTTTATAAACAAGACTAAGTCTGATTTCATAAGGGCTTTCTAATATTAATTCTGTCCAATAGAATATGACTTTTTGCTTTGATATTAAAAATCAACGAGTAAAGCAAAAGCTAGTGAAATGTGTTAGCAGCATGCAGAACAAAAACTTTCAACTATATCTCTTGTTATACAGTACATTGTCATGTGAAGGTGTAAATTGGAAGAAATGTTGATTCTGTTTGTAACTGATATTGTGAAGCCTTTTATGAGCTTTAAAATAAAGTTCATCTTATGGTGTCATTTCTAAACGGTTTTGTCATTAACTAAAAAATGCAGCTGGGAGGAGGAAGGTATATAAATTGTAGCAAAAATGAAGTTACTTTCTATGAAAATCCAATTTTCCTTTTTTGCTACTCCTTACATATGCTTTTTCCTGATAGAAAAGTGGCATATATTTATTACATTAAACTTAGTATTTGTTTTTTTTTTTAAAGATTTTATTTATTTATTGACACAGAGAGATCACAAGTAGATAGAGAGGCAGGCAGAGAGAGAGAGAGGGAAGCGGGCTCCCCGCTAAGCAGAGAGCCCGATGCGGGACTCGATCCCAGGATCCCGAGATCATGACCTGAGCCGAAGGCAGTGGCTTAACCCACTGAGCCACCCAGGCGCCCAAACTTAGTATTTTTTTAAAAAGTTGAATGTAACTCCAACACTGGAGAAAAAAGCATTATTAACTTGTTGCATATCCTTCAAGCCTTGTGCTAATGATGGAGCTTTGTTGGGACGGGTGTGCATGTTGTGTAGTCTGTTTATTTATTTTTTTAAAAGATTTTATTTAATTGACAGAGATCACAAGTAGGCAGAGAGGCAGACAGAGAGAGAGGAAGGGAAGCAGGCTCCCTGCCGAGCAGAGAGCCCGATGCGGGACTCGATCCCAGGACCCTGAGAACATGACCTGAGCTGAAGGCAGCGGCCTAACCCACTGAAACACCCAGGAGCTCTGTGTAGTCTGTTTTTTAAAACTGTAACGAAGGGAAGAAGTACACAGAGTCAGGTGTTGTAACTGCACTGCTCTCCTGAATTCCAACATAAAGACCTGCAAAAAAAATATTTTAACCAGTCCCAGTGTTGGTGGAAAGGTTTCTCTGGGTTTTGCTATCTAATGTTGCAGTGAATCCTGTCTATCTGCCTATTTCCTAAGGACAAGAAGTGTTGGGGGCATGCTGGGGTAGACCTGCAGAGTAACAATAGATAGCAGATAACCACACTACCCTCTAAGGGGCCACAGTTTCATGGTCCTTCAACAAGGGCCAGCTTTCCCTCACCAAGCAGTGGAATCCATGTTTATCTGTCGCAAGTCTATTATAATAGCTACTGTTTGATTACTGTGTACCAGGTATTTCAGAGGCTAGTCCTCAAAACCTGGGCACCCTAGTCACTGAAGTTTTAAAGTCCACACTCCAAATAGCAATTAAGCACTAAATAACCTGTCTTTGTGTGTGTGTGTGTGGTGTGTACTTCAGCATTGTAAGTTTGTTTGCCTGTTCCTCTTTCCTAAATACTCTTATTATTTGTGGTGTTTGAGTGTTGATTTTTTTATAAAATGTTCTTATTAAGGATCTTATCCATTTGCCAACATGCAAATATTTTCCCAGTTTGTAATTACTTTTCATTTTTTAAAACTGTTTAGAGTCTATCTCTTGTGGTTTTTCTTGTGTTCTCTTAATGCATGTGAATATACACTCATCTAGGATATAGTCCCCCATTGAGAAGTAAAGATACGTTAGTGTTCTGTGTACAAATGGGAATCTCATAAAAAATGAATGGGTTTTTTTTTTTTTTTTAAAGATTTTATTTATTTATTTATTTGATAGCGAGAGAGAGATCACAGGCAGGCAGAGAGAGAGAGAGAGAGGGAAGCAGGCTCCCTGACGAGCAGAGAGCCCGACGCGGGACTCGATCCCAGGACCCTGAGATCATGGACCCGAGCCGAAGGCAGCGGCTTAACCCACTGAGCCACCCAGGTGCCCAAAAATGAATGGTTTTTAAAAATAGGAAGGGGACCCCGAGATCATGACCCGAGCCGAAGGCAGTGGCCCAAACCACTGAGCCACCCAGGCGCCCTGGGATCGAGTCCCGCGTCGGGCTCTCTGCTCGGCGGGGAGCCTGCTTCCCTCTCACTCTCTCTGCCTGCCTCTCTGCCTATTTGTGATCTCTCTCTGTCATAAATAAATAAAATCTTAAAAAAAAAAATCTTTAAAAAAAAAAAAAAAAAAAAGGAAGGGGAGGGGCGCCTGGGTGGCTCAGTGGATTAAGCCGCTGCCTTTGGCTCAGGTCATGATCCCAGAGTCCTGGGACCGAGCCCCGCATCAGGCTCTCTGCTCAGCAGGGAGCCTGCTTCTCCCTCTCTCTCTGCCTCTCTGCCTACTTGAGATCTCTGTCTGTCAAATAAATAAAATCTTAAAAAAAAAAAAAATTTAAAAAAAAATTAAAATAGGAAGGGGAAAACTTCTATTCTTCCACCCCAAAATAGTACTTAGTGATAATGATAGAGGAATTATCAGTCTGCTCTAAGTCCATTTTATAATTAAAGGTTGGAAATTTTCCGTAGTGTCACTTTTCCGCAAAGATGAAATATTTTTTTAAAATGGCTCAACTGGCTATAGTTTGCAGGCCTCAAGGTTGCATTTTTGGATGTGGGGAAAAGCATAAAACATTGTCAACACTGACTACTTCATGATATCATCTCTAATCATAGGTGCACACAGTTGATATATATATCTAGTAATCACCTAGAATCCTCAGGACAGGGACTAGTTTGGCTTCTCTATTTAACAAAGTGTTGATTTTTATATTTAATTTTCATGGCCATTATTTTTAAAAAGGTCTACTCACTGGAGAATATAAGCAGTAACCTCTGACACTGGCCGTAGCAACTTACAAGATGGGTCTTCTGAGGCAAGAAAAACAAAAGCAGAAATAAACTCTTGGGACTTCATCAAGATAAAAAGCTGCGCAGTGAAAAAAAAAAAAAACAGGCACCCTGGGGAATGGAAGATGGTATTTGCAAATGACATCTGATGAGGGATTAGTATACAAAATATGTAAATAAAAGACTGAACACTCCCAAAAACAATCCGGTTAAAAAATGGGCAGAAGACATAAACAGATATTTTCCCAAAAAAGACTTAACAGATGGCCAACAGACACATGAAAAGATGCTCAACATCACTCATCATGAGGGAAATATAAATCAAAACTCACACCTGTCAGAATAACAAAAATTAGCAATACAAAAAACAACAGGTGTTCTTGGTAAAGATGTGGAGAAAGGGGAACCCTCTTGCACTGTTGGTAGGAATGCAAACTAGTGTAGCCACTCTGGAAAATAGTACGGAGTTTCCTCAAAAAAGTTAAAAGAAGAACTACCCTACAAACCAGCAATCACACTCCTAGCTGTTTGCCCAAAGAATACAAAAATACTGATTGGAAGAGATACTTGCACTTGATGTTAACAGCAGCAGCAGCAGCAATAGCCAAACTCTGTATGGAAAGACCCCGAGTGTTCATTGATGAGTGGGTAAATAAGATGTGGTATATATAATGGAATATTACTCAACCATCAAAAAAATGAAATCTTGCTGTTACCAAGAATGTGTAT
Organism: Meles meles; assembly: GCF_922984935.1. Lineage (NCBI taxonomy): Eukaryota > Metazoa > Chordata > Mammalia > Carnivora > Mustelidae > Meles > Meles meles. Next base: position 13,069,919 of record NC_060079.1, on the reverse strand, counting down.
GGACCTAGAGGGTATTGTCCTAAATGAACTATGTCAGAGAAAGACAAATACCATATGATTTCACTTGTAGGTGGAATTTAAGAAACAAAACTGATGAACACAAGAAAAACACACACAAATCAGGAAATAGTTAACTGTAGGAAACAAACTGAGGGTTGCTGGAGGGGAGGTGGGTAGGGCACCGACTAGATGGAGGATGGGCATTAGGGAGGGCACTTACTCTGATGAGCACTGGGTGTTGTATGTTCGTGATGAATCACTAAATTCTCCTGAAACCAATATTACACTGTATGTTAACCAACTGGAATTTAAATAAAAACCTGAAAAAAGAAAAAAAAATCTACTGACTTTAGCAATCAATAATGGATTCTAGTCTGGAGTCTAGTTCTTCATGAACATTGGTTAAGTCTGAGCAATGATTAACTTCCATAGGTAAAATCCCTAATATTTACTTGATTTTTGTTGTCCTTGATTTCTCATCAAAAAGCGCAATATAGCTCTTTTAAAAATAGCTATCGAGAGTTACTTCTAGAAAGACCAAAAAATCAACTTTAGCTGTTGCCAATGACTCACCTTTATCAGCAGTGTTCAATATTTCTGACATTACCGCTTGTCAACTTCTACCCAGGCTGTTGTCTTGCCTGTAGTATTTGCTGTGCGGAAATATCTCACTATCTATAGGCAATCAGCACTAAACAACCAGGTCATACTTCCCTGGAGAGATTGAGTCCTGATTCAATGATATTTGGAGAGAGAGATTCACTTTCCCATAGAACTGAGGATCTTGGACATGGGGAAGCTCTTGTAGGGGCTAGGGTGATGTCCCCTTTGCCACTGTGGCTAGTTCTGGCAAATGTGCAATGGTTTTCTCTCAGGGGTCTAGCCTTGGCTACTTCCTAAAAGACAACATGTCAAAATTAGTTATTTTTGAGTCTGTATTTGCATGTGTTTTGTAAATAATATGAGCATGTGTGACATATTTGAAAGCTTTAGAATAATTAGCTGTTCCAGTCTCTAGAGGTTTTATTTTCTCAGATTTGTCACATGGTGTGGATCCCTTAACAATTCTTATTCTACTTAAGGACAGGTGGCACTATGATATAGTGGAAAGAGCACCTTTTGGGGTAAAAAAGGATTTGGTTTCCCATCCAAGGGTTCAATCTGTGCCTCCCTCAGTCCCCTCCCCAAGTACACTATGGTTTTTAGACAGATCACCTGATTTTCCTGAATCTCCCATTTCCTCATCCAAAGCGACATCACATACCCTCGGCAGTCTCTGAGGTTGTGCATCCTCAGTGGTAGGGTTTCTCAACCTCAGCCTCACTGACACTTGGGGCAGGATAACACTGTGTCATGGGGGTCTGACCTGTGCCTTGTATAATGTTCAACAGCATCCCTCAGCCACTAGATGCCACTAGATGCCCCTTTGTGACAACCAAAACTGACCCCTGCCCCTTGAGATCCACTCTAGCAAAAGTGACAACTTCAAAATCATACATAAAGGGAAGGTCGGAAATTGACACCTAGCTGCCTGGGAGTGTCCCAGAACTCTGCGAGGTGCTCCTACTCTGGCTTCACCGTCCTCCGAGGGGGTGTGTATTGCCCAGTTTACAGGTGAAGAAATGGGGGCGGGAAGACAGGCCGACCAGGTTGCAATGTTAATCAGAGCTTAGATCTGACTGACTCTAAAGCCTGTGTTCTATGGCAGTAGAGCGAATAACGTTAGCATCTACTCAGGTGTAAAAGTTGGTCAGCACTGTCAAAATACACTTTTATCATTGCAAACGCTTCGTGAGAGGACTCAGAATCCTGTTTTCTGAAACTGTCTGTTGAATTCAACCATATTACAATTTGCTGTTTTTTTCACCAGGCTGTACATCACTTTGTAAACTCATGCTTATATGAAACACCAAAGCTTTTCTTTACCAAATACAGACTCTTAATCCAGTATTTTCTATTCTTTTTTTTTTTCAAGATTTTTCTTTATTTATCTGACACAGAGAGAGAGAGAGCACAAGTAGGCAGAGCAGCGGGCAGAGGGAGAGGGAGAAGCAGGCTCCCTGTTGAGCAGGGAGCCCAATGCGGGGCTCGATCCCAGGACTTTGATATCATGACCTGAGCCAAAGGCATCCACTTAACCAACTGAGCCACAGGCACCCCAATCCAGTATTTTCAACCCTGGTCAAGAGAGAGAAAGGGAGGGCACCTGGGCGGCTCAGTCGGTTAAGTGTCTGCCTTCAGCTCAGTTCATGATCCCAGTGTCCTGGGATCGAGTCCCACATCGGGCTCTCAGCTCAGCCGGAAGCCTGCTTCTCCCTCTGCCCCTCCTCCCACTCCTTCTCTCAATCTCTCTCTCAAATAAATAAATAAAAATCTTTAAAAAAGAGAGAGAGAAAAAGGGAGAGGGGGCCAGGGATTAAGCAAAATATCAACGTATCAAAAGGAGTCAAGAAGAGTATTGGTTCTGTTAGACAATTGCAGTTGTTTTTCATGCTTTTGTTAGGCTATTGCAATTATTCATTTAAAAAATCACAAAACAAAAACCAAAAACCAAGCTTGCCCTTCCATTAACTCCAGCCTGGAAACTGTGATTGGCAACACTGGCCCAGCGTATATTGTCTCAGAGGCTTAAAAAACAAACAAGCAAACAAAAAAACCACTCACCCTCATAAAGTTCTGATTTAATTGGTCTGGGATGGGACCTGGGCATCAGGGTTTTTAAGCCTTCCCAAATGAGTCTAAGGTGCAGGCTCAAGAACCATCGAGCTATTGTTGACTGGATATGTGGCATCTTTCCAGCCTAAGAGTTTGTAAGTTTCATTTTCCAAGCATTGATACTCTGTTCTGTAAACCGATGAAGATGCTCATCCATCTCCCTTTTTCTGCATGTAGCCTTTTCTCATGGGCTATGGATGTTCAGTTCTCACTTATAGCTCCCCAACTTCCTTACACCTGTCCTGTCACTTCGCATGAGAGGAATTTGGGGAGGGATGTGAGATGGTGGCTGTGCCTTTCCATAGGTCTGTGTATGTCATTTTCATGGCTTCTGTTTTCATCACTTAAGGCTTGAGTCATACTGAGAATGACGCCCTGTGCAACCAACCGAATGAATGGTCATGGTTATTTGCGCCGGTGCCTCTTGGGGGGCCCCTCCTTGCATCACCACCACCCCTCACCCCACCCCAGCATCATCTGCCTGTTCTACTCCTACTCCATCCAGCCCAGAGATTTCCTACAAATGTGCTCCTTTTACATGCTTTTGTCTTTGATTACTAAAAATCAAATAAGCCAAGTAGAGGGAATCAGGAAACAACCCCCTATGTACCCAGTCCTGGCTGCGGCTCAGCTGGGAATTGTGCTGGATAATAAATTAAGTGCTTGCATAGCTTTTAAGTCAAACATACTGGAGGTTCCATTCTGGCTCCGATTTTTACAATCAGCATGGCTTTGGCATTGACCTGCCCTAACCAATTTCCTCTGTAAGCTCAGCTTCTCCCTCCACAAAGTGGTTGTGAGGATTGAAGGAATTTATATGCAGGAAGTGCTTGGCGATTGGGGGACAGAGCCAGCACCCGGCAGCTGGAAAGCTTGCCACAGGGAGAGGAGGGAGTTGTTTCCTCTTCTCGCTAGTTTTCTTCTCCAGTATCAGCATATACTGTTTACTCCTCAGCTGCTATCACTGCACACACACAAACACATCAGTATTTTAAAATTTCCTCTCTTTCATGTCTTTTGTAAAAAACGTGGCTTTTTAAATAGACATGGGCAGTCAAAGCATGCCTGTCTTCCTGCTCAGGGAACAAACCAGCTGCTGTGCACTTCGTGGAAATTCAACCTATTTATTAGTGCTGGGTGCCCGGACTACCTCTTTGCTAAGCACTTCCAGATTTGGGAATGTTCTAAAAGCCAGATGATGCCCCAAAATGACTCTTGGGAACCATGACTTTATAGTCCATAAGCAGAGGACAGTACTTTTCCAGCTGCAAAGAAGTGATGATTGTCGGGATTTGTGAATTGTCCTATTTACTAGCATAAAAAAACATCTAAAAGAGGAGGGTGCCTGGGTGGCTCAGTCAGTTAAATGTCTGACTCTTGATCTCAGTGCAAATCTGGATCGCGTGGTCATGAGTTCAGGCCTCACACTGGGGTCCTTGCCAGGAATGGAACCTACTTAAAAACAAAACAAAATGAAAGAGAAACTTCTGAAAGAGTTGCCTTAATAATATCCTTTTCCCTTAAAACAACAGCAAATACCAGAGTAGCATTCTTTTTTTTTTTTTTAAGTGCCCCTACCTTTTTACTTAGAAAAGTTAACAAAATATTGTAGCATGCACTTGGCCAATTATGGCAACTCGCCCCTGTCTCTTCTCCACATACCGTCCCAGAACAGGGACCTCCTCCTCCCAAACCACAAGTCCATTGCCACCCCCAGGGTACCTCTCACTGGCACAACAGAATTATCAGGTCCGTTTGTGCCTTCCATGTCCTTTACAGCTGTTTTTTGGAATCTGGGATATGATCAAGGATTATATACTTCCTTTGGTTCCCATAATCTATCCAACTCTTTTTAAATGATGTAAATTAAGTTTTGTTTGAGAATGTTGGACATTTTATAGAAATACTGTTCATAAGTGTTTGGTCTAAGGAGAGCTTTATTGAGGAATTAGAAGAATTAGAAATAATTAGACAGTACTTGCATTCGCTTAGGTCAACTGCATCTTTTTAAAAGCTTTGGGGGTGAGCTCATGGTTAGGGACAAAACACTCTTCCATTAGTAGATAAGACACATCCAAGAGCAAACAGCCCTACTGCTTAACATCCACAAAAATCAAATCTAGACTAGCAGAGCTCCACCTTACAATTGTTGTGTTTCAGTGGGACAGAGGTGTGTGTCCTGCACACCGTGGGTTCCCACATGTCCCACACACAGCTGATGTGTTGAGGTCATGAGCGCTGCACCCTCAGGTGGGGGCACTGCCTTTGCGGGACTGATCAGGCTTTTCAGCTGTGAAGTGTAAGACACCCAACTTCAAGTGCGCCGGTTCAAAGAGGGAATTTATAGGAAGAAGGATGGCATGTGATTAAAGAGCACTGAATAACCAGCGTGTGGATAACCTGGGGTGACTCATCTTCCAGAACGTTGGGACTGGCACGAGCACGGCACACGTCTCTTCTGTCCTTGTTCATGTCTGCTCTGTCTCCTGCACACATGCTTGCTCCCTGGGCAGGGTGGGAAGTCCCCCAGCAGCCAGTGCTGACACACAGCTTCCTGTATCCTGGAGTCAGGGAGGAGGGGACTTGTGACGGGCGCCCTCCTGGGGACCAAACTGCCCACAGCTGAGTTCTGTAAGAACATGACCACTTGCATTCAAGCCCTGGGCGACATGGCAGGAGGAGCACTTCTCAGGACAGGAGCTGCTCTGGGAAGAACGAGGGACGCTTGACACACCCAGTCGCAGTGTCTGCCAGCTCCCGGGGGCTCCCTGGGCTCTCCCCAGCAGCTCAGCGCATCTCTACAGCACCCTTGTGGGGCATGGAGGAAAGTGGCCGGGAAGTGATTCTTCAGTGCATGGTGGCATCGAGGACGTCCACCTGTCCCCAGTTGTCCCAAAGTTGTGCACAGGAATGATGGGCGGGCATGCTGAGAGGGAAGCAGGCAGTTCTTCCTTCTTTCCTGTCACTGGGAGTCACCACAAATAACCTAAGCAGTTCACGGATCCCTGTCTCTGAACTCAGCCCTGATGGTTTGCCCAAGAAGGCTCGCATCCCCTGAGACCTCGGCGCTCTCATCTGTCACTTCGGTTCCTCTCCACCCTGGTGTGCTGTGGGCTCCCAATGAACAGCGGGGACAGGGACAGGCTGACTGCCAGGTCTCTGACTTTGGTGTCATTCCTCAAAATGGAGCCCACAGGAGAAGACCAGGATGGAGGAGGAGGTGAGGAGGGCTGACTTCACCTTTGTGCATGCTGAGTTTGAAATACTTGCCAAGGAGACCAGGGCCGAGAGCCAGCGAGGGGTGGGGGGTGGCTCCCAGCTGCGGGACTCAGGAGTGAGGGCTGAGTGGAAACAGACCACCAGTCCTCATGGAGGCCATGCCTCAGGCTTTGTGTGTAGACGAACAAGTGGGGCATGCATGGAGCCAGGGGGAAGGGTGGGTGGTCGGAGGGTGGGGTGAACAGGGCTACTGTGTCCCATAAAAGAGTGGGGGGGGGCGCAGGGTCCCTGGGAAGCCACGGGGGAAGCCACAGGTGTGCAGGGGAAGCCACAGTCCAGCTCCAACATCCCCATGTCCTCCCCTTCTCCAACGGGAGGCTGGTCTTAAGGACCTTCTTCGACAAGCCCTGACTTCCCCCAGGCAGCTACCGGAGACTAGCCTCAGATTGCTCCCTCTGGTCGCCCAAACTGGCTAGGACACCCTGACCTCTCCCCCTACAAGGAGACGAGGATTTATTAGCTAATGTAAGAAATGATGCCCCCTGTCAAGAACAAGGTCTGTGAAGACTTCGGCCCAGAGTTGGTCCCAATGGCCTGTGTGAGACCCCTCTGCGGATTTGTTTCCGGGGACGTTGTCAGCCCCCTGCCCCCTGCACGCCCTCTCTCGGCCCCCATGAAACAAAGCTAAAGCAGGACTGGCCACATGTGGATTTCCGTGTCCAGCCCTGGTACTCCAAAGAGATCTTTGTGTCATGGGACTTTACAGTGTCTGTGAGGGGTGGAGTTTGAAACCCACTCTTGGCTAAAACTTTGGATAGCATGCGAAAGACAATTCTCCGCTGCAGCTGAGATTCGGGAGGGTCCCAGGGGGGAAACCGGTGGAAGCAATGAGGTGAGAACCGGGTGACACGAGATGGACAGAAGGGAGGACCAGGATGCCTGGGGGTTCTTTCTGGGTTTGATGCCGGTGGCTGAAACCAGTGCTTCTGATTTCCAGGGCCTGTTTACTCAGTGGGACAAAGGACATACAGGTCCTGGAAGTAACTTAGGGTTCCGGTTTACTCCTCACTCTCCTAAGTCTACATGTGGGGGAGTGCTCTGCAAACACCGTGTCCCTTGTTTCCTTAGACCCATTCACTCCTACTTCTCTGCTCTCAGAAATCACCAGGGAACCTTCTGGGGCTAAGTCTGGAGAACTTTTGGGCATCATCTCCTTTGGTGGCTCTGTAGCGCTCACTGTTCTCCCTGTCTCGCTCCTCTCTCATGGGTCTGGAGGCCAGAGGTCTGAAATCCAGTTGGTGGCAGGTTCCTCCTCTCTCCAAGGGCTCTGCGAGGAGGATCCTTCCTTTCCTCTCCCAGTTTCTGGTGGCTCCAAGTGTCCATTGGTGTGTGACCTCATGTCTCTTTTCCATGTCACCTCCCCCCGCACCTTGTTCCCCTTTCTCCTGTTCTCTCCTTTGCCTCTCTCACAAGGACACTTGCGATGGCATTTAGGACCCATCCAAATAATCCAGGGTCATCTCCTCCTGTCCTGATACTGAGGTTAATCAGAACTGCAAAACTGCAGAACTTCCCAGTAAGGTCACATTCATGGGTTTTGGGGATGGGAACTTGCTGGGTCTGGGCAGCCATCCCTCAGCCCACTACCGGGCCCCACAGAGGACAAGAAGAAATAGTGCCTACGTCTTCCTCACCATGTCCTCCTGTCTGTGTTTCACCATAGAGAAATCTCCCACATAAAATTTGCTTGCTTTGTCATTGTGTAGGAATATTAAGCCAGTAATAAAAATTTGTAAGCCTTTAGTAATACCTCTGATGGTCATAAAGAAGCACACAAATGACATCTTTCTTCATGAGAGTCACCACAACAGGAGGCAGAAGTGAAAGGGGAGGCTGGAAAGTGTGTCTTGGGATGGGGGTGGTGGGCGTGATATATCAAACTGGCCAAATTATTGCAGACCAGCATCTAAACTATAGAATATTCTCTTTGGGACCTTAGAACTAAGGGTGACGGGAGGACAGACCTAGGTTTAACCTGATCAGATAGGACATGGGGTGGTATGAGGGATGGAGGGCAGAGGCTGGCCTCAGAGCGGGGCCTGGGAACAGTCAGGATTCAGGTAGGACAGAGTGGCTTTCAGGGTCTAGAAGAGTGATCCTGCCTGGGTCTCGAATCTCTCAGGCAGCCGACCAAGCATCTAGGAGCTGTAGCTAGCCTCCCTCAAGCTCGTGGAGTGGAGAAAAGACTGTGACTCCTCTTTGTTGGGCCCCTACCTTCCACAGAGAAACCTTGAAAGGCAAACAAATTGTGCTCCAAGGCTTAGCCAAGTGGTATAGGCTGGGTTGTCCCCAACAGAGAAGACAGTGCCATCACTCTAATGCCACTGGTGAGAGACAGGGAGCCTGGCTGGGCTTCGCCACTCATGGTGGGTCACTCACACCAGAGTCTTCAGCTCACCAAAGTCCATCGGTAAGATTTGGATAGGAGAAGGAAAGAGCTGGTCAAGCTCTGAGCCTGTCCTAAACCCAGCTCAGCTTCCTGGAGCAGTCCACCCAAGGGACTACCGGGCATCTCAGTTAGAAATAAAATGGCCCTTGTTTCCATTTGCCGTTGTTCCTTGTTGTGTGTCTCCATCTGGGATCTCAGACGGAGAAGAGGGTATTTGGCGGGGCAGATTTGGACTCCCCGGGGCCACTGCTCAGATGCTGGGCATCATCAGCCTCTCAAATTCTATCCAGTCTCATCTTTCCCACCAGCTGCCCAACACAGCACATACGCCCCATAGTCCATGATGCCTCACACTGTCCTCTATGTACAAGGGAAACAGGACAGATGGAGGAATCTGGAGACTTCGGTCCCAAACGTGGCTCTTGCCACCTTCTTGCTTATGATCCTGAACAAATTACTCTCTGTTATAGACTGAGTGTTGTAACACCCCCAAATCCATATGTCAAAGCTCTAATTGCCATGCGGTGGTGGTAGGAGGCGATGCCTTTGGGAGGTGATTAGCTTGAGATGGGGTCAGAGGTAAACAAACTCGCTCAACTGTCTTTAATCCAGCATTTCCCAAACTCATTTCTGCAAGGCCCTGGGGGGTAATGCTGGGGTTGTCTCTGCTTCTGCTGTGGTGGGCAGCAGGGAGTTGAGAGAGCAGGCTTCTGGCTACAGAGGTAGGAGTGGGAAGGGGCAGAGCAAAGACCTGGGTCAGACAAAGGTCTGATGTTCTTCACTGCTTTGCCCCATCTTCTTCCAACAAGGCCAGACCAATTGGAAGTTGCACCTGGAGGTATCTGGAACCTTGCTTGGCATGATTTATAAGATGGGTTTTGTTTTGAATGTCGCTGACTTCATACAATGGCATTATTTCCTCAAGGGATTAGTTAATGGAAGGAACACTGCCCTCAGCAAAACAGCATTAATGCAGAGCTCTCAATTTAAAATAGTACCAAGTAGGCAGGCTAGAACCCCGAGGATTAAACTCTAAATGTTATGGTCCAAAAATAAAGGATTAAAAATGAGTACTTCATTAAAATAAAGAGAGATCCTGTGTTTTAAAGGTTTACATAAAGCAGGGTGGGAACAGGGGTCTGGCCAAGGTAGGTCCGTTGTTTAGGAGGCTCAAAGATTCAGAAACAGAAGGGCAAAGCCTGTGTGGGGAGCAAATTGTTCCCCTTTCCCTTTTCAGCAGTTGAGGATATTAAGGCTTAAGGGATAAAGTAATAATATGCTCTGGCCCAGCAGCAAGCTGGTAACATAGCAGAGAGCAGGTCCTCTCTGTGCCTCTGGAGCCTGGAGAAAACCCAGGATTTAAACCCATGTCAGGAAGAAGGCAAGGAAGGAGGAAGGGAGGGAGGGAAGGGGAAGGAAAAGGCAGGCAGATAGACATAGTCTGAGGCAGTGGGAATCAATTGTCTAGCCTTCAGAGACATGCAGAGGATGTTTGTGTACCCAGCCCCCTTCTCTTCTCCAGGGGAAGCAGGGCCTTTGCATCACCATGGAATCTAAGGGACCAGCCATTTTTAAAGGAACCAGTCCCCAGCCTTCACTTGGTTTGAGCCAAGGTAAGTGCTGACCCAAGATATGGCAGCAAGTCTCTTTGCTAGGAATTTGAGGCTTGGAATGCAAGAGAACTTAAAGTCAGTCTCTCTGTGGAATTAGAGCTACCAATTAAACCCAGAGACTGCTGTGGCCATGTTTCCTGCAAAGGGGACAGAGCTGGTCTGCAGAGAAAAAGAGGACAGTACCACGGGGACAAAGATAGAAGGTCAGTCCTGATGGGGTTGTTAAGTTCTTGGTCACCATTTTCCCCATGGTTCTATGAATCATTACATTTCTCATTTTGCCTAAGCTTGGATTATTTAATGGGGAACCAGGAGTCTTCCCTGATGTGAGTGTTTTCTACCGGCGTCAGCAGGAGTTACTGAGGTCTGGGCTCCGTCGTGGCTGAGTCAGAAAAACGTCAGGGAACAAGCAGGCAACTTAGCCAGGAAGCAGAGCAACATCTCCCTGGCAGCCACTGAAAATACAGAAACCTGTGGAATGCCCTTCATGGTGGGTGGGGGGGAGAGGGGCTCCTAAAAGCACTCAGTGAGGATCCAACATTCTTGGCAAGGGCAAAATAAGGTATAAGGCCACAGGGGCCTTGGGGTGGTGGACAAGAGGAGTCTAGAAGTGAAAGAGAAGTGGGGGCAGGCTCACCCCTGATATTTGGGGGCAGGACAAGAGCACAAATGGGGGCTCAGTCTTTAAAAGTTAAATATCAAGTTAACAAATTGTTCATTAAAGTCTTAACAGATGGTGAGTGTTCTCTCCTCCTACCTTGGCCACTCAGAAGGTCCCAGAAGGCCAGGATGGTTGTAGAATTTTTGGAATCCTCATAGTTCCATGGGGATGTGGCAATGCAGGGAGGGCAGCCTCTGGCTCCCAGCGCCCAGCTCACCCTCTTGCTCCCTCCACCCTTGGCTTCTTCCTGCACAATGACGGACCTGTATGGGCACCCTCCCCCAACGCATGTCCACTATGTGCGTGCACCCCAGCACATACCCGCCCCCTTTGCTGCCCTGCTGAGCTGGGACTGTGTGGGTCTCTCCACGGATGGACAAATCCCCGAGGACACAGCATGACTCTAGACACAGATTCAAAGCCATCTGGGCTTGACATTTCCAGCTCCCAGGACCTGCAGCACAGTCCAGAAGTGGGATACTTCTCAGTCCCCCAGACTTTTTGCCCTAGGCGAGGGTGTGGGGGGCATGGCCAAGACAGTACCTCTCCTGCCCTTCTGAGAAGGCTACTGCTCATGGACGGACCAAAGAGCAGGTGAGCCGGTACTGGAAAGTACTGGACTGCAGGGTCAAGAGAACTCCTGTGTTTGCGGTACTCTGTACCTTGCTGCCTTCATTTGCAAAGTGATGGCTTTGAATTAGGGGTGGAGATTTATAGCCCGGTGACTGGGGCCACCTTGAGGTTTGAAGTTTGAAAATTTTGGCTGTGTGACTTTGTGCAAAAAGCCCATCATCTCTCTGAGGACCGTTTTCTCATCGATAAAGCAGGGATGCACCTTCCCTAGGCTGCTTCAAGGTTGAATGACGCCCATGGAGAGAGATTGGCATAGCAAGTTGCTGTGACCGGCAGCTGCTTTGTTATTCTTTTTCTACCCCTGTCGGGTCTCTGAGAGGGCTGAGAGCTTCAGAATGGCTGTTCTAGGACCACGCTTGGAAAGGAGAGGACAATCGGCCTCCTGATTCTATTCCCAGAGCCTGCTTTTCTCAGCTCTGACGGTCCACATGGTTCGTAGTTAAGACCGTGGGCTCTGGATTTTCTTTTGCCATTTACTAACTGATGGCCATCAGCCAGCCGTCTATCCTCCCGGAGCCTCAGGTTCCTTGTTGGTGAAACGGGACACTAGTAGTATCTACTCATAGAGGTGTTATTAGGAATAAAGGAGATAATGCATTCCAGCAATTAACCGTGGCTTGCCTGGCATAAGACAAACTTACGAAATTGTCGGTTTTTTCCCAAGCAGCCATCCCACCTGCGGATGGTGGTTGTTGGTGATATCTGGGGTGTGTTGGAGCTGCAGCCCGTCAGCTCTGTGCTGGCTTCCCTCAATGAAATCTTGGCTTCCGAGGAAGGAAAACCTCGAATCCGACTCGTTTGCTTCAATTCAAGATCTAATTGCTTTGGGAGGAAGCCCACACTTTGGGAGGAAGTCTTTTTTCCTCGCCCCTGAAGGGCAACGCGGGCTCTCGCTCAGACATCTAGGTTAACTGGGAAAGAAGAACTTGCCAAGGAAAGAGCAACCTGGTCCCTTCAGAGTGCAGACAGGGCAACTGCTGTGTGATCACTGCTCCTTCTGGGCAGCTTCACTTCCTTCTTTTTCCTTCATGAGAAAATTTACGTTAAACAAATCTGAGCCAATAATGGACAAGTCTGGCTTCTCCCCGACAGGGGACGCACAGGCGACCTCGTGGCATCGGAGGGTCTGGTAGATGCTCGGCCACCCCAGCCCACATGTTCTCCCGGAAGGAGGGTTCCAGTCCAGCGGCAGCCTGGAGGGAAAGAACCAGGTGAGCGTGTGGATTCCACAGGCCCCTGCTGCCTCCTGCCGAAACGTAAGCTCAGCACGGTGGTCCTTGCCGTCATCCTACGGCTTCCATTCGCAATACCAGGGGCATGTTGGTCGCTTCTACTCACCCCTCTATCCGCCCTGTCAGCAGCTCATCTCCCTCCTGTTTATTTCTCAACACCTTGGAAAGCCACTTACTCCCACCCCTCAGAATCCTCTCATAGTCAAGTCCTTGCCACGGGCGCCCCCGCCCCCATCCCAGACTCCGAGCCATTCGCACAACAGGCGCTGTGCCATCTGAGCCACTGTGAAGACAGTGTAGTTGTGTAGCATTAGGCCCATTCACACTGTTGTGCAAACGTCGCCTCCATTCATGTCTAGAACTCTTTGCATCTTGTAAAATGGAAACTCTATCCCCCGTTACACTACAACTCCCTATTCCCCTCTCCCCCCAGCCGCCTGGCAATGGCCTCTCTGTCTCTCTGAGGCTGACTCCTCCCAGTTTCTCCTGTAAGGGGCGTCCCACAGGGTTCATCCTTTTGCCTCCGGCTTATTTCACTTAGCTTAATGTCCTTATAGTCGATCCAGGCTGCAGCCGCTCTTCCTTCTCTAAAGGTTCCCTTGCAAATGGCTATGTCCTATTCAACTTACAGGTCTGGTATGAATCATTCTTCCAGGAAGCCTGCACTACTGTTTCCACGATGCTTTGCCCCCCTGCTGTCAGGGGACAGCCAAGCGGTGAAGGGCTAGAGCCTGGAGACAACCCCCTGCTTCCCCGAGTGTGAACTCCTTCGGGTCGCAGACTCCTATTCTCACTGCACCCAGCCGAGAGCGGTGTAAATGCCCTGAAAGTATCCATGTACAATTTCCGGCAAAAATCTGGAGACCAAGCCTGGATAGTCTGCATCTATCAGGGATAGGAGGTATACTTTCCTACCCTTCCCTAGAGCACCGTTTGTCTCTGTGGTGCCCTTCTCTGTCTGTTTCCTGGCTTCCATGGCCTCTGTCAGTAGCCCCCTCGGTGTCTCTGAGAGTCCAAGGGTCTCCTCTCCCTCCCTCTGCTCCATGCATGGCCGCTGAGTCACCCACTCGCCTTCCTGGTACCGGGTCTCTTCCCAGTCTGCCACTCCCAGACTCGCTTCACCCCACACAGCCCGGGAAGCCCCTACTCCTGGCTACTTGCTTACCCCTTTCTGTACAAGTGAACCCCAGCTAGTTAGCGCCATCACTCTGGCCTGCGTTTGGGGAAGGGTGCTTGATTCCACGCTCAGCTGCCTATTGCCAGCAGCTTCTACTTCCTATCTGGAGCATTGTAAAGCTACACTTCGGGGGGACATCTGGGTGGCTCAGTGGGTTAGGCAACTGACCCTTGGTTTCAGTTCAGATCATGATCTCTGGGTCATGAGATTGAGCCCCGCTTGGGGTTCCATGCTCAGTGGGGAGTCTGCTTGAGGATTCTCTCTCCTTCTCCTTCTGTCCCTCTCCACTGCCTCAAAAGAAAAAAAAAGAAAAAAAGCTACAACTTCCTTTCTGTGCTCATATAAAAGCCCTTCTCTGAGGCCTGGTCTTTTCACAGACTGGTGACACCATGTGCCAGCCTTATACTGACCAGTGGTTTGACTTTGGGCAACTCCCAAGCCTCAGTTTCCTTATCGATAAGTGTGGAAAACACACAGTCCATCTCCAGGATGCTATGAGAATGAACCAAGATCATTTAGTAATTCCCACCTAAACATCAGGGGGGCCTGGAAGATCTCCAACATTTTTTGGTGTTGGATGAGGTGCGTGCTGTTTGAGAAGGCAGGCCCCACTGAGAGAGTGCAGGTGAGGTATCTGATGGGTAGACCAATGACAGGGTCATCCCCCTCTTCCTTCCTGCCCATGTTCTCTTCTTCTCATCCTCAATGCTACAGCCAAGCTGTCCAGAGAAAGGCATCAGTTTGATTTGTTTTGATTCTTGCTACTCAAAGGATCACACATGGTAGATGCCCTCTTAACTGAAATGATGGATTGACTGACCCTGTAAACACCGTGCCCGATGCCTGCAGCTTCCCAACGGTCACGGCTAGTAGGTGACTCATCTGCTCCCAATGGTTGAGGGTTGAGTTGTGTGCTTAACAAAGACCCACTGTGTTTGTTCCCAAACCTATATGCCAGTGGTACCTTTTATTGTGGTCCGAAATCAATTTACATGATATGAGAATTAATGAAACTCGGGTGAATAGTTTTCATTTTGTGAAAACTAAGACGAATTCTTTGGGAAGACAAGAAGAAGGGTGATATTGAATTGAGGATAGATGGGACACCTTTTTTAAAGTGTGTGGAAAATTCTAAAAATCTAGAAGGGTACTGTGCTCATATTTCTTTGCAAGTATCTTTCAGTTCTTGCTCTACTTAAAAAGAGCAGAAACTGAAAGTCATATATAATGTATTTATGGAAGACTGTGATGAACTTGTCTCTTAGTTGAAGAGAAAGTCTTGGCCCCAAATCCAAAGATAGAGAAACAAATGTACATCTTACTATTGCAAGTTGAAATAAAATATTTACTGTTTTATGTAGGGTTCCCTGCCTTTAAAAACATAGATTTTTAAGTAGCCCAACAAACTGGTGTCCATCCAACTGGATGAGAGTATTTCCACTGGTTCCCCTCCTGGCTGGGACTCTCTAAGCAGCCCCACTCTGGCCTCTTTTCTTCACTGCTCACAGCTTCCCTTTTAGGTTCCACTCTTGTGGCCTTGCAGCAGAGAGAAAGAGAGAATCGATGCTGAGTCCAGAGCCGACATTCACGCTGCCCCCCTTGGCGTGGACCTAACGAGCATGATAGTATCTTCCTACGGCTGCCTCCTGCTCTTGGTTTATGTTGTTTGGCAGCCTTGTCCCACCCCACACCCAGAACCGTCTCTGGAGATGGACTGAACGGTGTCCCTCAAAACTCAGATGTTAGAGCCCTAATCCCCAGTGTGATGCTGTTTGGAGATGGGGTCTTTGGGAGGTCATTAGGGTCAATGAGGTCATGAGGTGGGACCCTTAGGATAGGATTAGTGTTTTTAGAAGAAGAAGAAGAAGAAGAAGAAGAAGAAGAAGAAGAAGAAGAAGAAGAAGAAGAAGAAAGAGATTCTTGTTTCACCCCATGAGGACATAGTGAGAAGTCTCTCACCTGGAAATGAGTTGCCCCAAACCTCGATCTTGGACTTCTACCCTCCAGAACTGTAAGAATAAATGTCTGTTGGGTAAGCCACCCAGTCTTGTGTTTTGTTACAGCAGCCTGAGCAGACTAACACTCCAAGGAGAGGCAACTAAAACCCATGCTGGTTCTGCAAAGGTGTTTAAAGAATGATGTTGATTCTGCCCTTGCCCATGATGACAACGATGAAGACCCAAGATATCTGTGGATGGAAACTCCTTCTCTCTTTCTGTCTCCAGTCAAGCACAATGTCATGCTCACCATCTCCTTAGATCACAGATCCTCCTGGGAGCTCTCCCTCCAGGGGTACCAACAGGAAGTCTAAATGCCTTGCCTGAGGTCACACTGTTTTCAAAGCCAGACCTGTAACTCTAATCCACATCCATGCCATTTAATTTCTTTTTTGAAAAATATTTTATTTATTTATTTGACAGAGAGATAGAGAGAGAGAGCACAAGTAGGCAGAGTGGCAGGCAGAGAGAGAGGGAGAAGCAGGCTCTCCACTGAGCAGCGAGCCTGATGTGGCACTCCATCCCAGGACCCTGCGATCATGACCTGAGCCGAAGTCAGAGGCTTAACCAACTGAGTCAACCAGGCACCCCTTGTCCATACCATTTTCTAACCAAACTTTAGATTCATGGCTGTCAACTTTTTTCTGGCATGATACACAAGGTAGGGTTTCCATGTGTGATGCCCTCTGATTTTGATAGCATCTGAAACATCCTACTATTTGACCCACTGGAACAGAGATTGGCTAGTCACCTACTAAAAGCCCTTTGTTGCTTTCCTTCTTGGTTACAGAACTTTGAATTCTCTTGCTGCTAGGTGTGACCATGTGACTAAGTTCTGGCCAACAGCATGTAAGCAGAAGTGTGTAGGAGCTCCTGGAAAAGTTCATAAAGGGAGCGGATCTGGCTGGGATGTGCCTCCCTTTTGTCCTGGACATCTGTTCTCCATGTTCCTGTTTCTTCAGACTATTTGGAAAGTGGGAGGCCCTGGTGGCTATTTGTACCATAAGATGATAGTGAAGACAGAAACCAGAACTAAGATACTGGGCAGAAGTACAAAGAAGGGGTCTGGGCTCCTGATGATTTGGAACCACTGCACCATGGAAATGGGCAAGTCAGGTGGTGTCATCACTCATGCACCCCCACAGCCTAGATCTAAAACCCATGATGAAAGGAGTAACAGGTGACACTGAGTAGCTGTTTCCAGGTCCCTTGATGATTGGGACCCAAGACAGCTGGAATGGGGCCTGGAGAAAAAAACACCTCACAGAACTGGAGAGACGCTTTCATTCATCTCACTTCTCTGTGGAACCCAGCCACATCCCAGTGCAGGGAAACTAGAGGTCACACAAGGCCTTTGGGGTACCTCATGTTTTCTGAGCTTTGGACCCTCACCCCACACTCTCAGGAAGTCTGAGCAGCTGCAAGAAGAACAGTGAGGGAGTACTGCCCCACATGGCCTTGAAGGCAGCAACATCAGCCATGGAGCTCCAGGTGAAGAACTCAACAGGATCGCCCTTGGCCACCTGGGATGGCTAGACAAAACTGGGGCTTGGGGTGTCCAGTCGTGCAGGTAGGACATCACACTGGCGAGATTTGAATGGTGACCTCATTATAGTCACAGGTTGAGGGCTTAGGGACAAGTGACCCATGTTGATGACAGAGTGGTGTGGGATGCCTCAGCCAGGAAAGGTTGCCTTCTTTCAGGGGGGCCCTCACTTCGACCTGCCTATTCCTATTAGGCTGACATGCCATTGAGAAATGCATACCATTGATCTATGTCTTCTTTAATTTCAACTTCAGGGATGGGGTCTTCTGGAGAGCGAGGATTAGGGGTCTTTTCCGGCTGGAAGAAGAAGGAACAGTTATGGGACTGAGAACCCAAGATCACACTGGTGTTGGGGAACAGGGATAACTTGTAGTTACATGAATTTTCCATGTGGGAACAAGATCCAGCCTGGCTGAATCTGCTGGAAAACAAGAACATTTTCCCCTGAGATTTGACTCAAGTTTTCAAACCACCAACTCATCTGAGATATTTTCCAGGTGAATGATTTTCTGCATTCCATTAACTTATTTTAGTTGTGGTTGTATTTGATATGCTGATATTCTGGAAGAATCGCTACTGACACCCAGAATTCAATCAACACATTCAGTTTTGCAAAACAGACAGTCAGAGAAACGTAACGTTTTTAGGGCTGGAACAAAACACACAGATCAGCTAATCCCCCTCTCATTTCATAGATTAATGGGAGTGATTGGTGAAGGTCACACATCTAATGAAGGTGAACTTGAGATCAGAACTCAGGAGACCCTACCCTGTAAACAGTGCTGCAAACACTTTATTCTGCAATTTCACAGTTTGGATTCCGATTGACTGGCCCAAATACACTACGTAAGGGCTGAGATTCTTTTCTTAATTTCCTCCATGTATTTCTCTTAGAAAGAATTGACGGACTGTCAATTGTTCCTGAGGTAACAGCAGTCAAATTGGACAGCATAATAAACACAGAAGCACCTAATGGTTTATCTACACAAGATCAAGGTCAATCCTGGAGTCCACTGCCCCATCCCCTGTCACTCTCAGAGAACAAACATCATGTAAATTATCTATTTTGATTTGTTGAACTGAATAGCCTTCCTCCCCTCCCTGCCTCTCCCTTCCCTTCCCTTCCTTCTTCCTCCTGCTTTGCCCTTCCTCAGCTCCCTCCTTCCTGTTCCTACATTAGACTTGCAGTCAGAATTTCTCTCTAGGACTGCCTTCCAGCCAAACATCCGCCTGGCTTCTGCGCACGTCAGCACATTTCTCTCATCCTGGCCTTCCTCTCTTCCCACCTCCCTCTGTGCTTTTGTTTCCAAATTGCGGGTCTATCAAAATTAATGAACTCATTTATTTGCTCTATATCAAATGCACATGGAAATTATTGTATTTCTAAATAGACCGATAGTGCTGGGTAGACACATTCTGATCTCCTGAGAGCCACCACGGTACCTCTTTATAACCTTGGGAATGCTTACGAGAACACGATCGTGGCAATGTTGAGAGGCTTCTGACAAGACAGAAGGTTTTCTTGATCTATGTTTGCCGGGTCCCTTTATTTCCTATTTTGAGTATGTTTGGAGCTCTACAGAAAAGTCAGCAACGAGGTTACACTGTGTGATCAGTATTCTAGGAGGCTGCCAAGGAAAAATCTGAGACACATTATTTTGCTGGCAGAGCAGGTGTTCTGCTCTGAGTTGTAACATAACCAGTGAGCAATAGCTCATGAAATGACCTTCTTTTCAATTTATTAAAGGGCAAGCGTTTCTTGGAAATCCATATATTTCACTAAGCTCTAAATCAAGACTGCATCTACCAGAACCCTCTCAAAATCTCTTGCTCCAATTTTGACTTTCATAGACGAGGGCACTAACCTGATCATTTCTTCCTATCACTTGCTAGGAAGCCAAGCTTTCATGTGTATTTCTTAAAGGGGAGTGTGCTCAGTGGGCTGAATTGTCAGTGTCTGTCCTTCTCAGATGTGACTGCAGGGCTGAGCCTGATGCTAAGTCTCCTTATAGTCCAAGGCCACAGGCAGTTGCCTTTCAGTTGATCAAAAGGAGGACAAAGTCAAGTGACCCTAGGAGAGGAGCTTCAACCATTCCCACATATGGACCAACAATACCTACCCTCCCAACCCCTAACACAGCTCTGGTTGGTAGCATGATCTAGGGATACACTTTTAATCCCTATATTTACTTGGTTCTCTGGGTCATTTCTTGACTCATTCAGGTTGCAGTTTGTATTCCATGCCACAAAATTCCAAAATGCAAAGATAGGAATTGGATGTGCTGGGACCAACCTTAGCCTTTTCCTCCACCACCTTGTCTTGTTCCTCCTCCTTTGTGTGCAGAACAGCCACATCCCCTCCCAGCACTGGGTGAGCAGGTGTGCTCTGGGGATCTGTCAAAATTTCATAGGGCACTCTAGGGTGGCTCCAGGAGGCAGGAGTGAAAATATCCCAAGGGCTGTGTTGCCCAAAGGTTCCTGGAGGAATAGAGAAAAATAAGCATAGTATGGGAGCTAACCTGGCTTCTAATTGGAGCAAAGCTTACTGCTAAGATGGCTAGGTCAAACTAATCAAATTTAGTTCTGCTTTTGTAGTTCCTTAAGAAACAACTCCAGGGCAGTTGGCTCTGGAAACCTGAGCCTAGTATGCCTCCTACAAAATGCATCACATGGGTGCTTAAACTACTCAGTAATATACTAAGGATTTACAGAATAAATTCTAAACAGTTTTAACATTTGCTTCAAGGGGTATCAGTTAGGGAAACAAGATGACCTGCTGAAATAAATATACAGAGTCTCTCTACACAGTAAGTCAGGTTAATCTTACTACTTTTGCCGACCCTGGCTAGGCCTTTCCTCATACACGGTCCCTCCAGTCCTGAATCATTCCTACAGAAACATGACCCTATGATAACAGGGTTCCTTACCAAACTCACTGAGCTCAATCTGGCTGAGTTCTTGAAGTTTAACTGTCTTTGATTTTGCTAATTTTTGTGAAAGGAAGCTGACTTTATGGTATGGCCTGAATTTTGTTTCTTCCCAAAACTCACATGCTAAAGCCCTAACCCCCAATGCAACTATATTTGGAGATAAAGCCTTTATGAAAGTCATTAAGGTGAAAATGAGGTCATAAGGGTAAAACCCCGATCTGACTGGGATCTGATAAGAAGAGATACCAGAGCAGTCTCTCTGCCATGTGAAGATACAAGAAAATGGTTCTCTGCAAGCCAGGAAGAGAGCTCTCTCCAAAACCCATCTGTGCTAGAACCTGATCCCAGACATCCAGTCTCCAGAACTGTTCTCTTGTGAGAAATAAATGTCTATTGTTTCAGTCGCCTGGTGGATGGTATTTGTTAGGCAGCTTGAGCTGACTAATACACTTGGCCTCGGAGAATTCATGACTCAACAGAGGCTATATCAGAAACCCTGAACTGGGACTGAGGTAATGGCCAGGGAGATGTTCCATACCTATGTACTTCCCGTCCACGCTCCACAGGCGCACCGTGCGGTCAAGGGAGGACGACAGCAGAAACTTTTCTTCTATCAGCTCCAGACTAATGAGATAAAAAGGGAGGAGAGATTCTCCAAGGCTTGTCCAGCATGAATGACACATTGGATCAATGTGTCAATGCTCCGTTAATTACAGTTGGAATATAGAAGCCAAGTTAATCGCCCCAATTATTCCTGGTACCATTCTTTCCCTGCCTCCTACCATACCACACTCTTCAAATTCTCTGGCTTCAGCCCCAAGGTATCAAACAAGATACACTGGAAACCATCTTATGTGTGATGGGCCTAGGGGGTAGATCACAAGATTGTAAAAAACAGCCCAGCCAGAGTTCAGGTCATGCCTTTATCACTGACGCCTTTCAACTCAGTAAAAAAATTTAAATAAATATAAATAAATTAATTAATAAATTAATTAATTAACTAACTAAATTTCCAAACTTATAGTAAAATACCAGATCAGGTCTAGTCAAGGAAGACAATCATCCATTTACAAGAAAAATGAAGACTTCCAATCAGTCTTGTGCAAACAATGCCTATATTTTATTTCCTCGACAGCAGGACTGTAATACTGTTTTCCTATTTCAAGTAATTCAGAGGCCTTCTGAGAGGATAAATGTGATCAAAGTTCTGAAAAGTATTTTAACTCTTACAAATTCTCAAACTCTAAAATGGATGGTACTCACGATGTCACCACACTGACATGGGCCCGCCAGAATGTCACATCTAAATCGAAAGAAAGAACACACCTGAGTACAGTAGGAGTTAATGTGAGATGCTGTACAACCATTCCTACAGGACAGGGTCAGATCTGGATGAGTGTTCTGCAAGGGGAGAGGTACTGGTGTGGCCGTCGTTGGTTTTGTTATATTAATTGATAAGTGTTTATCAAGCACTTACTATGTATAAGACCCTATCCCAGGTCCAAAGACGTATAAAATGCGTCCTGTGCAAGGTGCTTATGTTATGGTTTCCCTCAGTGCTTAGGGTTTGGTAAGCATGAGAAGCAGACAACTAATGAGAATTATTTTGTGAATTAGCCAGGTAAGAGCTATGTTCCCAGTACTTGGAGTAAATGACCTAGACTAGGCAGGTGGCTCTTACTCTTAAATTCCAATTTCTCTTACTCTAGCATTTAAACTTCTGTGGCGAACAGGAAAAGATGACTCAGGGGAAGTATGCAAATATTTACCTCTCTATTGGCTTTATAGAAATGTATTTATATATACATATAGAAATGCTATATTCTATATTATATAGAATAGTTATATAGAAATGTATATGGGGTTTCATATAACCATTTATATATGTCAGATATTAAATATGCTAAACAGAGCTAAATATGCTTAGTTAGAAAGTTGTCTAAGAGACACAAAGAAAAAAATAAACAAGTCCTGAAAATTATGTATTGTGTGTATGTAGGTGCCCCTGTATAGAACTTTTCTGGAAGAAAATGAAAATTCATTAACAGTGTTCTCCAGATGCAGCAAGGGCAGGTTAGGAGGCAGTAGAGGTCATAGTTAACAACTACTACTTTCCATTTTCCATTCTTTTGTGCTAATTTTTTTTCCCAAACTTGAGCACTTTCACAATTGCTGAAAGGGTTTTAAATTTTTAAACACTTTTCTGACTGCTAAACGAATATGTTTCTGGAAAATTTAGAAAATACACATTTCCAAAAATAAAAAATAAATAACCTCATCTACAAAGAGCTAACATTTGCTAAAACTTTGGTGTATGTCCTTCCAGACTTTCAGTCTTCCATATACTTCTTCGTTTTAACAAAAACTCATACTTCAGTAATTTCGCAATCTGAATTTTTTCACTTAATAATTTACCATGAGTATTTTTCCTGTGAATACATTTACAGCATTATTATTTAATGACTAGATGGCATTCCAGTGTATTTGTTACGCAATCACGTATTGAACCAATTCTCCTTATGTTGGATATCTAGCTTGTCTCTAATGATTGTCTTTCTTACAAACAATGTTTTGATTCACAACATGATCACTAAATCTTTGGGCACCTGTCTTTTTTTTTTCTTTTAAAGATTTTATTTATTTATTTGACAGAGAGAGATCACAAGTAGACAGAGCGGCAGGCAGAGAGACAGGGGGAAGCAGACTCCCTGCTGAGCAGAGAGCCTGATGCGGAACTCGATTCCAGGACCCTGGGATCATGACCTGAGCCTAAGGCAGAGGCTTAACCCACTGAGCCACCCAGGTGCCCCGCACTTGTCTTATTATTCTTTTCCGCCACATGCCTAGAAGTAGGACTGCTGATCTGGAGCTTTAGATACGTATTGTCAACTTGCCCTTCAGGTAGTTTATACCAATTTGCTATCTAAGAACATTTGAGTGCCCATTTTCCTGTATCTGTGCCAACTGTGAATATTTTCATGAAACTGTTTGTTACTACATCCATTTGTAAAGGGTTGAAGAGAGCCCCTCCCATCCTCACTGGTACAATTTCATTTTACCAATGAAAATATTCAATTAAAATCGAAGCTGTGCTCATCATGGGATTTAACACAGAGCGTTCACTGCTTACTCTTGGGAGACTGCAGCTCAGGTCCCTGCAGGCCGTACTCTTTGATGTCATAGACGTGCACAAAACCTTCCTGGTCAGCCATGTAGGCAAGGGCATCTCCTGCTGTCACCGCAATGCTGCTGACCTGTGCTTTGTCCCTGGACTGAAAGAGACATGCACAGCGTCCATTACAGAGACACCCACATGGTGCATCCCAGACACACACAGACATAGCCCCTCACACATACATACACACGAGCATAGTCTTTCACAGACACGTACACATGGGACCACTCGCAGACAGCCAGACACACACACACATACACACACACAGGGCCCATGACACACACACACACACACACACACACACACACACACACACACACGCATATATACGTAGTCCATCAGAGATACACATGGGGTCAGGGTAATTGCAGATAAAACAATGTCTTTATCTTGCCTGTCAGACAATGGCAAGTGGAATGCTATATCTCATTTATAGTAAGAACCAATCACTGTGCCTGTGTTAATCTTTCAGCGAGATAGGGAAATGCTATATAGAAAAATAAAGCCAAGAACTTGGAGCTCATAAGAGTTGCTGTGTTTCATAGCCAGGCTAGTGTCAAAAAAGAAAAAAAAACAACATGGGTGCCTGGGTGGCTCAATCACTTAAGTAATTGCCTTCAGCTCAGGTCATAATCCCAGGGTCCTGGGATAGAGCCCTGCATGGGGCTCCCTGCTTAGTGGGGAGTCTGCTTCTCCCTCCTCCTTTCCTGCTGCCTCTCCCCCACCCCACCCCTGCGTGCACTCTCACACGTTCTCTCAAATAAATAAATAAAATCTTAAAAAAAAAAAAAAGAAAACAAAAACAAAAAACAACAGACCCAAAGCCTGGAAGTGATTTCCAACCACTTCCCAACTTACGGGCGTGAAGTTTGCAATGGGACAGGCCCCACCAAACAGCTTCCAGAAGGTGACAGAACCTGTGAGGAGGGGACAGCAGGAAGGGCAGCGTGGTTGTGCAAGCACCCCCCCACCCCCCAACCCGCCGCCCCTGTGCTGAGTGTCTGAGCCTTTGCTGACAGATCCTGCAACCTCATGACCCCAGGGCCTTGTTCTTTCTCCCTTGGCTAACCAATCAGTTAGAATTATCAGTAAATACTGGGGGTCTTCTGTATGGGTTTTGGATTAACTGGCTCAGTAGCTTTTTCTTTCTCCATTAATCTGGGCAGATTTCCTGATGAGAAGGGCTCCAGCTTTGGCCATAGAGGAAGGGTCCAGAAATATTAGTGTGTATGTGTGTGTGTGTGTATGCCCGTGCACGTGCACATCTGTGTGCCTATATGTGTGAGCACTTATTTCACACACACTGTGAGACGTGCGTAGTCAAAGGAATTCAGGGGAACTGGGGCAAGGTCCTTCTTGGCCTACCAGTTACGCACAATTCTCGACCACGTTTTATACGTGGATGTTCATGGAGCAAGCCTTTATGAAGGGGGACCCCATGTGTACTGCATCCTCTTGGGAGCTCCCTAATGAATGCACTTTCCTCCTCTTCTCTCAGGAGCAAAGGGGCTCTGTGCTCCCACTGGGTAAAGCACAAGCCACGGACGCTTCATGGTGGAGGGTGTAGAGAAACATCCAAGGACATCTGCAGCTTGGTGGGGGCGCCACTGGGACCCTGAGTCCACAGCCTCTGTCACTACATGATGAGAAGAACACAAACGACCAAGTACCCTGGGACCAATACACATATCTCAAGCCTTCCCTTGCCACCGGAACACAGGTGGCTGGCTGCTTTCAACTCGCAATTTTAATTAAAATCCTCGAGCTTTGGAACAGGACTGTGGCCCACTTGTTACATTTTAGTAAAGCCCGTGGTGGGGGGCCGGAGGGGTCATGTCATTTGTGGAATGTCTCCAAGCTAGTTAGTGGCAGATCTGGACTCAGAAGCTCATCCTCCCAAAAGTTCATTCTCGCTTTTGTTTCCTTTGCCTTTGGAGACATATCTTAAAAGAAGTTGCTGTGGCTGATATCGAAGAGGTTACTGCCTATGTTCTCCTCTAGGATTCTGGAGGAGATTCCTCCAGATGGATTCCTATCTTACGTTGAGGTCTTTCATCCATTTCGAGTTTATCTTTGTGTATGGTGTAAGAGAATGGTCGAGTTTCATTCTTCTACATATCGCTGTCCAGTTTTCCCAGCACCATTTATTGATGAGACTGTCTTTTTTCCATTGTATATTTTTTCCTGTTTTGTCGAAGATTATTTGACTATAGAGTTGAGGGTCCATATCTGGGCTCTCTACTCTGTTCCACTGGTCTATGTGTCTGTTTTTATGCCAGTACCGTGCTGTCTTGGTGATCACAGCTTTGTAGTAAACCTTGAAATCACGTAACGTGATGCCGCTAGTTTTGTTTTTGTTTTTCAACATTTCCTTAGCAATTCGGAGTCTCTTCTGATTCCATACAAATTTCAGGATTATTTGCTCCAGCTCTTTGAAAAATACTGGTGGAATTTTGATCAGAATGGCATTAAAAGTATAGATTGCTCTAGGCAGTATAGACATTTTAACAATGTTTATTCTTCTGATCCAAGAGCATGGAATGGTCTGATCAAAAGCTTCTGCACAGCAAAGGAAATAGTCAACAAAACAAAGAGGCAACCCACGGAATGGGAAAAGATATTTGCAAATGACAGTACAGACAAAAGGTTGATATCCAGGATCTATAAAGAACTCCTCAAACTCAACACACACAAAACAGATAATCACATCAAAAAATGGGCAGAAGATATGAACAGACACTTCTCCAATGAAGACATACAAATGGCTATCAGACACATGAAAAAATGTTCATCATCACTAGCCATCAGGGAGATTCAAATTAAAACCACATTGAGATACCACCTGGCCAAAATTAGCAAGACAGGAAACAACATGTGTTGGAGAGGATGTGGAGAAAGGGGAACCCTCTTACACTGTTGGTGGGAATGCAACTTGGTGCAGCCACTTTGGAGAACAATGTGGAGATTCCTCAAGAAATTAAAAATAGAGCTTCCCTATGACCCTGCAATTGCACTACTGGGCATTTACCCCAAAGATACAGATGTAGTGAAAAGAAGGGCCATCTGTACCCCAATGTTTATAGCAGCAATGGCCACGGTCACCAAACTGTGGAAAGAATCAAGATGCCCTTCAATGGACGAATGGATAAGGAAGATGTGGTCCATATACACAATGGAGTATTATGCCTCCATCAGAAAGGATGAATACCCAACTTTTGTAGCAACATGGACGGGACTGGAAGAGATTATGCTGAGCGAAATAAGTCAAGCAGAGAGAGTCAAGTATCATACGGTTTCACTTATTTGTGGAGCATAACAAAGAACATGGAGGACATGGGGAGATGGAGAGGAGAAGGGAGTTGAGGGAAATTGGAAGGGGAGATGAACCATGAGAGACTATGGACTCTGAAAAGCAACCTGAGGGTTTTGAAGGAGTGGGGATTGGGAGGCTGGGGGAACCAGGTGGTGGGTAATAGGGAGGGCACGTATTGCATGGAGCACTGGGTGTGGTGCAAAAACAATGAATACTGTTATGCTGAAGAGAAATTTTAAAAAAATGTGAGAAAAAAAAAGAATTAAAAAAAAAAAAAGAGAAGCTCATCCTCAAGTTCTTGGGGGAGCCCCAGCTTCTTCATCCTAAAACGAGCAGGCTACGTAGCCAATCTCCAATCAGGATTCTTTGTTCGTCTTCTTCAGCCTCTTTGGTGAGGCCGCCTGTGGCTGCTTGTGGCCTTCGCCTTACAGAATGTGTTGTGGCTGCTTGTGGCCTTCCCCTTACAGACCGTGCATGGCGTTTCCTCAGCCTGATTCAATGATGTTCTCTGCGGCCCACTTCACTGCAGAGGGCCTCTGAGTGGGCAGCCGGATCAAGGAAACTTGATTTGGAGGAAGGGGGAGTCAGGCCCTCACTCTCCATGTGACCACCTCGCTGGCTGGCAGGACTGGGCAGCCTGGGTTCCAAGGAGAGACAGCAGCCAGAGGGAGGGATAGGAGAGGTTGCAGAGGACAGGAATGAGTGACTGGGGACCCCCCTCTCCAAACCTGGGCTTGCAGTGGCCAAGTCTTAGCAAAGAGCAGCATAGCCTCTGGGGGATGTCATTCTCACCTCCAGGCCCATTGGTGATGAGGGAAGCAGCCGCTGATTCAAACTTGGCAGCCCGAGACTTCAGGAAGGTGAGGCAGGAAACACACCGGTCTGGGTCTGGTGACCAGGGAAAGTTTGGTTGTGCTCCCCATCAGGCTCACAGCCTTTTCTTGCCCCCTTCCTGCAACTCTGCCCCCTCCATACCCCACCGTGGGCCTGAAGCTGGAGCTGAGCATACAGGGGTGCTCGGGCAAGCAGGCACCTGTCCTGGTTAAGAACCAACCCAGGTGAAGTCAGGTGTGAAGGTTAACGGCCCTGGCAGTGCAGGACCCTAGGGCTTTTGGAGAGAGTCAAGGATTTGGGAGAATTTGTCCGGGATTTTATGGGTGCTTCTCAAGAATCCCCACTCTCCAAAAATTCCTGGATTGGAATAATAAGAATTAATCTTTATGTCACCTTTGACATTTACCAAGATGGAAAACCATGTGAAATCCCATGGTGTATTGGATTATTAGTCTCATGGCCAGATGAGGAAGTAGAGGTTTATAAAGGTGAAAAGCTTTGCTCAAGGCCATAAAGATGTTCATGCTTCTATTCACTTGTTTTTGTTGTTGTTGTTTTGTTTGTTTGTTTTTATCAACATCTGTTAAATCTCTGGTACAGCCTAGGCATTGCACTAAGGGCTGCAGAGAGAAAGGGAAGCAGAGCCGAACCAAAGCAGAACTAGCCGCAGGAATGAACAGGAAGCTGATGGCACCTGCAGGATGAAGGCTTCTCAGGGGAAGCAGCATCCGATCTGTAATCTCGAAAGATACCATAGGCAGGGGCAGAGAGGGCTCTCTAGGGAGAGACATCAAACCCCGATCTTCACAGCACAGCCAAGTGTCGGAATAACTTCAAAGCCCACCCCCCTGCTTCGCCTTGCTCTTCCGGTCTCCCGGCTAGACTTCCAGTACCTCCACACAAGGGCCACATCTTGTTTATCACTTATCTGTAATCCCCTCACAGCGCTTGGCACACAGAACTCAACTATTTGCTGCGGAAGAAAAGTCCAACAAGCTCTTTAGAAGCAAAGCTGTGAGAGCTACAAAGAACGTTGCTACTTGAGGTTGTGGGCAAGGAACTCCCTTTATATCGCCCTCCTTGAGTCTGTGGACTCCAGGGTACATAGGTTGCCCGGAGTAGAGGTGCAGTAAATGGTCTCATGTAAATAAGGGGCCATATAAATAATGGGGTTGGTACTGGAGTTAAATACAAGGGGTGCTGCTCCTTGTATTTAACACCGTGAGGACACTCATGTATCAGGTTGTTAATCATTCAACAATATTTATCTTAGCCTCTGAGCTCAGCACTATGCTGTGCACTCAGGAAACCATAGTGGACATGGTAGACTCAGGCCCCCAAGCTCTCCTAATCATTGTTACTGAACTCTCTGGCCTCGGTTTCCTGATCTATGAAAATGGGTGCAATAGTACCTATCTCTCAGGGTCAATGTGAGCACTAAATGAGATAAAATATTAAAAGAACTCAGGAAAATGACATAGAAGTTTAAATATAGTATTTTAAAAATATTTATATATTATTATACTAATTATAATTATATTATTAAATACTAAATTCTACTTAAATTATTATATTTATTAAATATTATATTGTTATAATACACAAATATCATTAGTTATAAATAAACATTTTTATATTAGTTTTCTAGTTAAAAAGCTTAGTATCTAAGAACTAATAAATGAATTTGGCAAGGTAGCAGGATACAAAGTCAGCCCACAATAATCAGTTGCATTTCTATATACAAACAAGGAATCATCTGAAAAGGAAATTACAAAAACAGCTCCATTTCTAACAGCATCAAAAAGAATAAAATATTTAGGAATTAAGGAAGTGAAAGACTTATACAATGAAACCTACGAAACATTGCTGAAAGAAATTGAAGACATAAATAAATGGGAATACATCCATGTTCATGGATTAGCTGACTTAATACTGTTAAAAAGTCAATACTATGCAAAGCAATCTAGGGGCACCTGGGTGGTTCAGTCAGTTAAGCGTCTGCCTTCAGCTCAGTTCATGATCCCAGGATTGTGGGATCGAGCACCTTGTCAGGTCTCCTGCACGGAAGGGAGTCCATTTCTCCCTCTGCCTCCATTCCCCCCCACCAAAAGTAAATAAAATAAAACTACAAAAAGCAATGTCAATGGTACTTTTTACAGAATAGGAAACCCATCCTAAAGTTTGTATGGAATTTCAAGGGACTCCAGATAGCCAAAATATCTTGAAAAAGAAGAGCAAAACTGGAGGACTCACACTTCTCAATTAATACTACTATAAAACTACAGTAATCAAAACAGTGTGGTATTGACATAAAGATAGACATGTAGACAAATGGAATAGAATAGAGAGCCCCAAAATGAACCCTTACATTTATCATCAAATGATATTAGTAAGGGTGCCAAGACTGTTCAATGGGGAAAGGACAGTCTTCAAGAAATGGTGTGAGAAAACTGGATATCCACCAGCAAAAGAATGAAGTTGGATGCTTATCTACATATAAAAATCAACTCAAAGTGGATGAGAGACTTACAGGTAAAACCTAAAACAGTAAAACTCTTAGAAGAAAATAGAGGACAAAAACATCAGGACATTGGATTTGGTGATTTCTGGGATATGACACTAAAGGCACAAGTAATGAAATTTAAAAGAGACAAATTGGACTTCATGAAAATTTTTTAAAAATGGGCATCCAAAAACACTACCCACAGTAAAAAGGCAACCTACAGAATGAGAGAAAATATTTGCAAATCATATATATGATAAGGGATTAATATCTAGACTAGTCTAGATTAATATCTAGACTAAACTAAAACAACAAAAAAAGAAGAAACAAAAAACAAAACAAAACAGAGAAACCTGTTTCAAAAGTGGGCAAAGGACTTGAGCAGACGGTTTTCCAAAAAACCTATATGAATGGCTGATATGCACATGAAGAGATGTTCAACTTCACTCATCAGGGAAATGCAAATCAAAACCACAAGAAGATACCACCTCACACCCATGAGGATGACTACTAAGAAAGAGAAAGAAAGAAAGAAAGAAAAAAAGAAAGAAAGAAAGAAAAGAAAAGAACAGAGCAGAATAGGTGTTGGCAAGGATGTGGAAGAATTGGGAAAAATTGGAATGTAAACTGGTGCAGCCACTGTGGAGAACAGTAGAGAGGTTCCTCAAAAAAATCTAAAAAAATACCCCATGATCAAGCAATTCCACTTCTGGGTATATATCCCAAATCATTAAAAAGCAAGGTCTTGAAGAGATATTTGTACACCTATGTTCATAGCAACATTATTCACAATCGCTAAAATATGGAAGCAACCCCATTGTCTTCAGATGGAAAAATGGATAAGCAAACTGTGGCATATCCACACACAATGGAATATGATTCAGCCTTAAAAAGGAAGTAAATTCTTAATAAAACAAGATGGGATCGGGAGGGAGACAAACCATAAGAGACTCTCAGTCTCACAAAACAAACTGAAGGTTGCCGGAGGGAGAGGGTTCCGGAGAGGGTGGTGGGGTTATGGACATTGGGGAAGGTATGTGCTATGGTAAATGCTGTGAAGTGTGTAAACCTGGTAATTCACAAACCTGTACCCCTGGGGCCAATAATACATTATATGCTAATAAAAAATAAAACATTTTTTAAAAAAAGGAAGTAAATTCTTGAATAAGCTACAACATGGGTGAAGCTTGAGGACATTACGGTAAGTGAAATAAGCCAGTCACAAAAAGACAAATACTGTATGATTCCACTTACAGGAAGGACTTAGAGTAGTCAAAATCATGAAGACAGAAGGTGTAAGGGGAGGTGGCGGGGAGGAGAGAATGGGGAGCTGGGGTTAAGCGGGGACAGAGTTTTAGGTGGGAAAGAGGGAAGGTTCTGTGGATGGGCGGTGGTGATGTTACTCAGCCACATAACATATTTAATACCATTGCACTGTACACGTTGCTGTGTGTATTCTACCACGATAAACAAAGAAAGAGGAGGAGGAGGGGAGTAGGAAGAGGAGGAGGATGGGGAGGGGAGTGAAGAGAGAGGAGAAAAAAGAAAAAGTCTTAGTCTCTCAGTGAGCCCACTGCTTTCCTGGATTTTAGTCTGGTTACAAGCTCTGTCGTTCTCTTTCACTGTCAAATTCTTTCTCTTTGATGTCAAGGAAGATGTGACAATCCCCAATATAAGGAAGAATGAAGCTAAAATGTCAAAAGCCAGCAGAAAGTATTTGTTTTGGTCTCATTTGGCTTGGCTTACACCATTGCCTTTCTCCCTTAGCTCCCCTCTCTACTAAAAATGACTTCAGAAGAACAGTCTGGGCAGTTTTTCCAAATAAGATGGTGACCTCTTAACCAATCCCATGTGAAAAAGACCACTGGGTTCTGGTTTGACCTTCAAGAAGAGCCAATACTCCTCTTTCCTGGAAGGGTAGGGTACTTTCCCATATTTTCATTTCATTTGTGCAATGTAGAAATGCGAATTATTGGTAGCTATGGCTGGCTTCGTATTGGGGGGAGAAAAGGAATTTCTCAAAGCCAGCAATCACGTAACTTTAAGCAGAAAATGCTGCTACAAACAGGGTTTTAAATTAGAGCTGCTGGCTAAAAGGTCAACATTGCATTCTTGGCCAGTGACTTTATTTTCATTTTAATGGCAAAGAAAATAATCATTAGAAGGAAATGCCACCACTTTTCCCTCAAAGATTTTCAAAAGTTTTAGGCACTAGCAGAAAGAGCCTCATAGAAGAATCTGTTTTATGTTATAGAAAAGGGAGTAGGAACAGACTGAGTAATAAGGGAACAGGTTGGAATGGCTGGGTGGCTTGGTCGGTTAAGCATCTGCCTTCTGCTAGGGCTGTGATCGCAGGGTCCAGGGATTGAGTCCAGCAATGGGCTCCTTGCTCAGCAGGGAGTCTGCTTCTCCTTCTGCCTGCCATTCCCCTGCTTGTGCTCATTCTCTATTCTCTGACAAAGAGATAAATATAATCTTTAAAAAAAAAGTCTACAGGTAAGAATTTCTTTTTAATCTCGTGGTATTCAGTTTCTAGCCACTGCCTTCCAGAGTGTGTCTCAATCACAGCAGTCCCGAGGCATTGCCTTATCATTCTTTTATCTGTTGGGCATGTACATCTTGTGTCTTAATTTAGACTGTGAGCCATTTGAAGGCAGCATCAAGCCTCAAGTCCCTCTCTAGTCTTTTCTATGCATCTCCCTCAGGGTTATGTCAATGGGAATGGCTCAAAGATATTTTCTGATCAAATGAGTTATTAGAGCTGTTCTTTGGCTAATAAGTTATCAGGTGCCTCAAGCAGGAGATTGCAGGGTGGGGTTTTCTGAGGGTTTGCTGGTTGGGTTTCAGGAGATGCAAGAATCCCCCCAGTTTTATGTAAAATCTCCAGTATCTCCCCGTTGGAGCTCCATGGGTGTGAGGTAGTGGGTCTCGGGGCTGTTGGCAGATGGGTGTCTACAGACTGCCACTTGGGAAGGATGAACCTGGACTCTGGAAGTAGGGCAAGGAGTGGTAGGAAGCCTTTGGCTGTGGGTTCCCATGGTTTTCCATTCAACATAACCAGCCATGAAATGGATAGATAAGTGTGTTTTTCAAAGGGTTCGTGACTTAGAGGGAGAGGGGTGTGGTTACCAGCCCCAACACCTACCATTGGGCCTGGCACGTAGCAGGAACTCAACAGTGTGTTTTGAATGAAGCCATGAATGTACGGGCCCATGATCACATTAGCTGAGAAAGAGGGTCATGAAGAAATGGAACCAGGGCAGAAAATTTAGGGAGAATGGGGTGGGAGATTGGGCAAAAGTTTTGGAATAAAATGTACAAGTAATAAGGGATGCCTGGGTGGCTCAGTTTGTTGAATATTTGACTCTTGGTTTCAGCTCAGGCCATGAACTCAAGGTCCTGGGATCAAACCCCACTTTGGGCTCCATACTCAGTGGGGATTCTCACTCTCCCCACCGCCCTCCCCTTCCCCCTGCTTGTGTACAGTTTCTCTCAAAATAAATAAATACATGAAATCTTTTATATATATATATATATATATATATATACACACACACAGACACACACACATAAGTATGTATATATATGTGAAATATATATACACACACACACATATATATATACAAGTATGTGTGTGTGTGTGTGTGTGTGTATGCATATATACAAGTAATAAGGATTGACCCATGTGGCAGAGTGTAGGAGATGAGGACTCTGGGACCCTAGGCGCCACCTGAGAGGGCTGATGGAGAAGGTGGCATAAAGCCTGAGCATATAGCTGAGTGACACAAAAGAAGATGATGTTTGAGGTGGCTTGGGAGAGCAGCCTTGCTAGCTGGGCAAAAGCAGCCTGTGAAGACAGAGGGGTTAATCAGCACTGTAGCAAAGCCCAAGGGGCTCAACAAGGCAGAGAGTCCTTTAGATGGACAGTAGATGAGAAGAGACTCCTGGAGGTGGTGGGCTGGTCTGAGACAGAGTCTGATGGATGAGTGCCTCGTGATGTCGACCGAGCTAGCCAAACTCTTAAACTTCCTCCCAGCTTTGGGACTCTCCTGCCGACAGGATAAATCTGAAACCAGGCTAATCCCTACAAACTGGGAAGCTGTCCAGAACTGAGATCTCTTTAGGACATGCCAGAGTCCTAGGCTGCTGGGGCTGCGCATAGCAGCCAAGGAGCCTACCCCTGACCTACCCTTTCCATCTTCTGCATCATCAGAGGTGCGGGAAGTATTCAGCTTGCAGTATATGTGGCCTGAGATGACATTCCAAATGATGACCTCCCCATCGTAACTGGAGGTGGCAAGAAGAAAAGGTGGGCACTGAGCCACACATAGGATGTCCTCCTTGTGCCCATGGTTCTGAGAAAGAAAGAGATGGAGAGGGATGGGGATAAAGTCAAAACCCCAATTACCCCCAGCTATCTCCCCTTCATCTGATGCCCAAGACAGAGGATGCAGATGGGTTCCTCCTTCTGTGCTTGCCACATCGAAGACTCACCAATCCATGCAGCTCAAAAACATGTATTGAGTGAATTAATAGTTGAATGAGTAAGTATATGAACTTCATGCACTTGCATGATGCCCATCCTTACAGTGGCCATCACTTCCGGGGCATTTTCTGCATAACTTTGTTCTTTCACTCAATAATCACTAATCCACAAACCCCAGGAAGGCAGAGATCATGAGATGACCACTTCGCTCATCACTTCGTCTTCAGTGAATAAAGCACACTTGGCCCACAATAGGCCTTTGGCATGTGCTAGCTGAATGAAAACAAATGAAATGGGCATCGCTATAAACTGGACGCTGCGCTAGGTCCTGGGAATACCATGGTGAAGACAGACAAGGTCTGGTTTCCTGGAGTTTGTATTCTAGTGACTTGGCCATTTTGGAATATTTATGGGGGTATAAGGTAGGGTTGAGCCATGGCAGCTGATGGTTGGGTACAGTGACTTTTCTTTCTTAGCACTTGTCTTATTGGCTTGGCATCCAGGCAATTTTGAGGAAGGTCATTCAAACCTGGGAGGCTATAGAAAGTTGGGGGGGGGCACTTTGCTAATAAGAATCACAAGAACTCCCTGCTTGTGGGTCCCCAACAAATCACAGGGCAGGAATGTGAGCTCTTAGGCTCTGTGGCTGCCCAAGGATGACACAGCAATTGCATATAATTTTGCATGCCAAGCAGAAGCAGGAAGTAGAGGCTTCTTTGAGCAAAGTTACACCCACCATGTCTTGGGCTGCCATTCCAGCATGACATGAGTCGTGTCTGAGCTCACAGAGAGTTGCGTGGATTGGTTTCTGTGGCCCCATGCCCCAGCTGTCACTCTTCCTGGAGGGAAAGCGGCTACTTGGAGCTCAAGCTCCCAGCTCTACCTGGACCCATCATGAATCGTGCCACAGCAGAGCCTTGGAGTGAAAGGTGCCTTATGTGCTCCTGTTTGGGTGGAAGTCAGACAGTGGACTGTGGCTCACCAGGTCATCCTGCCAGTGTGGCTGGGGCTTCCAGAAGTGATGAAAGTCACGTGGTGCATCCTGTATGTAAAGCCAAAGAGGAGACATTCTATAAGCAGTGAAATGAGCTGCCAACACCCTCACAACTTCAGAGAGAAGGTGTTGGCACATTTTATAACCCTACCCCTCACCCCACCATTGACGTAGATTTTCGAAATGTCAAAGCAAATTCCCCTCCTGCTGGTGGGAATAAAAAGCAATCCACTTCTGACGTTTGGGTGATTGCATTTCAACAAATCATATGTCAACTGACAAACCCTGCTTGGACGGTCTGCACAGCTTCGCCTTTGTAATAAGACCCATAGCTGTTGCATGTTTTAAAACAAAAGCCTTCAGCTCAGGAACCTATAATACCAAAGGACGAATTCAACGCTAGGGCTTCTTAGGTAGTCATCTTTCAAATCATCTGGGGATGCAAGGCTTAGGCTGTGAAATATGGTACACCTTCAAATGAATAAAGAACTTACAATGTTTAAAGACCGTCGGAAATCCATGACCATCCAGCATAGCAAGCAGGGGAAATAAAATGTCACAGGTAGATTTAAAACTTAGCTGCAGTCAGCATTTTCAGCTTCTCCTGTCTCTGAATCCCTTCCCCTTCTCTAAGCCATAAAAAAAGAATTTTTCCCCCATAGAGCTGCTTATGGATGGCATTTCATCTCCTCTTTCCACTTAGAGAGGAACTAGGGCAGAAAGACAAAGTGGGAGGAAGAAGGAAGAAAATAAAGGACTGCGCAGTTGATAGGGAGGTTAACCCTCAGTTAGGGATGAGGGTATGTGAGATACAGCTGAAGACCCTGTACACAGGGGAAGAGGGAGCACGCCAGCCTGTACAAGGGGTAAGACCACAAGGCAAGGTGTAGAGAGCTACGCGTTCGAGGCATGGTCTGCTTTGTTCAGGGATGCCATCTGTGCCTCTGATAGCAATTCTAGCTAACACTTTATGGTATTGTGGTTTATGATATGAAACAGGTATTTGGTCTTGGTCCCCATTTTTGGCAGATAGCTCCCAAAAGCTTTGGAATTTCTTAAGTGATGAGAGCATGGGAGGTATCTGAAGTTGAGGGGCAAGAAGGACCAGCTTGTGAGACTAAGCCCATAACCTGTGGGATCCAATACCATTTCCAGGTAGATGGTGTCAGGATTGAGCTGAATTATAGGACAGCAGCTGGTGCCAGAGATTTGCTTCTTGGTGTAGGACCCACCCCCGCCCAGAACTGGGTGCAGAGTCATTACACTGCTTCCCATAAGAGAGAACTAGAGGGAAGAGACTGAAACAAAAAACAGTTAAAAAAAAAAAAGGTTTTTTAAAGGGAGGAAGGGAAGAAGGGGGGAGTTCTTCTGTCTATAACATGACTTGTAGTAAAGAGAAGAAGCATGAGGAATTACTACAAATGTTGTTTTCAGTGGGAGGAGAATCCACGGGTGGGGGGAGGATAACAATCAGAAGCAGGATTTTTAATACCTAATTTTGTATATTCCACTTACAAAATATACATTTATTCTTCTGTCCCATCCAACAGCTATGATACACCTAGAACAGTAACAGAGTAGCACATTTCAATACTTAAGCTTATTATCTCTTTAATTTTTGCCTGCAGTCAAGACTGTGGTTTAATTTTGCCATGTCTATGTGGGTAAATGGAGAGAGCCGGAGAATTTTTTATGAATAACAAGATAAAATGTAATTGGATAAATTAGGGTCAGTGTTTTCACTGGTACTTAAGGGATCTATAATTTCCAAGATCTATAGATGATGTTCTGTGAGCAGCTGCCCTCCTGAGGCTTACTCTATC
The DNA here is from genome assembly GCF_922984935.1 of Meles meles. Classification (NCBI taxonomy): domain Eukaryota; kingdom Metazoa; phylum Chordata; class Mammalia; order Carnivora; family Mustelidae; genus Meles; species Meles meles. The sequence continues at coordinate 13,032,619 of NC_060079.1, read as the reverse complement.
CTAACAGCATGGTTGAACCATGGAGGCAAGGCACAAACAGAAACTGATCAGGAATTGTTTTCACTCATAGTGTTCAGGAGAGAATTCATGGGATTTTAATTCTTTGACTTGTGGGTGCTAAATTTCATTACTCTAGTGATCTTGTCTGCTTTACCCCTTTAGAAAGCATTTGGTGGAGAGACAGTGTTTCCTATCTCTACCTCTAAACAGTCATCAAAATGGGCAGAGAATTGCTTATAATATTTTAGAAGAGCCTAGCTGCCTAAATTACCATCAGGGAGCAACTGGCATCCTTAGAAATTCTTTGACCTATTTCCTTCTGGAAAATTCCCTTCACTCTCTTGGTGTCCTCCTCTAGGATAGATTTTGTATCAAGAAGATGCCTCTCTATATCCAAGCCAAATAAAACTCACTTATTTTGGTTCACCTCCATGTAGGTGCAATCACAGACTTCACTTTGCTTTTCATCTAGAAAGATCACATTATCAAAGTATATTAGACATTTTTCTTTACTGGTTCTTGAACCAGCTTGAACATATTGACTCAAACAAACTCATAACTGGGGAAAACTTCAGTAATGACTTTCTAGTTTTCAGACCACTGTTAGCTGTCTTTCAAGGCTCCACAGCATTGCTGGTTTCTGGCTACACTCATTGCCCTAAAAGGCTGGCCCCGCCCCTGCTCAGCTCTGGGAAGAGGCTGGCCTTCTGCTGACAGGACCCTCCCTGGTGCCTGGCACTTGCTGAGCGAGTGAGTGAACAAGTGAATGCATGCAGGTCAAAAGCAGATCTGGGAATCACAAACTCATTACCCTGAGTGATTTTTGCCTTTTTTACTTCGACTTCATTTATATTCTCTGAGAGTTGAAAACCATCTGCCTTTTATCTTGCTCCTACAAGGATGACAGGCCAGAATTGTGGAAATTCTACCTCGATCAGGCACAGCGTGTGAACTAGCGGAATAAAGCCGCTTTGGGTGGGTGAGTGGGGAATCGCCACAATGCACAAAACAGACTAGCTTTTAGCTTGTTTGTCTAGATTTTGACTTGTGTGATGTTTAAAATGTTCAGAAAAGTTAAGCTCGTTCGAGAACTCAAATAAATATACCAGGTAATAAAGGACTGAGTGCATGAGGCTTGGCTGGGAGCACATGTGTTTATGTAAAGTATGGCTCTCCTCAGTAGAAGTGTAGTCATTGGTAAAATGAAGTGCCAGGGAGAAGGGACACAGGACTGTTACATGTATTCTAGACTCCATCTCACTTGTCTCTTCTACACTGACAACAAATGCCCAATCCCGCATCATTATGTTATAGGAACACTTGGTAGGAAGCAACTTGCCGTGTTTCAGTGTGTGCAGACAGTGTCCGTTGTTGTAGCTCCATATTTTCAGACAGCCGTCTCTGCCCCCGGTGATTAGCCTAGGAAACAGTCTCCTGTCAGGAAATCATGTCAGGGATCTCACTGCCTAATGGTTGAAGAGACTGTAGAAGACACATACCTTCTTCCACTGGTGTCGAAGGTCAGACATGTGATTCCTGCGCTGTCATGAGCCCCAGTAAATCCAGACAGCAGCCTTCCTGTTTCGAAGTCCCATACTCTTACCACCTGTACCCGGAAGTTGGAAACAAGTGACACAGAGAGAATGGTTATCAAATTAAAGGGAATTTGCATTTAGAAGTCTATTGTCTTGGATATGAAAGATGAAAATTTACCCTGAAAGTATCCATCTGTAAGTCCAATGCAAGTTGGCTTACCTCAGTGTATTTGTTTGCTGGGGCTGCATAACAAAATGCCACAGAATGTGGGACTTAAACAATGGGCATTTCGTTTGTCACAGTTCTGAAGGCTGAAAGTCCAAAATCAAGTTGTTGGCAGGTTTGGTTTCCTTTGAGATGCCTCTTCTTGGCTCACAAACGGCCACCTTCTTATTGTGTTCTCGCATGGTCTTTCCTCCGTGCGTGCACACCCAGGGTTTCTCTCTGTGTCCAAATTTCCTCTTGTTATACAGACACCAGTCAGATTGGATCAGGACCCATCCTGACAACCTTGTGTTAATTTAATCCCCTCTTTAAAGGCTCTATCTCCAAATACAGTCACATTTTGAGGGGCTGGGGTGAGGACTTCAACATACAAATTTTGGGGGAACACAATTTATGCCATAATACTCAGTGAGAAGATGAGAAAATTTAGAAATCTTTGGATAAAAATCTCCTGACTACTGAGCCTCAGAGAAATAAGTGTGGATTGAATTTTGAGCAGCAAAATTTATTTGGCACCAAAACAAAGCCAAATGAGATAAACGGCCTATTTGTGGGAATGGACATATCTTCTAAACCCTCAGCTTTCAGATATTGTTCAGTCCAACTAGTTCCAGGGGGAATTGCTTTCTTTCAGCCCCATCCCTTGAGCAACCTTTGAAGGTTGTGGGAAGTGAAGGGAGTGGGGAGGCATCTTTCATGACTTCAGGTAGGTAAGTGCCCACCCTAAGGAGAGCATCCTCTGGGGCAGGCTTTCTGGAGCCTGTACCCAAAGGCAGTGACAGGAAGAGAGGGAAAATGCTTGAGGACAAACTCTTTCTCAGAACTACTGAATATTCCTCTTAGTCTTTCACTTTGTGAAAGAGTCTGCTCCATCAACCTAGAGAGACTTCCAGGTCTCTGATCCCCAAACCAGAAGGCATCCTCTCACTGTTGTTGATTTCAAATAGCTGAGACCAGATTTTTGTAGTGTACACTTTGTTTCCTTCCCATCTGTCCTCTTACAGTGTCAGGGTTCCTGGAGATGTCTACAGCTCAGGTACATCCATTTGCTCTCCTTAATATTGGAATAGAACCTTAGCATTACTGGGTTTTACTTTAGTTATTCCAACATTTGAAAACATCTCAAAGCTTCACAATATACAGTGATTTGTAACATGGTTGAGGTCCAGAATTGAATGAAGTACCAGTTGGCATGGAAGAATGAGCAGAAGGGCCCGGAGTGGGGCAGATAAGCCCTGGATGATACCCAACAGAGACATCTTCCCTTTGGACCTGTCTTCCCCTTAAGTGATTAAATAGTCACACGTTTGTTTCCTTAAAAAGAAATTCCCCCAAGAACACCGCCAGCTACTGCAGGTAATGGGAGTGAAAATTTGAAGTGAGCAATTAAAATATCTTTAAAAATGACTTTAGGGTTCTATTTATAGAACAAAGAAAAGTCTAAACGTGCTATTTATACTTTTTAGGTGCATTTTGTAGATGGGATTTCATGCCCTAGCAGGGATCCTCTAAGAACTTCCTTGCCCCAAGCGAGGCTTCCTTTTGAAGTTCCCATTCAATTAAACATATTAAAACGCAACCACATCCCAAATGAAATGTAATTTTGCTATTACATTTTAAAACATTTACAAAATATTTGTAGCCTTAAACTCTGTTGAAAAATTCATTATTCTTTTTTAATTTTTATTTTTTTGAAAAATTATTCCTTATTCCTGAAAAGTAAACTTCCATCGTACATATAACTGAATATATCGATATGGATGTGATATGGATATTGATATGGATGTGAGAAAGCCCCAGTGTCATACATTGTAAACATTTGACTGAGTATTTATTAAGTTTACATGGTGCCATTTTCAAGCATAAAATTTTCAGAAGCATTAAAAGTTGGTGGTCCTTAGTTCTCTGCTAGGCAACTCAATGAATAAAATGTGGTGTAGTGGTATTAATAACTTCGGGCATCATGAAGACCTTGGGCTACATTCTCTCCTCCACAAATATAGGCTGTAATGTGGCTTAGATACTGTGAGTCATGACAGTGGTCATGGGTTATAAAGATTTCACACAGATCTGCAAGGTGAGCAAATATTCAAATCAATAACTCAATTCAGTAGGCATCTGAGAGTTTACCAGCATGTGCCTAATACAGTTAAGAGCTGAGAGAGTATTTATATCTCAATTCAACCTCTCCTTACCACCCACAGGCAGGGAAGATATGCGTTATCAAAAGCAATGCTATTGAAGGAGGCTGACTGTGTTAGCATAGAATTAAGAGCCCAAATGGTAATGGAGCCCTTCCTTCTGCCTGGGTGTGGGAGGGATCTAGGAACTTTTCTCAGAGGAGCTGATATCCAGAGTTGTGCATTGAAGAATAAGAAGGGCTTTGACAGATCAAGAAGGAAGAGGAGGGAAACATAGATGAGCTGCAGGTTCCCCTGAGTGCCTGGGTCACACGCAATTTGAAGAGATGCAAAGGCTCATGCATGTGACCCAAAGCCGGACAAGTGAGAACTGAATCTAGCACCACCTGGGAGGAACTAACTTGGGGGTTCAGGAAGAAGGAGGTGCCTCTATGAGTCTGGGGCAGTGAAGGAAAGATTTGTGGAAAAGAGAACACTTGAGTTGAACCTTGAAAGATTTCTGTGGAGTGTAAGAGAAGAGGAGGAAACAGGAGATTCCAGGGTGGAGATTGGAAAATGTTGGACAGCTCCAGGGACAGCCCCAACTATGCAGGAATCTACATTCTTTGAGATGAATTGAGACTGAGTCATCATAAAAAAAACTTTTGATCAACAGACCAAATAATCTATTTCTTTCAATACTTAATAAAACCGTGGTGATGACTAATCGCTGAGTGACTGGCAAGAACATATGCAAAGACAACTGTGTCTCACTGGGAGCAATGCCAACGTGAGTGTGAACATGAAGAGCACAGGTCCAGACTTCCAGACTGTGGTGTCCCTCAGGGCTATAAAACCCAAAGACAGGGTGTGCCAGGCAACTGCAGGAAGAAGGAAAGAGGGCACAGCCAGATGGCCTGGGACACTGGCTTATAATGCAAGAGCCTAAGCCAGTAATTCAGAAAATGAGTGAACCAATGATTTAGATTTCAAAACACTTAAACATCTTGAGTATACTTGGGATGTACTTGCCTTGCCCCCATTAGCTCAAGGACAGAAGGACATGGGTTATGGGATGTGCGTGCTTCTCTGCTCTCACTCCTTATTCAAGGAACCCTGGTTATGTCCCCTCCTGTGGACCAGACACTGCGTCACTCATCTAGGAGGGGGCCAGCATGAGCCTTGTGAGTGCCAGTGAACGGGGAAGTGAACATGGAGTGCTCCATACCCTCAGCTCCAGATTAGAGATACAAGGTAAGTCATAGGGTTGCGTTAATCATCTTACACGACCATGAAATAATACCATTCCTTAGTACCCGATGGGTCTTCCAAAGAGCTCACACTACAAGCCACTGGGGAAACAGTGAGCTCTTCCACCCAGCTTTCAAAGAAGAGTGTCCAAACAATACTTGATAAATAGTAGAGTTGAAGAAGTCTAGTAGAATTCTTAACCTCCGGGGCCAGAATGTCCCCAGAACATTCTGCTCAGCTCCAAGGCAAGGACGATGGGGTTGGGCCTATGCTCACAAATCCATCATTGCTAAAGCAAGAGCTGATACTTACAGATGCTTCGGAGCAGCTGACCACCTGTCTGAAGGCCGGATTGTAGCGGCAGCACACCACGGGCTCTTGATGGGAGACCACCAGGCACGGCTCCGGCGGAGATCTTGCTCAGGAAAAACAGAAAGGATGAAAACCTGAACTGAAGGTATGCCATGGACACTGGATGAGGCATCTATTGCTTTAGTAAGAAAAGTTAACAGGATAGGGAGCACCTGCATGGCTCAGTCGGTTAAGCTTATGACTCTTGGTTTTGACTCAGGTCACAATCTCGGGGTTGTGATCTCAGGGTCATGAGATTGAGGCTCCCTGTCCCACACCCTGTTGGGTCTGGGCTCAGCATGGAGTCTGCTCAAGATTCTCTCTCTCTCCCTCCCCCTCCCCCTCTGCCCCTCCTCCTACTCTCTCTCTGTCTTTCTCTCTAATAAATTAATTAAAATCTTTAAAGAAAAAAGGTTAAGAAGATAAAAATGGGTCTGTGACTCTGGACAAGTTGTTTAAATGCTGAAAACTCTAACTTTTTTTTATCTCTTAAGTGGGGATAATGTTATCTATTATAAAGGGTTGTTTTGAGTATTTGTTGAAAAAACCGATGGAATATCCTTCCCACAGACCCCCCTACTACCTGATTGCCATTCAGCGAGCAGTAGCTGCTCACCATGAAAAATGATACCACATGCCTCTTGTTTCGGGCAAGAGAAGGGTGATTTCCTACAACTACACAGTGGACCTTCTTCCCTAAGAATTTACATCTTCCCTCAAACAAACACCAACTGTACCAACCCATCCCGAGTCTTCAAACCTGGAGGGCAGTGCTTCTCGATCACAACGGGACAAGGCCCTGCAGCGTGCCTCCCACAGGCACCCGGGGCCAAGGACGCCTCTGTGCACTCAGGCCTTGCCCTGTGTGTTCCCTCTGTGAGGACAGGGCACAGAAGGAATAGCTCTAGGAGTTATGCAATCCAATTGCATTCATTTCCTCATCTGTAAAATGGAAACCTTTATAGAAATTTTGTGAGGAGTAAATGAGGAAAAGGATGTCCAATGTCTGGAGAAGCCTGGGGGCAGGGGGAGGGAACACTTAATAAATGAATGTTGGTTCCCAGACCTACTGCTCTGTCCTCTCTCTTGATGGTCCTTCCAGTGCTCAGCTCCAAGGCTGGGACCCTAATAGGGATTTGGTGGACCCGAAGCCTCCAAATTAGTGCCAGAGGATTCCCAGAGGGTAGAATCCTTTTCAAAGAAGAATAGCTTTTGGCAGAAGGAGATGAGCACTTTTCCGTGAATGGTCTCTGGACTGCTCCAGGGGAAGTCTGGCCTGTGGGGAAGGATGAGGCAGGGAGTGGGGGTGTCCCAGGGAGAAAGTGCCAGGCCTGGAGCCAGAGCCTCTGGACCTTACCTACACCCCTTCCCAATGTGGAGAGGAAGGCGCTGAGTCCCCCCCCACTTCACAGATGAGGACATTTCCAGAAGGCTAAGAAGGACCAGCTGACTTGATCAACATCACAAAGTTCCCTGTGACAGAGCAGGGACGGGCAGATGTCATCTGACGCCCAAGGGTTGGCGCTAGAGATTAGGGCTGTTCTCGCTGCAAGGTGCAATTTCAGTCACTTTGCTTAAAAAAAAATAGGAAATCAATCCAACAGGCTGTTTTTCTACCCATAGATGCCATGTAGAACACATGGCCATTGGACTGACTATAGTCCCATCTTTCAGAGGGCTGCTCTGGCATCCTGAGCCGAGGGCGTGCCCTTGCAAGTCCGGGGGTACCCTGTGGTAGGATGGTTGTTCTGCCCTGGCTCCCCATCCCCACTGGCCGTTCCCATGGCCTCAGGGGAAACATGAGGAAGGGTGGGTCCAGGCACAGGCAGCAGCCTTACGTTCTGGACTTCCCAGTAGGGTTTGGATGCTGGGAAATCTGATCACTTTTCTGTAAAGTTATTCTTGATCTGTAATTTAACCACTGGACATAATAAACATATTTAAGGGTCCTCTTAGGCATATGTTCACAATTTTTTAAAGATTTTATTTATTTATATATTAGAAAGAGAGAGAAAACACAAGAAGGGGGAGCAGCAGGCCAGAGGGGAGAGGCAGAGGGAGGAGCAGACTCCCCACTGAGCAGGGAGCCCGATGTGGGACTCGATCCTAGGACCCTGAGATCACAACCTGAGCTGAAGGCAGACACTTAACCAACTGATCCACCCAGACATCCAAACACGTTTTTTTTTTTTTCCCTTAAACCCCACTTTTGAGACAGTATGCCATCATTTTTGGCTCAGGAAATCCAGTTGCCATTATCATATACATGGGATTTGAACCCTGCAGACCACAATATTCAGCCTAATCCTTCTCTGCCTCCTCTCCTTAGTTTACAAAGACTACGGGAATCTGTTATCTTGCTGAACAGTGAGAAGGAAAGCTGCAGGGAATGAGGGATGGATTTATGTCAGGGCAGCAAGTAGGGGTAACGGAGTGGGGTGACTAATCATGGGCCAGGTTTGAACCGTGAGGCTGTAATGCTGCTCCTAGTTGTGGTGTGCAGAGGGCCTGAAAGTTCTCAAAGCACAGATGATGCGTCCTGCCAGCCCTGCCAAGACCAGGGACAGGGGTGTGACTCACCCCAAGGCCACTGGGCCCAGCAGGCAGAGCCTTCTCTCTACCGCTCACAGGTGCCTCTTAGGAGCTCTGCAGGCTCTGGAGAAGGAAGACTAGACAATGTACCTCCTGTAGTCTAATTAAACAAACAGACAGACAAATTAAGCTCTCCTTTGCCTTCAGTGTCTCAGACTTCTGTCCTTTCAGTGGGAGGAGCACCGCACAGAGGGAAGGGAGCGGGCCAGGCATCCTGAGAGAGGCATTCTAGTCCCAGCTCTGCTCCCAAGTGCCCGCTCGACCTTGAGCAATTCATTCCCTTCTCCAGTCCTCTGCGAGCTCATCTGTAAATCTGCAGCAGCATTGCCCTGGGTGACTTGTGGCTTCCCGGGAGGTAGGATTGAAACTCCTCAGTAAGACCTGGCAGTCTCAGCCTAGCAGGATGGGGACGAGCACTGAAGTGGACATTCATGCCAAGGAGATGAACGTCTCAATGACTATCCTGAGTGTGAAGAAGACAACTGGGCACCCACTTTCCTGGCCAAGGAGGAAAAGAAATGTGGCTTGCAAAGTTGTGCCAAGGAAACCAAGATGGACTCATTTGTAGAGGAATCAGGGAGATGGGTCTTGAAAGCATTTGAGCTCCCTGAGACCGAGGCCCTGGACAGGAAAATCCCACTAGGGAACCCTCCATAAGGACCTGTCCATCACTGGAGTGTGTGCTGTCCCTGAGTGAGTACCTTGCTATAGGGACAGGGTCTCACATGTGGGCCCCTGCTGCAGCAAGTGGGTCTGATGCTTTTGGACTGAATTAAAAGCCCCCAGGGCTTCTTGGACAATTCGCTAGAGAGGTAGGGCCAGTGGGTCAATAAGGGTTCAAGAGGTAGATTCCAGAGTTTTGGGTAATCCAAGAAGGTGGTGCCGGAATAATCAATGGGATATGTTCAAGGGAGCTCACCAAATACAAGCTATGAGATAAAGACATGGGGCCATAGAGCTCAGGAGCTCCCCCAGAGATCTCAGCTATGGATGGTTCCATAGAAGGTTGCAAGCAGCCTGGGGCCAAGAGGCTAACCTCATACCTCAGTCTCAGGTGTAGGAGTGCGACCGTGTCAGTGGCCACACACAGGGATCTGGAGTCAGGGAGGTAGAGGCAGGCTGCGAAGTCCCCCTTAATACCGCTGGCTTTGGAGGATGCGGTAAACAAGCAGCTGTCCGTCTCTAGATCCCAGATCTGCGGGGTTGGGGTGGGGGGAGGTGAGGAAAAAAGTGATCAGAGGTCTTGAACAGGCTGCTTTGCTATGCTTTTCCAAAGCTGTCACCTGTGGCGAGGGTCTGGTTAGGACCTTCCCCTCTGCATTTGTAAAGGAAGCAGAAAGCGGGACTTTTATTCCCGAGCCCCTCTGCGATGCTGGCTGCCCGAAGGGCCAATATACCTGTGGCCAAACCTCCCTGGAGCAGAGTTTCACCACCCCCCAACCGGGAGCCGCCAGTGTCTTCTCCGCTCCTGGACCATCCTTCACAGTGGAGTTTTGATATCGTGGGTCTGATGGGCACACAGAGCTACCTCTCTATCCCCTGGATATGTTCCCATTTCTTAATACAGTTCCTCAAAACCAGCCCTGAGGCAACTATTTGGAGGGCTCTGGGAACAAACCTCAGCGTGGCTATTGGGTAAGGACATGGAGGTCCAACCCCCGCCCCCACCCTCCCCCACCGCCCACCCCCTCCGCCTGGGTTGGAATCCCAGTCCTATCGCCTAATGGATCTGTGGCCTTGGCATATTACCATACCTCCTTTCAGTTTCTTCTTCTGTAAAATAGGGAGACTAATAATAATGCCTATCTTACAGGATTTAAAATTGGGGGGATTTTAAAATATTAATTAAAAAATAGTGTTTACCATCACAACTGGGCCATGGTATAATGGTAAATGATTAGAATATAATATTATTGGTAATCATTTATTAGGATTATTATGCAAGCCATGCCACAGCTCTTGTATTATTTTAAGGTACTGTGATCTGATGAGAGCTGCAAGGGATGGCCTCATCCACGGGGAAGAGCTGATGGGCCAAGTGTAAAACCGGGAAGGAGCAATCATCATGGAGGCAGCTGTTGTTTAGTGAGCTAGGCATTGCGTTACATGCTTCCCATGCATTGTTTCATTTACTCTGTTCCGGGTTGAATTCTGTCTCTCCCCTCCCCCCAGTCTGTGTGTTGAAGAACCCCCAGTATCTCAGAGTGTGTCCTTCTTTGGAAATAGGGTTGTTGCTAGTGCAACTCATTCAGAAGAGGTCATGGAAATAGGGTTGTTGTTAGTGCAACTAATTAAGGTCAAGCCGGAGTAGAGCAGACCCCCAGACAATATGACTGGTGTCTTTGTAAAAAGGGGAAATTCGGAGACAGACACAGAGAGAGGGAGAAGGCGCAGTGAGCAGCTAAAGTAGGAGTCCTTTTCAGACTTCTCTCCCTCCAGAGGTGCGCTGGAAAATTTGAGGACTAAACTGGGCGGGATGTACTTGGGGCTTCTTTCCCCTCCTTTGTGACTCCCGGAAGCGAAACAGCTAGCAAGAAATTTGAAGCCTTTACCCGGTGAGCCAGACTGTTATTTGTTGTACTTATACTGTTGATTTTCCTTAGTTCTCCCCAGCAGGTAGCAAAGTCATCTAGAAAGTTCTAGCGTCCTTTTTCATCTGTGATTTTAGGTCGCGGTGTAAAAGGCGGGAGGCCATACAGTCTGGGAGGCAAGTATGAGGGTGACAGTAGTGATCAGGGTAAAATAATCCCATGGAGACATGACCCCAAGGACTACTTGTTCAAGGGGCATCCCTCACTCCTTTCTGGAGTATTGAATTGTTTGAAAATGCTGATTTTCCTGGATAGAAAGGTAAAACACATAGGGTTTTTGTTTTGTTTTGTTTTGTTTTTTTTTTAATCAGTCACTTATACCACCAGGGGAATCCATTCATCTGGTAATTTCTTCATACTTCATGAGGTAATGTTACCGAAAGAGAGGAAGTTTTGATAAGGGGGAGGATGAGGTAATTCTGGAGCCTGGCAGAGTGATCTTAGTTGATGCTATAGAGGGACCCCTGTGAGGTCTGTGAAAGGGAAAGGTAGGAAGGAACACTTCCTACTGCTGTTGAGGTTGAGTTAGCAAGTTGGCATTGCATACCCAAAGGAGCTACAACAAATTGACATCACTGACTTATGTATGGCCTGTCCAGCACCTTCCTGTCTTCTGTTAGGAGAATTGCCTCTCTGATTGCAAGCAGTAGGCAGGAGACCCAAACTTTGTCAATCTGTGTCTTGCCTTAGATTTTTCTGACTTGGAGCTGATAGTGAATCTGTAGTTGGGTTGTGAGTTCAGACTGGGAATCAATGGTCCCAGCATTCAGTAGGAGATTGCCTTTCTGCACTAGAAGTCAATATCAGTGTGCACCAAGGAAGTATTGGCAGAGAGCATGGGAAAAAGAGTGCCATGCTTGAACCCAGCTGTCCATGAGGTCATCTGTCTGATGATCTGGTTTCAATAACCCATAAATCTGCCTTTTTTAGCTTAAACTACTTGAGTTCGATTTTTGTCTCTTTGGCTCAAAAGAGTCTTACCTAGTAAAACTACTCTGTGGTGAGCACAATTCATCCATTATCTTCTATGAGCACAACTAACCTACAAGGCAGGTCTTTCTTCCATAGAGTGACCAATGTCCAAGAGAATTAAGTCACTGAGTTCAGAAGGGCTGAATACTTTGCCCAAGGTCATCAAGTTCCTGGTAGTTTCAGAGTATAACTCAAGTCTGTATTTCTCCAAAGCATGCGGTGTACCAACTCCCAAATGCAGGCTTCTCTGTCCACAGTGGAAAGGAGTTGCTGGGGAGTGGACACCAAACTAAGGGATTTCCTGGTTTCCCTTCACCCAGAGTTATGAACTCAGTAGTGGAGTGTGAGAGAAAGTGATGGGTCATTTATAGCTGGGATTTTTAATAGGCAGATATGTCTTATCTGGTCTCATGCCTATTGTCCTGGGATGAAGAAGACTCTGAGAATCTAGGGACCTTGCATGAAGACAGCATGGTTTTTAAATGGGAGGAAAAAGTGCTCCTTACTGGGAGTACCAGCCTTGGGTATGACAGCAAACAGAAATAAATTTCTATTGTCTCAACCCATGGAAAATACATGGTTTATTTGTTACAGTGGCAAGCCTTGCCTTAACTAATATACATGCTATCTTCTTTCGGGAAATAACTTTCTATGCTAATTCCTGTTGACACAAAACAGTCCTCTTTGTAGTGTGCAGTATTAAATTCACAGAAAATAACAAGTGAAAACAGAAAACCAAACCTGTCACTTTACTCTCCTTTAGGGTAATGCCAGAAACTAGCAGACTCCTAAAACGTTTCATGTGTCCCCATGATATAGAAAAGTGAAATATTTGAGCTGAAAAAATCAATTCAAAGAATGAAGACTATCTGATCAGGCATGCTAGAAATTTAGCTGTTTGGTTCCTGGTTGATTACTTTTTATTTGATAGGAATAATGTATTCTGAAATAAATTACACACCATATTTCCAAGGTAGGATTTCAATATATTTTAAACACATTTTGGGAAGTGATTCAATATGCCTGAATCATCACAGGCAAGATGCTAATCTTGTAATCATGATTTTAGATTGGAAGAAAATGGAGAGGCACTAGGAAAAGAAAATAGGAGAGGAGACGTGTCCTCACATACAGAATTATGATTATCTGGTGGTGCCAAGTTTTGAGGGAAAAAAACTCATTAAAAATATGAAGTCTCCAACTTTATGGTTTTGGAGGATACCTTAGGATAGATTCAATTTTCAAAAGAAATCAAATATTGAAATCCATGAGTCTTCCTATTTTAATCAAATTTGCTTGGAGGACTGAATTGAGTTTGGGTCCTAGTTACATCACTGACCATGATCTCAACACCTAATTTTGTGTAAAGTGTCCTCTTGGTTGTCAGAATATGAACTCTGAGCTCACTCTATGGGAGCCATGTCAGACCCCACACACAGTGAGAACACACTCTTTGAGGCTTTTCTCCCCCTTGCTCACTCTTGCTCTCTTTTCCATCTCATCCCCTCCATGGCTTAAAATTCCATCTAAATGCTAATGACTTCCAAATTTATATCTCCAGCCCTGACGTCTCCCCTCAACTCGGGATGACTCTATCCAACACACACACAACTGAGGTCCTGGTCTGATGCTCCTCTTCCCCACCATCAACCCCACCATGTCTCAGTGGGCTCTGGCCCAAAGCCTTTGCATCTCCCTTGACTTCTCTCTCTCTCCCCTCCCCCTCCTTTACAAAATAACAGTTTTATTGAGATATAATTAACATCCCACAAAATATGCATTTTTAAAGTGTATAATACAGTGGGTTTTAGCATATTCACAGTGCTTGTGCAACCATTACCACTGTCTAACTTCAGAACATTTTTATTATTTCAGAAAGAACCCCCATACTCGTTAGTGGCCGCTCCCTGTCCCACCTCACTGCATCCCCCTAGCAATGACTAAACTAGTTTCTGCCTCTGTGGATTTGCCTATTCTGGGCATTTCATACAAATGGAATCAGCCAATACATGGTCTTTCGTGGCTGGCTTTCACATAACATAAGCTTTTTCAAGGTTCATCTATGTGGTGACACGTATTAGTGCTTCATTTCTTTTTGTTGCTGCATAATATTTCATTTTATGGATATGCCACAATTTGTTTATCCATTCGTTTGTTCATGGACACTTGAGTTATTTCTACTTTTTGGCTGTTATGAATAATGTGCTATGAATATTCATATGTAAGATTTTATGTGAACATAAGTTTCCAGTTCTCTTGGGTTTAAATCTAGAAGTAGAATTGGTGGGTCATATGGTAACTCCATGGTTAGCATTTAAAGAACCCCCAAAATATTTCCAAAGTGGCAGCACCATTTTAAATTCCCACTAGTGAGCTATGGAGAGCTTTAATTTTTCCACATCCTTGGCAATGCTTGTTATCATCTATCTTCTGACTTTAGCCATCCCAATGGGTGTGAAGTAGTAACTCATGGCGGTTGTGTTTTGCATTTACATAATGACTAATGATGTGGAGGATCTTGTCCTGTGTTTATTGGCCATTTGAATATTTTCTTTGAGGAAATTTCCATTTAAGTCCTATGCCCAGGATATTTGTGCTTTTATTGTTGAGCATACAGATTTTTTTTTGTATTCTAGAGGCAAATCCCTTATCAGATGTGTGATGGGCAACATTTTCTCTCATTCTGTAGGTGGTCTGACCACTTTCTTAATGGTGTTTTCTGAGGCACAAGGTTTTAATTTTGACAACATCCAACTCATTTGTTTTCTTCTTTTGTTCTCTTGTGTTTTTGAGGTCACATCTAAGAAATCATTCCCTAGTCCAGGGTTATGAAGATTTACTCCTATGTCTTCCCCGAAGAGTTTTGAAATTGTAGCTCTTTTTACATTTAAGTCTATAGCCTTTTAGTTAACTTTTGTGTCTGGTGTGAAGTAAGGGACTGAAGTCCTTGATCAAGGTATAAGCAGGTCTGCTTTCTTCTGAGGCCTTTCTCTTCAGCTTGCACATGACCCCCTCTTGCCATGTACTCACATGGTTGGAGATGATTGTCCCTTCATCTCAGTGTGCTGATTTCTACTATAAAGACACCACTCATATTGGATTAGGGCCCACCAAGATGACCTCATTTAACATTAATTAATTCTTTATAGGCCCTGTCTCTAGATACAGTCACATTGAAGGTACTGGTGGTTAAGATTTCAACATATGAATTTTGAAGGGACCTGATTCAGCCCATAGCATCTATAAATCATTTATTACGTGTGTAATCGATAAGCTCATTTATGTACCCATGCAAAGCAATGACACTGACCTGTTTGAGGCTTCAGCATTCCTTTGATTCAGACCACTCTAAACTCCCACCCTCTGGCCCCATGATTTTAGAGAAAGAAAGATGGATGAAATCATGAAAATCTTTCATATTCATTGGAAAAGCTTATGAAATGATGGATAAAGCAAATCAATAAAATTCCTTTTCTTTTCTTTTTTCTTTCTTTCTTTTTTTTTTTTTTGGGTATAAAAATAGTGCATTACAAAGGTCACAGGACAGCTGAATTTTAGAGGTGGGTAGAACCCTACATATAGAAAGAGGTGTGAAGGCAAACAAAATGAAGGTGATGTTACCACAACCTCTACCAGGGCCAGAAGTGCTTAAATTCTAAGCCTTACAGAAAACATTTCAGAAAGGGCCCACTTGCCCTTTGCGTATTGCAAAATAAGATAAGCACTATTAGTGAGGGCCTGTTGCCTCCCCCATGTCCCCATTCCATCCCTTGTTCCCCCTCTTCATCCTCCAACACACTTTCTCCAGGGGAATCAGGACAGCATGCAAACAGGGGCTGAGATGTTTCAAGGTTTACTCATCCCAGCAAAACACCCGGTACAGAAAATTCTCTAAGATACTACCCTTCAATTGCCCACATATCTTCTTTCTCCAAAGCAAACCCACAAATGTAACCACCATTTGAGTATCTGCTAATGCAGAGACCTCTAGAGCTGCAAAGATGGGGAAAGAAAACACCAAACAAACACAATCTCTATCTGAAACTGTTGGACAATGCATCCAAAATGTGAAAGGGCAAAGACCTTAATAGTGTTGTCGGTGGACATGGAGAATATTTTGTTATCCTCAGCAGATACATGGATGTAGATCACTGGAGCCGTGTGGCTTTTCAGCATACCTGTTGGTTTTCTAGAATGGAAAAAGAACAGATGAACACCAAGCAGTTCTAAGTGCTATTTCTAAATAAAAATGCAAGACTAAACTTGGCCCGGATCTGGCAGTTCTATTCAGCCTGGAGGAGGGTTATGTCTCCTTCTGAAATCTCACAAGTATATATCTTGTGTGATAAAAGGACTGAAGCAAATAATACCCAGTTATAGCAACACAACTCAGTGTGAGATGAAGCTCTGGGCTTTGTTTCTCCAACTGCTGACAATATCACTATAAAAGGAATAAACGAGGAAGAGCACAGGGCGGTGTGGGAATAGATTCTATGGCACATGGCTGCTTTATGCAGGCCAGAGTTAACAGTATTCAGGTCTTGGGGGACTGTCTTTTTAATGTAAGTTTACTTTAAGGAGTTCTGAGGGATCGCAATGCCCTCAGGGTCTCAGGGCTGGGCGTGTAGGGAGAAGGTGGGGAGGTGGGGAGAAGGGACACAGGTCTGAGGTTGAAAGGGAGACCACAGTGTCATTTTATAACCACACTATTGGGAGGTAAGCAAATTGTTCTCCATCACCAGACAAATGGGAGTCTAAGGTAATAGAAGTAGGTAGAAAATCATTTTTCTTTCTTTCTGTGTAGACATTGTGCTGAGCCCTATTCGTGGATGACCTCATCTGTAACCTTTATATCTACCAGAAGGGTGGGGATTCCTGTGATCATCATTAATGAGGAGGACACTGGCTACATCTCTTGTGCTGGGTCACTGTGTTAGATGGTGACGGGAGCAGCACCAGATCCCACGTGCCCCACCCCCCATGGCACTGCCTCCGCTCCTGCCTTTCCCCGCTGAGGGGCATGGGTCACCTTGCAGGTCCTCCACTGATGCCTGGTACAGAGGCTCAGCGAGGAAGCATGGTGCACTCTAGGTGATTTGTTCATGTCCCCAATTCCCCACTTTCAGTGCACAGAAAGTCTACTCCCCGTTTTCCATTCTCCTTCCGTCTTGAACACTTACCAATGGAAATGGCATAGGATTTTAGAATCAGCCAAAATCTGTTTGTACCCCAGTTCTGGCATTATGTCCGAAGAGTTATTTAACTCCTCTAAGCTTCAGTTTCTTCATCGGTAAGTGGGGCTAATGAGTTACTTATTAACGCCAAAGAATGAGTCTTTAGTGGGCACCAACAGAAGTTTCTCGGGCTGAGTGTATGGGAGACCAGTTTTGGACAGGGCTTCTTAAATTATCCTAAAAGGGAATTAGTGATCCCCTGTGTTGCTCTCATGTACTTTATTAGATCAATGGCACTTATGGTTGGAGAGAGAAAGAAAACTTACCCAGGCAGATAAGGATTCCAGACTCGAATGATTCGATCCATTCCCCCTGTCAGCAGCAAGTTCTTTCTCTTACAGAATGAAAACGCCTTGACTCCTTTGTAGATGTGAAAAACAGTTTGATCACATTCTGCCCGCCTTTGGGGCAAACCAAGGAATGCTTGTTCTCTTCTTGCCTGGACATCTTTTCTAACGCCCCTGATCTCTTTCATCTTTTGCTTGACATTTGTTGTTCCCAGAGTGCACCCTAAAAATATTCACAGAAAAACAAAACACAGCCTCTTAATATGATCAATTTCCTGACAAGTTGCTGATTTTTAAAGGTCTTGGTTTTGCTTTCAGTGAGAACTACTTTTTTCTTTCTCTTTCACCCCCTGGTGTTACACCATGGATAGTCTGAAGGATGAAAATGGTGTCGATAAGAAGAGCAAGGGGTGTCTGGGTGGCTCAGTGGATTAAGCCACTGCCTTCGGCTCAGGTCATGATCTCAGGGTCCTGGGATCAAGACCCGCATCGGGCTCTCTGCTCTGCAGGGAGCCTGCTTCTCTCTCTCTCTCTCTCTCTCTCTGCCTACCTCTCTACTTGTGATCTCTTTGTCAAATGAATAAATAAAATCTTAAAAAAAAAAAAAGAACAGCAAGATTCATTTCTCCTCCTTCTCTAGATAGAGCCAAGAAGGGTCACCTGGGGGAAGGAGGAAATGTGAAGAGGGCCAATTCATTCTGAGGAAACTGTCTTCCAATAAGCCTGTACTGAATACCACGCACTGTACCAGGGTCTCTCTGTACACGATTTTGTTTGAACCTCCCAGAAACTCAGCGAGGCAAGCACCTATCTTCCATGGGACAGGTAAGAAAGTTTAGACTACAGGGTTTAACAAACTTGTCATTAGCAAGGCAATAAAACCACGTCTCAAATCCTAAATGAGGGTTCATTGAGTTTTATCCACAAACCAGCCAACTTTCTGCTACAATTATTTTGAAATATATTTTTAGCCAAATGACTTTTTGGCTTACGAACCTACTGAACAGTAAAATCAGAATAGTAGCAGCATACTGAAGCAATCAAAGGCCTTCCTGTCGTGTGAGACATAGTCTCACCAGATGATCATGAAAGAAATCCCCATCTAGCTTACCCTGACCTCTGATCTTAGCTGTGTCCAAGGTGACTGAAGGGCATCAGATGAAGAAGAGGGAAGACTATTTCGTCTTCCATCCTCGTCTTGTCCCCATGCCCAAATAAGAATTATCTTTCATGGTCTGTGATGTCAGTGATTACTTGATGGATGATTGGTGTTGTCTGGATGATGTGTGTGTTATCACAAGTTACCAGTTCAGTCATTTTCCAGGAACAAGGAGAAGGGTTTGCTATTCGGGAAAGCTGGACCAAAGCCAGTGCCTTCTTCATCTCAGAGGGTTATTCTTCTTCAGTCCAGCAGACTCTCCTGAAGTAGGACTCTGATGCAGATCTGCTGAGTTTCAGGAGAAATGGGAAGTGTCTATTTTCATCAGAAACTTCCAGAATTTTAAAGTTTGATGCACAGTTTCAAAACAGGATCCTGTTTTTAATCTGTCTGTGACTGCCTGGCCCACCGCTGCCTCTGAACACCTCCAGTTTGGGAGCGTGTTGTTGCGGGGGAGGACAGAAAGGTGTCTGGGAAGGGAAAGGGGGACATGATCTTTCCACTTCTTCTGGAACTTTTTTCCTCAGAGTCTCCTGGCTCTTCTCCAGTCCATGAATTCCATTTCCAAATGACTGGGGTATGTGATTTCCACCTTATTTGAGGCTACAGTCTGAGTGCTAGGACAGTTTATTGACGGTGAGTTGAGGAGACACCCTGCTGTCCACAGTTTCTCTCAGCAGTGGTAGGACAGCTAGCTAGTCCCATTGGCCCTGTCCTTCCCTTTCTCCTTTGGTATGCAGCAGGAAGGTAAACAGCCTTGAACTCAGAGCTCTTTCATCTGCTAGACAGAGGGGAGGAGAGGGTAAGTGCTGAGTGCAGATAATTACTTAAGATGGCAGAGTGAACCTGTGTATCTGGGTGAGCACTTGCAGTATCAAAGCAATGCAGCAAACCCTCCTCAAACCCCAGTTTGATGCTTTCATCCTTCTTGTTATGAGCAAAGATCTGAAACTTCTAAGCAGGTGTGTCACTTTATTTTTATTTTTTTAAGTAAAAGGAGAGCAGCCAGTTCATTTGCATGATCTCTAGCGGTTCTCTTCCAACAGAGCCAGACAGAGATACATGTTTAAATGGTTGTCATGGAAACCAGAGAGCAGAGCTCTCCCCCAAGGTCTGAAGGAAGGATGATGGAAAGTTTAAAGCAATCACCATGGAAACCTAGAGCAGATTCAAGGCAGGTTCTGATCCCCAGCACACTAGCTAGCAGATAAGTCTTCAGGTGCTGGAGTCTACAGGAAGGTGGATTCTGTGGCTGCTAACACCAGAGCTAACCCAGAAACCACATCCACAGTTCTGGGCTCCCAGAATCCCATAGGATTGGCAACGAGATGGGCATGTTTCCCCAAAGCTCAGACTTTCACTCTTCCCCTTTTGAGGTAGATATTGGAGTCTCTCCTACCCACCCTTCTTTTTATCTTATTCCTCCTTTCCATCAGTTTCCTCAGTGTGGCAGGAACCCACAGCTCTGCTGTGATAAATGGAGCCCTGCCCAGGTCTGCAGAGGGGAGACATTCAAGGCCCAGCCTTGGTTTCTCCATGGCCTCAGCCAAGACGTATCCCCCTTTGATGTTCACATGTAACCAGAATGAAGTCAGAGATTCTTATCTTTGATCAGCTTGAGTAAAACGAATGCACTTGAAACCACTTCTTACTCTACAGAGCCCTCTCATAAGTCCCATTTAGGGATGGGGAACTGGTGCTACAGCACCCTGTGGAGGAGAGAGGGAGAGAGAGAGAGAGAGAGAGAGAGAGTGTGTGTGTGTGTGTGTGTGTGTGAATACGTGCATAGCTGATGGAAGCAGTGATGTGCGTGCAGGACACTGTGGGGACATGCTTGGGGTTGGCAGTAGGTGGGGAGATGGCAAGGGGGTAGATAGCACAGGAGGAAAACACTTGCCACCACAGAATTCTATGTTTCCTGGAAGGCAATGCTTCAGAAGACCACTTGGGGAGAGAAAGGTATGTGGTTTGAATCTCGACCACAGGTAAGTCCATTCAATAAATATTTATTGAGCACCTGTTATGTACCAGCACTATTCTTAGCACTTGAGACACAACAGTGAATAAAACAGAAACCTCTATCTTTGTGGGGCTCACCTTCTGATGGGGGAGGGCCGACCATAAGTAACAAACAAGAGATAAATTATATAGTCTGTTAGAAAGTGATTGGATTTATGGATTTAGAGAAGGGTAGAACAAGGTAAGGAAGATTAGGAGCACCAGGAGCAGGGGCTGGGCTCTTCCAGGATCTGTATAATGAAGTGGGCAAGGAGGGCCTCAGGAGAAGCAACGCCTGAGGGAAGACTTCAAGGAGACGAGGGAGTGAAAGATGTAGACATTTGCAGGGAAAACCTCCCAGGCAGAGGGAGGATCTGGTGGAAAGATCTTAAATATATTCCAGGAGATTGGTGTGAGTGGGATGGAGTACATGAGGGAGAGAAGTAGGAAGCCGGGCCAGAGATGGAAGGGCTGGGTGACACACAGGGCCCTGGAGGACTTAGGATTTGGATCTAATGACATCTAATTTTCCAGGCTCTCTGGCTGCTGTGTAGAAAAGAGCCCACAGGGGAGGGATAGAAGCAGGGAGAATCATAAGTCTCCTGTAGTAATCCAGAGGAGAGAAGAGAGTGAATTCCACTCGATGGTAGTGGGGGCAGGGCTGGGGAAAATGGCCAGATCCTGGGTTCAGTATGAAGACAGAGTCAATGGACTGGGTGTGGACTGTGGAGGAGAGGGTTGAAGGTGACTAGTAGGTTTTGGCGGAAGCTACCGGAAGGATGGACCTAGAACTAACTGAGCTGGGGAAGGTGGTGTGAGGGAGAAGATGTGGATCTGGGTTTGGATTTAATTTTGATGTCTATGAGACATCCAAATGGAGAGGTCCTGTAGAGAGTGGCCCATGGCAGTTGGAAATGCCAGACTGAAGTTTGGGAGTAGAGTTAGGCTAGAACACATGAATTTGGGGAAGGACAGCAATGGTGCTGGAGGGGTATCACTGAGGGGTTGATGAAAATGGAAGAGAAGTAGAGCAAGGACAAAACTCTGGGACTCCAGCAGCAAGTCATGGAGACATGCAGGAACAAAGGGCAGCTTGCAGTGGGTCTTAGACAGCTTGGAAGGTGAGGGCTTGGAAAGTGCACAGCAGGCAGCTTTTTCCAGGGGTCTGGCTGCAAAGGCTCTCTGAGCCCCAATATTCTCATCTTGGTACCACGTCCAAGAAACTATAGGGGTGGTAACTGGGTTGGGGAAGGCACTGACTCTTCCTATCACAGACTTGTCTAGATCTCTAGAGACAATTAATCTCAGTTCAGAGTATGAGTATGAGCTGCTTAGTGGTCCTTGCTTTCTGGAACGTGAGAAGGAAGAAGGGATGGACAGGAGACTCATGGCAAAATTAAGGATCAAGGAGTGTGAGCAGGATGGCTCCTTAGAGCTCGTATCCAGCATTTTTATTGAACTAGGAAGGAAATGGAGGCCTGAGGCCACAGCTCTGTTAGTTGCAGAGCTGGGGCTAGAACTCAGAGATCCTCATTCTGGATTTGTTGTTTCCATTCTGCACAAACACTGAATTTTGAGCTGCTTCAGTTTCTGAAGGCTGAATTTTAGTTTCTTAGCATTCATATCCATGATCATTCCAGAAAACCACAATTTCCCAGTTCCAAGAACATCTGATGAAAATTCCCAAGAAATTTCTTAGCCACTGAACATCTCTTTCTAACGCTTTGGAGATTTAAATGTCAGTGAATCAGAAATGTATAAAGGAAGATTTCCTTGAAAGACAACGTGAGCTCGAAGGCTATGAATAAGAGGTGGAAGGGGCCTTGGAGAAGCAAGGTGGTATTTGATAGGAGGCTGAGATCGCAGGCATGACTCATGACTGATTTTTCTGTGATGTTCAGTGAAATTAGGACAAGATTCTAAAGGAAAGGAGGAATAAAGAAAAAGAAAAAGAAACTCCTAGGATTTCAGCCTTTCCAAATCTCAGAAATGCTCAGGCACAGCTAGGCTGAAAGGCATCACGAAAGAAACGGCTGTCGTCATTATGTGGGTGGTTGACTTTTGAGTCATTTTTAAAAAGTGTTAACTATTTTATTCATTACAAATGCACTGCTTGGAGAGTTCTAAGCAGGTCCTGAAAATTCTGGGGTGAAGCTGCAGGAAGGGAAAGAGTTGGTGAGGGCCGGTTAGAAAGGTCAAGAGAAGAAGGTAAAGATCATGCCAGCAAAGGAAATACCTGCAAATGAAATGAAATACCGCAAGTCATGCCTATCCTCTCGGTGAAGAACACACACCTCCTGCCTCCTAAGCCTTCCCCTTCTCTTTGCAGCGAGCCTGGCTGGGCAGCCGTCATGAGTGTCTGTGTCTGAGCCCTTCACGAGTTCCTTTCTCAGCCTGCTGCTGAGCCCAGGTATGCGATGTTCCCATCCAGGGAGCACTAAGATGATCGAAGTTGGCTTTAATCGGCCACAACTTTCTCTCTCTGCCATGGTGGACAATAACATTTCTTTTCTCTGCAGAGATTTATTCTGCTCCAGGGTCAGAATTATCCTTTTGAAACAAAGCTGTCCTAAAACAAGTCCCAGGAGCCGAGGGATAGACTTTCCCAGCCTAACTCTAGGGGATGGCAGGTGGTCAACCGGCCTTGGGGTCAGAAAAACTGGACTTGAGTCCCAATTCCACCTCTTCAGGCTAAGTGACCTAATGGGTCACTTAAATGGGTCAAAAAAACGTTGGCTTTTTTGTCCTCACTGATAAAATGGAGTGTGTACACACAATTCATAACTCACCTGACTATATATAATGCATGTGGGTGGTTCTTGCCCTTGACCACAAATTAATGTCACTGTGAAGTGTCCAAAGAATACAGATGCCTAGGCCATACCTCCTCGAACAGTGGATTTAAATCTTTAGAATCACTGGTTGGGGGAGGGGCAGCTTTTAAAAGTCCTGATACCTAGGTTTTATTCCAGACCGATCAGGTCAGAATGTCTGAGGATAAGACCCAGGCAACCAGCTTTTATAAAGTCCCCAGATGATCCAATAAGGCATCCCAGACTGAGAGCCACTAATAAATGTGAAAGTTCTTTGTAAATTATTAAGTGCTAAACACATGGAAGGAATCACCATCAGTATCAGCTTGGAAATTAAGTATGGCGATTGCAATGCTGAATATTTGTTTGAGTCTTTCCAACATACTCTCAAGGGCTTCATAAGGTGAGTATGAAGCTTAATAAAGGAAATGTGAGAAATTGAGAAGATCTTCAAAGGGCAAATTAGTAGAAAAAAATTCAAAAAATATTAAAATAATATAAAAATGATAGAAACATTTATGTTATTGTGATTAAAGGATGTTTCTCAGACTGGACATGTACACAAGTCACCCTTAGTTCTTTTTCAAGTGCAGACTGATTCCATTGTTCCAAGAGGAACCTGGGACTCTGCAATTCTAGCACACGCCCGGGAATGCCATTATTGTAGGTCCAAGGATGACAAGCACAGGCCTTGAAGACACAGGACCTGGATTCCAGTCCTTGTTCTTCATTTCTGAATGTGTGACTCAGTGCAGTCTTCAGTCTTCACTTTTTTGTCACTAGTAAACCCCCTCTTCCCATCCCCACTTCTGGAAAGTATACCTCTTCATACATCATGTGGCTGAATGGGCACTGCCAAGTTCTTATTGTCCCTGCCTTTCCCAGGTCACTTGACTTGCAATTGTCCCAAAGATGGGCCCAACTGGTCCAGTGGGAACCTTCCCAGGGGCAGGGGGACTGAGGACTAAGAGTGGCGGCCAGTCTCTGTTAGTGTCAGTGACATAAGAGATGGACTCTTCACCCTCTGAGGGAACTGCTGTGCAGAAGAGAGAGAGAGACAGAGTCAGAGTAGTCTCTGAGTCCCTGCTTCCAGGACTTTCCAACACTGGGTTGCATTTCTGCCCTTCTCATATTATATGAGCCAGCCAAAAAATTCTCCTTTTGCTTATGCATTTGAATTACATTTTTTTCAATACTGGAAAAAAAAAAAGCTCTGAACAATACCCCAGGACAAGTTAATGAATGACTCTGTGTTTCACTTTACTCAACTGTAAGATGGGACTAATAGTAGGACCTAAACCATAAGGTTGTTAATGGAGATTAAATAAAATAATACATAGAAGGAGCTTATACAGTGTCTGATACTTAGTGTTCAGGGCCAGAGATTGCAACAACTTCTGACCATGAGCTGTTATCCTGGGAATGATCCATTATAGAGGGATTGGATTCCTGGTTCAGATGTAGACCAGTTCTTCACTCTGTACCAGGACATCTCTCCTCCATTTGGTCCAGACAAAATGATTCCCATGTGAATAGCAAAGAATTGTTCTGCCATATTCCCAACTTCATGGACCTAAGATCAGCCTGGCCTAGCCCATGTCCAGACTAGTGGTGCATTTGGGGATGTAAAAGTGAGGGATGGATTGGGATCTGGGTTCTCCCTTGGCCTTTCTCTGAATGCACTTGGTCAAAGTCCAGCTTCCAGACAATGCAAAGGTCTTCAGATTCTGGGTCTTCCTATTGCCATCACTGAAAACTGTTATTTCCAGCATGCTTTTGAATTGCAGGCATTCCCAATCCTACTTCACGCAAATCCCCCAAGACCACGGTCCTGTGTTGATATTACTGTATATTTAATATCTTCTAACACATTAAGGGTGCTCAAATAGTGTAGCCTGAGGTTGCCCAAAGTGGGTTTTGCTCTTATTTCAAATCAACAAATATTGATTGAGCTCTCCGTATGTGTGAAGCCCTGTGATAGGAGTGCCCTCCCACACTCTGCTTCTTCAGGAGCCAAGTGTGAGGCTTATAAAGCAAACAGAACAGTGGAGGATGTCACATTTTGAGCTGCAGAGTGTGGGATGCCTGTTGCAATGCAGAAATTATAAAGGTGGGAGACATCCAAGGATCTGGCACACAGAGAACATCACAAACGTAAGGGGAGTGTGAGCAGTACCTATTACTAGAGCGGTGGGCTCATGGTTGGAGCTTGAAATGACGGCTTTGATAGAATCATAGTAGTTCAGCTAGAGATGACCAAAAAAAAGAGAAAATGCTAATTAATATGAAGATCACACACCAGGTCAAGAAAGCGTTTGTGACAATATCGAAAGCATTCTCTTGACAACCGTTTTGAGAAGGAGGGAGGAACCACTTGCTCACAGGATAGGCACATTTTAAAAAACCCACTTTTGGGAGTGGGCAGACGTGCGTAGGTAGCCTGGCAGAGTGTGAGCGTGTGGGTGTTCTCTCTCCTTGACGCTCGCTCCAGGCTAACACCAGAACAACAATTCCTGGGTATCCTGTCTGGCAGACTGTGCTGAAGATTCTACTACGTATTTTAGATATTTCTGAGAAAATCGGAATGCTGCCTGCATTGCCGCAGGGGGTCCATGGAGAAAACAGCTTATCCTTAACCATAAATCATATTTAAATTGGATGCTATGCTGAGGATCATACTGGAAAGGGTAAACGACTCTCTTCCCCTGTCTTTGAAAATCAAGAGCCATGGGGTGCGTGGGTGTCTCAGTCAGTTGAGTGTCTGTCTTTGGCTCAGGTCATGATCCCGGGGTCCTGGGATCGAGCCCCGCATTAGGCTCCCTGCTCAGCTCTCTCTCTCTCTTTCAAATAAATAAAATCTTAAAAATAAAAACAAAAATGAAATGGAGAGCCAGGCTCTTGAAGGAACTATGCTGGGATTAAGGAACCAGAGCCTTCTGGCAGGTGTCAGGGCTGGTCTCTAGTTCAGGGAACAGGAGTCAGTGGGATTTGCAACATTTCCTTGCTTTTAGGACACCTCCCTCTGGAGGAAGTCCTTTTTAAGACTATAAACATGTGAAATGGATAAAGCTTAGTAGTGTTGGAAGAGCAACATTTTAGCTACAAGGGATGACTGGTTTCTCTTTTAGACCTTCCAGGCACTATGCTAGGCTCAAAGGGAGCACATACGGAAGATAGACCTTGGTTCTAACCTCCATGACGGGCAGAAACCAGAGAACCAGAGACACAGGAAGACAAAGGGTAAGTCTGGGAGGTGGAGAGAGGGTTTCTGGAGCTTGGGATCTAACCAAGCACAATAAGATTCTCTGTCTTTTCTCTGTCGGAATAGCCTCCTCAAGAGGCTCTCAGGTGGCCAGCCTCTGAGTGGGGAGATCATGAACACACCTTGTGGGGTGGTGGGAGAATTCTCCTGTAGTATGGCCCCTCTCTGTTGGCTCCCTTTCTATGTAGCCAATGCCAAGGCCCCGGTTTGTCTTCCCCCACCTTACCCCAGCCCTCCATCTCCATGTGTGGTCATCTTTTAGATGGCACTGACCCTGGATTTTGGTATTGTGCCTTCTACCTTCCAAGGCAGTGGGGGCTGGCAGCTCAGTAGGGCAAAATGTCCACATGCTAAGCACGGCTCCATTTTGCAAAGTAGAAGAAGCCAGGCACAAAAGGCCACATAGTTATGATTTTATGTACATGACATGGCCAGAAAAGGCAAATCAAGAGAGACAGGAAGGAGATTAATGCTTGCCTGGTACTGGAGGTAGGAATGGGGATTAACCCTACATGGTTAACAGAGGTCTTATTGGGGTGATGGAAATGTTCTGAAACTGCCTTATGGTGATAATTGCTTAACTCAGTAAATTTATCAACAGTCATTAGTTGTATGCTTAAAGTGGATAAATTTATGATATGTTGGTAGCTCAAAAAAGCTGAAGGAGAAAAGGATCTTGGGCCAATCACCTTCGAGAAACATATAGGGATTACATATGGCAATTCTACACGCGGTCACGCGGTTATTTAGTTGGATTGTTTCCTTTCTGTAGTCTTAATGAATTTACATTTCCTTTCTATCCCAGTATTTTATTTTCTTCTCTTTGTGTCCGAAACTTTGTTGGTGTTAATCTTTAAAACAAATGCTATTTTCTTGGCCCAAATTTTCTTCCCCTTGAATTTTCCTTTTCACTTAGCAAATAAATTTGGTCGCTTTCCTAGTTTTCCTTTTACCCGCTAATATTGCAACTTTCTTTCTTGTGTTAAGCCTGATGTGTTTAGGAATAGACAAAAGATGTTGGCAGGAGTCTCTCCTCCCCTAGCTGGTGCTCTATTAACACTGAAAAACCCCTCTTCTCTTTCTAATCCTCTGGACAGCATGTCCACTCTGTATTTGGTTTCTAGGCTGCCTTAACATTAAGAACAATGTCTTGCTTGTTTATGTGTTTAAGAAACACTCATTTAGCTTCTCAGAACCAGTAGAAATCTCAGGGAAAAGACTGTGATGTCCAAAGTCATATTATTGGTCCTAAATACTTGGGTCTTTTGAGTTGCCCCCCACTCCCACAAAAGAAGAAAGAAAACACATCTACTGCCTTCAGACCCAAACAGTGGCTGAATGGGAACTGCAAAAACAAGCATGCCCGGAAGTTCAAACTGAACAATTTCACTAGCTTCTAGAAACCAGATGTTTATCATTCTTTGTACTATTCTGGGTATTCCATGCAACATTTCTTTTTATTTGTTTTCATCTAAGTTGTTAATAAAGTTACCTCAGAAACAGTGGTCACTTCTTAAAGAATATATATATTTATTTGATTGTTTGGCTGCTACACCTGGAGAGAGACGTCAGTCTGGCAAATCCCAATTTACTTTTACTTAAACATTTCTTTCTTTTCTTTTCCTTTTCCCTCTCTCTCTCCTTCTCTCCCTCCCGTCCTTCCTTCCTTCTTTTACCTGAGTAACCCAGTCTCCATGCACTTTCCAGCGGATATAGTTAACATTTGGAGAGATCACAGCATTATTAATGCTAATGTTTGGCATGCCCTCAATTTGGGGCAGCTTCTTCCACGTTCTAAGGAGAAAGATATAAAAAATCTCAAATGGGTAAGAACAACGGTCCCTCCCACATCCACGCTATTCCAACCAGGAAACTTTTCTCAGATTATCCTTCTGGCCGCAAATTCCATCCTATTCTCTGAGGCCTCTCTGATTCCTCCATGGGATCCCCTCTGATTGTGCGAGACCATTTGATCCCTCCCTTTTCCGGACTCCAGGATATGCTTAATGTGTGCTGCTCTTGTTTTCTCGCCCAGACTTGTACAACCAGAAGACTTTCAGAGCCCCACAGGTCCCGGCAGAAAATAAGGACTCAACCAGTGTTGACTGGCTGAGGACTCTAGGTATTCTTATGTGACCCAGTTGAGGTTTGAGCAGTTTTTCAGAAGAAGATAGAGTTTTTGAAGTCAGTCTTAAAAAGAAGCGGACCTTGCTTGTAGAGACCATGCATGAAGTCAAATGGGAAAAAGTTGGCAGTGGCATGGACCATTTCCATGATGACCTCACATACTATAAAAATTCTTTAATTATTAATTCACATCAATGTTCTGGGAGACAGACTGTCCATCGGCAGCTGAAGCAGGAACAAAGCATTGGGAACAAAACAGAGGAATGATTCACTGCGTGGGACCCATGTCTGCCCAACAGGTACCTTCCCACTTCTTCCCACTCTGCAAAACCCAAGGCACAGATCCCTTGACTCTAGGGACTCCTGTGACTCAGATCTGGCCAACTGGATAAGGTAAAATCAGTGAAGGGCA
Source organism: Meles meles (assembly GCF_922984935.1). Lineage (NCBI taxonomy): Eukaryota > Metazoa > Chordata > Mammalia > Carnivora > Mustelidae > Meles > Meles meles. Next base: position 13,003,689 of record NC_060079.1, on the reverse strand, counting down.
CTGGGAAAACATTTTGCTTCTTCAGAAAACGTGAAAATAGTGTGAGGCAGTGTTTCTCTCTCTTTCATTTTTCTTTGTCATTTTTCTTCTTCCCTGGCTAACATTCTTTCTGATTTTTAAAAAAGATTTTATCTATTTACTTGACAGAGAGAGAGAGAGATCACAAGTAGGCAGAGAGGCAGACAGAGAGAGAGAGGGAAGCAGGCTTCCTGTTGAGCAGAGATCCCGATGTGGGGCTCGATCCCAGGACCTTAAGATCATGACCTGAGCCAAAGGCAGAGGCGTAACCCACTGAGCCACCCAGGTGCCCTCTTTCTGATTTTTAAACACAGTCCACATGTGAGATGATGTCTAGAGCTATGGCAGCCATGGTGAGACCATGAGGCATAAGCTGAAGGACAAAAAGCCAACATAATGAAGATAGTGAAGTGACATAATAGAGACTGAGGCTCTTCATGACACCACTGATAAGCTAAACCAATGCAGAAACCACCTATATCTTGACATTTTTGTTAATGAAAGAAAGATAAATTACTTTATCCTGTGCTAGTCATTTGTTCCTGTTATTTAAAAATAGCAAACATTTCACTTTTTACTCTGTGTTAAGTACTGTTCCAAGCACATTATACGTATTAATCCATTTACTCTCCACCATAAACCTCTAAGATAGGCACAATTTTTGTCCCCTTTTTAAAGAGGAGGAACGTGAGGCACAGACAGATTAGCTAACTTGGCAAAATTCACAAGTAGAGGAGTTGGGTTCAAACCTAAGCAGCCTGGATTACAGCTGAAAGCATTCTTAGTGGATAGACTGACTGTACACCAAAGTCTACAAATGATGCTTGGGTGGTTCAACAAGTCACAGAGTTATGGACTGTTTAGAGCTTCAAGGGATGCTTTAAAGTGACCTTGAAAATATTTGAGTTAAATATAACCTGGAGTGGTGATCTCCGTATCGCTGAAGCCTGTAAGTAAGCCATTTTTATATACACCACCACCAAGCACAGAAATACACTAGCTTCCCCCAAAGCAGTCTCAATATAGAATTTTTTCCCCCATAGTAATTGTGTTTTTTCCATTTTCTTAGTTCCATCATAATAAAGTTCTCTTACTCTGCACTTTTCATTTTATTGTTTATTTTTTAATTGATCTTACTCTGTACTTTTTCATTGTTAGCATGGCAATTTATTTTTTCATTGAAGTTGATCATTACTTTTGATTATTTTCAAGCAGTAAATTTGTATGTTCCAATCCACTCAAAAATTATTCCTTGAGATTCTTCTGTGAGTAGTGGTTCTGTCAGAATGACAAGAGACCCTCTAAACCGGTGATCGCTCAGCACTCCCTCTTAGTTTGTTGTAACCTTTGCTCTACTGTCTCATGTCATAGAGGGTTGAGGGAGAGGCTATGTTTGGACTCAACTTCTCTCCAAATTTCCTGTCAGGTTACCTCACTTCTTGCACATGCCTTCCCAACCATCCATACCTAATGAAGCACTTTGCTGCTGATTTTTCTTGAATTTTCCATCCAAGACCCTTCATCCCCTACCCATCTAAGCCAAAGAGTACAAAAAATTACAGATTGAGTAGATATCAATTCCCAAACTTCAGAACTCAGGATCCATTATTTGTCCTGTTTCTACTTTCAGATTATGGCACTTCAGAAACCAGTGCTGGTTACCTGACAACCCCCATTTTACCGGTGAAATTGTCTTTTTAAATTTTACTTTATGTTCTAAATTGACTTGGCTTCCATAACAATAATCCCCAATGAATCTGATCTCACTGGTTAAATGGAATGTCTTTCTTAAAAACAATTTTCAAGAAGCAGTTTAAAATGTCTGACATTGTTATTTTATGAAGTGTCCATTCTCTAACAATAGAGGGAATAACAAGTTCGTCTCTTCAGCCTTTACCTTCCTTTGTGGTATTTGAGAATCCCTCAACTCACTTTTTCTGTCAATTAATCTCTTTAAATTTCTCTCACATAAAAATTTTTCTGACCTTCTTCCATTAACCTTTCCTTCATTATACCATTCCTCATCTGTGTTACTTTTTTCTGGATACGTTTAATTTCTTGGAAGGAATTTTCATGACAGAAATGGGGCAGGAGAGAAAAAAATGGCCAATTTTACAGACCTGGTGAGATTAAGGAGATGGTGATGGTGCTCAGTACTCAAAGGTAACTAACTGGAACGTGCATTCATATTTCAAGAGATAAACTCTAGAAAAAACTTTTAAATTCTGCTGGGAAACATGGGTTCAGTATCTTGTGCTCAATTAACTGATGGGGACAAAGTCTCTAAAATAAGGAACAAGGACTTGATTTTAATTTATATTTCATTCTGATAATAGTTTCTGTATGGTCCATTAATATTTTTTTAAATTCTGACAAGATTCATAATCTGTTTTTTTTAATCCCCACCAGGCATAAAGTAGATAAATTTCCTGGGATACTTATGACAAAAGCTGTTCTTGTTTGAAGAGGCCTACAGGACAGAATTAAATAATCTTTCTTGTATCAATTTTTCATCCACTCTAAACTGTTCTCCATAGTGCTGGCTTGATTAAGTTTGAGTATGTTTGTATCAGGAGCCCATTGTTCACCTTGAACTTTATCTTTCAGCTTTTCAGAAAAAAAAAAAAAAAAACAAGCAAAAACTAACATTATCCAAGCACCAGCATGAATCTCAAGGAAGCAGAGATTGGAGGAGGCTGTTAATGCGACTGGAACCTCAAGTCCCCCCCACCCCCATCCAGGACCCTTTAAGAAGCAGTGTGGGCTCTCCACAGTGACACAGGAGAACCCTTCCCACACTTCAGAAGCTTCACAGCTGTGGAAGGGTTGGGACTCTGGTTCTCTGGTTCCCAGCAGGTACACTGAGAAGTTGTTTCACCGTGTGTGTGTGTGTGTGTGTGTGTACACACCTTCCTGTGCATGTTGGGGGAGACGACTCATCCATTACAGGGCAAAGCTCCAGCAGATTCATTCTTTTTCACCCAGGTGCAACTGAAGAATACTGTGAATTGTCCTGCTGTGACTTGAGAGAAACAAATATTCCTGGAATTGTTATTACCAGTACTGTTTCTTTTCCATACATCCCCCAAAGGTGTTCTTGGATTATATCTTTTGCGCAAATGAGTGAACACCTCTATTCAAAGTGAAATGAAAAATACAAGGTAAATCCCACCCTACAGGGAGGTTTCAGTGGCATGCCGTAGGACTCGCTTCTCACTGTGCCCTGTTCCACGGTCTTCTCTAGGACCTGCAAGAATTCACTGAAGTACTATTAAGTTTATTGACTACACAAAGCTAAAAGAAAGAGAGAATCTCCTGGATGTCAATGTCAGCATTTAAAATTATTTTAACCAAATGGATTAAGGATGTAAAAAATCAATACGGTGAAATTTAGCAAGAAGGAAAGCTCTGGATTTAGGTTCAAAACATTAATTTATAACAAAAAGATGAGGAATACATGGCTTGAATGTGGGAGGTAATATGCCAGGAGGAACGGTGCCTTGTGGTGTCCAGTACTGAGTACTCCAGACAGGGTGAGTAATCATATTTTGTTTTTCTTTTCCTATTAGAAGTTATTATTTCTATCTAAGTTGTATATACTTGCTTTAAAAAGTAAAATAGTTATGCAAATTTGAGATGCTTAACTCCTTTCCTTGTTTCCATCTCCAAGG